>NW_027256891.1:26336519-26936519 GCF_029215685.1 Pituophis catenifer annectens
GAGGAAGAATTAAAATTAAATTAAATTAAATTAATTCAATTTATATGCCGCCCTTCTCTCTCAGGGCAGCTCACAGAAGAAGAGGAGAAGGAGGAGGAGGGGAAGAGGAAGAGGAAGAAGAAGAAGAGGAGGAGGGGAGGAGGAGAAGAAGAGGAAGGAGGAGGAGGAGAGGAGGAGGGGGAGGAGGAGGAAGAAAAAGAAGAGGAGGGGAGGAGAAGGGGGAGGAAAAAGAGGAGGAGGAAGAAGAAAAGAAAAGAAGGAAGGAAAAAGAAAGAAAGAAAGAAAGAAAGAAAGAAAGAAAGAAAGAAAGAAAGAAAGAAAGAAAGAAGAAAAGACTTAGTTTGAAGTGCAGTGTACAATCATTAGGGTGGCTAGACTAGGATTACAAACATCAGATGGAAGCCCACACCCAATCACAGACCTCTGAAGGCTTCCCCCATTGCCAAAAACCTTGCTGGCTCTTGCACAGTCAATCTTCGCATTGCGCAACCTGGGAATTCAAACCTCCTGGTTTATTTTGCCAGACAGCTTCAGCTGAGCTGATCCCCACCCCCACCCCTCCCTCTCTCAGCCCAAAAAACACCCAAGGAAAAATAAAACATGATTCTTTTGTTAGTGAATTAGTTCTTTAGCTGGCCCCAAGTTTGCCTGGTGACTACATGGAGATGGGAAGGCCAAGGTCTTCCAGGGACAGCTTCTGCCTTGCTCTCCATTTGCAAGTCAATGCAAGGCGGAACTGTGCCCTCAGGAGGAAGAGAGGAAATGGGACATTTGAGAGAGAGAGAGAGAGAGAGAGAGAGGGAGGGAGGGAGAGAATGAGAGAGAGAAACTTGCATTAAACAAACTCTCCTTCCCCTCCACCCACCCACCCACCCAGAAATGCAAAGAGCAAAGGATCAATCAGAATAGGAGCTGGAAGGGACCTTAGAGGTCCTCTAGTCCAACCCCCTTTTGAGCAGGGAGGCTCAATACAATTTGAGAACAAGTGGCTGTCCCAGGTCTTGTTGTGCATCGGTGGGGTGTCACACATTGGCAGTTGCAACGCATATTTTGAGTGAGAGGGAGCCACAGCAGATGGGTGAAAGAGCCACATGCGGCTCCAGAGCCACAGGTTGCTGACCCCTGCTCTAGTATATAAATAGGGAATAAACCCCACTCCCTTCTACACTGATGATGTTACCTAGTTGCGACAGGAAATGTCTGCAAGAGAAAAAAAGGGAGCACCAAGGACTCCACTTCTTGGAGAAGGCCTCCTGAAGGTGGGACTCAACCTGGCTCTCGAATCTGCCTTGTCACTCATCTTCCCTTTCATGGCCCCAGCAAGCTCATTTCTAAACAAGCCCAGATCAGCCACCTTCCTCCTTGCAAAGTGGTGTCCCACCCATCTGGGACCAGGCTGAGGTCACAATTTTTGGGGGGAGTGGGGGGTGGGGGGTTTGCTTCCTTGTGGTAGGAGGACACCAAACACAACATAGACGGGCTCCACAGTTCCTGTAAAACCTTTTCAATTCCTTTTAACAAAAGCAGGGCTCGGCAGCGGATGTGGGGATAAAGAGCAGGGTCTCAGGGTCTCCTCTCTCTCTCCTCTCCCCACCACTGCGATGGGCAAGGCCCTTGACCTCAAAGAGGCAGAGGCGAGGCCCAGATGGACCTCGGGGGTCAAGTTTAGCTTGCCGGACTGCGTAAACCTTTCCCCCAAAAGGAAGGAGTTAAAAACCCGCTTTCTTTCCACAGACCAACCATTACTACAACAACTGAAGGCATTTTCTCCAGAGCTGGGGGAAGGGCGGGGGGCGGGGCTGGTCTCCCCAAACTCTCCCTCCAGTCATGGGAGGAACACAGCCGTGGTCCAGAGCAAAAGAGAACCAAGCAAAGTGAGTGTCTCTCGTCTTCCAAGGACATTTCTAAACGCCTCCACCCTCCGATAACAATCATCATAAGATGATGGAGCACCATCGGCGTTGACAAAAATCCCCATCAGTCAATTGCAAATGGCAGCTTTGCTGGGAACAGCTTATACCTGGCAAGGAGACGTTTACAACCCTCAAACAACACCTGCCCATCCCAAGTCCCTGGGAAGGGCTGGATGGGTGGATAAAAATGCCAACTCTAGTCTGAACATCTGTCTGATTGTGCAACAACCCACCACAATAATAATATTGGCATTGACAAAAATCCCTGTCAGTCAATTGCAAAAGGCAGCTTACACCCTGCTACAAGACTTTTATAAGATCTGCTACCACCCAACCACAACACCTGCCCTGCCCAGCTCCTTGGAAAGGACTGGATAGGTGGATTAAAATGCCAGTGCCAGCCTGAACATCTGTCTGACCGTGCCACCAACCACAATAATAATAATATTGGTATTGACAAAATCCCCGTCAGTCAATTGCAAAAGGCAGCTTGACACCCTGCTACAAGAGTTTTACTACCATCCAACAACAACATCTGCCCAGCCCAGCTCCTTTAGAAGGACTGGATGGGTGGATAAAAATGCCAATGCCAGTCCTGAACATCTGGCTGACAGGGTGAGGAACTGTGACAATGACAACCTCGCCAGTCAATTGCCAGAGGCAGCTTGACTGGCTGCAGCTTACAGGAGGCTTTTAAGAGGATCGAATAACATCTGTCGTCCCAGCTCCTTGGGAAGGACTGGATAGGATAAAAACATGCCAATTCCAGCCTGAACATCTGGCTGACTCTGCAATCGCCCATAATCAGAGTAACTTTTTTTTTCCTACGGTATCCCTGAACCTCTTTTTCCAAGCTTAACGTCCAGCCCATGGACGAATGCAAACCCTTCCACGCAATCCTGAGCCCACCGACCAATTAATTCCCTTTCGTTTTTCCGATAAAGTTTCGGAGCGAATCAAACTCCTCCTCTCCTCCTCCTCCTCCCAAATTCGCGTCGAACACGGGTTTTTGTTCTGTTTTGTTTTTGCTTCCACGCATTGGAAACCTCCCAGAAAAAGAGGAGGGGGGCGAGATTCGGGTGCAATTGTAGCCTCGCGTTTACGTATCCAAAAACCAGGCCCTTGTAAGGGGGGTGGGGGCGGGAGGAGGCAGATAGATAGATAGATAGATAGATAGATAGATAGATAGATAGATAGATAGATAGATAGATAGAGTAGGGAAGGAAGGAAGGGAGGGAGGGAGGGAAGGAAGGAAGGAAGGAAGGAAGGAGGGAAGGAAGGAAGGAAGGAAGGAAGGAAGGAAGGAAGGAAGGAAGGAAGGAAGGAAAAGATAGCAGATAGTTAAAATGGACTAGATAGATAGACAGACAGAGTAGGTAGGTAAGGAAAGAAGGAAGGAAGGGAAAGATAGCAGATAGTTAAATGGACTAGATAGATAGCTAGATAGCTAGATAGCTAGAGAGCTAGAGAGCTAGAGAGATGATAGATAGATAGATAGATAGATAGATAGATAGATAGATAGATAGATAGATAGATAAGGTAAGGAAAGAAGGAAGGAAGGAAGAAAGGAAGGAAGGAAGGGAAAGATAGCAGATAGTTAAATGGAATAGATAGACAGACAGAATTTTCGGCCTCCGTTTTCTTTGCAAAAAAAACGAAACACGCCCACTTTTATACAACTCGCGGAGCGGGTCGCCACACGCATTTCTCTCTCTCTCATTTCTCAATCCCCCTTGAATCGATTCCCCCAACTGCGGCCGGGCCGAGGTTCAGCGAAAAGCGCAGAGCGGGGGAAGAGAAGAGAGAAGGGCTCCGTGAAATTCTCCCTTTAACCGTTTCTCCCCGGCTGCTTACACACCGCCCCCCCCCCGGTCCGTCCCCCACCACCCCCATACACACACACACACACACACACACACACACAGACAGACAGAGGCGTCCTCGCCCCCCCCCCTCAGCCCCCCCAACCAACCTTTATCTGCTAAAGACGGCCAAAGGACAATTGTCGCTCGGAAACTCGCCGACGTCGGCTAAAGCTCCGCGTTCCCTTTGCTCCTCGCAAGACTTGGAAGAAATTTTGAGTTTTTCCCACGCACACACACCCCCGACCAAAAGCCAAAGGCTTTAGTCTTCTTTTACAGGCCCCTCGCCAAGAAACGGAGGACCCGGAGAAAGTCCATTCCAACCGAAGAAGAAGAACTGGAGGAAAAGAGGCGCTGGCGAACCGATGATCTCGGCTAATCCCAGACTCGCAAGGGACGTTTGGACGCCAGATGCGGAGAAAACGTCATCAAATTATCTTAAGGGGTCCTTAATTTACATGATTTACAATCCCAGAGGGAAGGGGGGAAAAAATCTAGGTTTAATTCACCAACATTAAAAAAAGAGAGAGAGTCTTTAAAAATCCATCCAAGATTTCCTGGAAAATGAATGTTTCTTTTTAAAAAGAAAATTAAAGAAACTTAACCAGGGAAGGAAGGATCCGTTTTTTTGTGTATGTGTGTCTAAGATGGCAGACAAATGGATATTTTTAAGGTAGGCCAAAAGTGCAGTCAGTCGCCTTACGGACTACTCGAGAGAAAAGGGAGAGAAAAGCAGAGAGACATTCCCCTCCATCCAGAGAAATATATATATATAATATTTTAAATTTACCTTCGGAGCTTTTCGTGGGTCTGTCCAGATGGTTCCTTTCTTGGTCCGAACGTTTTAGGGAATTGTGGCAGTCAAAAGGTGAGCAGATCCAGGAAGCTGGAACAGGAGTTTTTGCTTTTGCAAAAAGAGAAAAAGGCCCTTCGGAAAGAGGGTGAGGTACAGAACAGAAGGCCTGAAAGTTTTCTCCTGCTCACCAGCAGCTCTTCCGCAGAAATAAAAGAGCCAAAAATTAGAAAAGGAGGTGAAGAAGCAAAACCAGAAATTCGGGGGTAAAAGGGAAAAGTTTCTTTCAAACCTGTAAGCTTCCCTGCCTCCCAACAGGTTCTTTTGGATAGGTTGGCTTTTTCTGCAGAGTTGAAAAGTTGCCCTAGAATTTTAATTTTAACTAAAAATTTAATTTTTTAAATTTAAAATTGACATTAAAAAAAAAGTAGAAGAAGAAAGAAAAGGGGGGGGGAATAATCAAATAAAAAAACCAGGCCTACAGTGTCCTTTCCCAAACAATAAACTTTTAATGCTAAAGCAGTTATATAACCAAAAGCTGTACATTGTCATCTGTGTGGGGTTTTTTTTTCTTTTTCTTTCTTTTTTGTTAGAAAATGAAATTGTGTTTTTTTTTAATGGGATTGTTTTTTTTTTTCCTTCTTCTTCTCATAAATATTGTTCAGTTCCCGGCACTTGTCTCAATAATTAAATTACAAATGATAAATATGGCATCGTGGATATGTATTTACACACAAAAGAGGTATTACAAAAAGGCAACTGTTTATACTAAACTGCCAGGAGACCTGGGTGAAATTAATATCACAATATTTTTTTTTCCATCGTAAAAAATAGACTGAATGACACCCCTTCCCATTTCTGCCATTTGAAGAAAATACATTCACAACAGAAAGGAAAAGGAAAAAAGAAAGAGGGAGGGAGGGAGGGGAGGAGAGAGAGAGAGAAAGAAAGAAAGTGAAAGAAAGAAAAAGGAAGGAAGGAAAGAAAGAAAGAAAAAAAGAAAGAAAGAAAGAAAGAAAAAAGAAAAGTAAAGAAAAAAGAAAAAAAAGAAAAAAAGAGATCTTTGACAGGGTTTCTGTCTCAGTTAGAAAGCCAAAATGTGTTTTTAAATTTTGTGGGACTTTTTAGGTAGGTAGGTAGGAAGGAAGGGAGGGGAGAAGGAGGGAGGGAAGGAAGCAAGCAAGCAAGTAAGGAAGAGAGAGAGAGAGGAGAGAGAGAGAGAGAGAGAGAGAATATAGGACTTTGGCAAGTTTAAAAACTGTTTTTTTTTTCCTTCTACATTTAACAATCACAACTACAAGGCCAAGAGAAACAATCAAGTTTTGTTTCTGAACATCCCACGGAAGGAGACGGGGCTGAGAAACAGATGGGTGCGAAAAATGAAACATCCACTGAAGTCGATTACAAAAGACAAGGAAAAGAAAGAAAGAAAGAAAGAAAGAAAGAAAGAAAGAAAGAAAGAAAGAAAGGGAAAAAGAAAGAAAGAAAGAGAGAAAGAAAGAAAGAAAGAAAGAAAGAAAGAAAGAAAGAAAGAAAGAAAGAAAGAAAGAAAAGAAAGAAAGAAAGAAAGAAAGAAAGAAAGAGGATGGGGTGCAAGAACAAATTAGAAGAATTGTTTTGTTTTTTAAAAAAAAAACCTGAAAGAAACAGTCACGCAGAAAGAAAAGAAGCTAATCCTGAGAACAGCAGACATGATTTAAGTCCAGCCTCTGGCGGCTCTTGTTCGGTCGGGGATGAGAGACGAGGATGCTGCTCCCTGACACCCCCACTTTCCTTCTTCCTTTTGCCAATCTTTTTTTTTTTTTTTTTTTTTTGGTCCGGTAAAATCCAGCAGCATCAGCAACAGGCCAGGCACGGAAGGCTGGCTGTCCTTTGATGTCTCTTGAGAATCCAAAGGAGGAGAGAGGGAGGGGAGGGCAGGGGCCCCCTCCTCAGACATACCATTCATTGAAGTTGGGGGGCAGACCTGGGTTAGGGTTGGCCGTCTGAATGGTGGAAGGAGGGGCAGCTTTCCCGGAGTCCCTTACTGGGGGCAGTAGCCAAGGCTGGGGGCGTGGAGGATTCGTAGCCTGAACTGGCTGCCGGAGAGGATTCGGAGCTCTGCGTTTCGTGGACCTGAAAAGGAGAGAGAGAGAGAGAGAGAGAGAGGAAGAAAAGAGAGAGAGAGAGAGAGAATCATCACAGGATCAGAACTGGTTATTTCATGGATACCTTTGGCTGCCTGTCTCATGGGCAGCTGGCAATGCAAACCAGATAAAAGCAAAACCAATCATTATAAAGGGAAGGAGCATAAAAGGAACAGCCCAAGAACACATTCACACATGCCTCCCCATTGTGGGGAGAGAGAAAGAGAGGAGAGTAGAGGGAGAGGGAGGGAGAGAGAGAGAGAGGAAGAGAGAGGGAGAGAGAGGGAGAGGGAGGGAGGGAGAGAGAATAGGGGACAAGTTTAACCCTCCCTCGTTCAATAGATTTTTTAAACAAACTAGCAAAAGTAGAAAAGACCCCAGCCCAAGAATAAATCTAGAATGAATTAAAACAATAAAGGATTCTGGAGGGGGGAAATATGATTGTATTTATGTGTAAGAGAGAGAGAGGGAGGGAGGGGAGGGAGGGAGGGAGGGAGGGAGAGACTGAGAGAGAGACAGAAAGAGAGAGAGAGAGAGGAGGGGGGTAAACTTAAATCAAACTCCAAATCAAAGATGATTTTTGACTCGAAATCAGAGAAAGTAAACAAGAAGAATTAAATTGAGAATGAACCAAAACAATATATGGGATTCTGGAGGAAAAATGTTTCAGCCTGCCCTGCAAAGGAAGGAGGCCTCCAGCCACCTGCAAGGTGACCATTAGGAGGCATTGCCCTCGACTGATACGCCAGAGTAAGGCAAATGACCTTGGAAGGGATTTATATTTCAGAAGCTTACATCCCTGCAGGAGAAAATGCAGCTTACTTCACTGCCAACTCCTGCTTCGGCGTTCCTATGAAAGTCTTCTAAACAGAAAGTGTGGATTTATATATAGAGAGAGAGATGAGATAAATAAACCAGGGAATAGTCATGGAAGGTGAAATATTTTGCAGCAAAAAGCAAAATAAAACAGGAGCTTAAATCAAACAGGAAGTTTGATCCTAGTCTGGCCAGAATTCCAAAGTGCCATTAGTTTTAAAAAATAAAACAGTAAGATAATAAAAGTTTGCACAGTTCTTTTTCTGCCCCTTTCTCTAACCCGAATGCTTACTCTAAAGGTCAAAATACAGGCAGCCCTGAACTACCCAACAGTCCATTTAGTGACTTGTTCAAAGTTACGTCGGCTCTGGAAAAAGAGGGACTTATGATCACTTTTCACACATCCTCGTGGTCATAATTCAGACACTTGGCCACTGATTCCTAATTACAACGGTTGCACTGTCCCTTCGACGACCTTCTGCCAAGCAAAGCCAGATTCACTGAACAACGGTGGCAAGGAGAGTCAGAAAATGGGGCAAAAGTCACTTAAGAAATATCTCGCTTAGCAACAGAAAAGGTGGGGCTCAACTGTGGTTATAAGTCAAGGACAACCACACACAGAGAAATAATAAAAAGTGCACCACATTCTGGTGAAGGGGGTTATTATGCAAATAGCTAATAGTAGACAAAAAGAAATAAATGCGCATAGAAGATTGTAATACGTAGACATAAACAACAGAAATACTACAATAATATGTCGTATGAGTAGACAAAAAATAAATAAATGAACATAGAAGACTGTAATACGTAGAAATAAAAACAACTGTTTGGGCACAGAGACATACCGGTATCAAAATACATGAACTATGTTGTACTCTTTCTATAAATTATTGGTATTGCACGCTACGTAGTAGTAAGAGTGTAACTGTACACCCAAACGCACATGCAATTTGCTTTCATGTATAAATAGATTTCTTTTTAGCAGGAATGAGAAAGAGAGAGCGCTTGTTTGCAATTACACAACCAGAGACACACAATTGACTCATGGAAGATCCAAGCTGGATCTCTTTTACGATTCTGCAAGATTATTATTATTGTTTTAATTCTACAATCAACACCAGAAGTGACACTGTATAAAGAGGCTTGTCACGATCAGAGCAATTACCTTCATATGCTTCCTTAAGGAACTGGGGTGAGTGTAAGATTTATCACAAACTTTGCAAACGTAAGGCTTGTCAGAGGTGTGTACGTGCATGTGTTTCTTTCGGTCACTGCTGTTCGCAAAACGCCGGTCGCAGCCTTCAAATTCGCACTTGAAGGGCTTCTCTCCTGCAGATGGACAGGAACACAGGTGGAAAAAATCAAGAGGGGGAACAGGGAGGGTGGGCAATTTAGGATTTTCACATTTTCCTCCTTGCCTGGTTTTCTCGCTCTCCTCTGCCCCCCCTCTCTCCAGTTCCTGAATAATTATTGCCTTCTATTTTTTCCCATTCTACTTTTTTTCCAGGAATAAACTGGAGGGAGGGAAGAAGGAAGGAAGGAAGGAAGGAAAAAAGAGAGAAGAGAGGAAGGAAGGAAAGAAGGAAGGAAGGAAAAAGAAAAGGAAGGAAGGAAGGAAAACAGGGAGAAGAGAGGGAAGGGAAGAGAGAAAGGGAAGGGAGGGAGAGAGGAAAGAGAAGAGAGGGAGGGCAGAGAGAGAAAGAGGAAGGAAGGAAAAAAGAGAGAAGAGAAAGAGGGTGGGGAAGAGAGAGGAAGAGAAGGGAGGGAGGTCAAATTGGAGTTGTTGACAATTAAATGGCCATTGTTAATCCTGTGTTTATCACATGCAATCTTGGAAAAGATTAAGAAAATGACTTTGGAGTGATTTATGAACTATAAACAGAAGAGAAGAGGAAATAGCAATGGCCAGCCTTTAATTCTGGAGTTACTCAGGGGAGAATCCTAATAAATGCTAGAAAATAACATTATTGGCTGCTTCCAATTTAATTTTCTTTTTTCTTTTTCTTTTTTTTTCTTTTTTTGGGAGAAACTAAACTCTTTCTCCAAAAAAAAAAAAAAAAAAAAAGCAGGGATAGAGGGAAAAAAGAATACTAGGAACAAAAAAAAAAGTATCACTGATTTAATTAGAAGATGTGCCAATCAAGTCATTAAAAGAGAGAGCGGAAGTGAGGGAAAATGAGATTTCATTTGCATCTCTATGGTTCGCTTAGCCGACTGTCTGAGCAAGTCGCTTTCAAAAAAAAAAAAAAGCAATCCACACACACCTCCAATGAATGCCCCCCTCCCCCCTCTTGGACTCATAGGACGCCCCCTCCCAAATCAGGAGGGGGGAGGGAGGCTGAGAGCAACGAGAGAGGAAAGCTAAGGAGGCCGAAGGAATGGCATTTGGAAGAAAACAAAAATACCCCGCTTAAAACAAAACCATCCACGCCCACGTTAAGGTTAAAAAATAAATTCAAATCAAATCAAAGCAGCAGGCAGTTCCTTTGCGAAATTGACAAGACCTCGGCAAAAAAATCTGCATTGAAATTGACCAATTGAACCTGGAGGATAAAAATGAATTTCAATCCGGATTTCAACAATCCGGAGTGAAAACAAACCCAAATACTCCCGTAGTTTTTCGGCGGTGTCTTTCCTGCCCCCCATTTCTTCTTCCCTCGTCCCTCTCTGCGCCCCCCCCAACGCCCCCCACCAAATCCGCTTTGCATCTTCCCCATCTCTCTCTCTCTCCCCTCTCAACCAGCCCCTTTTCCCACTGTGGTTCCCCGACATCCATCCTCTCCCCCACTCCCGCGAAACCCCAAACGAACCCGGGTCCTTTTTCGGTCGTCGGAAAGCGTACTTAAACCCGAGATGGAGCGCGAAACCAGGTTTTCAACAGGTGGGGAGCCTCAAAGGGAGCCCGTCGGACGGAGCAGGGGTGCGCGTGTGTCCCCCCTTCTCTCTCTCTCTTACCTGTGTGGGTCCTTTTATGGATTTTGAGGTTCTCGGACCGAGCGAAAATCTTCCCGCATCCCGGGAACGGGCAGGGAAAAGGTTTCTCGCCCGTGTGAACGCGGATGTGGTTGACCAGTTTGTATTTGGCCTTGAAGGATTTGCCTTGGCGGGGACACTCGTCCCAGAAACACACGTGGCTGTTCTGCTCGGGACCCCCGACGTGTTCCAGCGTGACGTGGGTAACCAGTTCGTGCATGGTGCTGAATTGCCGGTCGCAGGACTTCTTGGGAGACTCTTCCAACCACTTGCAAGCCAGTTCTTGCTTGACCGGTTGCCGCATGTAGCGGAAGAAAGCGCCCGGTCCCGCGTGGTGATGATGATGATGGTGGTGATGATGATGATGGGGCCCAGCCACGTTCATGCCCGCCACGTTCACGGGCCCGTAGTTGGGGAAGGGCGGCGGGGGCCCCGTAAGCGTCCGCTCTGGGGCTGGAGACCCCCCGGTAGGAATCCGGCCGGCCGAAAAACTCCCCACGCAAACCCAGGTGCAGCTGGCCGCTCTCCACGGGGCCCGACGGCGAAGGCAAACCGCCCACGTTCTGCTCGTGCAAACCGGGGAAAAGCAAGTAGCCCCCCGCGCTGTCCGCCAAGCCGCCCGGCGCGTGGAGTCCTCCGGGTGGGTTGGTGCCGAAAAGGCCGTGGTGAGCCGGGGAGCTGCCGGGGGTCCCGCTCGGCCCTCCTCCGCTGCCGCCGCCGCCGCCTCCGCCGCTCGAAGGCGCTTCGGCCAGGGCGCAGCCCCCGCGGTTACGGAAGAGAAAGTCCCGCGTGGAATTGAAGGCGGCCACGTAAGGAGAAGGCACCTGGCCGCCGCCGGCGTGAGGGTGAGGGGGCGGAGGGGGCGGCGGCGGATGGTGGTGTGGTGGGGATGATGGGGGTGCGGATGATGGGTCGGGTGGTGGTGCGCGAAGCCCGAAGCTTGAGGCGTAAATGCGGATCCCTGACCCGAGGCCAGCTCGTGGGCGGCGGGGCTGAGTTTGAAGGGAGGCTCGGCGAAAGGAGGGTGGTTGAGCCCCATGGCCACGTCGTGCGGGTGGGGGGCGAGAGGCGGCGAAGCCCCCGACCCCCCAAGGTGGGGAACTGGGGCCCGCCATCCAGCAGCATGGCCATCGTCCTCCTTCAGACGGCCGCGAGGGAGTGGAGCGGGCGGCGGCGGCGGCGTCGATCCACGGCAGCGCTCCTCTCTCGCCTCTTCCTTCCGTGGACGCCGGAGGGGACGCCCCCCTCCCCTCCCGGCAACGCGGGGACGCTCCGAGCCCCCTTGGCCTTCCTCGGCGTCCTTCCCCTCCGCTGCCCCCACCTCCCGCCGCCTCGAGATCAGCCCCACACAATAGCCGGGCAGGCAGGAGGGCTGGCGCGGCGGCTCCGCCACGGCTACATTCACACGCGCGCCCGACCTCGCCGAACCGTGGCAGAAGAAGCAGAAGAAGAAAAAGAAAAAGAAGAAAAAGAAAAGAGAGCCGGGCAGCTGAAGGCAGGGGGGGCAAAAAAAACCCCACCCACCCGTCCCCGGAGGACCAAGGACGGCGATGCCCCCCGGCCGCGCGGGCCAGGAGAAAAAAAAATAGGGGGTCGCCCCCCGCGCTGCCCCCTCGGAGGGGATCCCCGCCGCCTGGCTTATCCGTAGGGCGCCCTCCGCTTCGGCGGAGCGACGTCCTGGCACTGGCTGGGCTCGGGCGCTTCTCCCGGCTAACCCAGAGGGAAGCAGCCGAGGGAGGGGGCTCCGAGGAGCGAAGAGCGGGTGGGGAGGGGGGCGGGTGGGGGGGGCGGAGGAGGAGAGGGGGAGACCCAACTCCGGGGGGGGGGCTGCGTCTGGGCCAGCCAATGGGGAGCCAGCCAACCGGCTGTCACCTGACCCTCCACCCGGGATGCCCATTGGCCCACTTTGCCCGGACGGGCAAAGCTCTCCGTATTGAAAAATGGCAGCTGGCGGCCAAACCCGTCTCGTGATTGGACGGGGCGCCCCTCTCCGTGGGGCGCAGGTAAGGTGAAAGGCTGCTGGGCCAGCCGGGTCCCCCCCCCCGCAGCGTTTTGTTTACTGGAGATGCGACGGAGGTGGGGGAGAGAGAGGGGGGAGGGGGAAAGGGAGGGGGGAGGGAGGGGAGGTGCTCGCGCATCCTCCCCCTTCGCCCCCCCCAACCCAACCAGAGTGGGGGTCTTTGCAAGCGCCGAGCCACTTCCTCGCCTTTCGCCTGGATGCCACCCACCCGCCCGATGCGATTAAATTGCCGTCGTAAATAATTCTGATTATTCGTGATCTTCCCCCCTTTCATATTATTATTATTATTATTATTATTATTATTATTATTATTATTATTATTATTATTATTATTATTATTATTGCTGTTCTTGTGACTTTTTTTTTTTTTGCTAGGAGAAACTAAATCCGGACGCCCCGGCACAAGCCCCATAAAACCGGGGAGAAAAAAAGTGGGGTCTCCTTCCTTCCCCGACCGAAGGAGGCGATGATTCCACGGGGGTGGGGGGGGTGGGGGGGATGGGAGGTGTGGGAGAGCGATCGTCCTGGCGTGGAACGTCTCTTGAACTAACCGGATCGTGGCCTCCGTCCTCCGAAACCGTTTTAGGGGTCCAGGGAACCGGTTGGGAAGCCACGTTTCTCTCTTTTCGATCCTCGGGGGGGGAGGGGAGGGGGCCGGGAGGTGGGGGAGGAAAAAAGTCCCCTCGTGATCCACGCGAAGCGAAGAGCGCTCGGCGAAAGGCCGATGCGTGGAGCTCGTGTATGTGACACACGCGGGTTTCTACAGTGCTTTTTCTGAGTTGAGCTGGTTTCAAGCTCAAGAGCATTCAGGACCCCTCCTCTATTTTAAGAGACGTTCCTTAACAGCTTGGCCAGGACCCCGCTTTGCTCTTTTGGGGGGGGCTTTATTCTTTTCCCGACCACCACCCCCGGGGAGAGCGGAGACAGTTCTGATTTAGGGCAGGCCCCCCACCGTCAGAGCATCCAGAGCATTTCCTCGGGAAACGGTCCTCTTGGCCGGCCCGAGCGAGAAATCCTGGCGGGTGGAGAGAGAGAGAGAGAGAGATCGAGGAGCCCCATTGCCCTTCCGCTGTCCTGCTTCTCCTCCTCGTCCGACCGCGAAGCTTTGCCTCGCCTTAGAGGCGCTTTGGAAAAAACCTTTCCAAGGAGAAAAAAAAAGTGGGGGGGGGAGAGGAAATTAAGGGAAAGCGAGACTGGGAAGGAAAATCGGGATGGAGGCGGGGGGTGGGGGGGGCGGAGATGGGGAGAAGGGAGGGGGTAAAAAATGAGGCCGGCGGTTTGGTGGGGTTGCTCTGCCCAGTTAGGGAATGCCAAAACCCCAACCCCACCCCCACCCCCGCGCTTTGAAAACTCTCCAAGGAAAATTCGCCGCTGTTCCCGGCAGGAAACTTGCGCGTTTGATCCAGCCAGAAAGAAGGCACTTGGGGGTCTAAAATGCAGCCAGCAGCCGCCGCCTCTAAACCCAACCCCCCCCCTTCCCCTCGCCAACCCTTCACCATCTTTATTTTAGGAAACTGGTCAGAAGGGAATTGAGGGGGGGGCGTGGAGAAAGAGCGCAAAACCAGAGACAAGGAAAAGGAGGAGAAATAATAAAGCTTTAATCACCCCTTCCCCAATTCACAGACCCCACCCCCTCCTCGCAAAACAAAAAACGGGGAGTCCGCTCCTTTCTCGGTCGCTTTTACTCGCTCGCTAACTTTTTTTGGGTACCCCCCCGCCCCTCCGTCTCCTGGCCGGTGGGCAACTGAGAAAGAAGCTTCACGGGGAGGGGGGGGGAACGGGGGGTGGGGGGGAGGAGGAGGAGGAGGAGGCAGCTGCGGGGAGGGGAGCAGAGCAGCAGTGAGGGTCGGCGGGGTTTTTGCGCCTCCTTGGTGCGTCCCCCACAACACAAGACACACGCGCGCGGGGAGGGCGGGGGCGCGCGCACGGGCACGCAAACCGGGGCAAAGAGGAAGCGGCCACGGGCGAGTGGGCGTTTGTCTTGTATTTGTGTTTGAAAGACTACGACATCGGTAATGGCGTGCGAAAGGGGGAGGGAGAGGATGGGACGCCCCCCTCCTCCCCAAGAGCGCGAGAAAGCACGGGGAGGGAGGGGGCTTGGAATCAACATTTTGCAAATCCGGAGAGACGAGGAGGGGAAACCCCCCCCCGGCGGCCTTTGATCCGTGGGGGGGGGGGGTTCACGGCCTTCCCGGGGTCTGCGGAACTTTCTCAACCGTTGCCCCAGGCTCTGCGAAGGAGCAAGACGTTGGGGCTCCCGGCTTACGCCTCACCGATTTGTCTCGTTCTTCCCCCGCGCGGGTCTGCCTGGTCTAAGCGGGCTGGGCCCCGCGTGAGTGGCCTCCTATTTCGGGTCCCTCCGCGCCAATCCTTCGAGCGAGAGAAAATGAATGATCTCCCGCGCGTGTTTTGCCCTTGTCTGGCTGACACGCGCGTACAAGAATTAGATCACCGAGCGCACCTGGGCTTTTAGGGCAGCTTTCTGAGAAGGGCGCTTTGAGCTGGCTGGGTCGGGTGACCTTTGCGGGGGCATCAGGCCTCTCTGTAACCCCCTCCCACACACACACACACAAATAAACACAAACCACACACCGCCCCGCTCGCCCGTGGCCTTCGCCTTGGGAGACGCCGTGCGCAACTTTCAACGCCAAGGAGTAACTTTCACGGGAACGGGACCTCCCGCCACCTCCCACCCCACCGTCTCCCAGCGTCTTTCTCCCGCACCTTCCTCTGCAGACTTTTTCTCTAAGTGGGGAGGGGGGAAAGAGTCCGTGGGTGGGTGGGGTGACAGGGGAGGAGGAGAAGGAGGAGGAGGAGGAGCCCCGGTTGCATTTAACAAAACGACAACAACAAACTTAGAACCAAAATTAGATGATGGGGGGGAAAATAAGAATCAGATCAGGCTGAATTTAAAGGAAGAGCAACGTCTCCAATCCGCGTGGGAGGAGACCCGGGTTTCCTTGGCAGGCCGAACAGATTCCGTGTGCCTTTGTTGTGCGAAAGAGAAAGGGAAGCGAAGAAGGCGGGATTCATTTTGGGAAACAGGGAGGGAGGGAGGGGGAAAAAATCTTTTGCGGGTCGGTTTTGCTTGGGGTTGTTTGGAAAACGAAGGAGGGTAAAACAGAGCGGCGGCTTTGAATCCCTCGATCGCGAGGGACTCGGCGCTGCTTTGCGGCCTGGCCAAGGCCGGGGAGAGAGGGAGGGAAGGGGAAGGGGAAGGGGAAGGGGGGAGCGGAGAAGGCCAACTTGACCTGCGGGTAGATGAAGCAACATAAATGAAGCTGTAAATCTTTTTATGCCTTGCTCTCTCGTCTCTCCTGCCCAGCCTCTTCCAGCGACCGAGGGAAATAATGCACGGAGACCCCCAGGATGGGCGAAACGGGAATCCCCCTAAACCCCTAAAAGGAGAGGGGGGGAAAAGGCGGAGGTTAGAAGTAGGCCCGATTTTCACTCTTGAAAAGAGCTTTTATCTTCTGAAAAGCGGACGAGACAAATACAGATTTAAAAAAAAAAAAAACCAAAAAAAAAAAAGCTGGCCTGTTGATTTTTAAAAGGAATTCTTAAAGGATTTTTTCTATAGAAATACACTTTTATAAATAAATTCACTGCTTTGCCCGTCCTCATTCAATTTCCAGCATTTATTTCATGAGTTAGAAATTTCTCACTCTATATAATTATACGGTCAGCTTCTTTTTCTCTTCTTTTTCTTTATTTCCGTTCTTTCCTTTCTTCGTCTCTCTCTCTCTCTCTCTCTCTCTCTCTCTCTCTCTCTCTCTCTCTCTCTCTCTCTCTCTCTCTTACAGCAAGGTCCACACAATTTTATTTTTTATTTTGGTCTTGGAATTCGGCCTCTAAAAGAGACAGGAACCGAACTCCCCTTGCCTTGAAATCCACGGGGCAAGAAAACGTGAATCCGAGCTGGATTGCCCGCTTACTTGGATTTGTGTGTTTATTTCGGAGAGAGAGAGAGAGACGCGTTGGTGTGAGCTCATTAGTTCATCCGCATTTATTCCTCTTCCAAAAGGAGGCTTTGCTGGCCGGAAATGCGTGAAGTACAGACTTACCCTCCCAATGAAATCCTTCCGACGACCTTGCTTTCTCTCCAAAGATCAAATAAAATCCAACTTCCAAAACCCCAAAGGCTGCAGGGAAGTTTTTGGGCCTTACACTCTTTACTGAGTGGAAGACGAGGGGGAAATACGCAAAGCCGGTTGATGATCATAAAACTTGGTGTTTTTTTTTTTATTATTAAGCATATCAATGGTCAGCCACAGAGGCAGACTGCACTCATCCTGAGCCTTCAAAATACACCCCTTAAAAAAATCAATTTACTTTTTCCGCTTATTTAATTCCGCTGGCCCTTCTTTCTATTCGCCTTTAAGAGGTTAGAGGGGAGGGGAAACCCCGAATTTCTGGCTCATCGTTTCTCCGCCTCTCTTTGGAGGGGGAAAAAAAGTGAGTTTTTTTAAAAAAAGAATTTGCCTTCAGTTAGGAGAAGAAGAAAAAAGAAAGAAAGAAAGAAAGTGTAAGGAGGGAGGGAAAATCTCTCTCCGTACCTGCACGCCGGCGCCTTTATTTAATTCCCCAGAATTTGGCGAACGCAACGAAACCGATCCTCAACGGATCCCCACTGTACGTTTGATCCCTTCCGGCCAGGTTTCCCTTTTTGGGAAATCGACCCTCGTCCCTATCGATCAAAACGTTCGGCGTCGGGATCAGGAAGGGAAGGAACGGTCTCGGTTCTGGCGTGAACATTGCAAGGGGTTTTAAAAGCCTAAGAGAAAACAAAGCCTCCGTGGAGGTGGGGGGGAAATCACGCGCGTCCCCCACCCCCATACCCACTCCAACCGTAGCTCCAATATTTCTAAGCATTTCGCGGGTCCAAAAAGACCAAAGGTTGACCAGCTTCCGAGGAAAAAAAAAGGGGGGGTTTCCGCGCATCCGCCGCCCGTGGCAAATTCAACGCAAGCCACGAAGCGCGCCAGGCGAGTTTCCTTGCAAAAACTCGGGAAGGCCCGAAAGCGATCCCGCCGTGCGTGGGAATTTCAGCAGGCCCCGATCGGGGAGACTAGCCCGAAATCGGAAGGAAGCAGTAGGAAAAAGGAGCGAGACGCCCACGGTGCTTTTTGAGGGCTCAGAACACGGGGGGGGGCGAGGGGGGGAAAGCAAAGAACGTGAGAACAGGTCGAAGCAAGCGGGTTCTCTACCCCGAGATCAAAGGCGACTGGGGGGGGGGGCTATTGGGCGCCAGCTGCAAAGGAATCGATCGTGCGGATTGAAAAAACGGGGTGTTGGGACGAAATTCCACGCGGCTCATTTTCTGTGGGGTTTTAGAGGTGAGTTAATCGATGAAATACGGTTTCATATATGGGGAAAAAAAGAAGAAGAGAAAACACCCAGCCTCGCTTGCTCTTAAAACCGAGCAGGTGGACACAGGTGCTGCTGGAAAGGCGCCTCCGTTGCCCACGCGAGGAGGGAATCCTAACCACGCATCCTTAGGCCCAGCCGGTTTTTGGCTTTGTCTCCAATCCTGGCCCTTTCCTGGCCCAGTTCTTCACCCACGCCCAGCCCCGTATGACCCAGAGTAACGGATAGAGCCAGCCAGGCCCCTTGCGAGATCCAGGTGGGGATACAAACCCCAAATTCTCCTTTCCCCCCCCCTCTCTCTCTCTCTCTACCTGGCGCTATCGTTTATCCAGCGGTTGTCCACCCGTTAAGATCGCCGTTTATACACCTGGTGGCTTCAACCGCAGAACGAATCGCTTTTTCAGCTGTTCAAAAGCAAAAGGTTTGGGGAACCGGAGGACACCCCCCCCCCCCGGTGATAAGCTTTCTGCCTTTGAATAAAACTGGGGTTCGTTTGCAAAGGCGCCCCTCCCCCGGTCCGAAGCCACGAGTATTTGGCCCGGTTCTTCTCCAAAGGGTTCGCTGCTTTACCTGAATCGTTCGAGGCTCTCACCTGACCCAAACCTACTTCTTAAGGAAAGCTGTCAAATTCGTTCTTTGGGCCTTGATACCCGAAACAGGCCTTCCCACCCCCCCACTCCCTTTCTCTCTCCCCCTCTGTGTACACGGAAGATTGGGGAAGCGCTAGCACCCATCCTGAAAAAAGGCAAGACAAAAATTGGGGAGGGGGGGGAATCATTTATTCATGCTAAATGTTGAATAAATCACCTGAGATGAACCAATGGGTATGATCTGCAAACGTAGCAAATAAAAAAAAGAGAGAGATTTTCTGAAATCTGGAAGAAAAATGATTCTCTGGCCAAACTAAAAAAAAAAAAAAAAAAAAAAAACCTCGTTTCAAGCTTATATTTGGGGAGGGAGTCCTGCTTTTTCCAGTTGTGGCGAGAAGAAAGGAAGATTTATCCTCCACACATACACCCCCTAATTTTTCAGCTGTGCGTTCAGACCCACCAGCGATTGGGAAAAGACTTCGATGTTAAAAGAAATGCGTGGATTTTTTGATTTTTTTGATTATTTTTTTTATTTATTTATTTTTATATGCCGCCCTTCTCCGGAGACTCAGGGCGGCTTACAATGCATTAAGCAATAGCCTTCATACTTTTGTATATTTTATACAAAGTCAGCTTATTGCCCCCACAAACTGGGTCCTCAATTTACCTCCATTAGAAAGGATGGAAGGCTGAGTCAACTTTTAAAAAAAAAAAATTTAAAAAAAATTGTTAACTGTTCTTCTCACCGTTTCAGCTGTGATTTTTATTTCTTTTATTGAGCGTAGGGCATCTACAGAAGTCGTGCGATCGATCAACTACTAAAACACTACTAAAAAGCCCATGAATCGGTTGAACTTAATCAGATCAGCTGTGATCAAGTTTGGATTATACATGTAATTTTTAAAGCACGCGCCTTCTTTTTTTTTTTTTTTATCATCGTTATCTTTGGTCTGAAGGCAGTTTAGCCACAAATTCGACCTCGAATATTTTGCTGGGCCAGGTGGGTTATATGTCTGATCTCTACAATTGGCCTGGGGAGGGGGCGCGGGAGTGGGGGGTTATAAGTATCCTTGCTCTCCACAAACAGCTCCTTCAGAATATTCTCCTCTGGGTCTTGGGAAGGATCTATATTGCGTAATGAAATGTTTCATCAGTTAGGTATTGGCTGAGTGAAGGTCGCCTCTTTATTAGTCTCCTTTTACAGAAGAAACTGTTTTAAAAAATGGGAATTCTTCCTGGAAAGTCTTGGTTTGGGGAACTGAACCACTTCCTAAAATAAAGCCAGTTCTTCCTGGCTCTGGTTATTATGGAGAAGGAGGGGGGGGCGGACGAGACGGGACTGGGTAGGGGGGAGCTTCCCCGCTGCCAGAATCTGTGGCAAACTTTCCCACATACCAAAGCAGATTAAAATCTCCCCTTGCTGTTAGAGCCCCGCTGGAAATCTCTCTCTCTCTCTCTCTCTCTCTCTCTCTTTCCAATATCCAGCTTTTAAACCGTTGTAAAGTTTGTCCCGTCCCACCCCTAAACTTAAAACGAGACAAAACTCATTATGTCAAAGGAGAGAAGTCCAGAAAATAAGAATGCCCTCCACACTGCCGTTTGGGAATCTAACCAAAAGGACACAAATTAAATTAAATTCCCAAATTAAAAGAAAACAAAAAAAAACTCTAATTTTTTTTTTCAAAAAAAACACAACTAGGTTTGAAGGTCGAAACAAAAATTGTAATTTTTTATTTTAAATTATTTTAATTAAAAATTTCCTAATATGAATCGATTGCTCATTTGTTCCCTGTGACTATCATTAAGTGTTGTGCCTTATGATTCTTGATGAACGTATCTTGTCTTTTATGTACACTGAGAGCTTACGCACCGAAGACCAATTCCTTGTGTGTCCAATCACACTTGGCCAAGAAAATTCTATTCTGTTCTAACGGCCTGGGGGAGGAGAGGGGGGGCTCCTGTCTCAGAAGCCCCTCCACAGCCTTCACCCTTGCAGGACTCAGGAACTTCCTGATCCTAAGGACATTCCTAAAGACGTATCTTAAAGAGTAATTAAAATGAAAGAGGAGAGGAGGTCGCCTGATTTCTAATTTTTATTCTGCTGGCACACGCCGAAAATGGTTCTTCCCTCCCTCAATCAAACATCCATAACTTCTCCAGTAGAATTGCTGCGCAAATGTTTCTGCACCTGTTTGGAAGCGAAGTTAGTGATCACCAAAGGGCGGGGGTGAGTGGGTGGGGGTTTAAGAACCAGTTCCAGACTTGGCTTCCTCGGGGGGGGGGCTGCCCTCCCCTCAAGTCAAACGGTGACGTCATTTGGGGAATGGGCTTGTTTGCATCTGCTCCTATATGACACCTTTCCTGGGTCATGTCCTGTAGCAATTTCCTGTCTGCTCTTGTGTAACATTTTGACCCCCTCTGATTGGCCTTCCTTCCTTCCTTCCTTCCTTCTTTCCTTCCTTCCTTCCTTCCTTCCTTCCTTCCTTCCTTCCTTCTCTTTTTTGCCTTCTTTCTCTTTCTCTCACCTTCCTTCTCTCCTTTTCATGTCTTCCTTCCTTCTCTATTCTTTTCCTCTCTTCCTTCCATCCTTCCTTCCTTCTCTTTTTTGCCTTCTTTCTCTTTCTCTCATCTTCTCCTTTTTCATACCTACCTTCATTCTCTAATTTCTTTCTTTCCTTCCTTCCTTCCATTTTTTTCTTGCCTTCTTTCTCTTAACTTCCTTCTCTTCTTTTATATCTTCCTTCTCTATTTTCCTCCCTCCCTCCCTTCTCTTTTTCTTGCCTTTTTTCTTTCTCTCACCTTCCTTCTCTTCTTTTCATATCTTCCTTCCTTCCTTCTCTCTTTCTTTATTTCTTTCCTTCCTTCCATCTTGGAGAGGAAGCAGAAAAGGTTAACCCTAACCCTTTAACATTTCCTGTTTCAGAGATGCTGGCAAAGAGGTGCTGTCTTTTCTTTGGAAGCTATAACTCGGAGGAGGAAGAGGAGGAGGAAGGAGACTGAATGGAAGAGGAGGGGGGAAAAAGGAAACGATGTGGCCAATATCTTAATCAGGGACGGGATGACCTGTGACCCAGGAGGTGGCTTCATTGTGCAGGAGACACACATCGCACTGACCCTTTCTGCTTGAGTGAGTCTTGGGGGGCAACCGAAGCCACCAACCCCTCCAAAGGCATGCGAGGGCTTAAGGCTAAGTCACCAGCCTTCCTCTTCGGATCTGAGGGACACATTTGGGAGATTTTGACCCTCTCTTTCCTGAATAGCCATCTCCTTGGAGGATTTGGGCTTCCTTTCAAAGCCCCCCTTCCATCCAGTTTGCTGGTTTGTGGCGTGAAGGGAACAGGAAAGGTGTCCGAGAACATCCAGGGGTAAACAGGAAGGATGGGCTACATTAGGGTGAAAAGGGAATAGCAATAGCCCTTAGACTTATATACCGCTTCACAGTGTTTTACAGCCCTTTCTAAGCGGTTTACAGAGTCAGCCTCTTGCCCCCAACAATCTGGGTCCTCATTTTACCCACCTCGGAAGGATGGAAGGCTGAATCAACCATGAGCCGGTGAGGATCAAACTCCTGGCAGTGGGCAGAGCTAGCCATAGCCATAGCATTTAGACTTATCTACCACTTCACAGTCTTCACAGCCCTCTCTAAGCGGTTTACAATGTCAGCTCCTTGCCCCCCCCCCAACAATCTGGGTCCTCATTTTACTGACCTCGGAAGGATGGAAGGCTGAGTCAACTTTGAGCCAGGTGAGATTCGAACTGCTGGCAGTGAGCGGTGATTTAGCCTGCGGTACTGCAGTCTAACCGCAGTGCCACTAGGAAGGAGAATGAGGAAGGAAGGAAGGAAGGAAGGAAGGAAGGAAGGAAGGAAGGAAGGAAGGAAGGAAGGAATAGCAATAGCCCTTAGACTTATATACTGCTTTACAGTCCTTTACAGCCCTCTCTAAGCAGTTTACAGAGTCAACCTCTTGCCCCCAACAATCTGGGTCCTCATTTAACCGACTTTGAAAGGATGGAAGGCTGAGTCAACCTTGAGTCAGTCAGGATCGAGCTTCCTGGCTATGGGCAGAGTCCCCCTGCAATACTGCCTTCTCACCACTGTGCCACCAGGGCTCCAGAACAAAGAAACTTGGTCAGAAAGAAAGCTGTGATTGCTTCTTCAATCTTCCCCCATCTATATTTGCAGGTGGCCACACCAGGTTGACCTTCTGTGGGCTCTGAAGCTAAGCAGGCTTGGAGATGCTAGCATCTCCCCAACACACACACACACACACACACACACAGAGAGAGAGAGAGATGAGAGAGAGAGAGAGAGAGAGAGAGAGAGAGAGAGAGAGAGAGAGAGAAAGAGTTTATGTGGCCTCTTTCTCCTGCCCTGTCCCTTTAATCCCTTCCAAATATATGTATTATGCAACCCAACTCCAAAAACGCCCATTCCCTCCCCACTCCTGGGGGAAGGATACTGCAAAATGCCCATTCCGTCCCCACTCTGGGGCCAGCAGGAGTGGTATTTGCCTGTTCTCCGAACTGCTCAAAATTTCCGCTACCAGTTCTCCAGAACCTGTCAGAACCTGCTGGATTTCATCCCTGGCCTACGGCTTAGCCAAGGGGTGAAGTCCATCCGCTGTTGGTTTAGCAAATTGTGGTGTTTTGTCTCCTGTTTCCTTTGACAACAACCTTGTGAAGTGTGTTTTATGTAACATACTTAGATCAACTGAAGGTCAAGAAACTGCATTCACATCTAGGTGTTCTACATTTGTTTCAGGGACTTGGCTGTCGTGAAAATCCAGCCCTGTTTCTGGTTTTCTGCTTCTAGGTGTTACGCAAGTATTGGACAGTCCCATAATTAGATTATGCACGCAAGTGGGCAAGAGAAAGGAAACGTTGCTTTGAGGTCTCCAACTCCTGCCCCTTGACACTCTGATTCAAAGGGTCAGAAAGCTGTTGAGATGTCTTCTTGGAGAACACCCTCTGGTCATTGAGGTCTAAAGGCCAAGAGAACTCATGGGACAGCATCTATTGTTCACATGAAGGCTTCACACTCTTTGGTCTACCTATATCTTTGTAAGTTATCTTCTTTCTCAAAAAGAATCTATCTCAAAAAAAGATGGAACCAGATTCTCATGGGAGGCACCAGGTCAAGGAAAGAGGTTGGCCTCCTAAACCCTGCCCTTCTTACCCCACCTTAGATTATCTGGAGAAGATCAAGGCCTCCCTACTCCAAGTTTCCACCAAATGTCTCAAGATTGTACACTACTGGTCCTCAAAACAAATTTGGGACAGGTGGTCAGTTCACATCCAAGGGAAGTCCCACCCCTAAGAAATAAATACACCCATGCTGATTTCCGTCCGTTCAATGTTCTCCAGAAGTTCTGAACTTCCTAGATGCCAAGTCCATTTAGTGAAAGACCAGTGTTCATTTCCCAAGTCAGCCCTTCCAGGTCATCAAATGGTCAAAACTGTCTTCTGCTCAAGTGACACCTTGGCCTCTCTTTCTCTTTCCAGTCTGAGCCAAGCATCCACCTCCTTGGTCATTGATGTGACAACGTCTGTTTGTGTTTTTGTCACAGTGTCTTACATTTCTCTTCCTTAGTCTTCTTCTCCTCATGTCAGGTTGGTCTACAGATTCCACCATCACCAAGGGCAAGGAGAAATTGTAGTTATTTCTTTCTAGCTCTCTCGAGATTCATCCCTGTCTTTCTCCTTCTCCTTCCTTCCTTCCTTCCTTCCTTCCTTCCTTCCTTCCTTCCTTCCTTCCTTCCTCCTTCCTTCTTCCTTCTTCCTTCTTCCTTCTTCATTTCTTTCTTTCTTCGTTTCTTTCTTTCTTTTTCTTCCTTCCTTCCTTTCTCCTTCCTTCCTCCTTCCTTCTTTTCTTTCTTCTTTCCTTCCTCCTTCCTTCCTTCCTTCTTTCCTTCCTTCCGTCCTTCCTCCTTCCTTCCTTCCTTCTTCCTTTCTCCTTCCTTCTTTGTTTCTTTCTTCCTTCCTTCCTTCTTCCTTCCTTCCTTCTTTCCTTCTTCTTTTCTTCTTTTCTTCTTTCCTTCCTCCCTCCCTCCCTCCCTTCCTTCCTTCCTTCTGTGGTCCTAACGGTTTACAGTGAAATTTTTATTTTTTAAAATGGAGTTCCAATAACGTAAGACTAACACGTGGCTCAACAGGCTAAACATAGAATATAAACTAACAGAGTTGGAAGGGACCTTGGAGGTCTTCTAGTCCAACCCCCTGCCCAGGCAGGAAACCCTACACCACTTCAGACAAATGGTTATCCAACATCTTCTTAAAAGCTTCCAGTGTTGGAGCATTCACAGCTTCTGGAGGCAAGTTGTTCCACTGATTAATTGTTGTAACTGTCAGGAAATTTCTCCTTAGTTCTAGATTGCTTCTCTCCTTGATTAGTTTCCATCCATTGCTTCTTGTCCTGCCCTCAGGTGCTTTGGAGAATAGCTTGACTGCCTCTTCTTTGGGGCAGCCCCTTTGGACTTTCATGGGGTTGAAGTTCTTGAAGTGGGGTGAAAATCACCTTCACATATATTTTTTTTAACCTCATCTTAGAATAGAATAGAGCTTGAAGGGGGCTTTAGAGGTCTTCTAGTCCAGCCCCCCCTGCTCAAGCTGGAGAACCTATACAATCTCAGACAAGTGACTGTCCGGTTTCTTCGAAGTGAGGGAATGACTGGTTTATACTACTCTTCAGGCATTTATTTATTTATTTATTTATTGTTTAAATTTGTATACCGCCCTTCTCCCGAAGGACTCAGGGCGGTGAACAGCCAAAATTAAAATACATACAATATAAAATTTAAAATAATTTAAAAGCAGAATTAAATCGAATTGGCTCCCCAAAAGTTAAAACCCATTACCCTTAAAATAACCCATTTAAAATTTTAAACCAGCCCAGCTAGCTGAAATAGGAAGGTCTTCAAAGCTCGAGGGAAGATCCGGAGGTCCGGGATCAGTCTTATTCTTCCCTGGCCCAGTGGGAAAGAAGAAAACTCGGGACCCAAACGGGGTTATTATTGGGCGGGTGGTCCCCCCCTCCCAAAATGGGGAGGGAAGATGTGCGCTCCCACGAAACGCTTCCGTCGAGCAGGTTAAAAAAAAGACCCATTCAGCGTCCTTCGGGTTGACTTTCGCCCGGATGCGTGTTGCGGCTTTGCCCGTAATGTTTGTTAAGGCTTCGTTTGTAATGTTGCCAGAAAATGGGGTTCGTTCGCGAGTTAGGTCGTGAGAAAGCCTCCAAGCCAAGGGAAGGCACGGGGAAATCGAGGCGATTCGGCGTGCCGTTTAAACTGGGAGGGGGGATTCGAAACGAAACGAAACGAAGGCAAACTTTGAATGAGATTTTTTTTTTTTTTTTGCCCGAGTCCCGCCTTCTCCTCATGAGGACTAGGAACACATACTTAAAAAGAAAACGAACCAGTGGTGAAATCCATTTTTTTTTTACTACCGGTTCTGTGGGTGTGGCTTGGTGGGCGTGGTGTGGCTTCGTAGGTGTGGCAGGGGAAGGATACTTCAAAATCTCCATTCCCACCCCACTCCTGGAGCCAGCCAGAGGTGGTATTTGCCGGTTCTCCGAACAGCTCAAAATTTCCGCTACCGGTTCTCCAGAACCTGTCAAAACCTGCTGGATTTCACCCCTGATATAAACATGGTAAATCCAGAGAGAAATCCAGAAAGGTGAACTAGAAATTCCAAAGAGATGATGATGATGATGATGATGATGATGATGATGATGATGATTAAAGACGAGCAGCTCCTATCTTCTGGATGAGTCTTTTACAAATTCTCCTTAATTCCTGCTTCTCCAAAGTCGCACCTATTCCTTGAAGTTCCCAAACTATGGCTGGGGGGGGGGAAGGGAAGCAGCCATGAGGTGGGGGGAGGTAGTGTTTTCGTTCAGTAAAGCTCCTGGAAAAGCGAGCATGTACTGTACAGGAAGACGTGTGAACGTGTGAACTCCAGAGGCTCCAGGCAAGATCAAAAGAAAGCTGGCATTTTAGGCGATGTATTAGATTTTTTGTAGTTTTTTGCTTGCGGGGAAGCCGCCACACCCGTGGGTAGCCAGGCAGCCCTTGCGCCCGCCTCCTTCAGACGACCCTCCAGCCCCGCGATCAATTTTTTTCCCCTCTTATTTCCATTTATTTATGAAATGTAGGTGCCTCTTACTGCTAAAGCTACTTTGGCGGCTTACGAAATGATAACAACATAGAATAAAAGGGCATTCAGTGAACAAGGATTAAATAGGAACTCAAAACTGGAAGGGCAGTTCCCTCTATACTGTCAGCTGCCTGCGCCCCCCCCCCCCCACACTCACACACCCACGTCGGGAATCCCGGCCAGCCGGCACAACCAGGCTCTAAAATCCTTCAGGAAGGCCAGAAAAGTAGGGGCAGATCGCCCCTCCGGCGGGAGTATTGCAGAAAAGGCTCCCAAGAGCAAGTGGGGCGGGCCAACCCCAGAGATTGGGGGGTCCATGGTGCTCCCTGAGCTTGATTCTTTTCTTGCAAGACGTTTTATGAGCCAAACTAGGGAACGTCATCAGTGCGAGGAGGAGGAGGAGTGGAGTTTAACACTCTGAGAGCGGATGATGTTACTTTGTTAGGTAATGAAACAAAAACAAAAAAAATCAAGCTCAGAGAGCACCAAGGATCCCACCGTCCTCCTCCTCTTCCGCTCCACAAAGCCCACTCCCTTCTAGCACTGATGATGTTCCCTAGGTGGGTCACGAAACGTCTGCCAACTCAGCACCAGAGAGCCCCCACCGTTCAACCCTGCCTTAGCTGCGTATATTCTCTTTTATTTGACATTTCAGATACGCCCTGGACCCTCCCCACAAAGAGCTGAACGGCAGCCAGGAGGTGGGGTGGGGGGGGGGGCGTTCGCTAAAGAGCTCCGCTTTCTGCGCTTCCACCCTCCTCGCAAATTTCCGGAGAAGAAATTGGGAAGAAATTCTGCAATTTCTCTGCAAAACGCTGGAGTATTGGTGGGCGGGTGTAAAAATCTTCCTTACATGTGTAGTAGCTCCGTCGGGCTATTAACGCCGACAGAAACATGACAGAAAACGCCTGTCTCCCAGAAATGAGTTAAGCGGGGGAGGGAGCGCGGGGGGGGGGGGGAGAAAAGACAGACAGGTACCCCCCTCTTTTCCTCTTCTTCAACCCCACCTTGTCTTCCTGCTTTGTTCCTCCTCGCCTCCTCTGAACTCCCCGCAAAATAATTCTGCCACCCGCAAAGCCCCTTCTCAATTCATCCCGGTTTATCAACATTGAGGGGGGTGGGCGGCGCCGCCAGGGTGAAATCCAGCAAATTCTGACAGGTTCTGGAGAACTCGTAGCGGAAATTTTGAGCAGTTTGGAGAACCAGCAAATACCACCTCTGGCTGGCCCCAGAGTGGGGAGGGAATGGAGATTTTGCAGTATCCTTCCCCTGCCACGCCCACCGAGCCACACCCACCAAGGCATGCCCACAGAACCGGTAGTAAAAAAATTTAGATTTCACAACTGCAGCAGAGGTGGGTTTCAGCAGGTTCTGACCAGTTCTGGAGAACCGGTAGCAGAAATTTTGAGTATTTCAGAGAACCGGTAGTAAAAATTCTGACTGGCCCTGCCCCCATCTATTCTCTGCCTCCCAGCTGAGTCCCAGCTAATCAGGAGGAAATGGGGATTTTGCAGTATCCTTCCCCTGGAGTGGGGCAGTAATGGAGATTTTACAGTATCCTTCCCCTGCCACGCCCACCAAGGCACATCCACCAAGCCATGCCACACCCACCGCCACGCCCACAGAACCGGTAGTAAAAAAAATTGAAACCCACCACTAAACTGCACCCGCTCCCCCCCCGCCCCCCCCCACCCAAAATTAAGAGACTTCACTCCAGCTCATCTCCTCCCCGTCTAAGGGGGCTCCTTAAAGCGAGAAAACGAGGCGGAGATTGTGGGGGGCATCGAATGAGACTTCGCTTTCTCCCTCAATCCACGCGCAAGGGAAACCAGGCGCCACTCAAATCGAAGGTCGGCGCAGATACGGATTCAAATCGATTTGCGCACAGAAAGGAAAAGGGGGTGAAAGAGACGCGGCGTCTAGGGAAAGGGAGGAGGGGCGGTTGAACCAAACGAAATTTGTAAAGACCCAGGTTCTTTTCTCACCCTGATTTTGAGGGACCCCCGGAATAGAGTGAACTCGCCGAGATTTCAAAATAATCCTTTTTAAATAATAATAATACTAATAATGAGGAATTTGAAAGATAAACCGGGAGTCGAAAAGACGGTCAGCCTAACTTCCCGCTGAGGGGGGGGGGGACAGAGGTGGACACCCACCCGCACACAAATACAACCCCCCTCCAATGAGAAGGAGAGAATACAATTCCCATCATCCCCAACGTCCCGCGTGGAATTCCAGTCTAAAGGATCGGGGGAGGGGCAGGGAGGCAACAGGCTGGGAAAGGCTTTCCACGGCCACTCGCAATTTTATTTCTTCAATCGGTCTTTCCTCCTCCCTCCCTCCCTCCCTCTGATTTCATCTTCCTTCCTTCCTTCCTTCCTTCCTTCCTTCCTTCCTTCCCCCTCCTCTGATTTCATTTTCCTTCCTTCCTCCCTCCCTTCCTTTCTTCCCCCTCCTCCGATTTAATCTCTTCCTTCCTTCCCCCTCCTCTGGTTTCATCTTCCTTCCTTCCCTCCTTCCTTCCTTCCCCCCTCCTCTGATTTCATCTTCTCTTCCTTCCTTCCTTCTTTCTTTCTTTCCTTCCTTCCTACCCCTCCTCTGGTTTCATCTTCTTTCTTTCCTGCCTTCTTTCCTTCCTCCGCCCTCCTCTGATTTCATCTTCCTTCCTTCCTTCCTTCCTTCCTTCCTTCCTTCCTTCCTTCCTTCCTTCCTTCAAAAATTATCCTATTTTCTCGGTCGGGGCCACTCTACCACAAAAACACCGCCCCTCCCCCGCCCCCCCCCCGTCTCTTTCCTTGAAAGCTAATCTATTATTTCAACCCCAAGTGAGTAAAAAAAAAAAGATTTGGGACTCTGATGAGAAACTAAACGGGGGGGGGGACCTCGGATTCTTCTGGAAATGAAAATGTAATAAGGGGTCTTTTCTCTGCCCCAAACCAAGAAGCAGAAACGGTTTGCGAAAGTCATATTCCATCCTGTCTATTATGGTCTGTGATTATTAGTATTTATTAAGGAATGCTGTGTAGCTTAGGAGCTCTCAGCAAAAAAAATAAATAAATAACAGCAGCGGTTGTTCGTGGCTGAAGCTATCCTGGGCGGTTATTTACACACTCACACACCTGTTATTTACAGAAACACACAAACACAGACTCAACGCACACTCACACTTAGTTTTATTTCACTTTTCCTGGATCCTTGGGAAAGGAATGGCATCTTTTCCCACGCGCGTTTTTAATCATCAGAACTTTGCACCGGCGCGAGATTTAAGCACCTATTTTCCCTCCTCCCCACCCCCCAAAAAAACCAGGATTTAGAAACGTGAACCAGGAAACCCAGGGGGGAGTCCCCTCTGGACTTGGGGGGGGGCGGGTAGCGGAGGGAAAGACAGAGATAGGCTGCTAGTCTCAGAACTTGGTGCGGTCTGGAGCTGTTGCGTTTTATGCCCGTGGCCTCCAGTTCAAGGCCCTTCGCTTCCCCACGGAAAATGCTCCGAAGCGGGTGGGGAGGCAAAGAGAGGGTCGACACCACGGGGAGGGAAGGGGGGGGCTCTTTATCCGCTGCCCCCTCGCAGCCCTTTAGCTACGATGGATTGTCCCGCGTTTGCTTCCACCCTCCCCTTAAAACGAGGCTAGGGAAAGAGAACCGGGGAGGGGGCAGTCAGTGGAATCTAAGGGGGAGGGAAGAAAAGACCCAGGAAGATCTCTCTCTCTGAATAGCCCCCCCCCCCACCCCACATCCTCCTCTCAGATGAACGGATCCCACCTTTCTTTCTGGATTCTAGATTGCCCGGCCTTTTATTTCCCCCATTTATTGGGGGAAATTGGATTTTTAGGGGGTCTTCTGCCCCCTTCCCGCGCCAAAAGGAAAGCCAGCCGGACGTCTCTTCCTAGAAGCCCCCCATCCCACCCCACCCTTCCCCTGCCTGCCCCCTACCGCCCACTCAACCCCTCTTCGGGATAGAGGAGCGTGCCACTGGAAACGCGTGTTGGGGAGACGTCGGAACGCGCCTTCTGACCCTCCGGCGCGCCTCCAGGCCCGGTTTGCGGAGGAGGGGTGGGGGGGAAGCAGCCCTGACGCCTCTACGCCCCCCTCCCCCCCCCCCGGCCCCAGCCATAGCTGCCCGGCTTCCTCAAAGGCCTCGGCGCGTTTCAAAGGCGGCAGCTCGCGTCTGGAGGTGCCGAAGAGTGTCCCGCTGCGAAAGCTGGGCCAAGCCCCCTCCGCCGTCCGGCTCGCCAATGGGGGCGCTTCTGCCGGGCCAGCCGTTCCCCCCCCCCCCACACCCCACTCCCGCTGGGCTTTTGTGCTTGGGGCTCGGCCGGGGGAGGGGAGCGCTTCCCCACGCCGCCCCCTTCTTCTTTCTCTTGGCCCCGCCGACGAGGGAGGAGGAAGGCCAGGCTTTGGGGGGGATTGGATGGCCCCCCACCCTCAAGATCCGCCCCCGCGCTTCTCTCCCAGCCCCCTTTGCTGCTTCCAAGCTGGCTGCGTGGAAGGAGGGAGTGGGGGTCTGGGGGGAGGCCTTGCTGCGCGATTCAGAGGTTGCGGGGCGGGGGGACGGCAGAGGTGAGGTTCCTGATCCTAAAGACCTCTGGTTCCTGAGCCCCTTTCGCGTTTCTTTTTTTTTTTCTTCCCAACTTCCTCCCCCCTTCCTTCCCTCTTTCCCTCTCTCCTTCCTTTTCTTCTTTCCTCTTCCCCTTCCCCTTCCCCCCTTTCTCCCTCCCTTCCTTCCTTCCCTCCCTTTCTTCCTTTCTCCCTCCCCTTCTCCTTTCCTCGTCCTTCCTTCCTCCATACCTTCCTCCCTCCCTCCCTTCCTTTCTTTCTTCCTTCCTTCCTTCCCTCCCTCCCTTCCTTTCTCCCTCCCCTTCTTCTTCCCTCCTCCCCTTCCTTCCTTCCTTCCTCCCTTCCTTCCTTCCTTCCTCCCCCCTTCCTTCCCTCTATCCCTCTATCCCCCTCTCCTTCCTTTTCTTCTTTCCTCTTCCCCTTCCCCCCTTTCTTCCTTTCTCCCTCCCCTTCTACTTTGATTAGCACAAGGGGAAAAAAAAATCTGCTCCAGCAATTTACCTCTTGCAGCAAGCAGCAGAGCCCTGTGCAAAACAGCTGAGAGCAGATCAGCTGAAAGTTGGGAGGCCAATCCAATCAACTAATGCTAATTAGGTTGTGCTGAAGCTGAAAGGAGCTGTTTTTTCTTGCTGTTTGCTTGCAAGGAGGTAACTGCTGCAAGGTAGAAGCCAAAGGGCGGGGGGGGGGGCAGTGGGTAGGCAGGTCTACATTCAGTGTATAAGATGCACCTAAATTTTCATCCCCTTTTAGGGGGGGAAAAGGTGTGTCTTATACTCTGAAAAATATGGTAATTTCCACAGAGCTTCAGCTTTCAATAGGGAAACTATTCCACTTCCACTTCTAGAGAGATTGTGAGCTAGTTTGCGATCTCCCACCCACCCATCAGAAAAATAGCCTGTTGCAGCTGGACCCTTTTTTTTTCTTTTTCTTTTCTTTTCTTTTCTTTTCTTTTCTTTTTTTTTTTTTTTTTTTTGATGCTTCTGTGGCAAGCTGTCCACAATGATCAATGGTTGGCATGGAAACTGGCCTTATTACCCACCAGGGCAGAGTTTTCTCTTATTAAATTTGGGCTCTTATCGATCTTTCCCATTTCGCGCATTAGGAAAATGGCAAGCACTTTTAAAACAATTGCCTTGCGTTTTGCACCAAGCTACATCCATACCTACCTCCTCCTTTCCCCCATATTTGTGATAAAGAGGTGCATTTTTTGCCCGTGAGGTTAGGTGCACAGGACGCATAAAGTCCTTGTTAGTTGAGGCCCTGCTTTTCTTGCCTTAACTCAGTTGCCCGGGTTCACCGAACAGGCTGAGATCTAAACCCAGGAAATGCACCGTTCCAGCTGTTTGCAACTGTGTTGCGTCTCACAGCATGTTGCTCGAAAAAGATTTCCTCTCTTGGGCAGTAGAAAACTGACAATCCATGCAATCTGAATCAGGAACCCATGGAATTATTAGGAAGGACAAGGCAGACAGGATGCAAGCGACAAAGATGCTTAAAGGCCTGGAGACTAAAACACGTTAAGAACGGTTGCAGGAACTGGGTATGTCTAGTCTAGTGAAAAGAAGGACGGGGGACATGATAGCAGTCTTCCAGTATTTGAAAGGTTGTCACAAAGATGAGAGGGGCAAGCAATTTCCAAAGCACCAGAAGGCAAGACAAAAAAAAAAAAACAAGGGATGGAAACTACTGAAGGAGAGAAGCAACCTGGAATTAAGGAGAAACTTCCTAACAGGGAGGACAATTAACCAGTGGAACAGCTTGCCACCAGAAGTTGTGGGTGCTTCATCACTGGAGGTGTTAGGAAATGATAGTTACCTAACTTGTTGGGTTGGCAATATCTAAAACCTCAATATAGCTTTAAGACTGTATTGCTGTACTGCATCATACTGTGTCCTGATTGGTTGCTCTGTAGCCAATGTCCTTACGAGGGAGCTTGAAACATGGTTAGTCTCTCTTTGCTGACCATTATTGCTCTTTGCTCACCATTGCTGATCCTTACTGTTCTTTGCTGTGTTTGCTACTGTTTGCAACTCTTATTGTGCAATAATAATTTGCACAAATTATTTTATTGTGTATGACTACGACGACTGGTAAGAAGACTTTGTTGTTGGAATATCCCTGGACTATTGTTTTACTATCTACTACTTCATCTGTGTATGACCTGGACTGTTTATTGGACTGTGCCTTATTGCTATTTCCTAAAAAGTAAACACAACCCAGTGTATTTGTGTGTTGGCTGTGATTATTCGCAACTGCTCTCAGTCACTTTCATGTGCACACCCTTGTTACTCTAGGGTTGCTCTGCGAATCCTTAAAAACAAGGTTTTTAAGAAAAGACTGGTCAGCCGCTTGTCTGAAATGATATAGGACAGTGACGGCTAACCTTTTCAGGACCGAGTGCCCAAAGCGCACGTGCTCGAACCCCCAAAATGCAATATGTGCACAGCCCCCTGCATCGGCCTGTCCCCCCCTCCCCCCCGTGCATGCATGGCAGAGACCCAAAGACCATCTGACCAGGAGGCATGCACAGCGGAGCTGAATTGGGGCACCGGCTCGCATGCCGTCAGAGAAGGCACCATAGGTTCGTCACCACGGATATAGGATCTCCTGCTTGAGGTTGGAGTAGAAGACCTCCAAAGTCCCTTCCTGCTCTATTATGATTGATTGAATAATTAGAATTTCTTCTGCTCTCCAGAAACTATCTTCAAGGATGGTTTTCCTAGCTCTGTTTTATAATCAAATTTCAGGACCGCTCCTTTGCTGGACAGCTCCCGTTTTGCTTGGAAAGCCTGAACTGGGCAAAATTCATTTTTTAAAAAAATTCTCCTTGCAATCAGTACAACTTGGAAACTCCTGAATTTTACAGAATCCACAAGTTTTTATCAAGAAGAGCACAGGAAGCCTGCAAAATATCTGCCTATTTCCCCTTTTAGGTTGAAACTCTAAATCATGTTCTCACAATTTGGGTGCAGTGGGGAGGGATGTTTTCCTAGATATGGGGGCTGTGGGTTGTTTAAAGGGATGGCTATTTGATAAGCCGGAGAACCTGTCATTTATATTGCCTAATATTAAGCAGGACTGCTATAGGAGTTTTATTTGCACCAGTTGAGAAAGCGACACGAACCATTTGAATACACCTGCCGAAGTGTATAGGCTCAAATATTGTATTTATTTCAGCCACGTTGGCTTTCTTCCCAAGTAGACAAAAGTCAAACCATCCATCAGGTAAGCAAAAAACTGCCAAATTACGCTCCCCTGTCTTAAAGAGGTCCATCTGGTGGGACCAAGAAACAGGGCCTTTCCGGTGGTGGCTCCCTCCCTGTGGAACATCATCCCAACAAAGATAAATTCAATCAATTCTCCTGTTTTTGTTCAAGATCTTCCACGTTTGAAAACCGCTGGAGTCGGTGGCCACCATCGTATGACGGTTACGGCGTCACCCATTGTATAAATCCCAACGTTGCCCAGTTAGCTGAAATCAATGAAGAATATTACTCTCTTTCTCATATCTTCCCCGTGTTTACGATTTTATAATCCGCCTCACTTTTCTCCTCCTTCGAAATCAATTCTCCCTCTCGCCCCAATTTAGCAAGCATCTCATCTTCAGCCTTCCTTCCAAGGGGATCTCTTGAGGGGGATATTGGCTACTCCCCTTCCGCACTTCTTCCTGTCCTTCAGTATCCTTGTCTCAGACTTGAAAAGGCCCAACAGTGTCTTTCATCTGGGCCAGGCAATTTAATTTTTTTTTCTTAACACTGCAAGGAAGGAAATTGGTCGTTTCTTCCCCGTTTCTGCCCTGCCTTTAATCGGGGCAGGAAACACCCGGTTTTCCTCCCAAAATTTCCTTCCGAAACAACCCAGGGTAACCCTCACGAAAAAGAAAAAAAGCCTCCATTTTGTTTTCTCTCTTCTAATCCTCCGTTGAAATGGTAGAGATAAAATGCTCCCAGATCAAAAACTTTCTCCTCCATCCATCAGTACCCCTGCAGTTCTTCCCTGCCTGAGACCCCCGTCTGAATATTAACCATCTTAAGATTTGATCTGCTGTGGCTTTTAAAAAAAAAAAAATCAACGCGGCACCACCGGATAAAAGGAAGACACTGGTTTATCTTTACGGAGGCACACATGAACCCTTCCTCGCCAAACAAACCATGTTTCAAAGAGAGGCAAACCCTGAATCCAGAGATTCTCAATATTTAAAATACCACCTATGTGTTGCTCTAACAACGTTCTCTGCATTCATTCTCAAACAGAGGTACGGCAGTGTGTGATGGCAACCAAAAAAGCTAATGCAATCCTTGCTTTTATAAGGTCAAGGTTCCCCTCGCACATACGTGCTAGTCGTTCCCGACTCTAGGGGGCGGTGCTCATCTCCGTTTCAAAGCCAAAGAGCCAGCGCTGTCCAAAGACGTCTCTGTGGTCATGTTGCCGGCATGACTCAACGCCAAAGGTGCACGGAACGCTGTTCCCTTCCCACCAAAGGTGGTCCCTGTTTTTCTACTTGCATTTTTTACGTGCTTTGAAGCAGATGTAACGCCGTAAACAATGGCTTGCTAAAGGCAATTGGCTCCATTCACACAACCTGCTACACCAAGCCATGCTAAATAAGCCACGTGAAGGCTCAGCATGAACAGATTATTTTTCTCATTCAGGAGGTAAAAGATAATACAGAAAACAAGAGAGGAAAAGGGAAGGGAAGCATTCAAAGCAGTGCGATATTTGTTTTTAATGGGCTTTAAAAAATTATTTAACTGTTCTGAAATCTCCAGATACCCCATTAAAGCATTATTTAAAAAAAAAAATATTCTAATTCGGAAGGCTTTTAGAAGGGAAGCGTGCACCGAAACTCTCTTAATGAAATGTTTAGTTTTCTTGTTGCAAATGAAATTTGCGAAGGACAACTCCAAATTGGTTTAATTGGCTTAACAGATTCACACCGGTGAGATGCTCTGATTTGCTTAGTACAGTTGATCAGCAAGTCTCACAGGGGAAACCAAAGTGGGGCTTGGTTAGCCAAAGGAATCAGAAAGATGTATTTTTAAAATCGGCAGGAGTTCCTCAAGACGCTCTCACGTGGATAAACGCAACGCCTGTTTGCAACGATGCGGCTAGACAAACATTTAAATCAAGCTTTATTTGCATGCTTTTTATATAGATAGATAGATAGATTTTTTTTCTTAATAAATATTAAAAAATTCAACGTCTACATAAACTGTGTGTTGTCTGGGTACAGTTAATTTTGAGAAATAGCAATGGTAATAATAACAATAATGTTTATAACATTAATAAGGGTCGCACAATCATACTAGTATTTGCTTATCCATTTTAGTAAACCTTCCTTATATAATTAATCTAATTTTTGGGCCTTCTGCGCTCACTGGAAGTAGGGAAACAGGCTGTTTCCTGCCTCCAGAGGGCCTTGGGGAGGTGGGGAAGGCCAGTTTTTTTGCTCTCCCCAGGCTCCAGAGCCTTTCTAGGAGCCTGGGGAGGGCGAAAATGGCCTGTCCCCCCCCCGGAGGCCCTTCAGAGGCCGGAAATGGCCCATTTGTCAACTTCCAATGGGACTGGAAGTTGGCAAACGGGCCATTTCCAGCCTCCAATGGGCTTCCACGGGGGTGGGGAAAGCTGTTTTTCCCCTCACCAAGCTCTTAGAAAGCCTCTGGAGCCTGGGGAGGGCAAAAAATGGGCCTACTGGGCCCACCGTGCCATCACGTGCCAAAAGTAGGGGGAGCTCAGGGGGGGTCGCATGCAAATGCGTGGGAGGGCGGGGCACCTAGAATTAGGGGTGTGGGCATGTGTGCGCGCAACCCCACTGCATTTCCCCCCCCCCTTTTGACACGTGATGGCAAAAAGGTTAGCCATCACTGATCTAAGTCAAGCCCACCTTCAATTCCTTTGGCTCTTATTTACCCCCAGTTTGCTTTGAGCTGAGATTCTTGTAGAGAGCTTCAGCTTGCAATAAACCTATATATTAAATTTGAACTGCTCAGATTCCTGATTTTCTGCACGCTTGACAGATGTGCTCCTCTGGCGGAAGCGGAGGAGACGAGAAGGAGAAAGGAACCCTAGCGATAACGATCAAGAAAGACCAAAAGAAATGAAGATTTCCAGGATGGGGAAAAAAAGTCCACCCAAATCCACCAAAGATCCAATGGCATCTTCCAGGCAGGAGCGATGCTGCGTTGCCATGCGGGCTATGGTTGCTATGGAGACTGGCACCCCACATCGCCTCCCAGCTGCAGCATTCTCCCGGATGCTCCCTTGCTCCTTGTCTCCAAAAGCAGCACATGCTCAGTGGCCACTTTGCACCTGTGGGAAGGTACAGGAGGCGACAAGTCAACCATTCAACTCAAGGCACCGGATGCCCAGCCTCCGATTTGGGCGGGGAGAGGCAATGCATGACTGCCCGGCAGCCTCACGCTGGGTAGGCGAATTCACTGTGGTGACGGATGTCCCGAAGAATGTTTCCTTTTAGAGCTTGAGACTTGGGGAGAAGGACAAGGCCCTCAGGGCAGATGTGGGCGATGGAGTCTGAGAACTCATGGGAAGTGGGAAATGCCTGCGTCCTCCCATCTTTAGAGGCGGTAGGGAAGAGCAGGGCTGTCCAATCTTGGAGATTTAAAGACTTGCGGACTTCAACTCCCAGACTTCTCCAACCAGCCATTCTACAATGATGACTAGCACTGATGATTTTACTTAGTTTGGGTATTGAAATGCCTGTAAGAAAATAACCAAGCTCAGAGAGCACCAAGGACCTCATAGTTGTCCTCCTCCTTCTCCTCCTCCTCCTCCTTGCAAACCCCATTCCCTTATAGCACTGATAATGTTACCTAGTTGGGTAATGAAACATCTGCATGAAAACAGCCAAGCTCAGAGAGCACCAAGGACCCCACACTTGTCTTCCTCCTCCTCCTCCTCCTCCTCCTCCTCCTCCTCCTCCTCCTCCTCCTCCTCCTCCTCCTCCTCCTCCTCCTCCTCTCCACAAACCTCACTCTCTTCTAGTACTGATGATGTAACTCAGTTGGGTTAAGAAACATCTACAAAAAAACAAGCAAGGTCAGACAGAGAGCACCAAGGACCCCTCATGCCAATCCCTGAGCTACAAATATTATCCTTTTATTAGAATACAATCTTGACATGCAGCTTTCTTTCTTACTTACTTACTTTCCTCCCCTTTCTGTGCGCATAAGTTTGTTAGTTTGTTAGTTTGACATTGTCCACTTCACTTCAAGCCCTCTGATCCTTCTGGGGCTCTATCCAAGACCCAGCTCAACTTCACCGCCCATTATGTCCTTTTTTTCAAACCTTGGCAACTTTTAAGATGTGCAGAGGTCTGCTCAAAAACCCCCCCACTGTGCTAAAACCATTGTGCGATCTGGTGGTTTGAGTGGTTGACCAGACTATTCGAACTCAAATCCTGCAGTGAGATCAACCAGAGTTTACAGCTTAAAAAGGTAAAGGTTCCCCTCGCACATATGTGCTAATCGTTCCCGACTCTAGGGGGCGGTGCTCATCTCCGTTTCAAAGCCCAAGAGCCAGCGCTGCCCGAAGACGTCTCCGTGGTCATGTGGCCGGCATGACTCAACGCCAAAGGCGCACGGAACGCTGTTCCCTTCCCATCAAAGGTGGTCCCTGTTTTTCTACTTGCATTTTTTACCTGCTTTCAAACTGCTAGGTTGACAGTCAAGTCATGGGAGCTCACCCCATTACACGGCACTAGGGATTCGAACCACTGAACTGCCGACCTTCCGATCGACAAGCTCAGCGTCTTAGCCACTGAGCCACCGTGTCCGCGTTTACACCGCGTTTACAGCTTAGGGTTGTGCAAATTCAGCCAAAAAGTAGATCATTCAAGAAAACACAAACCAACCTCGTCTCGGAGCAAGCCCGCAAACGCAACCAGATTCCACCTTGCCTTCCGCCATCATAAAACCGAAACCTGTTCGCCGACAATCAAACCAGAAACAGGCGAAGATCGACGACACGGGATGGCTTACCAAGGCCATGAGGCTGAGTGTGGACTTGACCCTTATTCTTCTTTCAACTGCAGCCTTGTCATCCTTGGCCCTACAAGCTCTTCCCTCCTCCCTCTCTTCTTGTTTCCTTTTTTTTTCCCTTCTCTCTCTCTCTCGCTCTTTCCCCAGACAAAAGGGGAACATGTCTCCCCTCCCTGCGTCTTTTTAAACAGCTGGAGGGTTCCCCCCGGTTCATGCTCCACTGAGCATGGCCGCTCCCAGGGATTGACGGGGGCCGTGTTTCACAGGACGGTGGTGATTAAGAATGAAACAGACCTGCCAGGATGAGAAAGGAAGGTAGCAGGAGACGCCCTCCTGGGACAAGCAAGGAGGAAACTTGGAAGAGGAGGGAAATGGCGGAGAGGGCACAACATATTTTTTCCGCCTAGGCCAGGGGGGAAAAAATTGGCAACTTGAAGACCTGTGGACTTCAACTCCCAGCATTCACCAGCCAATTCCCTTGCTGGCTGGGGAATTCTGCGATCGATTGCAGGAACTGCGCATGGCTAGTCTAGTGAAGAGAAGGACCAGAGGAGACAGGATAGCAATCTTCCAATATTATTATTATTCTCTTTTATTCATTAAAAATGAAACTCGGTCAACTGGACATTTAAAAATGTGTCAGAAATACCATTGACTGGTGCTAATGGTTGATACGGGTTGCTGCCAGCATCCTAGGTATCAACCAAGTATCTTCTTAAAATATATGATGTTCCGAGTAGTGCAGTTTTTTGCAGTTCCGCTGGTGTTATTGCAGGAAGCTGCAATTTCTTGAAGTGTTTTGTAAAATTCTTGGACCTGGTACCAAGTGCCCCGAGGACAATGGGTATCACTGTTACAATAATAATGATGATGATGATGATGATGATGATGATGATGATGATGATGATGATGATGTTAATCTTTGGTGAGATTCACAGCCTTTGAGGCTGGTTAATAGCTCAGCAGCTCGAGTCCTAACCAAGGACCTAGGAACTGTTAAGGTATCGTCGGAGGACGTAAGCTGTTCCGAGTTTTTTGTAGAGTCAAAATGTTCAAGTCCGGCAAATTTAGGATTTCTAAATAGCAGGGTAGCCCTTTGGGTATTGCTCCAAGGGCTCCAATTACAATCGGGACAACACACGATTTCTTTTTCCACAATCGCTCAACTTCAATTTGCAAACAGGATTGAGGCAAGACAGAGATCAGAAATGGACACAGCTCATTTCAAGCCAGGAGGGTTTTCTGATGACTTCCGAATTGACCTTCAATCCAGCAATGGATTGTGAGGAAAAGATCTCATCTTTAGCCTTAGTGAGAACGGTGGAAGGCCGTTCTTTCAGAAGACCATAGACTGAATTTAGGGATCCAACGTTCAGTAGACAACCCACTGGGTCATTATTTGGGGGATATTATTTCCTTATCTAAACAGAGAAACAGTTTGACCACCGGTGGGCAAAATATCAGTGGGAGCGACGTTCGACTTCCTGCTGTCTTCCCCAATGACTTTCCTTATGGGAAATCTTGCAGGGAACCTTGGAAGTGACCATCATTTGACTCCAGAGGAGGAAAGTAAAAATGATAGTTGTCAATCACCTATTGTTTCAAAAAGTCTACTGTATTTCTTTTTTAAAAAAAAAAAAAAAGCATCACTTGAAATTCCTAAAAATGGCCCGATGTGGGTCTTTGCAAGCGTCGTGAAAGGCCGATGCTCATGTGTTTTCCATTTCGCTTGTTATGACACATACATGTGCAACTGAGTTCTCCACATTTAGTTCCTTTCAGCTTTTCTCTCTCTTTCTCTCTCTCTCTCTGGCTTGATTTTTAAGATTGACAGGATGGAGAAGACGAATCTCTGTCATCCAGAGTATTTCTAAAGCAAAAGGGACACGTTCAAATTAAGCGGCATATTAGGTTTCCGTTCTTGATCGGATCAGGGCGAGCCCCAGCGCTGAAGCCAAAATGAAAAACTTTCTGTTCCTGGAGAGATTCCTAAAGATCTAACGGGTTGGAGCTTTTGCAAAACAAAATAAAACCGCTTGTAATGGAAAACACATTATGCCGGGCCTGGAATGAAGCTTACGTACGGGGCAAGTAAATTCAGAAATCTTCTGATGCTAACGACTTGAAGTGCCGATATTTTAAGTTTTCAACCCACTCGCTTTTTTTTATTTTTAAAGAGAATTCATATTTTCCAGAAATCTGAAATGATGCTTAAAGGAATCGGCAAACAAGGGCAATCGTACACATGCACCAACATTTACAAGCACAAACCACATGCACACAACTGGGGAGCAGAATTTCCACCGCTAAGCGAGTCAGCTGTTAGGTGAGAGGCGCCTGATTTTACGACCCATTTTTGCCACCGTTGTTAAGGGAACCACTGAAATTGTTGACACAGTTGTTAAGGGAACCTGGCTTCCGCCCCCCACCTCCCACCCCTCTCCTGCTTGAGTTTGCTTGTCAAAAACCTGTTGGGAAGGTCACACATTGTGATCATATGGCTGGCCCTAGGATACTGCAACTGTCATATATGTTCCTGCAGTGGTGGAATTCACTTTTTTTTTTACTTCCGGTTCTGTGGGCGTGGCTTGGTGGGCGTGGCAGGGGAAGGATACTGAAAAATCTCCATTCCCACTCAACTCCTGGGAGAAGGATATTGCAAAATCCCCATTCCCTCCTCACTCCTGGGGGAAGGATACTGCAAAATCCAGGGGGAGAGTCTTCTCTGTGGGGGCACCCACCCTCTGGAATGAGCTACCTCCTGGCATACGACTGATCCCGGACCTCCGGACCTTCCGTAAGGCCCTGAAGATTTATTTATTTCAGCAAGCCGGCCTAGCCTAAATGGTTTTTTAAATTGGGATTTTTAAATTTTATAGATTTGGGGTTTTAAATTGGGAGGCCGATTGATTTAATCTCTTTTAATTATCTTAACTTTTGTATTGTATGTATTTTAATTTTGGCTGTTCACCGCTCTGAGTCCCTTTTGGAGAAGGGCGGTATACAAATTAACTTAATAAATAAATAAATAAATAAACATCTCCATTCCCTCCCCACGACAGGGGGAAGGATACTGCAAAATCCCCATTCCCTCCTCACTCCTGGGGGAAGGATACTGTAAAATCTCCATTCCCATCCCACTCTGGGGTCAGCCAGAGGTGGTCTTTGCCGGTTCTCCAAACTACTCAAAATTTCAGCTACCGGTTCTTCAGAACCTGCAAGAACCTGCTGAATAGCACCCCTGTGTCCCTGCCAGTTCCCAAGTACCTGAATTTTGATCACGTGTTTGTGGGGATGCCATGTCAGTCGTAAGCGCGAGGATCGGTGGGAAGTCACTTCGTTCGGTACCGCTGCAACTTCAAACTTTAGTAAGGTTGAAAGCTGAGGGCTACCCACAATGGCCAATTCCCTCATATTCCACCTGTTCAATTTGAGCTTTTCAGACCTCAGTATCAGACAAAAAAAACCCTTTCTTTGGAGTCTGATGGAGTCATAAAAGAGCAAATCAATCCTTCAATGTCCTCTCTTAAACCTGCAGAGGTATCCACTGGTCAAAAATAAATCCAAGATGGTCACAGCGTAAATGCAATGCCTATTTATTTTTTTTAAATGTCAATTGAATTGGCTTGTTTGACCTGCAGATATCCAGTCTCCGAGAGGAAAATTCAGGAAACGTTACGGCCCCATGTGAGACGCATTCGAAGAAAACTGGCAGAAGATTTTTCTCCCGTCTCTTCCCAGCTGCCATCTTGACTTTTTTGACCCTGTAAACCTCGAGTGATGGAAATTTAGGAAGCCCCCCAAAATGCCCCCGGTCCATTTCCTTCCAGCCCCAGCAACAGGAGCTGGTCCCGAGAGGCTCCTGGCTGCGAATTCATGCTGGTTTTATTTAATAAACAGGGACAGATTAAGTCCATATTTGCAAAGGCGGAACAGAGATGCGGGGCCGAGATCAGAAAAGGTCCACCAAGCTGTCAGGTTTCTAAAGATGTAAAGCATTAACGGGCCTGATGTGGGGAAAAAAGGGGGGGAGAAGCATCTGGAAGAAAAGAAAGTTTGTTTTGAGTTGGGTCGGTGTTGAATCACTAAATCTGGGGCAGATGCTTGGAGGTTTGTGGAGAAGACAAAATATCAGCGGTACGGCGCTCTCTCGGCACAAGGCCTCTCCGCCTGGGTACCTGGACGGCAAGGTGGGTATTGAGCCTCACCTTTCTAAGACTTCTCTTTCTTGGGAACCTTGGGTGGGAAGGAAAGAGAGAGAGAGAGAGAGAGAGAGAGAGAGGTCTGACACACACAGAGATACACACAAATGCACGCAAGCACACTCAAAGATGAGAGGTCTGCAGAAATTCAGAGAGAGGGGGGGGGGAGAGGAGCCCTGCAAAGAGCAAGGGTTCAAACCCAATGACGGCAGTGATCTGCACTCAATAGGACTTTCGAAAAGTGCTGATATTAAAAATTATGCGCCTGCCCATCATAAGGCAACCGGACATTTAATCGGTGGGAAAATCTTGTTCATCAATCCAAAGCTTGCACTCAATTAAATTGTGCCATGCTGCAGGTCTCAGCGCTAGGTAGCAAATATCTTTGGACATTTTCTTTTATGAAGAAAATTAAGGATTGGGGGGGCGGGCAGGAATTGGATTCTAAGCTCTCTCCCATAACCTCCTCCTCTTTTCTCTCTCTCTCTCTCTCTCTCTCTCTCTCTCTCTCTCTCTCTCTCTCTCTCTCTCTCTCCCTCCGTCTTATTTTTTTAATCAGGTTCAACAGCCCGAATTTCTTTCCGGCTAGATGTTTCCAGGCCTTTCAATTATTCTCTTTTTTGACCTTGTTTAAATGAACTTTAAAATGATGCAGTCAACCTGAAAGGGTCCCATACGGGAGGCCCCAGCTGAACGTCACTAAAATTATTTATTCTCTTATTTTCGCGTTCAGAACTATTCCGGCGAATAACATCAAGTATTTTTTTTTTTTTTTTTTATTGCAAAAGTTTTACAATTACATTTTCACCCCCTTTTTCACCCCCCACCTCCCGCCCCAAACTTCCCATCCTCCCTAACCCTCCCTAACCCTCCCCCCCCCAGACTTCCCTATTACTTACTCATAACTAATGACACTAATATATAAGCCTGAACCCGTCCCTCCCCCTATAAAATTTTTCCTCTTTATCCCTTTGCATTAAAATATTTCTAATACATTATTTTCAAATAAAAGCTATTTGATACTTTCTAGTTTGATATTTGTTCTGAACATATTCTATCCACCTTTTCCATTCCCATTCATAAGTCTCTTGTGAACAATCTTTTAAATACGCTGAAATCTTCGCCATCTCTGCAAAACTGGCCATCTTCACAGTCCATTCCTCAATAGTGGGCAAAGCTTCATTCTTCCAGTATTTACCTATCAACAGTCTTGCTGCTGTTATCATATACAATATCAATTTTGTTTCACCCAATGTAAAACCCTTAACTATACCCAGTAAAAACAGTTGTGGAGAAAACTGAATTTTTTTCTTCAAAACATTCTGCATGACCCACCAAATTTTTATCCAAAAAGCCTTAACTTTCCTACAGGTCCACCAAACATGATAATACGTAGCATCCAAACATTCGCATCTCCAACATTTTGGCTGAACATTAGGGTACATACATGACAACTTTTTGGGATCTAAATGCCATCTATAAAACATTTTATAGAAATTTTCCCTCAGATTCTGCGACTGTGTAAATTTAACATTCTGAACCCAAATTTTTTCCCATGTTTCCAACATCACTGGTTCTTCAAAATTTTGTGCCCACTTAATCATACAATCTTTAACTAATTCAGTTTCTGAGTCCCTTTCTAGCAAAACATTATAAAGCCTTTTAATATGCATTGGACCTTTCTCTTTTATGTGTCTAACCAATTCTTCCTCATGCAACATAATACCAGTTTTTTGGTCCTCTTTCCATCTCAATTGTAATTGATTATATTGTAACCAAGTTAGATTAAGTCCTTCATCCAACAGTGTCTGTAATGTCTTCAGCTGCCATCTGCCCGCATCTGTAAAAAGAACCTCTTTATATAAAAACCCCCCGAGTGACATTATATTTGTATTCCACAAAGTATGACCAAGATCCAGCCATAGCGGTATTTTGTAATCCCATTTGAGTCAAGTATTAATCCACATTAACAGGCATACCACCTTCTCTTCCCCTACCCCCCCACCCCAATAAAAGAGACAAATAATAGGTTAAAGCTGACTAGGGCAGTATTTCTTAAGGAGCTGGGTGTTCCTGCATCATTTTAACCTGTTTAAAAATTGCAACTATTTTATAAAATGTGCATTTTTGCAAAGCCCCAAAAGGAACTCCGGATGTTACACCAGCTTAGTTCCTAAAATCTGTTTTAGGAACTAAAATGCAGGCCATAAGTGCACAGGGAACTGAGTTATCTGAATAAACTCAGTTCTGAGTTTTGTTCTGGTTCTGAGCTAACTTCAAAACTGAAGTTGACATGGAAACTTTTCTTAAATACATTTTTTAAAAAAAAAAAGATGTGTTCTTTGGAGACAAACAAATTAGGCTCTGATTCACAGAGCAAGAGATGTACGTGTAACCTAGTTTTCTTTCTTAGTTTTCTTAGCTTTTTATTTACTTATTTATTTGATTTACCGTGGGAAGCCCGAACAACCCCAAATCAATTGATGGTGGGACCAAACCATCCAAAGTTGTCACTCAAGGCCCAAAATAGCTAGACTGAAATGATCCGACTTCAAAGACACGACGTGAAGATCCAGCTTTTCTCGGTGGGAAAAGCTCTTAATGCTGCTCAAAGATGGAAGGAAAGAGAAAAAAGAGAAAGAGGAGATGAGGCCCAGGTACAGCGCTGATGGGAACCCAAAAGCTGGAGTAGGAGGGTAGAGATAGTGTCTCATTTAAGTTTAATGAAAAGAAGGACCAGGGGAGACATGAGAGCAGTCTTCCAATATTTCAGGGGCTGCCCCAAAGAAGAGGGAGTCAAGCTATTCTCCAAAGCCCCTGAGGGCAGGACAAGAAGCAATGGGTGGAAACTCATCAAGGAGAGAAGCAACTTAGAACTAAGGAGAAATTTGAAAGTTAGAACAATTAACCAGTGGAAGAACTTGTCTCCAGAAGTTGTGAATGCTCCAACACTGGAAGTTTTTAAGAAGATGTTGGATAACTGTTTGTCTGAAGTGGTGTAGGGTTTCCTGCCTAAGCAGGGGGTTGGACTAGAAGACCTCCAAGGTCCCTTCCAACTCTGTTATTCTATTCTATTTTCTCCGATTTCTAGATCTTCCCATCCTGGAGAAAAAAAAACCTGTCACTGTGGTTGCTAAGTCAACCAGGATTTCAAGGCACAGAACTCATCAGGCTAAATCAGAACAGCTTAGATTGAGGCTGCCCGTAGGTCCCACAAATAAATAAATAAATACGTCTAGCCAACCTTGGTTAATCTCAAAAGGTTAAGCACGGTTGAATCTTAAGGAGACCTTAAGGGTAGGAGGTGATCGGGACGTTCTGCAGCTGAAGTCTAGACTGAGAAGTCAAGGCCACAGCCAATCTCTTGAAGAAAGTCAACCAAGAGCCATTGTCATTCCTTGCCCTCCGGACCTTCTCTTTGAAGACTCTCCTGCCCACAACTCCTTCATCGTCTCTCTTTGGTTCTCTTTGAGCCACTGTTGCCTCTTTTTTCTAACTTGCTGCCTTCCCACCACAATGGGCTCAACAGGAAGCCTATTACCAGAAGTTCCATACAAACTTCATTAAGTCAATTACAGAGGGAGCCCATCAGCATTTTCTCCGCAATTAGTCTCAAAACACTTCACTCTCCCCTAATATAATGGAGCAGATGCAACTGTAGACAAAGGCCCATGTTGCCATGAAATAGATCTCAGCTCACGTATTAAATTTCGCAGCCAAGCTGTGGGGAGGGAGGGAGGGAGGGAGGAGGAGCAGCAGAAGGAACAGCCCTCAACCGTCACTGCTGCCGCCCCCCCCCAAAAAACTCCAAGTGAGAGAATACATGGAATACCTGGAGATCTCTTTAAACCAAGGGTGAAATCCAGCAGGTTCTGACAGGTTCTGGAGAACCGGTAGCGGAAATTTTGAGTAGTTTGGAGAACCGGCAAATACCATCTCTGGCTGGCCGCAGAGTGGGAAGGGAATGGAGATTTTGCAGTATCCTTCCGCCAGGAGTGGGGTGGGAATGGGGATTTTGCAGTATCCTTCTGCCAGGAGTAGGGAGGGCATGGGGATTTTGCAGTATCCTTCCACCAGGAGTGGGGAGGGAATGGGGATTTTGCAGTATCCTTCTGCCAGGAGTGGAGAGGGAATGGGGATTTTGCAGTATCCTTCTGTCAGGAGTGGGAAGGAAATGGGGATTTTGCAATATCCTTCCGCCAGGAGTGGGGAGAGAATGGAGATTTTGCAGTATCCTTCCCCTGCCACACCCACCAAGCCACGTCCACAGAACTGGTAGTGAAAGAAATTTGGATTTCACCCCTGCTTTAAACTGCTTGGTGAACCATCTGAAGATACTGCCCTGGGCAACCTTCTTTTTTTAAAATAAGTACCCTTCCCTTGGGGGGAAAAATGTGGATTCCATGAGTGTGTCATAACCAGAGCAGGAAGCAGATGGTCAGCAAAGGCATTTGAGTTGCCTTCAGACGACCTGCTTTACTTAAAAGATTTAGACCAGTGATGGCAAACATTTTCGGCACCAAGTACCAAAAAGGGAACATTTCATGCACGCTCATCAGGGCCGCGACCAGAAAGAGGAGCTGCCCAGAGGGCATGCGCACGCCAGATAAGGTACTTCCGGTTTCCTGCGCACGCATGCGCGCTGGCCAGGAAGTCTTCCGGTTACTGCCGTGCATGTGCACACACCAATCAGCTGGCCAGCTGATTCCAGTTTCTGGCACTGCCGCACACTCAAAGGCCAGCTGATCGTCGTGTGCTCATATGCGCCAGGAACCCGGAAGAGGAATGGGCAATGCCACGCGGGCCAGACGACATGGCTTCGTGTGCCACTTTGGGCCCGCGTGCCATAGGTTCGCCATCACGGATCTAGACAGTTGTTGTGACTATCCTAATCTCAGTTTATTTCCTTGGACTTCTCCTGTTCCTGTTCTTAGATTAATACCTTCCACAGCCAGGAGTTTACCGGTTCACGTTTTACTGAAAATGGGTTTAATTCAGACATGATGGGAAAGGCGGAATGGTGTTTCTATTCCATTCTAATTATTTCAAATTCTATTCCATTTCCATTCTATTCTAATTATTTCAAATTCTATTCTGTTCTATTTTAATTACTTCAAATTCTATTCTATTCCATTTCCATTCTATCTATTCTAATTACTTCAAATTCTATTCTATTCTATTCTAATTACTTCAAATTCTATTCTATTCTATTCTATTCTATTCTATTCTATTCTATTCTATTCTATTCTATTCTATTCTATTAATTATTTCAAATTCAATTCTACTCCATTCCATTCTATCTATTGTAATTACTTCAAATTCTATTCTATTCTATTCTATTCTGTTCTGTTCTGTTCTATTCTATTCTATTCTATTCTATTCTATTCTATTCTATTCTATTCTATTCTATTCTATTCTATTCTAGATGCACCTCAAGATAGGAGCAACCTCCGCTAGAAATTAGAAATGAAATATAAATAAGTGTACCACATGCACACAAATACCACCGCATTGTTTTTATTTTGAAGGCTGTTTTTTAACCCTATTTTGTTGTTGTTGTTGTTGAATCTATGTATGTGCGTGCGTGCCTCACAACCCTATTGCTTTGTCCCCACACACACAATAGTCCCGTTTCTCATGTGACCCCTGGGGGAAAATTAATTGCCCACCCCTGCTCAAAAGAAATAGGGACTCTTTCCATTGGAATAGAGATAGATATAGATATATCTCCTGTTTAAGGCTGAAATGAACCAGCGTGGCAGCCGGAGTGTTCATTGATGAATAGCTTTAATTATTGGTGGTGTATATTTAATAGGCAGGGATGTTCTTTCAGGGATTTGCCTAGGGGTGCCGGAGCAGGAAACAGCTTTAAAAATAAGCGTTTCAAGATCAAAACCTATGAATCTTGCTGATCATGTTTGTCTTAAGACGGCTTGCTTTGTTTCATGATGATTTAGAGATTTGTTTTAAAGAGGAAACAGATCGACTTTCGCTTCCAACCCCCCCCAAGCCCCCCAAGTTGACGGACGTGCATTCTAAATAATTCATCAGTAAATAAAATCATAAAATCATCCATGTTCTCCATTCACCGTTCCAAGTGTGGGGGGGAAACACTTGGTGGGCGTGGCATGGCTTGGTGGGCGTGGCAGGGGAAGGATACTGTAAAATCTCCATTCCCACCCACTCCAGGGAAAGGATACTGCAGAATCTCCATTCCCACCCTACTCCAGGGGAAGGTTACTGCAAAATCCCCACTTCCTCCCGATCAGCTGGGACTTGGGAGGCAGAGAATAGATGGGGGGGCGGGGCCAGTCAGAATTTTTACTACTGGTTCTCCGAACTACTCAAAATTTCTGCTACCGGTTCTCCAGAACTGGTCAGAACCTGCTGAAACCCACCTCTGTACTACTCCAAAAAAAAGTGGTGTTATTAGCTAGTTTTAGAAAATATACTTTTCTCAAAAGGCTTCCACAGTTTTAACCACTGCTGTATATATTTCTCTTGCTCAAAGTCAAGACTTCTGGTAATGCCGTTGGCCACCAAAGCTTCAGGTTTCAGCCTAAGCATGATGAACGACCTAGGTTGGAACGGATGACCTTGTAAATGTTAGGTCAAGTAGAGTTGGCTCTAATTTCACAGTCAAAACAGCAAGGGGACTTGGACATGGGACAAGACAGCGATGAGAATGCCTAAATAATAAGACAGAGGCCCCCAGAATCTGCTTCATGCTTATAGAAGGCAGAAAAAGCATTAGCAAACTTTTCCGTTAAAAAAATATATACAGGGCAAAAAAAGTTATAGTTTGTGGAATTAGCAGAATAGGAAGGCAAGCTCTGGAGACACAAAAGAAGAAATAGGCAAGCAGAGTGGAAGAAGGCCAGGAGATCTCAGAATTATAGATCTGTTAAAGGGACTAAAATCTAGATTATTCAAATATTCCCAGATCTATTAATCTCAGGGTGGTTTTTCTGGAGGCTATCGTGGTAACTTGAAATCAAAGTTCAGCACTAGAGATTATTGTTATTTTGGATAATTAAGACCAGAACAAGGATGTGCTCATCCATGCTAGCAAATTGTAAAGCAACAGCTGTTGCAATGTTGTAGGAAAGCAGATCTCTGAACAGCTCCCTACACAGATTCTGAACTGCTGGTTCCTCCATCCTTGGGAGGAGTGCAATCTTTGTCCTTTAGATCAGTTTTCTCAACCTTGGCAACTGTAAGATAGGTAGACTTCAGTTTCCAGAAGATAGGTGGACTTCAGTTCCAGAAAATAGGTGGACTTCAATTTCCAGAAGATAGAGGGATTTCAATTTCCAGAAGATAGATGGACTTCAATTTCCAGAAGATGGGTGGACTTCAACTCCCAGCTCTGCTTCCTAGGGAGTTTCCCATGAGTTGTAGCATCATCATATATAATTTGCCTGGTGATATCATGATAAATATGACGTCCCTCTTTCCTCCTCTAAGACAGACACGACAATATGCTTACCCACAAAAAAACCCAAAACTGAACCAAGGTCAAATAGTCAAGTTGCTACAAGGTCTTTAACTAATCTGGTTAAGGGCTCACAGGGTAAGGACGATTGGATCCTAGTGAACTTCTGACCTGCTTGTCAACTTTAGATGATACTGATCAGTACGAGGATTGAATAAGTAAATACTTATTTCCAGCCCTTGAGGATGGGTAGGACTTACGAAGAGAATGTAGGCCTTAGGCTGAAGGTTCAACGAAGAAGCCTGGTGGCCAAAGAGTCCTTACTTCTTGAGTAAGTTCTGTTCTCCTAGTTTTACCCTGACTTCAACAAATGTAGCTGAGCTCTTACATAGTTCTCATCAGTGGTGGGATTCAAGTAATTTAACAACTGTTCTTTGCCCTAATGATTTCTTCCAGCAATCAGTTTGCCAAACTACTCAGAAAGTTAACAACCGGTTCTCCCGAAGTGGTGCAAACTGGCTGAATCCCACTACTGGTTCTCATTTAATAGACCTGTAACATGGAGCAATTTAGTACTTAAAATTATCTGGTTCAGAAAAAGGACATCTCTATTGCATCAGAATCAGCCTCAAAACCAAAAACCTCTTGATGACATTAGAACCTACATCTTGCATGTGAAAAATTGCAACTACAAGTCCCATGGCTCCCTGAAGTAATAATGATGGTCCGTTAGAGAAGAAACAGCAAATGTTAAGAACCTTTGGCCCTTCCCTCCTGCAAGCTATGTCCACAAGCTATCTCCACAAGCTACAGTCCACAAAGTCAAGATGGTGGACTTTTCAAACCACATCGTGCAGATACCCCGGGACATTTTGCTCCTATCTGGAGGAGGAGGAGGAGGAGGAGGAGGAGGAGGAGGAGGAGGGAGAAGAAGAAGAAGAAGAAGAAGAAGAAGAAGAAGAAGAAGAAGAAGAAGAAGAAGAAGAAGAAGAAGAAGAAGAGGAGGAGGAGGAGGAGGAGGAGGAGGAGGAGGAGGAGGAGGAGGAGGAGGAGGAGGAGGAGGAGGAGGAGGAGGAAGAAGAAGAAGAAGAAGAAGAAGAAGAAGAAGAAGAAGAAGAAGAAGAAGAAGAAGAAGAAGAAGAAGAAGAAGAAGAAGAAGAAGAAGAAGAATCAGCCATGGAAATACCCTAGAAAAACCCCATGAATCAAAACAATGCCTGGAGGATAATTCCAACAACAGAAATCATCGATGGATCCCAACATCAAAAACCGAATCCTCTATTTAGCACGGACGTTACAAGAGGCGGGACACGCACCCATTACCACCCTCCCTGTCAATCTGGGTCCCGTTTCCAGCCTTGTGTTCTCAGACCAAAGAGGCCTTGTGCTCCCCCTCCCTCCTTCCCTCAACCGAGCGTAGCAAATTCACCGGTGTTAATACAGCTGCAATAAATATGTCTGTTGGGCTGGAATGGAAGCATTGGCACAAAGTGTTACTGTTTTGCGTTTGATGGATTTCCCCTGGCTGGGAAGACCCCTGAAAACAGACGGTTGGCAGACTTCATCCTCCTCCGAGAAAGAGAGAGGGAAAAAAAACAATCCAGAAGCTTGCCCGTAAAACAGAAAAAGAAAAGAAAAGAAAAGAAAAAAAGAAAGGAAGAAAAGAACACCCCGGTGCACATCGGGGTCAACGCTGCTTTGACACAAGATTAATGAGATGTTTGTCCTTCTTTTCAGTTAAGTGTTCGTGACCAATGACGGTCTGGACACTTGAACTTGGGCGGAGTGTATAATTGGCATTGTTGAATGGAATGCCCATTAACAATATTTAGAGATCAGGACCCAGGCCAGTGATTCTCCCGTTGTCAACATCCCAGTCAAACAGCTCCCAAACTGAAAATAATTCCGATCTTGATTATAAGAAAGGAAACTTGCGCGATCAAAATATCGAAGAACAATGTAGCTTAAAAAAAGATCGTGGCAATGATCTCATTGGCAAAATCTCTTTGCTAAATTCAAGGTCAATTTCCCCCAAAATGTAAACATGGAACAATGTAAGCGTACTAAGAAACGTCTTAGGACAATAGCTTAAGTTTCTTAAGGTCTACGGAGATTGTCAATCATCCAGGTCATGGTTGTCCCAAAAGTGCTTCTCCAGAAGGCACCTTGGTTGTTGTTGTTTTTCTTTGAAAACGTTTTGCTTGTCATCCAAGAAGCTTCTTCAGTTCTTTAGCTGAATTAAAAGCAATGTTCTTAGCTTTAATAGACATACACACCAGTTAAAGATCATAAGGTCTTCTGTTGGTCTCAAAACATTCACGCAACCCTCAGGATAAGGACCTCATTCATTTAAAAAATCGAGATGTTTGGATTTATAAATCCTCAAAGCTCACCACTGGTTCACAATCTACAAGAACCCAGCTAGTACCCCTGCAAACGCTGAAATCTCGTCCGGTCCCACCAACATCTCCCACCAACATCTCCCTACGCGAACACCATCTGGTCATAAGACCTGGTGGATCTCATAGGATTTCAAGCTTTTTCATATGAAATGTTGGGGTTCTATAGCCCCACCGATGATGGAGAGGGAGGGTGGGTTGCCTCAATCCCGGGATCTGAAGGGCTTTGAAGAGCTTGACAAGTGAAAAGACCACGCTGGAAAATAAATTGGAGGTTCGATGGGAAGGGATGTTTGGAAATCCAAGATCAGAAGGAAGGGAAGTGCAAAACGATATTCCTCTCGATTTCATGCATGACTCAAATAACGAGCATTAAAAGCTCAGCATGTTAACATTTGATCAGAAAACACGGTTCTCTTAATTTTAGCCGGTTTCCTTTACACAGATTTTACACGAAAGATAAGCCTTTAGCTAGCGCGAGTGTCAAAAATCCCACGCTTGTAACAATGTGAGCATAGAAGGCTGAGCTACAAGGAGACGGGATGCCATGTGTCTTGTTTTGGAATAGTAAATGTACTTCTTTACGGAACCATCAAAGGGGCAGCAGTTGTGTCTCGCACGCTAGCAAATTGTAACAGATGACAAGTACACAATCCGATAATCAGGGTGGGTGTGTCTGTTTTTACAACTGCTCCAACCTCTGAAGACAACTGGAATCCCCATTGCGGTCTGTGGCAGGATAGTCCTCTCTTCCTTCCTGCCCTGATCCTCTTGGATAGGACAGGAGGTTCAAAGGCCATCTTCTCAGCCATCCATCTTCAAGGATCTTCAGAATGACATTGACCTCACAGAGGCTTTTTTTCTCATTGTTCTGAAGCTCGAAGAGCCTCTCTGTTATCTTTGGCCAAGAATCCTTGGGCCTTCTCAAGTAATGCGTTGCTCTCTCAAGCTGTCCCACTACAATGCCCATCATTCATGGCCGTCACGGTGGTTTTAATCCATGGCACATTTTGAAAAAGAAGCCGAAATACAGAGAAATGCCAATCTTCCATGATTTATGGAAGTTCTCAGTCATCCAGGTCATGGTTGTCCCAAAGGTTCTTTTTTCAAGAAACAACTGGACTTTTTGCTTTCTTCTTTGAAGACATTTCACTTCTCATCCAAGAAGCTTCTTCAGCTCTGATCTTCCATGACCTTCTCTTCACCCCACATGGCCTTGGTCTACTCAAGTAATGTGTTTTGTTTTATTAATTTTCTACTATTACATTAAATTAATGCTTAATAAACATGTTGTCTGGGTTATTTGGTTTGCTTAACAATACAAATTATATTCCTAATCATTACTCCCTTTTTTCCGGCCATTGATAAAATAAATTCCATGTTTGGTAGTATTCTGTATCTTCTTTCTGTTTAATATTCAATGTAAGTGTGTCCATTTCTGCACAATCCAATGTCTTCTTCATTATCTCTTCATCTTCACAAGTCCTTCAGGATAATCACCAACCTTTATCTCCTTTGACACGCTGCCAAAGACCTACTTGGCAAAGCCACACAGAGTCCAGAATGAAACAGAGATGCCGACTGGGAACAGAATTAACAACGTTGCTTTTCTGCAAAGGGCCCACGTGCCTTTGCTCCTCTTTTAAGCCTTATGGGAGGGGCCAATCATCTCCAGGCCTTACTCCCGAGTTGTCCCTTTAGTTTGAACTGTTCTTGCCTTCTGGCAGCTCTGTGAATGCATGCACTAGGAATTGGCTCCTCCTTTTCCTCTGCCTCTCTGTTGACCGACTCTGGAGGCTCCGGAGTCTGCGCATCACTCCCAGATGGCCCTGGCCCATCTCTGCCTCCAACGCAAAGCCCTCGTCCAAGCCTTCCCCAGATTCCAGGACTGGCCCATGTTCCTCCCAGCCTCCTCACTGTCCGACTCTGCTGCCAGCTCCACAGGCTGCTAGCGGACCACAACATACAGGGACCACCATGGATAAAATTACAATTCCTGTTTAAAAAGGGGTGGGGCTTGGATCCCATTGGTTGTAGTTGCCATATTTATTAATTTTTTAACCTCTTTCAGCAGATATCTCTACAAGGAGGGAGTTTAACTACCCAGATCCACTGTTTTATCATTATCCTGCTTCTTTTTAAGGAACAGAAAAAGAAATCAGACTATTTATCAACGTGGACAACAAAATGAACGAAAACCTTCCTTCATTCTTCTAGCATGTCTGATTTTATGTCTCAGGGAACATAAAACTATGTCGGTAAGATTATTTTCGCACATAAAATTATTACCAATTTTTCTTGAACTCACCCCATGTTAATCTATTAACGATTACTCTAATATCTGCACAATATTATAATGCGTCTGTTTAGCAGCTTTACGGTATTAATAGGAAAATCCAGCTAAGCTATCTGGAAAAAAAGCTTTAAAAGAGCTTTAAGATTTTTTTGGGGGGGGGGGGTTAGGGCCCAGACGTGAAATTCACTTAAAATGGCAGCGAAAATTAATATTTGAGGATATCACCAAAGCTTTAGTGGTTTTGCTAAAGCAACAGGGGGTAAGGATATTATCCCCCACCGTTTTCCTGAAGGGGAAAAAGTTCTTTGCAAAAACGATTCGTCTCTCGGGAGAAAAGCTGTACGTACGGTCCCCAAACACATATAATATTTTCTCATCTTCGTCACTGAACCGCAGACGCACCGTTCGGGCCAAGAGAAGGGTCCAAACAGAAGTTTTCATCAGAGGAGACGAGCCATGGAGCTTGCACAGAAGTCCATTTTGGAAGCCACAAAAATAAATTCAGAACAAAAATCCAAGGATTCCTCAGATTTGCTGGCAGGGCGTAATCTTTCCTGCTTAATTTTTCCAGAGGCGTTTAGGAAACCAGAAAGATTAGTGGGGGTGGGGGCTTCAAAAATTTTAGCCAAGGGGTTCTCTGCCCAGTTGCTGGATGGGCATGGCCATGGTGGGCATCAGTGGTGGGTTTCAAAAATTTTTACTACCAATTCTGTGGGTGTGGCTTGGTGGGCGTGGCAAGGGAAGGATACTGTAAAATCTCCATTCCCACCCCACTCCAGGGGAAGGATACCGCAAAATCCCAATTTCCTCCTGATCAGCTGGGACTCGGGAGTCAGAGAATAGATGGGGGGCAGGGCCAGTCAAAGGTGGTATTTACCGGTTCTCCGAACTACTCAAAATTTCCGCTACCGGTTCTCCAGAACTGGTCAGAACCTGCTGAGACTCACCTCTGGTGGGCGTGGCCTAGTCAGCCTGGGAGGGGCTTTTTGCCTACACACCACGCCTACAGAACCGGTAGTAAAAAAAAAATTGGAAATCACCACTGTTTCATCCTGTATTTTTTTTTTCTATCCCACCCAATTCGGAAGGATCCTGTAGCATCGTTTTAGCCTAGCCAGTTATATCCCAAAATATAAGTTTTTGTGAACTGCAGCCCAGTTCATCAGGCCCATGGCTACGGGAGCTCATCCGAGCTTATGCCTTTTCATAAGATTGGTGAGTTTTAAAAAGTGCCGCAGACTTCTCTTGATTTATGGCCCGTCTTAAAGACTAACTAACTACTCCTGTAATCCTTTCCTTTTGGCCAGCGGCCAGCACCTCTGGCCAGAGCCAACTAATCTTTACAAGGAGCTCACATGTCAATGTCCCAAAATAAAATCCGGGTGATGCACAGAGCCAGCTGTCCGCCAGGAATTCGTTCATAAGCCTAGCGGCATTTCATAGGATGGAGGGAGGGAAACCAAGGCCAAAAATATCCTTTAGATTAGAATATGTGCAATCTGTTCCCATCTAGGCAGGTTCAGGACGGAGGAAAGACATAAAGCGAAGTGAAACTTGGAATTTTTTTTATTTTATTTTTTAAAAAATGCAGCACAAAGCATTAATAAAATGGATGGCCCTTTGTTCACCTTGCAGGTATTAACAATGAGAGCAGTCTTCCAATATTTGAGGGGCTGCCCCAGAGAAGAGTGGGTCAAGCTATTGTCCAAAGCACCTGAAGGCCGGACAAGGAATAATGGATGGAAATTGAACAAGGAGAGATTCAACTTGGAAATAAGGAGAAATTTTCTGAAAGTGAGAACCATCAACCCATGGAAGAGAAGTTGCCTTTGGAAGTTGTGGGAGCTTCATCACTGGAAGCTTTCAAGGAGAGACTGGATTGCCATCTGTCAGAAATGGTGTAGGGTCTCCTGCTTGGGCGGGGGGTTGGACTAGATGACCTACAAGGTCCCTTCCAACTCTGTTAATCCGTTAATCTGTTAAACAAGACCACAAGGCCATATGGTATCACCTTAGCTCAACCCATCAATCCTTAAGACAATTAGAAGCTCGGATATCCATGCCATTTTTTAATACTGGTGACGTGGGGTGTTGTTGTTGTTTTTGTTTTTGTTGTTGTTTCTCCAGTCCCCACATTTGAAGGAATGGGAAGGTGACTTTGTCCAAGCAGGGGTTCCAAAAATGGCAAGGAACCGGAGAAAGGAGTTTATCTGATATTAAAACAGCTTATTTTCTTCTCCATCAGCTTTCTGGAACATCCCTTCTTTCTTTCTTCTTCATTTTTTAAAAAAGGCTTCTAATGCATGATTGAAATATCACGTGAAACTGGAAAAAATATATATTATACTTCATTTCTGAGCACCCTCTGAGCACACATCCATGCTGGGGTTGTTGTTTTTTTTGGCAAGTCTCAGGGAGGAAAGTAGGATAGATAAAAAAAAAATGTCAAGACGATGGCTACGATAATACAACCTTTTTTTTAAAAAAAAAATCTGTATTGTAGCCAGTGTGATTTCTTTAACCGTATTCTGCAGTTTTCCTGGGAAATATCACACTTTGCTATTGTCTTTTTCCAGGGTTTTTTTTTTTCCTCTTTTCCAATCCAGTTTGGGATTTCTTTTTGGTCTCCTTTCCTTACAATCCGGATTCCATCTTGCTTCATGTTGGAAAATTAGTTAAAATGCTGCTCCTTCCTTCCTTCCTTCCTTCCTTCCTTCCTTCCTTCCTTCATCTTTTCCTTCCCTCTCTCTCTTTTCCTTCCTTGCTTCCCTTTCTTCTACTTTCTTCCTTTCTTTCTCATGTTCTTTGCTCCTTCCTTCCTTCCTTCCTTCCTTCCTTCCTTCCTTCTTTCCCTATCTTTTCCTTCCTTCCTATCTTTCCCTTCCTTGCTTCCCTTTCTCCCACCTTCATTCTTTTCTTTTCATCTTCTTTGGTCAGTCCTTCCTTCCTTCCTTCCTTCCTTCCTTCCTTCCTTCCTTCATCTTTTCCTTCCCTCTCTATCTTTTCTTTCCTTGCTTCCCTTTCTTCTACCTTCTTCCTTTCCTTCTCATGTTCTTTGCTCCTTCCTTCCTTCCTTATCTTTTCCTTCCTTCCTATCTTTCTCTTCCTTGCTTCCCTTTCTCCCACCTTCATCTTTCCTTCTCATCTTCTTTGGTCTTTCCTTCCTTCCTTCCTTCCTTCCTTCCTTCCTTCCTTCCTTCCTTCCTTCCTTCCTTCCCTCCCCTCCTGGTGGAACTCCAGACTTTTACATAGGATACAGTTTGGGTACTTTGCTAGTGGAGTAGGGGTCTTTTGAAAGGAATGTACTTAAGGGGACAGAACAGGTGCTTGAAAGCTACTGGGGAGGGGGGCACTTCAAGGGAAAAGTGACTTGCCCTCGCTGAAGACCTTCACCCCGATTTGGGAGGGACATCGGGGCTTCCTTTACAGTAAAAGGGTGGGGGGGCTTCTTTAATTGCAAAACCTTCTCCAGCCTTTCCCACGATAGGATTAGGCTACCCTTCCCATCTCTGCAGCCAGCTGAAGACACTTCCCTCCCTTCCTGTCCAAAAACATCTGGAGGTGTTGCTTTCCATCTGGTTTGGGGGAGGGACCGTCCCCCCCCTCACACCTCAAAAGGCTGCAGGGCCCCCACCTTCCCAGCGACTGTTTAAGTTTGGACCCCTCTAGAAGTCGGGTGGGAAGGAGGAAGGAAGCTACAGAGAAGAGAAACGAAAGAGGAGCGGATTTTTTCCCCACCAAAAAAAGAGAAAGATTTTTTTTAAAAAAATCAAAGACTAAAAAGAGACACTTTGGTGTAGTGGTTAAAGCCTCCCGGCTAAGAAACGGGAGTCGGTGAGTTCTAGCCAGCTGGGAAATCTTCAGCCAGTCACTCTCTCTCTACCCCAGGAAGGAGACAATGGCAAAGCATTTCTGGGGGCAAAATAACCTGGTCAAGAAAACTCCAGCCAGGCACCAAAAGTCAACCGTGACTGAGAGGCACTAAAAATTAAAAAACGGAGGGAAACAGGCAGGTACGAAAACCAGTTTATTCGACAACACCCGTGAAACGAAAGGAACCCCCCTCCTCTTGTTAAAGTGGCTTTCAAAAGACATTTGATAATTATTTAACTATCGGTTCCTCCCAAACCCGTCGTTTTTTTTTTTCTTCTTTCTTCCCAAGATTCTTTCCAAGTTGGTGGGTTTTTTTTACAGCTTCGCTAATACCTCGCGGCTCTTACTCCGGAAAAGCGCCATTCCGGGGTTGGGGGGTGGGAAGGATCTCAGCCTCGAACCCCGGAATCCTCGCCCAATTCTGGACGGTTTTTTTTTTCTCCCCCAGGAAAGCAGCCCACCGGTCCGTTCATCTTTCGGGGAAAGGCGGTCGACCTGGCCGGGCTGGTTGGCTGGGAATAAGGGGGGCTGTAGTCCGGGACTCCCCGGTATGTACCAAAGGGAGAGTTCAAAGCAAGTTAGTCCCAGCCTCTGAGCATATTTAGGGAACAAAGTAGAATCTTCCTTTTTCTCTTCCCTAAAAAAGAAACTATCTCTCTCTCCCTCCCTCCCTCCCTCTCTCTTTCTCTCTCTCTCTCTCACACACACACACCGCCTTTTCCCTCCCCAAAACTCGTGTTGTGGGTTTGCTCGTCTGAATGGATTGGGTTTCCACGCTTTTTCTTCTTTCCAGGCAAGAGAAGTGTAAACAATCCGAATAACGCCAGGTTAATAATGTTCTAGCGGCCGGAAAGCGTTTGGATTCTTTCGTTCATGGGCGACCTGCGCGGGTTGCGACCCCCAAAGATGCTTCCGAGGCTCACCTCGGGCCCTGGGAAGAATTACCCAGAGTAGAGACGTCCCGTGTCTTAGGATAAGCGTCTGAAAGGCCTGGTAGGGAAGGGGGGAAAAAAACATGTAAAAAGTCCGTTGCAGCGATCTGACACCGAAATGCGGGAATTCCCTGGAATGGAGAATTCCCGAATCCGCACGCGGGGGCTTCTAAACCGTGATTTATGGCTTAGTGGACTGGAGATCCTGGCCAATTGTGGTTTATTCAACCCGAGGCTTTAAGCGAGTTGTGGTTCGGCTCGGTGAGAATACAAAGAGGAAAAAGGAGATTCTGGAAACAGTTATAGATCTAGTTTGCAAAAGAGGCGTGATTTTTATCTCTTTTCTGGAGCACAAACTATATGTTTTTTGAGGAAGGGGCGAGGAGGTGCCGGGACCAGATCATCCCCCTCCCTTGTAGCGTTTCTTTGAGGTCTACCTTCGCAGGAAATAAAACCAAAAAGAAAACAAAATAGACCCAAGGCTGGCAAATGAACCCCTCAAATCCACAGGAGATCCGGAATAAAAGCATTCGGTATTAAAAGAAACAATTATTTCACATTCCGTTCGATGGGATTTGCTCCCAAGTTCGGAGTTATGAGGTTTGTTTTGTTTTGTTTTTTAAAGTTATTTTCTCTTCTCGATAGCAAACGAGATGAAAACATCACGAATAGCCTAAGAGGGGGAAAAAAAACTATTGTATAATACGCGCAGATCTGCAAAAGCGAGACGCTGCTAGAACAAACCGCAATTGGTCGGGTTCACACGACGCGGTAAAGGCCAAACGAAGAATTACCAACACAGCTGAATTCACACATGGCAAGGAAGAAAGAAAGGAAGGAAGGAAGGAAGGAAGGAAGAAAGAAAGAAAGAAAGAAAGAAAGAAAGAAAGAAAGAAAGAAAGAAAGAAAGAAAGAAAGAAAGAAAGAAAGAAAGAAAGAAAGAAAGAAAGAAAGAAAGAAAGAAAGAAAGAAAGAAAGAACAAACACATTTGGGCTAAAGCGTTTGGGGATAATTTTCCTGCCTCCTTAAAGCTCCCAGACCTGGCCCTCCTCAAGACCCTGATAACCCATCATCCCCAGCCGGCGCATCCATGGGACAGGCAGCCCAAAGGGGTCGATCAGAGGCAGGGAGGATCCGAGTGCAAAGAAACCCCGCTTATTTATTCGAATTTATTCGAAGCGCTTGTTTCTGTTTCAATGTTCAAAAGTACGTCTGAACACGCCACGGCCGTTTGTTTATAGGGGTTAAGGTCGAATCCACCCCCCCCCCCGATTTTTCTACCCATCCTTTTCGTCTTGTTAGCTTTGTCTTCCCTCCCCCCCTCCCCGGTGTCTCCATCCCAGCCTCCTCGTAAAAATTTAAGAGAGCCGAGGATCCGATTCAAGACACGCGTTCAGTCTCGCGGGGCTGCCTGGAAGTTCGCCTTCCAAAATCAAAGTGAATTCGTAAAAACCGGCGGCCGTTTCCCCTCCTGCGTCTCTTCAGAAGCTCCCCCCGTCACCTTCCCCAAATAGTTATTAGCTGTCTCCCCCACAAGTGAGTCCGAAGCGGGCTTGGCTGGAACTAAACTATCCCGGCGCCGTTCAGACGGGTCTCCAGCTGCATGGCCGAAGAATTTCTGTCTCCGTTCAGCCCCCCCCCCCCCATCCTCTCCCACCTCCTCTCCCGGGCCTGGAAATTGAGGGGGGGCGGGTTACTCAAATACAACAAAGCCCTTCGTTCCTAAACGGGGAGGGGGGTCCCAACGAACCCCGCCGTTCGCAGCCCGGAGAGAATTCGGAACTCGTAAAGATTCCTCAAATAAAATAATCAGCCCAATTAATCCAATGAGGAGGAGGAGGAGGAGGATGACGCCTCTAGCCCAGGAGGAACACGTGGACTTTCGTACCCTGGGAACAAAAGTGAAGCAGAGCCGAAGAAGCTTGTTGGATATGAGAAGGGAAACGTCTTCAAAAGAAAAACCGGAAAATCCAGTCGTCTTTTTGGGGGGCGGAAAAGCATCTTTGGGATAACCATGACCTGGAGGACATAGACAAAAAGTGATTTCCAAAAATTAAAATGATTTGGAAGTCGAAACATTTTTTTAAAAATATATATATATTATTTTTTTTTTTTTGAGACAATTAAAGGGCTCGGTGAAACCTCCAGCTTCAGGGGCAGTCTACCTGAGCGTCATCGGAGGGTTCAAAGGGAGATCGGGGAGGCCCTCGTCTCTCGGCAACGGCCTGTGAGCTTCCCCAGAGCTTCTTCTGGGAAAGGGGCGGAGGAGGGGCCGCTGCGCGGAACGGAATCGGAAGCCCAGCGCTCGCCTCCGCGTAATTTGCGCGCTCCGTCGGGGTCTCCTCCTTGGGAAGCGCCGGTCCGAAATCGACCCCTTCCTTCGCAAGGAGGAGAAAGCCAGAAGCCCCGGCGATTGAATGGAGTATGGGCTTTAGAAAAACTTTGAAAGTTTTGGAAACTTTTCTGCCATTTTCTGAAGGAGCACCAGTTTGCCTCTTGAGGTCAAAAAAAAATCTGCTTTTAGGGGCTGGGGAACCCTCAGAATCACACACACACAAATGCACACACTGACACAACACACACAAAGAGAGGCAGGCAGAGAGAGAGAGATGGTGGTTGGAACAGGATGCCCTGCAGGAACACACACACACACACACCCAGCAGGGTATCCTTCCTCCAGGAGTTGTCCAGGCCAGGGACCTTTGCAGTAAGTCAAGGTTTCCTTCCTTAGGGTTTATGTATGGTTGAGCTTAGTCTTTGCAACCTGTTGCAACTCTGGTAGTAGATGCAGCTTCAGGGCCCTGCTTGGCAGGGGGCCTAAAATGAAATCTGATTTCATGTACGCTGCCCCTGCAAAATTATGGGCAGGTAACATGGCTGCTCCAAATGTATTTGGTATTTTTGTTTTCCTTTCTGGTGGATTGAAATGTTGGGAAGGAAAGGGGGGGGGGAGGAGGAGGAGGAGGAGGAGGAGGAGGAGGAGGAGGAGGAGGAGGAGGAGGAAGGAGAAGGAGGAGAAGGAGGAGAAGAAAGGAGGAGGAGGAGAAGGAGAGGAGGAGGAGGAGGAGGAGGAGGAGGAGGAGGAGGAGGAGAAGGAGAAACAGGAAGAAGGAGAAGGAGAAGGAGGAGAAGAAAGGAGGAGGAGGAGAAGGAGAAGAGGAGGAGGAGGACGAGGAGGACGAGGAAGGAGAAGGAGGAGAAGGAGGAGAAGAAAGGAGGAGGAGGAGAAGGAGAGGAGGAGGAGGAGGAGGAGGAGGAGGAGGAGGAGGAGGAGGAGGAGGAAGAAGGAGAAGGAGGAGAAGAAGGAGGAGGAGGAGAAGAAGAAGAGGAGGAGGAGGAGGAAGAGGAGGAGGAGAAGAAGAGAAGGAGGAGGAGGAGGAGAAACAGGAAGAAGGAGAAGGAGAAGGAGGAGGAAAAGGAGAAGAAGAAGAAGAAGAAGAAGAAGAAGAAGAAGAAGAAGAAGAAGAAGAAGAGGAGGAGGAGGAGGAGGAGGAGGAGGAGGAGGAGGAGGAGGAGGAGGAGGAGGAGGAGGAGGAGGAGGAGGAGGAGGAAGAAGAAGAAGAAGAAGAAGAAGAAGAAGAAGAAGAAGAAGAAGAAGAAGAAGAAGAGGAAGAGGAAGAGGAAGAGGAAGAGGAAGAGGAAGAAGAGAGGACTCATGTACTGCTGTGATGGGGACATTCTTGGAAGTCCTGGAAAAGCAGGGTGGCGAGAAAAATCTTTGGGGTTGCTAAGAGTCGACAAGGACTGTGTGACACATAATCAATCCATATGAAAACAATAGTTTGCTGCAATGTATTGATTTTGGCAGCAAAAGATATTTACGGTACGAGCTACCCTGGTTGGTTGGTTGGCTTCGTGAAAGAAATTAAGCCAGGGCCAAACTGCAGGCATAATAGAAGAGAACAGAAAACAGAATAACAGAGATGGAAGGGACCTTGGAGGTCTTCTAGTCCAACCCCCTGCTTAGGCAGGAAACTCTACACCACTTCAGACAAATGGTTATCCAACATCTTAGTAAAAACCTCCAGTGTTGGAGCATTTACAACTTCTGGAGGCAAGTTCTTCCACTGGTTAATTGTTCTCACTGTCAGGAAATTTCTCTTTAGTTCTAGGTTGCTTCTCTCTTTGATTTATTACAACTATTACATCTATTACAACACTCGCGGGCTATAGAAGCTCTCTAAGTCAGGGGTGGGCAATTAATTTTCCCTGGGGGTCCCATGAGAAACCGGGACATATTCATTAGTCAAGGAATGGAAAACACGGTAACTAGTTAACACAGGTATGAAGTTAATCCTCTACATAGAGGATTAATAATCTATTATCTGCTATCTATCTCTAAGGGACGCGGTGGCTCAACGGCTAAGACGCTGAGCTTGTTGATCGAAAGGTCGGCAGTTCATTAGTTCGAATCCCTAGTGTCACGTAACGGGGTGAGCTCCCGTTCCTTATCTCAGCTTCTGCCAACCTAACAGTTCGAAAGCAGGTAAAAAATGCAAGTAGAAAAATAGGGACCACCTTTGGTGGGAAAGTAACAGCATTCTGTGCGCCTTTGGTGTTGAGACCTGCCGGCCACATGACCACAGAGACGTCTTCGGACAGCGCTGGCTCTTCGGCTTTGAAATGGAGATGAGCACCGCCCCCTAGAGTGGGAAACGACTAGCACATATGTGCGAGGGGAACTTTTACCTTTACCTTTTAATCTATCTATCTATCTATCTATCTATCTATCTATCTATCTATCTCTATTATCTGTCATCTATCTATGTATCTATCATCTATTAGCTATCTCTATATTATGTCATCAATCTATCAATCCATCCACTATCTATCTGCCATCTATCGATGTACCTATGTATCTGTCTATCTATATCATCTATTATCTACCTCCATCTATCCATCTATTTTGTTTATTGAACAAATCTATCAGAGGTCAGCCGGTTCGGAACGGTTCGCCCGAACCGCTAGCAGAAATCACAGGTGGCCCCGCCCACCCGCCCTGGCTCTATGCCATCCTATTTAGGCACGTTTTTGAGGCCGGGTGCATGCATGGAAGCGTACGCTCACATTTGCAAAGCAGTAGGGAAGGGAAAGGGAATACCAACCCCTGAAATCTATACAGCTGGCCAACTCACACCTAAGTAAGTCACCATATCTAAGCCACCCAAAAGCTAACCAAGTTAAAAACAAGCTTTGCCCAATGGGTGAACATGCATAACCCTCCCCCCCACATTTCAAGGGGAAAGGAGACCTTTGCGTGTTCTCAGCAGGATGAACCCTGGTCCAGTTGCAGATCAGGCTAACAAGAAGTGATTCTTTGCAAGCGAGCCTCATGTCGAATCTCCAGATCGAAAAGAACCCAATGCATAAAATCAACAAGGCGCCATGGACTGACTGACTCCTTTGCCAAAGGGATGGAGAATTGGGGTATCATTTTTTTTTTTAACCTCTTCATGCTTTCTTGTTTACAAAGCAGAGGAGAGAGAGCAGATCTGTTTGGACATCTAAAAAATAAGAAGGGGATCTGACACTGCTGGCCAAAACAAAATCTGGATGCTTCATTGGGAAGGAGGAAGGAGGAAGGAGGGAGGAGGAGGAGGAGGAGGAGGAGGAGGAGGAGGAGGAGGAGGAGGAGGAGGAGGAGGAGGAGGAGGAGGAGGAGAAGGAGAAGGAGAAGGAGAAGAAGAAGAAGAAGAAGAAGAAGAAGAAGAAGAAGAAGAAGAAGAAGAAGAACAACAACAACAACAACAACAACAACAACAACAACAACAACAACAACAACAACAACAACAACTTGTGGTGACCTTAACAAAATGCTCCTTATTTTGGCTTGATTTTTTTTTTTTCTCATAGTCTCTTCTCTGCATTGGTGCGAAAATGTCGCTTCTCTTCCTCTCTCTTTTCTTTTGCTTTGTTTTGTTGTCTACTGAAGTCAACCGTGCAGTAAAAGCCAAATCACGAAAACAATTTTTTGGGGGGATTCCTGGGTGAACTTCGCAAATTACACAGTTGAGGCAAACCACAAGCAGGCAGGCACTCACAACAGGAGAAGATCTCACCCTGTTTATTTGATGTCAATTTGAGGCTGATTCGCGAGAACGTTTTCAGCAGTTCTTGGCATGTTTTAATCTGCTCTAATGCACATGGAGCTTTCACCTTTCCTCTCTCCTGTGTACAAAATTTTGTATGTACTGTATAAAAAAAAAAATATGGAGAACTATGGTGAAGGGCTGGCATCAGCTCAAAATGACTGAACTGATGACAACCTCTAAACTTGAATGTTTCAACTTTCAATGGCCGGTGTTTTACGATGTTCAACCATCTAATTGTTTTAGGCTGTTAATTGTTATGGCATTGTAAGCCAGCCACAGTCATTTGAGCGACGGGCAGCATATAAATTTAATAAATCGCTTACCTACATTGGCCTGCTTTGCACCTGACCTCAAAATCTAAGGTGGGAATTTAGCTTTCTTGGAGGGGGGATTGCAATAGAGTGGTGGAGCCATAATAACATTCCTTTCTCTGAGAGTCAAGGACATTTTGCCCTGCACCTGGAGTGGCGTGACTGGGAGGCATCTCCAGTTGAGATGGTGCTTTGACTGGACCGTGTGATGGACATGTGGGTACAGGGGAAGGGACTTGGGCTTTCTTTTGGGTGGGGAAAACCTGGAAGCTTTCAGATTCGGGTTTTCCCAGATGGGCCAATTTTGTTGTTAATTGCAAAGTCGTGTCTGACCCATTGTGACCCCATGGACATCGTTCCTCCAGGTCTTCCTGTCCTCTATCATCCTCTGGAATCCATTTAAGGTCACGCCAACTGCTTCAGTGACTCCATCCAGCCACCTCCTTCTCTGCCGTCCCTTTCTTCTTTTGCCCTCCATCCTTCCCAGCATTGGACTCTTCTCCAGTGAGTCCTTCCTTCTCATTAGGTGGCCAAAATATTTGAATTTCCTCTTCAGGATCTGGCCTTCTAAAGAGCAGTCAGGGTTGATCTCCTCTAGGACTGACTTGTTTGATCGCCTTGCAGTCCAAGGGACTCGCAGGAGTCTTCTCCAGCACCAGAGTTCAAAGGCCTCAATTCTTTGCCACTTAGTCTTCCTTATGGTCCAACTTTCACCGCCATACACTGCAACTGGGAAAACCATAGCCTTGACTATAGGCACTTTTGTTGGCAGGGTGATGTCTCTGCTTTTTAGTACGCTGTCTAGATTTGCCATAGCTTTTCCTCCCCAGGAGCAAGCGTCTTTTAATTTCTTGGTTGCAGTCCCCATCTGCGGTGATATTGGAGCCCAGGAAAAAAAAATCTGTCACTACCTCCATTTCTTCCCCATCTATTTGATGACATCTCTAATAAAATGGAACTTTGAGGAACTTCTAGCCTCGGAGTCTTCTTTCGTTGGGGGTGTTACTTGGAACCCTTACATTAGGTCTTGTAGGCCACTTCAGCTCTGAGTTTGTTCTTGGTGATGTTTCCCCCAAATCTTTTGTTTCATTTCTGAAACACAGACCCTGTTCTTCAAAACAAGGGTCTACTCTAATTGTCAGCCCAACTTTTCAACACCTGCTCTTCTCTCTGCACTAGAGCAGATGATGTTTGAAGACTTCCTAATCCAGAAGAGAGGGAATGAGGTATCGATGGTCCACAGAAACCCTTCAGACCATCAAATCCAGGGCTACTGAATGCAGGGATTCAAATTAAACCATCTCTGACAGATGCTTGTCAAAACTCTGCATGAGCACATCCAGTGGAGAAGCCACCATGTCTCTGGGGAACTGGTTTCACCCTTGAATTTAGATTTCCAGACCTTCAACTAGAATCTACCTTCCTGTAACTGAAGAACGTTGACTGTGTGTCCTGGTCTCTGAAACAATAGAGAAGAGATATGGATGTCCTATCCTCTGATAGGATAGGTCCTCAAAGAGAGCTATCAGATCCTCTTTCATCCTTCTTTGCTCAAGATGTGTTCAGACATCCTCTCCTCATACGATTTTGTTCCCAATCTTCTAACTCTGATTGACCTTCTCGGCCTTTGTTCCAGTTTCTCTTGAATTTCTCTTACAATGTAGGACTCAGAAGTGAATACAGAGCTCAAGATGAAACCTGAGAAATGGAGAATGCAGTGGAAACATTCCTTCCTGTGATTCAGAAATGAAATTTCTATAGCGACATAAAATCCAGTGGCCTTTCTCTGCGGTTAAGTGTACATCTGGTTGCTGAGGCATGTTGAGGTTGCGACCCACTCCTATCCCAAGATCCTAATTTTAGAAGCAGAACGTGGACCCAGGGCTCACCTCAAGCTGAACAGAGTAGTCTTTGTGGAATTACAATTCCCCACAACCACCAAGAGTTGATGCCAGCTTTGAAGAGGGACATTATAAAACGTGAGGAAGTATTTCATCACTTGGAGCTTTGAAGGCCAAAAAAGATTTTTTTTTTTTAATAAAATAAAATAGGGACTCTGATCTAAGATTCTGGCGGTCGGATAATCCAAGGTTCGGTATCAAATCGATTTTTTAGATTGTAGAAGAAGAGTCAATTGGAGGAGGAGGGGGTGGAAAGAAATCATAATTCAATGGATTATTTGAATGACCTGAGACTATTTTATTCTTGGGGTGGGAGGTGGAGCTGGAAGAGAAAGGGACATTTCTGATCAATTTCTCCTTGCCAACACCCCAATCAGATACTTTCCTCAGGCCAAAATTCTCTCAATGTTATTTTACTGGAATATTGTTGGGGTTATTTGTAAGTGTTTTTGGGGGGGTTGAGGCAGAGTGGGCAATCTGGTTGTGATGTACTTGGGCTATACACAACTACCAGCCTTTTTAATCTAGTTTTTAAAGTAAAAAAAAAAATCAGTGTAAGATGCCCCATATTGTATTGGCGTGTGAGAGAACAGGAGAAGACAATTCTCTCAAAAATATCTCCTACTTTACTATCCCAAGTAAGGATATTCCTACTTCTTTCCCTGCTCCATTTCCTTTGAGGGATGCTTGATCAGAAATCACAGATATAGCCAAGTTTTATTTCATTTTTTTGCTATGGCTAGCAGACCCACCAAAGACACCTGCAAAGAATTAGGTAGCTCTGAGGCCCAGGCTGTCTTCTCACCGGGCTTAATTAGAGGTTGCAAGGGAAAACCTTTATTTCTTTTAAAAAAAAAAAAAAGGAAAAGGAAAAAAAAAGAACAAGCGATACCTACGGATATAAAATCAACACTGCCTATCTCAACCAATCAATCATTTCTTTGCCATTAAAAAAAAAATAAACATGCTGAGTCTTTCTCACTCACGTTTCCATTTCCACCACCCCCTCACCCACCCCCAGTAATGGTTAACGCAGAAACCCACCATTGGGGTCTCAATCCATCTGCATCGTATTTAAGAGCTATTCTGCTTAGAGAATTTGCAACCTGGCCCCGGTTACAATGGGGGCTCTCGGCATTTCTCGTTTTTCGTCGCAAAAATTTGAAATATCTTTCCTTTTCTGGATGTAACCCTACCTTGTTCCAAACGCAACCCACAACGGACAGTGTCTGCCTCTCTTGTTTACAACGGGTTCAGCCACTTCCAGGAGCAGTTTAATAAATAACAAAACACTATTTTCAGGTTATATCTAGATTTGTAAAATAAGAACTAGTATTTCTAACACTTCTTGTACCCTTTTTAAGCTTCTCACTGCACATGGGATCTTCACATCCATTTCTACTTTCATATTATTTATTGCATTGTGGCACCCTCTGAAGTAACCATTTTTCACGTTCCGAATTCTTTACAGTTGCTTGCAGCCGATGGCAAAAATGTTGGTTTTACAAATGTTTAAAATAGTCTCAGCCATGTTTCTACAACATGAGAAGTCAAAGAACAGGGGAAGGATAGATTGGGAATGGAATCTGATCAGATATTTTAACAGCAAAGCAAGACATTAAGATCTAAAGATATTTCGCTTTCCCCAGGTGAAACAAACTAAAAAATTCATTCCAACTGTCTGGCCTCATTTATAAGCTTGTTATATTCCAGAAATAATCAAAAGATCACTTCTCAATTTCTCTACACTTGCAGGACATCGGAAGGCAGGGCCTCAGTTTTACAGCTAGAATTATTATTATTTTTTAAACCTTAAAAGCTCAGTTGGCCAGCTAGAATTTCTCCAACAGTTCAAACCAGAAAGAGATTTATAGTTCTTTGCCAAGTGAGGCCTTTTCACAGCAAATCTTATCTGGGAAAAATAGCACAAAAGTCCTCCAGAATTTCACCATGTCTAGTTAAGATCTGTAGAAGTAGCGTCTTTTTTATATCGCGCCTTCGGTAACTGGAAAGAGAAACAATGCAATTGGATTTTTCTTCCTTGGATGAAGTTCTCTTCCATAATCAAAGGATTTTACAATTCTACCCATCGGATTGTGTCCCGAATTATTTGTAAGGCAGGGAGATAGGTGGGTAGCAAAGACATTTGCAGGGCCTGATCCCCAAAAATTCAAGATGGAGGCCAACAATTGGAAGAACGTGGAAAATATGGAAATGGTGGCTTAACTTTGGTCACATCGTGGTGGCCCCTATCTTTTTTGGATCGTGCCCTGCAGACTCTCCCTGTATATAGGGAGATAGTTAAATATACAGTTAAGGAAGACAACAGGATTATGTCAGGTTTACACCCCCCTTTAAATATTCTCCAGGAGGGTATATAATAGGTTTGATTTCTATAAAGCGATAAGGGGAAGGTGCATTCTGTTTTAAGCAGTGTGTAAGCAAAAATCTTTGGCTAAATTCAGGATGGATAAAGGACAATTCAATATCCTTAAAACTGCATTAAAATGCATCCTTGGTGCTAATCTTTTTTTTTTTTGTGGGGGAGGTATTTGTGTGAGAGAATAGGTTTGAAATAATGAACACATCTCCCATGGTTAAAAAAAAAAAAAAAAAGAGGTTAGATTTAAAACAGTGTTGCACTCTCAGTCGGGGACCCTTTAATTCTTCAATAGTTTTTCAAACTATTTGTGCAAAACAAAACTCCATTAAGTGAAAACAATAAGCACACGTGGGTACATAAACAGACAAACACACACATATACACATATATTCCGAATGCTTCCTCTCCAAAGAAATGGATTTTTCATAGTTCCTTAGACCTTACAAATATGAATTAAATGAATTTTACATTCACCTCCGGCAGAACACAATAGATTCCAGGATCAAAGAGATTTGGCATCTTCCTCCTTATGTTTTATGCCAAATTTCAGTCCAATCGTGATTTGTAACAGACTAGCTTGGTATATTCAGTAATTAAGATCAACCAACATTGTGTCTCTACGGTCTGCATTTTATTTGAACTTTTGAATTTGGAATTGTTTGGAGTTGAGAATTGTTTTGAATTGTTGATCAATTGATCTTGGAGCCATCTGTGATCAATCCTAACAAACAAGTTACTCAGAAGTCTCAAATCGGTGATCCTAAATCCCATTTTCCAAGGTTGGTAGAGATTCCAAGATAATATTTAGAAAAACAATTTCTGTAGCTTTCAACTTTTTTTTTCAGCTGGTCAACAATCTACAAGTAGAGCACAACAGAGGAAATTGCCTTAAACACGTAACAATTCTTTTTTTATGGCAACTGTATTGTGTTGGCATTTATATGAAATCAAAATTATTTAGCAATTATTTGCAAACACATAATTTTCTGAAACTGCCTCAGAGAACAGAATCAAAACATAGCTTTTCCCTATTTTACACAAGTTTTAAAATAAGCCATATAAAACTAAAAATAAAAAACATTTACTCTTGTTTCCCGCAAATAAGCAGATTTAAATCATGAATCCCTTGAAAGCTATTCATCAACAGCCAACATTTTAGATATCAGAAATGATTTAACTGATACCCAGTTTAAACCAACCAATAGCTACCTAAAATTAGCTGCTGTTATAAATAAAATAAGGAGAGTAGATTTCAATATTAAACAATCAGCTTGCAGTGAGAATATATATCATCAAACATATTTTGAAATCGTGCCTTATTTTGCAACTGAAATAAAAATACAAAGAGGAATCAGATCATGTTTTTTTTGTGTGTGTCCACAACAGAAAACTAGACAGCATTACAAGAAACACAGTTACAAAACCAGCTCCTTTTTTAAAAGAAGAGGCTTTGATTCACAGTTAAGGCCAGAACGCTTGTTAAAAAAATTTAGCTGAAATGAACAAGCGAGAATCAAATCTTTGCATCCATTAACAAAGCCAGAGAGAGAAAACCCTTCAATTAAAGATTTCTTATGAGTTCAAACAAAGACGTCGTCAATTTTTTTTAAAAGAAGTCAATTTTGTCAATTTTATACCTAAGCAATAACAAATTTGCTTCCGCAATCAATATTTTGTATTCAGATGGCAGACAACCCCACAAATGTCCAACAGTCTTATCGTTCTGCTTTGAAACAAGAAAATGCAGGTAATGGCACCTCTGTTTAAAAAGATGCTATTTCTTAAAAGAGAATTTTTTTAAAAAAAAGAAACACACAGGTCACACACAAAGCATCCCAAAGACACAGGCCCAGGGGGGGAGGAAATCTGATCTTCCGCATTTCATGAAAATTTCATTTCATGAAATTTTACCAAGAAAGGCATTTCAAAGACCTTTTACAGATTTCTGTTTATCCTTCCTTGCAGGTTAAATCAAGCAAAGAGTTTTTGAACTTGTAACAAATGAAGACAATTGAACAATAAAGAACACGTGTTTCAACCCACGGGCTACTTTGAATCAGTCAATTGTTTTGAAACACGTATCTTTTAATTTTCTAGAGATTTGTCTCCATTTCTACTTGTCATTATTCAGCCAACCTCTTTAACCATCGCTCCGGAAAAGAAACCAAGGCACAAATGAAATTTTAATTTCACAGATTCGCCCCAAAGCAGTTAAGTTCTCTTCTATTTTTTTTTTTTTTTCAATACCCTTCTGCCCCCTTTTGGTGTGTGGAATTCATTTCCTTTTTTTTTTTTTAATTAATAACATACAGTAGCGTTTAATTGATGAAGTCTTAATTTAGGCTATTAGGGATTTGACCATCCATTGCTGGCAGCCTTAAAGAAATCTGCCTTTAGTCATCTTCAAGTTCAAAGAAAAAAAAAATTCCTTTTCCTGATTTTTTATTTTTTTTATTTTTTTGAACTTTGCAAGAACAGGAATCTGTTCAGGCAAATTGGTAGAATCATGCCTTTCCCCGCCCCAAAAAAACACCCAGCCCAGCACATTTTAAAAACGCCCTTTAATGTCACACATACACACTTAACACCCAGAAAAATAAACAGGTTGTTTTCCTTTTCTGGTTTTTTTTAATTATTATTTTTACCTTGACTACAGTTCATTGCACAGAGCCCTTCGGCTTCCCAGCGATCAGGTGTGGACATCCTCCAATTTACATGGAAGAAAGAAAGGAAGAGGAGCGGAGAGGGAGGGAAAATAACAAACTTTTAAAAGTTTAAAAGATCTTTCAAAGGTTGCCACGCAGAAACTTTAGCCAGTCTTGATGGGGCTCATGTTGGAAAAAGCAAATTTAGCAAGTTAACGGGGGTGGGGGGGAGAGGAGAGGAGGAAGGAAGGGTAGGGGGGGAGGGGGGTGTCCCTGGGGGTAAGGCCAGAAAGAGAGGCTCTTCTAAACTTGAAACTCCGTCTTTTAAGAACTGATAATTATGTCCACATCGAGTTACAAGCTCTTTCCACGTTCAACACCACCGCTGTTCGGAGGGGCAGAGAAAGACGTTACGTCCTGCGGGGCCTTTGAGGCCAAGGCCCAATCAAGTGTGAAGTACAGTATAGTTTTAGCCTGGATTGAATGGAAACGGGGGGCTTTGAGCATAGCAACTTTTATGGATTAGTTCAGATCCTATTCTGTTCCGCTGAATGGCTATCACAGCATGAAGAAAGTTTCCTGCACTCTACATTTAAAAAGCAGAGCAGCTGACTCGAAGCTTGCTTTTGGTCTCTATAGAAACAGGCCGGCCAAAATTTCAAGCAAAATGCAAGTTTTCGGCTGCCTTGGCTTTGCCTTTCAGAAAAAAAAAAAGAGATTCCACCCTGGATTTGAGAAAGGGCTGCAGTGTTTGGGATGGGGTGGGGTGGAAACAGATCAAACATCTCTGTTTTGGTGAGGGTGGAGTGTCTGGTTTGTTGTTTTTACTACCAGATTTTGAGTGAGTGGACGCCACTGGCCACCGAACGTTCACCCAGAAAGGAGGGGATGTTTAGAAGCAGCAAAAAAAAATCAATAAGATCAGAAAAACTACTGAATTCACCCAGGGAAGGATGGAAAGGCGGCCTTTTCGAATTCGTTCTTCCGAACGAACAACACAAGAGAAGAAGAGCAGAGTCCAAAAAATGAAATTCTTCTGGAACTTCCAAGATGCTACGCTTAAATAAAATATCGGAATAAGCCCCATGAAGAATTGGCAAATCTTTCCCTTGGTCCCTGCAGATTCCTGGCCCTTCCCCAAGGCAACTATTTTTTTGTAAAATATATATATATATATATTGTCTTTCTGGAGAGCAGTTAAAAATACACAAAATAGGTGCCACGCTCAAGAGCAAAATTCCTGGATTCTGGCTTCTGCTTAATTTCCAAACATGCGAGAGTTTTCTAAGGACGTCCAAAACATTCTTAGAGAATCCAAAGTGGTTACGGTCCTGTGTTTTGGCACCAAGGAAGACAAAGAGCAAGGCTGATCAGAGAAGGACCCCTGGACAAAAGGGATGTATTGAAGGGCAGATGTTTTCTGAGAGCACCTGGTCTAGCTTGGCAAAGGCCAAAGGAAACTGTTGATCTCCAACTGTGGTTGACGCCCGATGTAGATGATGGGGACTTCCATTTGCTCTTCTCAAAAGAGCTTAAAAGAGAATTTTAAAAAATGGGTTATGTCTTCCTGATGGCAAGAAAGATTCAGGAAATGTCCTTTTCCAACATCATTTATATTTATTTATTTATTCCTGCTTATTAAATTTCAATTTAATCCTTGACCACTGTGGCCAGTTTATTTATGTATTCGTTCATTCGTTCATTCATTCATCGTATTTATGCCCACCTCACAAGACCTGGTTTCCACATGGCATATATTATGATGCGATTTCTCGCCTATCCTAAAACCCAAGAAGCTCTTTTGCCGGATGACAAAACTAGCATGGTAGCTAATGAGTTGGCCGATAATCCAGCACTTGTTGCTAGCTGCCATTTCTAATATATTTTCTTTTAAAAATCATGGTTCAAAAAACGATTAAAATGATAAGCCCTGGTTTGTGTTTCCTTTCTTTCGGACAAGACTTCCGTACAGCCAGAGGTGGGATTCAAAAATTTTAGCCAAGGGGTTCTCTGCCTGGTTGCTAGGTGGGCGTGGCCATGGTGGGTGTGGCCTAGTCAGCCTCCTACACCATGGCGGGGGGGGTGTTTTGCCCTCCCCAGGCTCCAGAGGCTTTCCTCGAGCCTCTGGGAGGGCAAAAATGGTCTCCCAGGCCCCAGAAGCTCTCTGGAGGCTGGAAACAGGCCCGTTTCCGGCCTTCCCAAATTTCCAGTAGGCCCATTTTTCACCCCTCCTGAGCCTCCATATGTGCCCTGCACGTACCTGCATCCAAAACGGGCCACGTGGAGACTCCTGGGAGGGGAGGGGCAGGGTGGGTGGGGCCAGCCAGGAGTGCGATTTGGGGGTTCTCTGAACTGCACAGAATCTTAGCTAGAGGTTCTCCCGAACCCCTGCAAACCTCCAGCAGCTCACTCCTGCATAAAGCCCCCTCTCTCTGTTTCACAGACTGAAGGGAGAATGCATCATTTCTTCTGCATTAGAACGGTGGCTTTGAAGAGTGTTTGAAGGTGGGTAGTAAGAGTGTAGGTGTTTTTGAACTTCGGTGTTGGAAAAGACCGCTGAATATTTGTATACGGTCATTTGTGTCTCAAGTCTGGGTAGATTTGGATTGATTGTTCAGTGATGTTGGACAAGATCGTTGAGAAGATAGCCAAGAGAACAAGACTGATGGATTTCAAACAAATCAACCCATTGAACAATCAAATCAATGAGACTTGATTTGACACAAACAGTCATACTCAAATGATACTACTTGAGACACATATGAAGACTCGGCTTTCTGCAGAAGGTGGTAATGCCAGATAAGATAGAAAAAAGAGAAGAGGACAACCATCAGCCAGGTGGAGGGTCTCAGTTAGGATCCTTTGGGTCCCATTTCTGGCCCAGAAATGTTGATGGAGATTCTCCGTCATCCAGGTCATGGTTGTCCCATAGGTGCTACTGGACCTTCCGGTTTTTTCTTTGAAGACTTCTCATCCAAGAAGCTTCTTCAGTTCTGAACTTCAGAAGCTTCATGGATGAGAAGCAAAACATCTTTCAAGGGGGAGAAAAACCCAAGAAAGTCCTGTTGTCTTTTGGGAAAAAAAGCATCTTTGAGACTGACACAGAAATGTTCAGATTTCTCAACTTTACGTATGAGGAAAATGGTTTTATAATGCTGTATCTTTCACAGATCCACAGCTTAGACTCCAGATTTTCTTGTCATTTTAATTGATGTGGGGGGGGAAATCAGAATCTTTCACTGGCTGGTTCTGTGTGGGTGAGATAAGCCACCACCACCACACACATAAACACACAAGACACACAAGATCAAGAATGCTATTTTCTTGGATGGAGGTAGCTGCCCCGGGGCCACAGAAATATCTGTATCAACATGGCTTGTAGAATAGTTAATTACAATTAGCCTGGAGAAAAGATCTTGAACAGATAACACGATGGACACCTTCAAACCCTGGAGAAAAGCCCTTGGTAAAAAAAAACAAAAAAAAACAAGGCTAATTCTGGAGATGGAAGAGTTGATGTAAGCCACCAGGTAGTTCTGCTGTTAGGGGCCTCCTCCTCACCCAACCATGGTGTAATTCATTCTCCCCATGAACACGTCGATGTTACTTTCTGGTTCCACTTTTGTCCTATTTGTAGAGAGACGGGGTCTTCCTCTCCTGTGGGCACAGCATGGGCCAAAGAGCAAGGCCGGGACAACCCAGCAAGAGCTTTCTTACAGCTGGAGTGCTTCCACCTTCATCGATCCAATCTCCAGCCCACCACGGTGGCATCAGACTCCCAAAAGTCCCAGGAGCTTCCCTTTGTTGTTCTCCACCGAAGCCCACCTGGCAAAAACCTATTTTCGCTCTCGGAGACAAAGGGAGACCCGTTTCCATCTGAAGGGCACGAAGAGATGTCCTTTTTCTCTGATCGTTGATGGTTGAAGGTCCTTAGGTTGCACTTGTCTCCAGAGCTTCGTTCTTTCTGGTCAAATATTCGGAGACCTTGGAGAACTTCAGCTTCAACCTCAACAATACCCGGGCAAACAATAAATATAAACTCAAGTGTTAAGTCCAGACACGAACAGAGAGGCAGGACAATCGTAGTGAAGGAAAAGAACCGTTTATTTCAGGCAACAGGAACAACAACAAAAATAACTATGAACTGAGAGCTGCCCGAGGCTGCAGCTACTTTTACCAGGAGCTGTCCAGCCTGTCAGCCACTGACACTTGTTCATTTTCCCGCCGGGGAAAGTGAACCAATGAGTGAAGGCTGGAAACTGGGCTTTATTGCTGGGTCGCTTCTGCCTAACCAGTTTCTTTAGTTGGCTCCATAGATTTTCAATTAAGGATTAAGGTCTGGACTATTCCCAGGCCATTCCAGCAGTGGAATAGGATTATCTTGAAACTCCAAAAAAAAAGGGGGGGTGTTATTAGCCATCAAACCTCAAAAATACACTTTTCCCAAAAGGTTTCCACAATTTTGGCCACTACTGTACAGCTGGATTAAATCTGTTTGACTTTGACTGGCTGGTTGGCTGCCTAACTATCCTGTTTCCCCGAAAATAAGACATTATCCCCTGATAATAAGCCCAATTGGGCTTTTGAGTGCATGGCAATAAGGCCAAGCGCTTATTTCAGGGTTCAAAAAAATATAAGACAGGGTCTTATTTTTGGGGAAACACGGTATGAATCAATGACAAAGAAGTTTTAGGAAGTTTGGAAGTCACAAAGTACATTTTTTCTCATTGGTTTTAAAAGTGTAACGACTTTACTTAGATTCATTCATAGATTTCATTGGTCCTGATTTCCTAACTGGATAGTATTCCTGTTTTCTAATCATTCCCTTGCTGAAGATTTTTAAATGTTTTCCTGTTCCGAGCATTGACGGAACAAACAGATAAAGAAAAGGCTGACTTTCTTTCTTTCTTTTTTCTTTTCTTCTTCTTTCTTTCTTTCCTTTTCTTTTTTTTCTTTTTTCTTTCTTTCTCTCCCTCCCTCTTTTCCTTCCTTCCTTCCTTTTTTCCTTTTCTTTCTTTCTTTCCCTCCCTTCCTTCCTTCCTTTTCTTTTTCTCTCTTCCTTCCTTGCCTTTTCTTCCTTTCTCTCTTCCTTCCTTTTTTTCTTTTCCTTTCTTTCTCTCCTTCCCCCCCTCCTCATAAAAGGCAAATGTAGAACTGAGTCACCCTTCCAAAAACAAAACAAAACAAAAACAACTTTCTTTTTGAATGCACTACACACACTTGTAACATTCTTCTCCAGCCTGGGCCCGTAACGATATGTATATATTATTTATCTTTTGAAGTTGTCATCGGCCAACTGGCTCCCCGCTGGGCAGCAAGATTCTCTTGCTACTTAAGGGAGAATTACGTGATTAAATTGAGACTTGAAAAGTCTCGCCCAGGCTTCCTTCTGAAGGCCGTAATGAAGTGGGCCCGAGTCCTCCTTCGGCATCAACTTTAGCCGTAGTTTGTTTTCACTCTGGTTAATCACCCACCAAGGCTTCCATGCGGACCACCAGTTCCCAATAAGCAATAAAAGGCAGATCGGGGAAGTATTGTCCTTTCTCTACAGAGCTTTAGTGGCGAACAGATGAATGCGAACTGTTCAAAGTCAAACCAGTCAAGGAGAGGGAAAAGGGGGCCGCAGAACAGGGTGAGGCAGAGGGACGGAGGGCAGGATCCTGAAAAGTAAATTAATGTCTTCGGACATAATTGATGGCAGGGCCAACAAAAAGGCCGGAGCTCATGCTGTCCCTTGAAATTAAAATATTGGCTATTGCAGGTCTTGGGAGACAATTGAGGCGATACCGAACAAGGCTGCGAATTCCTGAACAAGCTTTGCTTAAAGAGGCTGTTGTTTTGAGGGGGGTGGGGAAGGGCCAAGGAGGGGGTCTCCCAACCTCCCTACCCAACTTGTGAAAGAACAAGCTCGGGAAATCACCATCAATGTCCTAGACTTGTTGGTGTCTCGGTTAGTCCTCGACTTACGATCACAATTGAGCCCCACATTTCTTGTGGCTGAAAGATTTGTTAAGTGAGTTTTGCACCATTTTACGGCCTTTCTTGTCACCGTTGTTAAGTGAATCACTGCAGTGGATAAGTGAGTAACATGGTGGTTAAGGTTACCCTACTCGCTTAGGGTGTCCAGCCCAAGCGGGAGACCCTAAGGCCATTTCTGACTAGTGTTGTCTTCAAGACAGGGCTGAGCATACCATCATTGTCTGGTTAATTTTTAAGAAGAGTCTGGACAACCATTTCTCTGAAATGGTGGAGGCTTCCTGCCTGAGCAGGGGGTTAGTCTAGAAGTCCTCCAAGGTCCCTTCCAACTCTGATATTCTGTTGATACAGCTCGTTCTTGGCAAGGAAGCCATTCAGAAAAGATGGAGGGATGGGGAGCAGTCAGCAAAAGGATACTCTACGTACCTGCAAGGACCTCAATATTCCACAACCTTGGCCACGTGAAAATGTATGGACTTCAACTCCCAGAATTCCCCAGCCAGAAATTGGCTTTGACCCATTTCAAGTTTAAACAACTGAGTCCCTGCAGGCCAACTGGCTGAGGAAAACCCTTGTGAAAGAATGTATCTGCGCTTTTTTGACCGCCACGAGTTAGGAGTTGGTTGGTTTTAATTCCCATTTTTCTCAGCCGTCTGGAATAGGGCCAGCTCTCCTACAGCCCTGTTTATGGCCAAAACCGGCCAGTTGATCTTCCTTTTTTTTTTCTTTTTTTTTTTAATCTTTGCAGAAAACCCTCTGGGTGATTGCAAAGGCCAGCTCCTCACTCTGCTTCGTGCCAACGCGAAGGAGTTCCGTGCGTGCAAAAGTTTTCCTTTTATCTTAGAACTTTCAGAATAACTTTATTCTCACTTTGAACGTACGCTAAACGGCGTGTGCTAACATGAAATTTCGTTGCATCCAGTTCTCCACCTCTAATATACACTGCATAAACATGACAGAATAAATAAATAAATACCAAATTAGGCTTTTAGCCACACATACGAGATGGAGAAACAACACTGTCCCGTTCAAATGTATCCTTGCATTCTGCACAGCTTTCCATTCAGTTTTGGATCTTGCCAGACCTTGGTCCTCTGTTTGGCCCAACTTGAGTGCCAAAACTTGTGGGTGCAACTTGGTGCCTTGATAGTACAGGGGCTTAAGGCACCCTGTTATTAAGCTTATTAAGACCAGCTGCCTGCAATTACTGCAGGGTTCGAATCTCGCCAAGGCTCAAGGTTGACTCAGCCTTCCATCCTTTCTAAGGTAGGTGAAATGAGGACCCAGTTTGTGGGGGCAATAAGCTGACTTTGTATAAATATACAAAAATATGAAGGCTATTGCTTAGCGCATTGTAAGCCGCCCTGAGTCTTCGGAGAAGGGCGGCATATAAATCAAATTTAAAAAAAAAAAAAAAAAACTCGTTCGCGAAAAGCTCTCCCAATTCTCAAGATTCCGAGGAGATTCCTGACTCTGCTTTCTAGCTCTCTTTCCTCCCCCACCAGATTCTCCTCCCCCGCAGATTTTTCCTCCTTCTTCTTCTTTTTTCTTTTTGTTCTCACGAAAACATCAATTCCCTTGAAGACGTCCTTAATCCCACGTTTGCCAGCAACAATTGCCAGCTCGAACAGATTAAGTGGGATGATGTGGCTGTCTTGTTTAATTCAGCCCTATTCAGGTAACTGCCGTCGCTCAGACTTTGTAGTGCCGGGTTCAAAACTTTCAGAGGGAGACCTTCTGTTATCGGGCTTTCCTGGGGTGCACAGCCCCTTACCCACTTTGAATTAGGCCAGACAAACAATCACTGAAGTCTTTGAGCTTGACCTGCAGGCCTTGGGGTTCTCTTTCTTTTTTCTTTCTCTTTCCTTTTTTCTTTCTCTTTTTCTTTCCTTTCTTTTCCCTTTTTCTTTCTTTTTTTCTTTTCTCTTTCCTGTCCTTTTTTCCTTTCCTTTCCTTTGCTTTTCCTTTCCTTTCCTTTTTCTGTCTTATTCCTTCTTTTTTCTTTTCCTTTTTCCTGTTCTTTTCTCTTTTCTTTTGTTCTCTTTCCTGTCCTTTTTTTCTTTCCTTTCCTTTGCTTTTCCTTTCCTTTCCTTTTTCTGTCTTATTCCTCCTCTTTTTTTTTCTTTTTTCTTTTTTCTTTTCTTTTTCTTTTCTCTTTCCTGTCCTTTTTTCTTTTCCTTTGCTTTCCTTTTCCTTTCCTTTTTCTGTCTTATTCCTCCTCTTTTTTTCTTTTCTTTTCTTTTCTCTTTTCTTTTTCTTTTCTTTCCTGTCCTTTTTTTCTTTCCTTTCCTTTGCTTTTCCTTTCCTTTCCTTTTTCTGTTTTTTCCTCTTCCTCCTTTCTTTTCTTTTTTTGCTTTTCCTTTCCTTTTCTTTTCCTTTTCTTTTCCTTTCCTTTTTTCCTTTTTTTCCTTTCCTTTTCCTTTTTTCTTTCTTATTCCTCCTCCACCACCACTTTTCTTCTCTTTTTTTTCTTTTTCTTTTCTTTTCTTTCCTTTTTCCTTTCCTTTCATCTTTTCTTTTCCTCTCCTTTTCTATTTTTCCTTTCCTTTCTTATTCCTCCTCCTCCTCCTCTTCCTTTTTTTAAATTTCCCTTTCAAAAAGGATTTTTTAAAAAACTTCACCTTAGGTAATACCAACTCACCAAAAATCAAAGGCGAAACAAAAGGAAAGGAATGATGAAGTTGAGATACAGAAATTACTGGAGATGGTGGGTTCTGGGTTTTATATATATCCCACACAACCAAAACAATTTTCATAGTGAAGAACCTGTGAAAAAAAAAAATCCAGGCCTGTAATATCTCCATGGCAACCAAAGATTAAGTTCATAGGGGCTGGTGGGAGGGCGGGAGATGGTGGGGGTTTAAGATAAATGCCAAAATCATCCATGATTTTATTTGGAGGGAGGACTTGATGGAAATAGATGGGGCGAGAGATGTTTGCGGGTGAATCTGTCAAATGTTTTGCAGCTCCAGGAAAGCAGCAGATGCTTTACAAAGCATTGGTGGTCACTTCTTCAGTTTACAATTTGGCCAATTTTGGGGGGGGGAGAGAGATTTCAAGCTTAGAAATGCTGTTCGGGACAAACAGGTGGATGGCGCACCAAAAAAACTCAACCAACCAACCTGTTGTAACTCAACACAACTACCTCTAAGATGTACTTCAGTCAAGTCCTCAACCGCCACTTGATGTTGACCCAACTTGCGTCCTTCAGAAAATTCGCCGGCGCAATTTGTTTGGTTAAACCCTTCGGTTTTCCGTGGGGTGATAAAAGTTGTTTGTGTTTCATTCGGCCACAACCACCTTCGACTCCTTCCCTCTTTCTTGTTCTTAATTGCCCTGGCCCCCTTCCATAATGACCAACACGGCAAAAAAAAAAAAATGAATGAAAAAAAAATCTAAATAACTGTTGAAGGCGACTCTGCCAAAGACTCTCCGACGACGACGTGTCCCACTCTTGTGCCTTTTCTGTGTCTTGAAAAGAAAGGGAACAAAGACTCGGTCCTGCCCATTCAAAAACCCGGCCGGAGTGACAAACAACAGACGCAAAAAAACTGCTCCTTCATCCGTGTCCGAGGTTGGGATGAAAGGACCTTGGTTTTTTTTCCTGAAGAAACAGGACATCACAAAAGAGACAGGAGGGTTGACAAAACTCTTCTTTTTCATGCCTTTCAGGGAAGAGGAAAAGGGAGGCCGCGGAGGAGAAGCTGTGCAAAAAAAAAAGATGACCGTGGCGGTGGGTTGGCGGTTGGGTTAATATTATAACATCATTATTATTATTATTATTATTATTATTATTATTATTATTATTATTATTATTATTATTATTATTATTATTATTATTATTCCAGAAATTCTGATGGTTCCTGCCTGTGCGTCGTGGCGACGAGATGGGGCAGTTGAATCAAGAAGTGGCTGGTCTGAATCCCATCATCCCCATCCGGTCAGAAGGTTAGAAGGGACCTTGGAGGACTTCTAGTCCAACCAGCTGCTCACACAGGAGACCCTGTATCATTCCAACCCAATCTCTTCTTAAAAACCCCAAGTGATGGAGCACCCATAATTTCTGGAGGCCAGTTGTTCCACTGATTAATTAGGAAATTTCTTCTTAGTTCTAGGTTGCTTCTCTCCTTGATTAGTTTCCATCCGTTGCTTCTTGTCCTGCCTTCAGGTGCTTTGGAGAATAGCTTGACTCCCTCTTCTTTGGGGCAGCCCTTGAGATATCAGAAGACTGCTATCATGTCTCCCTTAATTCATGTCACCCCTTTTCTTCATTAGATTAGACCAGGGGTGGAATTGAAAAATTTTAGCAACCGATTCTCTGCCTGGTTGCTGGGTGGGTGTGGCCATGGGAGCGTGGCCTAGTTAGCTTCCTGCACCATGACGGGGGGGGGGGGGCATTTTTGCCCTCCCTAGGCTCCGGAGGCCTTCTGGAGGCCAGAAACGGGCTCGTTTCGGGACTTCCGGTACTTCTGGTAGGCCTGTTTTTCGCCCTCCCAGGGCCTCCGCGTGGGCCCTGTACTTACCTGGCATCCAAAATGGGCTGCATGGAGACTCCTGGAAGGGGCGGGGCAGGATGGGCGGAGTCAGCCAGTCTTTGCAACTACCATTAATTAAAATTAACATCTGGTTCTCCCGAACTGGTCTGAACCGGCTGAATCCCACTCCTGGATTAGACCCAATTCATGCAACTGTACTTCGTTATGTTCTAGCTTTCAGATCCCTAATCATCTTTAGTTGCTCTTCTTTGCACTTTTTCCAAAGTCTCAACATCTTTTTCGTAATGTGTTTTGTACTTTGCTGAGGTCTTTGCACTCTTGTGTTCGAGACCTCAATAGAGAAAGGAAAAAGGCAAGCAAGCCATAGACCTAATTTTTTTCCCCCCTTTCCATGCATGGATGGCCAATCTACTCTACCAGAGATAAAACTCAGCCAAGTCCCATAACGGATCGGCAACCAGAGAATCAATATTTCAGCAACTTCAGGAGATCGCAGGGGTCCGGGGAGACCTGACCAAGAGTAAGCAAATTGATTTTTCTTTCGAGGGGAAATTGCTTGGCAAAAAAATAAGGAGAAGAAAAAGCATCTCTTCCGCCCATTTGAAGCAAGGGACTCTTGGAGTTGTGTCATCCTGGGAGTCCCAACAGCTGTTTGGAGGAAAACAACAAAAATTAGGATGACATCGGAAAGATTCAGAAGTTTATTGTGGCATAAGGGTTTTGGGAGCCCCAGAATTTACTCAATCCAAGTCTCAGCCATGAACACTCTCTTTTCCCAATATGTTCCCCTGTTGGCAGTGACAAGAAGGAACTCAACACAAGTCAAATTGTGCAAAGGATCAGGACCGTAGGTTAAGCTGAAATTCAACGATGCCTTGTTCGAACCTATACACAAGAAACCTAGTCAGCTAGATAAAGGTCAATGGAATTCAGGAGGGTTGGATTGGGACTGTTGATTGCAACGTAACGATTCTGTGCTGATGACATGCTTAACTCCGCCTCCACCTCTGTCTGCTCTTCTATAAATGGCCAGAAGATGCACACTGTTCAATCAAGGCATACCGAAGAAAATGCAAATATGGAAAAGCAGGTGGCTGGTCTGTCCATCTCTGTAGCTTTCTCCTCTTTATTTAATGTTTGCACTGGCCTTTTTGGGGGATCCACCAAAGATGGAAGAATGATTTTATTTCATTCGCATTTCCACCAAGATAAATTCATTAGAAATATGTGTATTATTCCGTGTGTGTGTGTGTCCTCATGTTCATTTTTTGTAATATAGGCTCGGGGAGGGCAAAAAACGGGCCTACCGGAAGTTTGGGAAGGCTGGAAACAGGCCCGTTTCTGGCCTCTAGAGGGCCTCCAGAGCCTGGGGAGGCTGTTTTCGCCCTCCAGGAGGCTCGAGGAAAGCCTCCAGAGCCCAGGGAGGGCAAAAATGCCCCCCCTCCGCCGCCGTAGTGCATGAGGCCAACTAGGCCACACACACCATGGCCACGCCCAACCAGCAACCGGGCAGAGCACCCGTTGCTAAAATTTTTGAAGCCTATCCCTGGATTTATACCCCACCATTTTTTCCAAGGTGTTCAGAACCACATATTAAATATTCCCTCCTCTCTTTTCTTTCCCCCCACAACAATTTTGTGAAGTAGGGAGGGCTGAGAGGCAGGCTAAGACCCCCAGCGAGCTTCCTTGCTTAAGGCGAGATTTGAACCCAAATCTTCCGGCTCCAAGTCTGTTTTTCTATCCACTACTACACTTTGCTGTCAAAATTGCAATATCGGCTCTACAATTCATTGTAATTGATCCCGTTTGGATTGTTCAAACTGATCCAATTTTTTTTAAAGAATCGGTTTGATTCCATTGAGGTGTCTGAATCATTTTACAGCCTCAATTCAATCGAAGTTTTTGGAATCCAGGGTGGAAAAAAAATCTTTTGGTGGGCCTGAAGAAGAAGAAAGCAGCCATCCTACTTTGTTCCTTCAAGGCCCTTGGTCGCTTGCTTTGATTTGGAAGTTCAATGCTATCATGTCAAATTAAATCACCCAACGTATCTCATTATTTTCGCCTTCATCTTGGATGTGGGTTGCATTATTAGTGGAAAGCAAACGGGTCACGTTAACTCATCGGTTGCACCCGCTGGTAATTTCAAGCAGCATGCTCACATTTTGTCACCTGCCTCGTGTTTGCTCGGAAAGCATCATTTGATCAGGGACAGGTGCAGTCCGAAATTTGGAAGGGAACAGCGGTGGTATTCAGCCGTCCTATCTGGTTCAGGTAGCGGTGGCTGCAGGAGGCTCCGCCCACCTGCTCCAGACATCATGTCCCGTTTTGGACGCTCTCTGCATGCACGGAAGGCCTTGCGCATGCGTGGAGGTGAGCATGAGCTCACATTTGCGAACCGTAAGTGTATACCACCCTGGGAGGAAAGGGAAAAAGAGGAACATGAGACTCCGATATTCCTCGGGAGCAGCCGAGTGCACGTTTTAAGGGCTGATCCACGAGCAACTCTTCATGCACGCCAATTCTGTTTGTATAAATTCTTTATCCTTTAATATGGATTGATTCAACGTCCATCTCAATTTTTTTCTTTTGTTCTTTCTACTTAACTTTTACTGGATTACTAGAATAGAATAGATCTGATCTGTCCCCGTCCACACACACACACAAACACAGCCAGCCGAGGGTTAAGGAAGCACTTGGAACACACCCAGGTCTTTATCTCCAACTTGGCAGCGATATACACACCGTCTGCCAAGTGCTTTTATTTCCACAGAAAACAGAAAGATAATATACTCAGCGTACAAGAGTCCAACAGAATTATTATTCCTCTCAGCAGTTTCGGATGAGGCTTTAGTGACTATCCAAGGTTTACTTTTGTTCGTCACAAGGATCACTGGCCACCACCCTCTATTATATAGTCTCTGGGGTGTGGTCCAGTGACTCAGTTCTAATCCCTAGCATGCCTCCTGAGCTGCTGCAATCGTTTATCACGCCTTCAGAGGCGTGCGTCCAGGAATGATGTCTCTCCCTCGCTCTCATCCGAGCCACCTTTCTCCCAGCTAATCTCCTCTCCCTCGGCCGGCACCTGAGACAGTGCCAGAGGGGAGGGGCCTGGAGAGGGAGGCCTGGCTGACTCCTCTGCCTCATGCTCGGAGCTTTCTTCCTCCGATGGGACAGGCTCAGAGGGCGGGGCCACAACATGAAGTGCATTCCTGTTCGGCACTCGGTAAGTAAAAGGTTCGCCATCACTGGAATAGATTATTCTATTCTAGGGTGGATTATGGTGCGTCCATATATTCAATTCTATTTCTATCTCTTGTACATCTCTTGTACATTTGCTCTTAATTCCGGCGACATCCATATCACATCTATTCTCGACCACGGCTGGTGTCTATTTGAATAAAATGTATATTGATTTTTCTTTGGGTTTATTTCTCCCCATGTATCTCAAATACATACTTCTGTTGCCATTTTAAAGAAACAAGATGCTTTCGATAGCAATATACGCACCAAATCATAAACAAGAAGAATTTTACGAAAAACTTTTCATAAGAAAATGATAGAAATGGACTATGAAAATATTTGTGCAGCAGGAGATTTTAATGCAATTGTAGACGCAAAACTTGATTATAGAAGTGGTAAAATAGGCAAAAAGGACAAGAAAAATTCTCCCATGCCCGCCAATTCTGATGTGGTTGGAAACTTAACAAAACGGTTGGTTACAAACCAAGGCCAGAGAAAGGTCAGCCGATGCCCCCAATGGCTTCTGCACTTTTCCATTCCTCTTTCCTCCGGTGCTCTGAAACAGGCGCCAACAAAAAAAAAAAAAAAAAGTCAATTGTCCATTTGAATCAAATCCCCACCTGAATTTACGGCATGGCACGCAGAGGCCTCGACAAGCTCCGAGTCCTTCCAAATGGGCTCGTGCAGATGTCTGCATTTGTCTCCGTGCCCCAGCCCGGGGGGGGGGGGTGAACGAGAGGGACAGGGGTGCTCAGGCAACACTTGAACTCAGCCGTAACGAGCACTGGGTTTTTCTTTTTTCCTTCTTTCCTTGTGGCACGAGGAAACGTAGCAGAAGAAATTTCACAGAGAGTCACCCCACAGGTGAATTTCAGAAATGAAATTCAATGGTGAGAAAAAGAAGATTCTACGTTTAGGCAAGAAAAACAAAATGCACAGGTACAGTATAGGTGGTACCTCGCTCAATAGTAGTAACTGTGAGAGTGATCTTAGAGTCCTAGTGGACAATCGCTTAAATATGAGCCAGCAATATGCAGCAGCTGCCAAAAAAGCCAACACAGTTCTAGGCTGCATCAACAGAGGGATAGAATCAGGATCACGTGAAGTGTTAATACCATTTTATAAGGCCTTGGTAAGGCCACCCTTGGAATATTGCATTCAGTTTTGGTCGCCACGATGTAAAAAAGATGTTGAGAAAGAGTGCTGAAACATATGAAGAATGGTTGCAGGAACGGGATATGCCTAGTTTAATCAATTAATTAATTGTCAATTAATCAGTGGAACAATTTGCCCCCAGAAGTTGTAAATGCTCCAACACTGGAAGTTTTTAAGAAGATTAATTGTTCTAACTGTCAGGAAATTTCTCCTTAGTTCTAAGTTGCTTCTCTCCTTGATGAGTTTCCACCCATTGCTTCTTGTCCTGCCTTCAGGTGCTTTGGAGAATAGCTTGACTCCCTCTTCTTTGGGGCAACCCCTGAGATATCGGAACCCTGCTATCATGTCTCCCCTAGTCCTTCTTTTCATTAAACTAGACATATTCATATCCATCTGAGAAAATGAGACTATACTTCATATTCTTGATAGCCTGTTTCCCCAAAAGCAATCTTGTGAGGATGCTTGGTGTTACAATTGGCTCTCGCATTTAATCTCTTCCTCAATCAAGTCTTCAAGGAAATGTTGCATGAATTATTGGCAAGGCCATGGATCTGGGTCCCCCTCCTTTTATGTCCTGTACTATCTTTCTTGACACTTTCCAAAGAAAAGCACACATCCTTGACCTTAGTAACGTATTAGTATATTTATTATTATGCAGTTCGGCAGTTCGATTCTGACCGGCTCAAGGTTGGACTCAGCCTTCCATCCTTCCGAGGTTGGTAAAATGAGGACCCAGATTGTTGAGGGGCAAGAGGCTGACTCTGTAAACTGCTTAGAGGGGGCTGGAAAACACTGTGAAGAGGTATATAAGTCTAAGTGATAGGAAGGAAGGAAGGAAGGAAGGAAGGAAGGAAGGAAGGAAGGAAGGAAGGAAGGAAGGAAGGAAGGAAGGACCGTGGTGGCACAGTGGTTAGAATGCAATATTGCAGGCTGACTCTGCCCACTGCCAGGAGTTTGATCCTGACTGTCTCAAGGCTGACTCAGCCTTCTATCCTTCCGAGATGGGTAAAATAAGGAGCCAGATTGTTGGGGGCAATAGGCTGACTCTGTAAGCTGCTTAGAGAGGGCTGTAAAGCACTGTGAAGTGGCATATAAGTCTAAGTGCTATTGCTATTGCTAACACTGCCCACTGCCAGAAGTTTGATTGTCACTGGTTCAAGGTTGACTCAGCCTTCTATCCTTCCGAGATGGGTAAAATGAGGACCCAGATTGTTGGGGGCAATAGGCTGACTCTGTAAGATGCTTAGAGAGGGCTGTAAAGCACTGTGAAGTGGCATATAAGTCTAAGGGCTATTGCTGTTGCTATTGAGTTATTTTCCTGCAGCTGAGGAGTGTAACTCAGCAGGAATTTTCAATCCAAAAGGTCCAGCTATATCAGCTATTATGGCCAATTTATTCCTACTTTTGCTCTCGATCCATTGATAAAGGGAGAACAATGGTTGGACATTTAACATACCTATGCCGAAAGATCACGCTTTTATGGTATTTCCTCGCTTTTTGTTATCCTCCCGCTTCCCCCCCCCCAAACAAATATTCAAAATTAAAACATGCATTTCTCTCTTCCCCCCACTCCAAAAACATGTCTCGGGGAGGGAGTGTGCACGATTAAGCTTTCTTCTTAGCCAAAGCTGTCATGAGTTTATGGGTATTCATTAAAATCCCGTCCTAATTGCTCCCTCATCAGCTATGAATTTTAAGAAGCTTAGTTACTAAGTGTTTAAAGTCCATTTATTGACAGAAAACAGAAAATTCGCTAATGACTGCCGAGTGATGTCAGCATTGTCGTGCTGGAACGCTTGTTTTACACAGCTGTACAAAGGAGGCTCGGCTCAAGATTTCACCCTTCCGGATGAAAGCCGTCCCCGTGGGAAGTCAGCGGGGCGCAGAAGGAGCCCAGACTGTTTTCACCGAGAGAAAAGCAGACGGAGACCGTTTCTGAAGCCTGAAAAGACTTTTTTTTTTAAGGAAGCGAGTCGGGATTAGCCATGAGAGAGAGCAAACTCTACGGTAGAGTTGGTCACCGTTCTTCGGATACAAGCCTCGAGTTCTGGAGACCACGTTTCAAGAAGATGCGTGTCAACCAGGACAGGTCGAAGGAGACCAGGAAGAGGGTCAAGGGTCAAGCTCAACCTTGTGAGAAGTAAAAAAAAAAAACGTGGGGATGTTAAGGAAAAGGATTGGCTGGGAGCAGAGGTGGGTTTCAGCAGGTTCTGACCAGTTCCGGAGAACCGGTAGCGGAAATTTTGAGTAGTTCAGAGAACCGGTAGTAAAAATTCTGACTGGCTCCGCCCCAATCTATTCTCTGCCTCCCAAGTCCCAGCTGATTGGGAGGAAATGGGGATTTTGCAGTAACCTTCCCCTGGAGTGGGAATGGAGAATTTACAGTATCCTTCCCCTGGAGTGGGGTGGGAATGGGGATTTTGCAGTATCCTTCCCTGCCACACCCACCAAGACATGCCCAAGGCATGCCACTCCCACTAAGCCACATCCACAGAACCAGTAGTAAAAAAATTTGAAACCCACCACTAGCTGGGCGGCATCCTTGTTTTCTCTTCAAGTATCTAAAGCAGTGATGGCGAACCTTTTCGGGACTCACGTGAAAATGTTGTGCGCGCGCTCATCGGAACTGCGCTCCAAAAGTTGTGAATGCTCCAACACTGGATGATTTTAAGAAGATGTTGGATAACCATTTGTCTGAAGTGGTGTAGGGTTTCCTGCCTAAGCACGGGGTTGGACTAGAAGACCTCCAAGGTCCCTTCCAACTCTGCTATTCTGAATTGTAGTAAGGCCAGGAGATTCAAATCGTGACAAGGCTGCATTACACAAAAATCCAATTCTCACCACAGATTTCTTTGGGGACAATACTTTCTAAACTCTTTAGGTATTTAAAATGGGCATCCCTTACTCGACAGTGTGGACAAGAATAACACCAAAGTCTTTTCTTTCTAGACTTTTTTTTTGAGAAGCTCTGAAACTTCTCTGGTTTGGACATTTTGACCTGACACCAGAACGTGGATCAAGTTATCAGAATATACAAAATTGTAAAAGATTTTTAAACCTTCTTTCTTTCTGCTGCAGCGGAATAATGTGATTTCTTCGTAGAGATAATTTCTGTTTTTAAAACACAAGGAGTGCCCTCTGCTGGGAAGGGGGAAAAAAAACACCAAGTCCTTCAGGATTTTTATATATTGTGCCAGGAGTCTTTCGAAGAAATCCGTCATTCTCACGAAGGCGGCCAGTTTAGAACTCCTCTGAGGATGAATAAATAAATTAGCTGTTGGTTTAAGCAAGCCCACCACCCTTGGATTTCTACAGGGTCCTGAAATCCAACAGGTAGAGATGCTCTGGGTGAGAGACAGACGGGCAGACAGAAGTTAATGGAGGAAGATTTGGCCCAATCATGTATTTCAGTTTTCTACAGACCAATAGGCAGAACATTTCATCATAGACCGGGCTTGTCCAACCTTGGCAACTTTCAAGATGGGTAGACTTCAACTCCCAGAATTCCCCAGCAAGCATGGGTGAATATCCCAAACTAACCCTGGTCAAGGGAGCCCTTCCATTCTCATTTTTGAGTGCGCTAGCTGTAGTTCCACATCTCACAGCCAACCAACCACAAATTCCTTGTGTGGCAGAGGTAACATGGGTCAAAGTACAGAATACAAGATAACAGAGTTGGAAGGGGCCTTGGAGGTCTTCTCGTCCAACCCTCTACTCAAGCAAGAGACCCTATTCCATTTTAGACAAATCGCTGTCCAATCTCTTCTTGAAAACCTCCAGTATTGGAGCACCCACAATTTCTCAAGGTAAACTATTCCATTGTGTTGTGGTCCACCAGCAGCCTGCAAAGCTGTCAGTGGAGTCGGATAGTGAGGAGGTTGGGGAGGACAATGGGCCAGTCCTGGAGTCAGGGGAAGGCCCAGATGAGGGCTCTGCGTTAAGAGGCAGAGATGGGGCCAGGGCCATCTGGGAGCGATGCACGGACTCCGGAGCCTCCAGAGGCGGACAGCAGAGAGGCAGAGGAACAGGAGGAGCCTGTTCCTAGTGCACGCATGCAAAGAGCTGCCAGAAGGCAAGAGCAGCTAAAGCAAAAAGGACGACTTGGGAGTAAAGCCAGATGATTGACTATTCCCATAAGGTTTAAAAGAGCAGCAACAGCTCTTGGGCTCTTTGTAGGAAAGCAACATTGCTACATTTGTTCTTGTAGGCTCTCTTGTTTCTGAACTTCATGGGGCTTTGCCAAGAAAAGCCTTTGGCAGGGTGTCAAAGAAGACAAAGGTTTGTGATAAGGCTGAAGGACTTTTTCTGAAGGACTTGGTTTGGAATTAATTTGGACTAAGCTGAGAATGAAGTTAATTCTCAGCTGTTCTAATAAAATATGTTTGTTTAGGACTGATTGTGTCTGGTAATAACTACCTGGGCCTAGGTCGTAACGCATTGGTTGATTGTTCTCAATGTCAGGAAATTTCTCCTTGGTTTTTTCCTTGACGAGTTTCCATCCGTTGCTTCTTCTTGTGTCTTCAGGTGCTTTGGAAAATAGGTCGACCCCTTCTTCTTAGTGGCAGCCCCTCAAATACTGGAACACTGCTATCATGTCACCCCTCATTCTTCTTTTCACTAGACATACCCAATTCCTTTAACCATTCTTAGCCTTCAGCCCCCCCCCGACCAAAAGTCTGATGCTTTTCTCCATAATGTCTTTTTCCAACCATATTCTACCCAAGCAGAATCAAATCTCATCTAACCTGTTGTTTTTTTCCCAGTTGTCCCCTGTAAAAGGTGACGTAACCTGACTCGAACTCGGGCGCACGTATGGAAGGAGTCTTGTTATGGTAGTGGCTTTCTTGCAGCGAGATTTAGATCACTATGATTAGCTGGCAAAGGCCGAGTAATCTTCTTATGGGATCGCCCCACCTTCTGCCATTAATTTCCAGAAAGCATCCTGTTTCCACCTGCAAGACTTATTAAAGAGCTTTCCTCGTCTTGCAACCCTCCTTGACCGAGAACTTCACGGACACTAGCCCGTTTACCCACACCCCCCCTTCCCCAAGAAGCCAGAAAATGCGAAAAATTATTTTTGAGAGTTCGTTGTTCCCAGGAAAAGACAAGATTTGAGTTTAGAGATGGATAGAGATGGTGTCAGCTCTATTGGGGAAAAAATTATAGGGGGGGAAATGGAACTAAACTGAGCAATCCCAAAAGTGTCTTTCGTGGAAGATGTGACACTTGGATCTTCCAAGAAGCTTCTTCCATTCAGCTCCAGAACGGAAGAAGCTTCTCGGATGAGAAGTGAAACGTCTTCAAAAAAAAAAAAAAAACATCAAGAAAGTCCAGTTGCTTTTCTTTTCTTTCTTTTTTTTAAAGCACCTTTGAAACAGACATGACCTGGATGGCTGAGAATCTCCATGGACATGAAACTCAGCAACGTTGATCTTGCTTGCTTTGCAAGATAAGTTTTATACTCTCCATTTTTTTAAAAAAAAAAATGCTTTATTGCTGCCTTTTATGCCACTCTATAAATAATGCTCTCCGATTGGCGGAAAAGGATTAAAAAAAAAAAAAGCTGAATGGAACACTTATTTTCGAATGAAAGAAAATGCCTGTAATTTGTGGATTCCCTTTTGCTATTATGGCAACATTTACATTTCAATGAAAGCCCTTTTTTTCCCCCCTCCACAATCCCCGTTTCACCTTGACCCGGCACCGTAATCACACTCTCTTTTTTTTCCTTCCTTTCTTTCTCTTTCTCTCTCTCCTTGATGAAAACACAGCAGGTCTGCCACACAAAAGTATGCCAAATTCAGCTGCTTGCAGGTGAAAACAGGAAGCCGAATTCTGCCCTTGTGTTTTTCTTTTGTTTTTCTTTCGGGTCTTGTTAAGTCTTCATTAGAATTAATACATTTTATTAGTTCCCATTGAAAAGAGAGGATTCGGGAAGGGAAAAGGCAAGGGGGATAAAACGGAGATCTGTTTTCTGCTCCTGGCGAACGATATGGTTACATCTCCGAAGTTTCCTTTCCAAAAAGAGGTGGCAGGAATTAGAAAATATTGAGCAGCGCCAAGGAGGTTTTCGACAACACCTGAAAGACGATATCGTTGTTGGTAAATAAATTATTTCCGGATTTGGGCATTTACCTTCCCTGAAGGCTTGATCCTTGAATACAAATTCTGCATGGCTTGTTCAGATGAACGACGGAGACATACTGGGTGGGGGCTTGAAAAACAATCCTTAATTGTGCTCACTGTGTAAATTGTGATGATTAATTGGGTAGATTTACACATTTGCAACAATAACACCAGTGGTGAAATCCTCCGAGAATCGCCACCGGTTCGCTGCCCACACATGTGCAGCGCGCGCCAAATGCACGCTTCACTAGGTAAGTAGAATAGCGAGGGGGGGAACAGCTGTGCTGCGAGATTCAGCTTCGCTAGAAAGCAGGAAATCCTGCTTTCTAGCTAATATAAACCGTGCAGCACAGCTGATCACCAGAAATATTGGTTCGGATGAACTGGTAGCTTTTTTTTTTTACTACCGGTTTGCCCGAACCGGTAGTTTTTCTCATTACTGGTTCGCCCGAATTGGGGTGAACTGGTAGCATTTCACCCCTGAATAACACCCCTCTCTTTTACAGTTTAGGGCAGAGCAATCCAATCTTGCCAGAATGTCAGAATAATAAAATAGAATGGCAGGTTCTCTGATCAAACAAGACTCATCCCTTCCACATTTAGAACAGCTGGCTGTTGGAAACCGGAATACAGGTAGACCCAGACGTACGACCGCAGCCGATCCCAAAAGTTCCCCATTGCTAAGCGAGACACTCGTTCGGTGAATTTTACGATCCGTTCTTGCCACCGCCATTCCGTGAATTGCTGCAGTTCGGTTTGTAACCCGGTTGTTAAGTGAATCTGGCTTCCCCAGCGACTTTGCTTTCAAGGAAGTGGCCGCGTGACTCTGGGGTACGGCAACCGTAATAAATACGAACTGGTCACCATGCCTCCAGATTTTGACCACAGGACCAGATGGGGATGCTACAGTCGTAAGTGTGAAAACAATCCAAAGTCACTTTTTTCCGGTGCTCTTGTAACTTCGAAAAGTTACGATATAAACAGTTTTAAGTCGAAAACTACCTGTCCTTTAGAATTGATCTACCTATGGGTAAAATCCGACAATTGTTTTTTAAGCTTAAAAAAATAAAGGAAACATTTACTTGTATACTAATAGGAAGTCCATGTAGACCAGTTTTGGCCATCCTAAGGAGCAGCCACCTTCCTTCCTGACCATCTCAGGTGACAGTTGGAAGTCTTTCTGAAGTTGTGAAACACGACAGAGCTGCTTTTCTGAGCAGCCGATGCCAGAATTTTAATACGGAGACCTCTGTAGTAACAACATAATTTATTATGTTTGTAACCGGAGAAAAAACACTTAGAAGTTCTGGCTCGCCACATTGCAAACTCAAGATTTATAAGCCTCGGGGAAGGGTAGAGAGGCCCTTAGGTGGCTCTTTTCTTGCCGTAAAACCACAAGATTAATCCGTTGTGCGCGTTGGCCATATTTTTGTGTTTTGTTTTACTTTTCCCTCTTGTGTTGCTTGTCGACAGGCCTCCTGATATATTGAAAGCCCGTGGAGCCATTGTTAAAATGCCTTGCGCATTTTATGGGGCAGAAATGGTATACCTATTTTTTTTATTTTTTTTTTACATCTCAGGAATAGCAAATAATGAGCAGATAAACTCATAAATGGAGTCCAAGCGCTGACTAAAATGGTATTTTCTATTTATTTATTTATTTTTAAATCGCCTTAAGTTGTAGAAAATGACACTATCAAAGCTAAGCTGGTAATTTATTGGTCCCGTTGCTTTTCAGGAATTGTAGCCCCCACATTGCCTAAGGCAAGGCTATCCAACCTTGGCAACTTTTAAGACCTGTGGACTTCAACTCCCAGAATTTCCCAGCCAGCCTGGTAACGTTAGTAAGTCCACAAATCTTAAGAGAGAAGAGCAACAAAGATGATTAAAGGAAGCTAAAGCATACGAAAAACGTTTGCAGGAATTGGGTATGTCTAGTTTAATGAAAAGAAGGACTGGGGGAGGGACATGATAGCCGCGTTCCGATATTGGAGGGGCTGCCACAGGAATTTACTTCGTAATGTGGAGGAAGGACTCGAGACTTGCTTTTCCAAATATACCATCGTTACATTTACACAGAATATTATCTATTGTTAAGATTAAGATTCTCACTTCAATTGAGCAGAAATTTCTGGTCTTATTTGCTGGGGGAAAAAAAATAAGAATTTGAGAATACATGAAGATTTTTGCATGGATTTTGTTCTAACATTACGATGAGTTCAAAATGAGGTGATTTTCAACATTATTTTAATAAAATAGTAAAAAAAATAAGGACTCCGGTTAAAAGAGAATACCTGGAGACCCTAACAGGGCATCACTGTATTCAATATACAGGACTGCACACAGCTTGTACTTGTCTGCCCACCCACTCAAAACAGCTAAAAGGCAGCAGCATAAAAAGAAGAAGAAAAAACACAAGTTTGCCAAATATAAATAGCAGCAAAACTCCCTCACTCAAGGCTGACCATCTGCCGTCCAACATCCACCATGTGTCGGGAGTAAGGTTTGTGCTCAAATAGTTCTTATTTAAAACTATTTAAAGAAAAGGGGGGGAAAAAAACTAAAACTGACTAGAGAGAATTTCTCCGAGAATGGGCTCCAGCACAAATCCGAAAGCTCAGAAGACAAAATCTCCGGTCCCGGTACCCAATCCAGATTAGATCCTGTAACATTATCCTGGGACACGGAAATTCACTTTTATTTGTGAACTAACGGGCCATTTTCAGGTTGCTTTTGTCCCGAAAAACGGCAAAAAATGACCCGAAAACTGGGCAAAAAAGGCCCTGAAAACGGCCCAAAAACAGATGTGGGCAGGGCCAGCCGGTGCTGGGATTAGCCCCAACCGGCTGAATCCTACCTCTACCTTTGAAGCGAGTGGCCGGGAGGCGGGGCTGTGTGTGATGAATGACGTCATCCACCCAGTCACATGATCAACTGGCCACGCCTACCCAGCCAGAGAACCGGTTGTTAAGTTATTCAAGTCCCATCACTGAATATAGGTCACGATGCCTCAACTTGTGACCGCAATAATAGACGGCTATAATTCCGGGCTCGATTTTGGTTGTAAGCCGAGGACTACGGTACTACTCAGCAAGACAGTGCCTTCCGTGAATGGGGAAAAAAAATCCGAAATCTCTCTTGACCAGTACAGCCAATAGGGGACAGGGATACCCACTGTCTGAGTCAGTAAAAGATCGTTTCCTCCATGCCTTGAATTTGACACTATTAAAAACATCAATGGATGAAATAGAAAGACGCCAGGCTGCTGGAATTGGGTCGTTTTATTTAAAACAGAGGAAATGTTGCGGTTTTTCCTCCCACCCCTCAGAAATCTGCACTAGACACTGAAACGGCTGTCCTCTTGAATCGGGGGACAACCAACAGCGAAAGAGATCCAAAAATTGATTTGTAAGTCACTTTTTTTTTTTTTTTTTTTTTTTGGTAACCGGACAGCCCCTCTTCCGTGACAAAATAATCAGTTAACCATGTAGAAAACAAAAGATTTATGAGAATTCTCCATTGGGACAGCGGAGTGTCGAACATAATGTGTCTGGCTTTTCGTTATTAAATCGGTGTTGGGTCTTTTTCGAGCAAACCAAACCAACCAACCAACTAGCCAACAAATATATATATATATATACGTATATCTCTCTCTGGATGAAGTGTTTGGGAGGGGAAAAAAAAGCAAGTTGGGTTTTTTGGAAGGATCCACGCTACTTACGTCCATTCCATTTAAAACCTGCCTTTTTGATGCCAAGAGAGAAGCTCTGGGTATACCGTAGCTGTTTGAAGATGAAATGCTTTTGTGTCTTTTGTACATGGTTAATGCCTTGGGTCTCCGGCAACTCAAGACACGTGTTCAAAAGGAAGACCTGGGATTCTTCAGTCTACTTTCACCACGCTGTAAATCTTACTGACGAACCAGAAGCAAGCGAAGAAACCGATTGTTCCTGCAAAACATCAATAAATTATTATATATATTTTTTTAAGAAAGGAAGACACGAAGAGGGTTAAATCTTTTAGTTAAGATTATTTGAGTTAAATAATAATATCAAATAATATTACTAGAAATAGAAATAGGATAACAGAGTTGGAAGGGACCTTGGAGATTTTCTAGTCCAACCTCCTGCCCAGGCAGGAAACCCTATTATACCATTTCAGACAAAAGGTTATCCAACATCTTCTTAAATACTATTATTTAATACTATTATTTTGTTATTAGTATTGTGTATTAAAACATTGAATAATTAAATGGCAGGGGGTTGGACTAGATGACCTCCAAAGTCCCTTCCAACTCTTGTTACTGTTATTATTAAGGATTATATACAGGGGGGAGCAAATGCTAACATGTTAATAACTTCAATTCTAATATTTATAATATTACTATAATTATGTATTATTAATATAACTAGGATTATCAATATTACTATTATTAGGTACTAAAATCAATGATACCCAGATGCCACACTGTTCATGTATTTAATACTTATGTATATTTAAAAATAATAGATATACCCGTGTTTCCCCAAAAATAAGACCCTGTTTTATATTTTTTTTGAACCTTGAAATAGGTGCTTGGCCTTATTTTCGGGGAGGTCTTATTATTTTGGGGCGCATGGAGCAAGATGGGGTTACTCTTGCCATCTTACCTGATTTCCAGCTTTGCATTTAAATATTTTTGGGAAGGGCTTATTTTCGGGAAGAGGCTTATTTTAGCACATGCGCTCAAAAGCCCGATTGGGCTTATTATCAGGGGATGTCTTATTTTCGGGGAAACAGGGTGTGGGTATATATATACATATACATATATATACATATACATATATTATATTAGTAAAAAAAAAAAAAAGCAGACCTACTGTGAACTCCGGAACTTAAGATTTTAAAATTTTAAAAGAATTAAAATTTTATTTTACTAAGCTTTTGTCAGCCATCTGCTGACATCGTCAGAGTATTAAACTACCATTACAGAGAACTCTGCCTTTATATGCCACTAATATATTATATTCCTCAACTTAGAAAAGTTCACTTAGCGACCATTTGAAGTTACAATGACCATTTTTCACACTTACAGTGGTTGCAGCGTCCCCATGGTCTCGTGATCAAAATCCAGAGGCTTGGCAACTGGCATGTACTTATGACAGTTGCAGTATATCGGGATCGCTTCCTTTTGGGACTTTCGGACAAGCAAACTCAAGGTTCACACTTAACAACCGTGTTGCTAACTGAACAACCGCCGTGGCAATAAAGGATGTAAAAGGGAGTAAGACTTGCTTAACGAATGTCTCGCTTAGCAACATAAATCCGGGGCTCAATTTTGGTTGTAAGTCTACCTGTACAAAGTATGGCTGGATCAAATGTGGCCCCTTTGAGATGTGTGGACTTCAACTGTGGCCATAAAGCTAAGGAATACCTGTAGGATGGATGAATTACTAGTTTCTCCAGATGTTCCCTATTTAAGGAATGGGAGAAAACTGCAGCTTGGTTAAGCACCTAATTTTTTCCTCCGGAGCCTGGAAAAGTGATTATTCAATAGAACATTAACCAGAGGAAGATGTGCCCCAAGGCATTGCAGAGTGATCTCACAAGTTATAATGGTGATGCAAATAGCAGTGGCATCCGGGGACTGATCTCGACAAAGAGAAATCCTCATTTCTAAGGAACATATTTACAGAAGCTGCTTCTCTAATTACAGCCAGTCTGGAAAGCCATAGACCGGATTTTAAAGCAATTTATCGACCGGGTTCAAAGCGGGTTTTGCTACCTTGGGTGCAAAAAAACCAAAAGAAAGCCGTACAAATCTTGGCTAAAGAGCAAAGTCTGTCTTGTTATTGTTGGATTTTTTTTTTCTCCAAACAGGAGTGGCTTGGGTCACGTCAGTATGGACTCACCTGTGAACAGGAAGAAAATCAAGACCATGATCATAGTATACCCGAAGTACAGGATGGTGCTAGCAATACCAGTAATCTGGAGTTTTGAGAAGAAATAATGGATGGCGTAGATGAAGAGATAAACGGCGGTGAAGCTGCTGGTCAGGAATGATCTCCACCACCAGTGATAATCCTAGGAACACAACAGAGAAGCTGAAGGACGAAGAGCAAATATGTACGAGGCAGGGGGAAAAAATCCCCGAGGTTAAGAGCCAGGAGTAGATAGTTGTTTTTAATTAGAATTCCAAAGTCCACCGAACTAGGGCCTGACGCAAAATGAGAAAAGGAAGCTAATTATTTTAAGAGTTTCTTGCACCAACATCTGGTTACATCTGGAGAACGTTTGTAAACATTTGTCCCCAGAAAACCTAACTGTCTTTCGCTGCCTCTCTTACAGGCCCCCCCTATAACTCTGGAATGAATTTTGCATTATATCACGGGGATATACAGTAGTGGCCAAAATTGTGGAAACATTTTGAGAAAAGCGTATTTTCTAAAACTAGCTAATAACACCACTTTTTTTTGGAGTAGTACCATAAAATTACATATTAATGGAAAGATAATTTAATCAAGAATGTAACACAATAACTTTTGTGAAGGATTTGCTATTAGAATAGCAGTTACAGTATAACGAAGAAAAGTGAAACACGGAGAAAAAGCGAGATATACAAAAACTATCACGTCAGTTAATACTTAGTTGGGGTAACCTTTAGCATGAATGACGGCCTTACAACGTCTTCCCATGGAGTGAACCAAGTCTTTGAGTTCTGCAGCTGTTCTAACGTGAAACCAAGATTGAAGGATTGCTTCTATTAACTGGGTTTTATTACTGGGTCGCTTCTGACTAACCAGTTTCTTTAGTCGGCTCCATAGATTTTCAATTGGGTTAAGGTCTGGGCTATTCCCAGCAGTGGAATAGGATTAATCTTGAAATTTCAAAAAAAAGTGGTGTTATTAGCTTATCAAACCTCAAAAATACACTTTTCCCAAAAGGTTTCCGCAATTTTGGACACCACTGTAATTGACCCAACTTCCAATCGATCAATCCTTCTGATTTCCAAGTTAATCTTGTTGTCTTGTATGAACTGCACCAGTAGAGGCTAAAGCAATTTGGTTGTATACATGATGTACAATGACAATAAAAACTTTGACTTTGACTTTAATTCTGGCACATTCCCTAAATCTTTCTTTCTTCTGCAAAAAAGGAACAGGGAGAGAAGCAATTGTGCCCCACACTTTTTAATTCCTGCTCTATGCAGTTAAGATTGGTATGTCGGCTCCACATTTTAATAGGGTTGTTTAGCTGGGCATAAAACCACTCAAAAAAACATCTTAGGAAATGCACATTGGGGGACCAGCCCTACTTTTTATGCTCCATCTGGCTGGCAGATGCGTTTTTTTTTAATGACGGGACACTGAGAAGGGCAGCTGGGCACTGGGAACAGTCACAGGCTCTTGGGCTGGCAACAGCAAATAAAAAAACATTCTGGCTTGCCTTTCCCTGGCCTTTTGCCACCATGTGTAAGTATTTTCCTTTATTGCCACTCTTAAAACAGTTGCAGATCCCCAGATGCTTATTATGGGGAAGGGACTCCTGGCGTTGCAGACAATGTGTCACCAGCTTCTCATTCCAGGGAACGGTGCCTCACCCACTGGCAGCCCAGACACCCACAAATCCGTCTGACGCAGCTTCATGCAGAAGGAGCAGAAGCCACCAGAATTACCAGTTATCACTAATCCGCTCTTAAAATGCAGAGAGCCAGTTTGGTCTAGTGGTTAAGGCGCTGGGATAGAAAGCAGGAGGCCGGGAGATCCAGTCCTGCCTTACCCATGAAAGCTGGATGGGTGACTTTGGGCCAATCCCTAGGAGATGGTGAGTTCTAGTCTCACCCTAGGCATGAAAACCGGCTGGATGACTTTGAGCCAATCACTAGGAGATGGTGAGTTCTAGTCTCGCCTTAGGCATTAAAACCAGCTGGGTGACTTTGAGCCAATCACTAGGAGATGGTGAGTTCTAGTCTCGCCTTAGGCATTAAAACCAGCTGGGTGACTTTGAGCCAACTAGGAGATGGTGAGTTCTAGTCTCACCCTAGGCATGAAAACCGGCTGGATGACTTTGAGCCAACTAGGAGATGGTGAGTTCTAGTCTCACCTTAGGCTGGGTGACTTTGGGCCAATCCCCAGGAGATGATGAGTTCTAATCCCACTTTAGGTACAAAAGCCAATTGGGTTGGGTGACTTTGGACCAGTCTCTCTCTCTCTCTCTTTCAGCCCAACCCACCTCACAGGTTGTTGTTGCGGGGAAAATAAGAAGAAGGTGTGTTGGATATGTTTGCCCCCTTATTTTCAAAACAATAAAGGCGGGATGCAACTTAATAAATGAAGTAAATAAATAAACACATGTATCTGGGTCTCGAACTGATTTTTCTGCTTACCTCAGCACACAGGTGAAAGTAACAAAGCAGGACGGTGGCCTCCGAACAGGTAATCAGGAGAATGATAAAGACCAAGAACAAAAAGCCGAACATGTAGTACATTTGGTGAGACCTGAGATGGGGAGAAAAGAAAAAAAAAAGAGGCATCTGGGTCAGTCCTTTCGTAACCGCATCGATTCTCTTCTTAAGGGCAAGTTTGTTTTTTTTTTATTAAAAGTTTTTTATTTTTTAAACAAACATTTAATACATCAGTCATTCCTTCCGTGTGACATCTCGGTGTTGCCTCCAAATGTTCTTCCTGTTGTTGTCACGTCTGTCTTCATTCTCATCCAATCAATTACAACAATTCATCACTAACAAAATATTCCAATTATAGCATTTTTATAGATAACTACCGTGTTTCCCCGAAAATAAGACCCTGCCTTATATTTTTTTGAACCCTGAAATAAGCGCTTGGCCTTATTGGCATGCGCTCAAAAGCCCGATTGGGCTTATTATCAGGGGATGTCTTATCTTGGGGGAAACAGGGTATTAATTTACTTATTTGTATCTCTTTTCTAACCAATAGTAGAATTGATTCCATATCTTAAAAGTATTCTGAATCTTCTCTTTCTTTAATCATCAAAGTCAATCTATTCATTTCTGCACAAACTAATTTTTTTTTTAATTACTTCTCCTTCCAAAGGTATTTTCTCTGCTTTCCAATGTTGTGCATAAACAATCCTTGCAGCTGTTATTACATGTATAATCAAATAAATATTTTCTTTGCCAATTTTTTTAAGGGCAGATTAAGGGAGCACGGAAAAGGGGGGGGGGGGGAACAACTCACCAAATGCTGTTCAGGATGAAAAAGAGCTGGATGAAGATGCACCCGAAAGGCAGGATGCCACCCATGACGATGCCCGGCAGAGGCTTGGTGAAAAAGGATTGTTCGGGGATCTGGCGAGGAATCTGGTTTGTTCGCACGGGGTGCTCGAGGGGCTTTAGGAAAGCAATTCAGGCAGTTAATTAGAGCAGGCTTTCCCTCGACTCTAATTAACTATTACATCTTGCAATGATAATATTCTTAGTGTGAGCATTTGTGTGTGTGTGTGTGTGTGTATGTGTACATGTGCGGCAGTGGTGGGTTGTTCCCGGTTCGCACCGGTTCACAAGAACCGGTAGTAAAAATTTGCAGTGGTTCGGAGAACCGGTAATAACATTGGCTGGCCATGCCCCTGAACCAGTCCTGGCCGCTCGCTTACCCCACCCACCTCATCAGAGGCTTTTTTTTTTTAACTTTTAAAAGCATTTTTTTCTACAACCTCTTCAGCCGAAAAAATGCTTTTAAAAGTTAAAAAAAAAGCCTCTGATGATCGTGGGGCTCAGCTGGGATCGTCAGAGGCTTTTAAAAGCATTTTTTTTCTGCAACCTCTTCGGCCAAAGAGGTTGTAGGAAAAAAAAAAATGCCTTTAAAAGCCTCTGGTGATCCCAACTGAGTTGCCTGATTGTCAGAGGCTTCCAAAAGCATTTTTTTCTGCAACCTCTTAAGGTTGTAGAAAAAATGCTTTTAAAAGAAAAAAAAGAGTTGGCCATGCCCACCCAGTCACATTACTCCCCCATCAAGCCACGCCTACAAAATAAGCCACGCCCATAGAACCGCTAGTAAAAAAATTTAGAACCCATCCCTGATGTGCGGGCGTATGGATTGCAAACGGGTGGTCTGAGCCATCTCAATGGTGCCACGTTAGGAAAGCCAAGGGGCAAACGAGGACCCCTTTGCAACCTGTGGACTTCAGCTCCCACCAATCCTGAGCCAGCATGGAATTCTGGGAGTTGAAGTCCACAGGTGGTCAAGTCTAGAGTTGCCCATCCTGCCCTGGACAACTACAACTAAGAAAACCCAAAAAGCAACCCAGTGGGAAAAATGGAGTGGGGGTGGGAATCTTGCCAGGAAAAAAAAGGTGAAAAAAAATACTGATTTGTTCTTAAGAAGTGCAAACAAAGTATTCCAGAGAGGGAAAATGTGCCTGGCCTAAAATCACTAATTTTGAAGAGTCATTTGCAAAATCCCTGAATAATAGGCTGGAATTCGAGATCTGTTTTTTTTTTTTTTTCATTGCTATATGAAAATATTGTTAGAGCCACGGTGGCGCAGTGGTTAAGAGTGCTGTACTGCAGACGACTTCTGCTGACTGCGGGCTGCCTGCAATCTGGCAGTTCGAATCTCACCATGCTCAAGGTTGACTCAGCCTTCCGTCCTTCCGAGGTCGGTAACATGTGGACCCAGATTGTTTGGGGGGCAAAAGACTGACTCTGTAAACCGCTTAGAGAGGGCTGTAAAGCACTGTGAAGCAGTATATAAGTCTAAATGCTATTGCTGTTTCTGTCTGTTTGTCTTATATCTGTCTGTATATCTGTCTGTCTGTCTGTGTATCTATCTATCTATCATCTATCTATCTATCTATCTATCTATCTATCTATCTATCATCTCTCTGTCTATCTATCATCTCTCTGTCTATTCCAATCTATCTATTAGAATGCAGTATTGCAGGGTAATTCTGCCGACTGCCAGGAGTTCGATTCTGACCGGCTCAAGGTTGACTCAGCCTTCCATCCTTCCGAGGTGGGTAAAATGAGGAACCAGATTGTTAGGGGCAAGAGGCTGACTCTGTAAGCCGCTTAGAAAGGGCTGTAAAGCACTGTGAAGCGGTATATAAATATAAATATAAATGTTATTGCTATTGCTATATTTCTCTTCTCCTTTTCCCAACTCGGCCCCCCCCCAAAACTGGAGGGCCCCAGGTTGAAGATGGATGCTGCGATAACACCACCTCACCCCAAAATAGGGTTGCATTATGCAGCCCACGACTATGCACAGAAACATCCCTCCCAAATTCTCTGGATTCGAACCCAGTGGATGCTTCGAATTGAGAAAAAGTTTCTCCCAGAATTCAATGAGGCTTCTCGAAAGACTAAAACGGGCTGTTTTATTTCTCACTTTACCTTCTCCTTGAACCCAAAATAGGCGCCAATGAAGGTGAGCGGGACAGATATTCCAAACCACATGGCCAAGATCGCCACCAGCGTCCCGAAAGGAATCGCAGCTGAAGATCCCTTCACCCACAGGATAAGGTTCATAATGAAGAAGTCAGCAAACACGATTCTGGGGGAGCAAAAGGAGAAGACACCCCAAGGAAGGGCCAGGGTTAGCACAAGATGTTAGGGTGCAGTTCAGGAGCATCTTGGGAGGATGTGGAGAATTCTCAGGTGCAGAAAAAAAACAGAATGGGTATCCACCACGGTGAACATCAAACCTTAACTCTATGGAGATTCTCAATCATCCAAGTCATGGTTGTCCCAAAGGTGCTTTTTCCAAAAAGCAACTGGATTTTCTTGAGTTCCCCCCCCCCAAAAAAATGTTTCGCTTCTCATCCAAAAAGCTTCTTCAGTTCAGTTCTTCAGAACTGAAGCTTTGTGGATGAGAAGCGAAACATTTTCAAGGAAAATAGATCCACAGATCCACAGGTCACCAATGATGGTTGATGCTATCCCAAAATAACATTTCGTTCGGTTGTAAATAGACAATCTTTTATCCGAGTTATATGTCACCTTTCTGATTTGGGGACCCATCATACTAGACATTATGGGATTGCAACTACGAGTAGCACCATCCAATCCATGTGTCTATGCATCTACATCAGATACAGGTAGTCCTTGACTTATAACCATTTGTTTAAAGATGTTCGAAGTTACGACAGCCTTGAGAAAGGGGATTTACCACCTGTGTCCTCGAAGTTACAAGTGTCACACCGGCCTCATGGTCAAAACGATCACAATTCAGGGGCTCAGCAACTGGCTGGCATTTACAATATTTATTTTATTTATTTATTTATTAATTTAATTTGTATACCGCCCTTCTCCCAGAAGGGACTCAGGGCGGTGAACAGCCAAAATTAAAAAACATACAAATGCAAAAGTTAAGATAATTAAAAGAATTAAATCATTGGCTACCCAAATTTAAAACCCCAAATCCATAAAATTTAAAATCCCAATTAAAAAACCATTTAGGCTAGGCCGGCTTGATGGAATAAAAACGTCTTCAGGGCTTTACGGAAGGTCCGGAGGTCCGGGATCAATCGTATTCCAGGAGGCAGCTCATTCCACAGGGCGGGTGCCCCCACAGAGAAGGCACGCCCCCTGGGGGCCGCCAGCCGACATTCCCTGACCGACGGCACCCCGAGGAGGCCCTGTCTGTGAGAGCGTATTGGCCGGTGGGAGGTTATCGGTAGCAGCAGGCGGTCTCGCAAATACCCTGGCCCTAAGCCATGGAGCGCTTTAAAGATGAGAACCAACACCTTACAGACAGTCCTCCACTTACATCCACAAAGGAGCCCGAAATGGATGTTGCTAAGTAAGTCAGGACTTTTGCAAACCATCATTTGTTTATTATCTGTTTTAAAAGTACCCTCTTTCATATGGAGCAAACCAACATACAATCTGCTGGGCTTCTACAAAATTAAACATATTTTTAAAAGAATGAGAAAAAAAAAATAGAGGCGCAAAAAGTCATTCATCCTGCCGTCACTGCAGTGGCCACCTGCCATCAATTGAATTTGGGAACTGTAACTTAACCGTGTTCATATGGCCTTCTTGCTTATTAATTCGTATTCAAGGACAAAAATATATTCTATTTATCAAAAAGGGGGTGGTTACTAACCCAGGGCAGAAGAGAGCCGTCAGCAGCACATTGGTCTTCCATTTTTCACCCCTAAATGCTAAGAAAGAAAAGAAACAGCGCCATTTATCATTTCTGTATCACCCATCATTTATCATCTCTGGAAAATGATTTCGCTTAACACCAGCCAGGTTTTTAAACCTTGCTGCCGCCTTATTTCTCTGTGCCATCTTACTGGCAGTTTTTTTTTTTTTTTTAAACCAACCTAAAAAAAAAAAGAACACAATTATTGCAAAGATTACTTATTTTTTTCCGTATCTTTATGGAGTGGTTCCAGCCTCTTCCTATCTTCATTAGACCTGAGATGATTATTAGCAGTGACACAAACTGTAAAAGCAGGGGTATCCAACCTTGGCAGCGTTAAGACTTATGGATTTCAACTCCCAGAATTCTCCAGCCAGCCACGGGGAATTCTGGGAGTTGAAGTGCACAAGTCTTTAAAAGTTGCCAAGGTCAGATACCCCTGCTGTGGAAGTTTATTTATTTTAGGACATTTATATTGTCCCCTATTCGCACATGGAGAATCAAGGCAGCTTTAAAAGGTAAAGGTTCCCCTCGCGCATATGTGCTAGTCGCTCCTGACTCTAGGGGGCGGTGCTCATCTCCGTTTCAAAGCCGAAGAGCCAGCGCTGTCCGAAGACATCTCCATGGTCATGTGGCTGGCATGACTCAACGCCAAAGGCGCACAGAACGCTGTTCCCTTCCCACCAAAGGTGGTCCCTATTTTTCTCATGCATTTTTTACGTGCTTTCGAACTGCTAGGTTGGCAGAAGCCAGGACAAGGAACGGGATCTCACCCCGTTACGCGGCACTAGGGATTCGAACCGCTGAACTGCCAACCTTTCGATCGACAAGCTCAGTGCCCCTTTCAAGGCAGCTTACAGAAATATAAAAACTTCATATATAAGTCAATAAAACTAATAAAAGAGAATAATCACATAATCAATTAATGAAATAATATAATAATTCCCCCACCCCGGCAACAACACATCGTACAAGTCATTTAATGGGCTCCATCCCACTCTGGGTTCCCCTGAACCAGGTTTTCAGTGCCTTCTGGAAGAGTGTTAGAGTGGGGGCCATTCTAATCTCTGGGGGGATGATGTTCCAGAGAGAGGGAGCCACCACGGAGAAGGCCCTACTTCTGGATCCCACCAGGTGTACCTCCCTAGGGGATGGGACCCGTACCATTCCTTGCCTCCCCACTCTGATGGGTCGGGTAGATATGACCGGCAAGCGATGGTCCCTCAGGTTTAGCCAAGGAAGTTCAAGGAAGAATGTGGAATGACTCCATCCCTCCCAACTCTGGCTACCTCTTAGGCCGCTGCGGTCAAAACACACAACGACATACTCACTTTTGTACATCCGAGCAGATACGTATCCCGCTGGGGTCCCCAGCAAAACCCAGAGCACCACTGCGCATGTCATCAAAGCCCCTCGGTTAGCTGGTGAAAGGAAACCGAGGCAGGCAAGGACTAGAAAGAAGACAAATAAGGAAGTGTTGGGAGAAGCAAGATTCAACATCATTCAGGCATTCTTTTTCTTACAGAACAAAGGAAGGATCTGAGATCCTAGGTATCCTTCTGGCTACGGGTCAACTGCACCGATTGGAAAATATTCTTCAGCGTTTGAAGAAGTCTATCTTAGTCCGGCTGGGGAATTCTTGGAGTTGAAGTTGACAAGTCTTAAAAGTTGCCAAGGTTGGACACCCGTGATTTTAAGAGCTTGCCTCCCCTACACCGGCCCAGAGTAATCTTCCCCCACCCTTCCCAAAGAAGCTGAGGATTTCATTCCGAGCTTTGGAGTAAGGTTGCCAAAACTCTCTCAGGATTCAGCAACCAACTTTGCAATTATTTCTGATTGTTGATTTATTTATTTGTTGTTGTTGGATTGTGATTATTATTTGGTTTAATCTAAGAGAGCAGTGTGGTGGCCTCACGCTATTGCCTCTAGGTTGTGAGTTCGATCCTAGATAAGCAGCAAATATTTCTCTCTCTAGGCGCAAAGGGGAAAAAAAATCTGCTGTGAACTGCATGTAGGCGTCAGGAAGGGCATCCAGCCAGCAAATGCTCAGCTCCATTCAATCGCTCCGATTTCACCCAGATGCAAGGAATTACAGGGTTATTAAAAGAAAAAAAAATGGTTTAATCTAACAGGGCTGGCACATGCAGATGGCACCCTTCTACCAACCCTGATCCAATATTTTTGCTAGCATCACAATACACACACCCCCTTTAGCCCATCAAGCGACACTTACACAAAGTAATGAACGTCATGATAAAAATCTGCGTCCCTTGGCCTAGGAAGACGGAGAGCAGCATGCCTTTCCGGGGCGGCCTGAACACGTCTCCATGGACCAACTTCCACCCAAACTCCTCCTGTGCATCTTCCTGTAATAACATCTTGATTAGACGAGCCCCACGCAACAGGGAATTAGCACACGCCAGACGTGAAAGTTGCTTTGCCTGCCTGATTATCTTTGGCGAGGGCCGGGGGGGGGTCGTTACTAAAAGGGTCTAATTTCATCGGCATCATTAACGTGCCAATTTTACAACTCCCCAAAGGCAAGCCGAGAAGGGAACGTGGTGGGGGGGGGGGGCAGGGACAGAGAAAACGCAGATTTATTAAGGCTTGCTTAAGAAGAAACAAGCATTAACAGACTTAGCTCAAAGGCTAAGTTTGTGGATATTATGCAAACGACTGTGGTTAATGTAAGCTATGTATGACAACAGCATTTAATGTATTTGTTTTTTATTATCCAAATCATTTCAGATCTGAAGATGCACCTATGTGCCATATTTTCCTGCTCTCTCCCCACATTAAAAGCAACAGAATTCTCTTCACTAAATGGAAAATATTATTTCGAGACAAAATGCTAAACGCCACCTAGCCAATACAACTATCTCCAAAGTAACCCTGCCTCTATTTTACGAATGGTTTTGTCCCCAGCATCTTGATCGTGATGCAGTTTGATTCTTCCTAATTATTTTCCCTCTCTCTCTACCTAGCAGAAATAAGATGCTTCACCAGAGCGTTTTCATAGCCAAATACCCTGTTTTCCCCAAAATAAGACATCTCCTGATAATAAGCCCAGTTGGGCTTTTGAGTGCATGGCAATAAGGCCAAGCGCTTATTTCAGGGTTCAAAAAAATATAAAACAGGGTCTTATTTTCGGGAAAACACGGTATGTAGTGTGGACACGAACATCAATGACACAGGAGAAAGAGGCGACTCCGGAACCTACATTTTCCAAGTGTTCCACCTACTCGGTCTGCAGGTAACAGGATAACAGAGTTGGAAGGGATTTTGGAGGTCTTCGAATCCAACCCCTCTGCTTAAAAAGGGGCCCCTATACCATTATAAACAAATGGCTGTCCAATCTCTTCTTAAAAATCTCCAGTGATGAACTGTGGTGGTGCAGTGGTTAGAGTGTAGCATTGCAGGCAAACTCTGCCCAATGCCAGGAATCCTGACCGGACTCAAAGCTAACTTAGCCTTCCAACCATCCGAGTTCATTAAAATGAGGACCCGGATTGTTGGGAGGCAATAGGCTGACATTGTAAACTGCTGAGAGTGCTGTAAAGCACTATTAAGCGGTATATATGTCTAAGCGCTATTGCTATCCCCCACAGGTTCAACTATTGCACATCCCGTTTCAATAGCAATAACACTTAGACCTATATACCGCTTTACAGTGCTTTACAGCCCTCTCTAAGCGGTTTACAGGGTCAGCCTATGGCCCCCAACAATTTGGGTCCTCATTTTACCCACCTCAGAAGGACGGAAGGCTGAGTCAACCTTGAGCCTGATGGGATTTGAACTGCTGAATTGAAGGCAGCCGGCAGTCAGCAGAAGTAGCCTGCAGTACTGCACTCTAACCACTGCGCCACCGAAGCTTTTCAAGTGCCTGGTTTATTATGGAAAAAGTCTGTTCAAAGAGAGATTAGTGACATTTTGGAAGGCTCTGTGAGTGTTGTGGCCCGCCAGCGGCCTGCGCGGATTGTGGCTGATCCCGACGACGAGGAGGCTGATGTGGTGTTACGCCAGCAGCCTGTTCAGCCGGTGCTCGAATCGGACAGCGAGGAGGCTAAAGAGGATGTGGTGCCAGAGGCAGAGACTCAGCCAAGGCCTTCAGAACCTCGAGAGGCTCCTTCAAGTGAAGAGAGTGAAGTGGAGGAGCCTCTTCTCAATGCTCGAGCACGCAGGGCTGCCAAAAGGCAGGAGTGGCTACTCAGGAGGAGGAGGTCTCCTCGAGACTAAGGCTTGGGGTTAATTGGCCACTCCCTTAGCCTATTTAAGTTCGCACACAGATAGCAAACGTTGCTGCGCAGAGCATTTTGAGAGTGAGTTTTTTGTTACAACTTGGTTTCTGGGCTGATTGCCAACCCTTGTCGGACTTTAGTTTAATCTCTGTAATTCATAGCAGGCTGATAAGGCCATTGGTGGTTAAAGCCTGCATTTTGAAAGGGGTCTGTTTGTATTAAACAGAGTTTTTGGAGCTGTGTGTGTGTGCTACACTTCTTGGGACCCGTAGCTGCGGCAGAACAGTGCGCAACCTCTGGCATGCGTGCCACAGGTTCGCCATCACAGTTCTGTTCTATTTTCTCAATTCCTATTCTTATTCTCAATTCCTATTCTATTCTATTCTATTCTATTCTATTCTATTCTATTCTATTCTATTTTATTCTATTCTATCTCTATTTATTCCAATCTCTCTTCTCTTGTCTTCTCTTGTCTTCTCTTGTCTTGTCTTCACCTCTCCTCTATTCTGTTCTATTCTGTTCTGTTCTGTTCTGTTCTGTTCTGTTCTATTCTATTCATTCTCAATTCCTGTTCCTGTTCTCAATTCCTATTGCTATTCTCAATTCCTATTCTATTCTATTCTATTCTATTCTATTCTATTCTATTCTATTCATTCTCAATTCCTGTTCCTATTCTCAATTCCTATTGCTATTCTCAATTCCTATTCTATTCTATTCTATTCTATTCTATTCTATTCTATTCTATTCTATTCATTCTCAATTCCTGTTCCTGTTCTCAATTCCTATTGCTATTGCTATTCTCAATTCCTATTCTATTCTATTCTATTTTATTCTAAAAGCAAAAAAAAAAAAAGCTTCTGTTTTTCGTAGAAATGGGAATCTACGTTCTAGCTTGCACTGGAAATGTGGCTGTACTAGAGAGGGAGGAAAGAAATCAAACTGTTAACTACAGTGGAGCTTTTGATTTCTTTCATAGGAAGCCAGGCACTCTTCAATTTAGGGAAGCAGGGTTTCTACGAGCCTACTCATTACCTCCAAATGACCATTGATGGAAACCCCAGCTTTTTTTTTTCCTTTCCTTTTTTTTTTTTTTGTGCAGACTTTCATTTTAATTAGTTAAGTAAATATGGACTATTGGGTTTCAGTTTTAACAGTTCTTCACTAAATCAGCCGCAGGAACTGTTTTCGCAAGAGGACCACCTGGGGCTTCCTAGCAAACAGTCGAGCAAATGAGAAAGAAAGAAAAAGTGGAGGGGGGGAAGAGAGGAGAGATTCACCAAGCAAAGTGTCAGCTCTAGAAATACTCTACAGATTTTACACCCCCTACGCAGTGGGGGCTGGTTTGAGTGTGAACCCAACCGGCCGCTTTTAATCGTGGTTTAGTGTCCAAGCATAAGCCACGTATCTGAAGGAGCATGAAAACAATTGTAGCTTGGTCAGGTATTCTGCCTTTCAATTAATGGAGGCTGCCCCTTTCCAATATCCATCAGGGTTCAGAAGCTGCTAAGTTCACCTGTGGTTTTTTATTTATTTATTTATTTTGCAAAATTAAAGGTTCAAGTTCTCTTTGAGTTTTGAGGGGTGACTCACCGAAGAATCGATCTTGTTGTATCTTGCGATATCTTTATGAAGGGTCCTTAGGAGAATCATGGCGACCATCCCGGATAAGAAAAGGACGATGACAAGGGAATTCATGATGCTGCGGGGTTAAAGAGGGAAAACAGGCTTCAGAACCGGTTCCGGGCACCGCAAGCAGCATTTAAAGATGGCAAGGAGAGGTAAATGGCTCAGGATGGACTACCGTATTTTTCGGACTGTAAGACGCACCGGAGTATAAGACGCACTAAGATTTCGAAGAGGAAAACAAGAAAGAAAAAAAAATAGTATTTGCCCTCCCCGACCCCCAGGAGCACTCTGCAGGCCTCTGAAACCTGCTGTGTGTCCTGTTTTTGCAAAATACAGGCCATTTTTTGGCCTCCCAAACCCCCGTGTCGCGTTTTTGCCCTCCCTAGTCCCCAGGAGCACTCTGGCCTCCCAAACCCTCTGTGGGTTTTGGGAGGCCTATTTTTGGGGAAACGGGCCTATTTTTGGCAAAAATGGGACATGCGGGGCAGAGTTTTGGGAGGCCAAAAATGGCTGTACTCGGTGTATAAGACGCACCGACATTTCCAGACTCTTTTTTTGGGGGGGAAAGTGTGTCTTATACTCTGAAAAGTACGGTAGTTATAAAAATGTCAGAGAGATTGTACGGGAAGTCCTCGATTTATGGCCATCCGTTTAACTGTTGTGGCTCCGCCCTCTGAGCCTGTCCCATCGGAGGAAGAAAGCTCCGAGTATGAGGAAGAGGAGTCAGCCAGGCCTCCCTCTCCAGGCCCCTCCCCTCTGGCACTGTCCCAGGTGCCGGTTGAGGGAGAGGAGATTAGCAGGGAGACAGGTGGCTCGGATCAGAGTGACGGAGAAACATCATTCCTGGACGCACGCCTCCGAAGGCGTGATAAACGACTGCAGCAGCTCAGGAGGCGTGCTAGGGATTAGAACTGAGTCACTGGACCACACCCCAGAGACTATATAATAGAGGGTGGTGGTCAGTGATCCTTGTGACGAACAAAACTAACCTTGGATAGTCACTAAAGCCTCGTTCGGAACTGCGGAGAGAAAGATTTATTGTTGTCGGACATTTGGAAGCTGAGTATTTGTCTTTCTGTTTTTCTGTGAAAATAAAGGCACTTGGCAGACGGTGTGTCTATCGCTGCCAAGTTGGAGATAAAGAAACTGGGTGCGTTCCAAAGTGTTTCCTTAACCCTCGGCTGGCTGTGTTTGTGTGTGTGTGTGGACGGGGACAGATCATTAACAATTGTTTGAACAGCACTGAGGAAAGTTAGACTTCAGATGATTCTCGCATAGCATGGTTCACGGGATCAAAATTTGGGCGCCTGGCAATTGTGTTTGTGACCGTTGCAGCATCCCTGGGTCATGTGATCGCACCTGTGCCCTTTCCATCCGGTTTCTAACAAGCAAAGTCAACGGAGGGGACAGGGACCCAGATTTGCTTAACGACAGTGAGATTCCCTTAACGACTGCAGCGATTCATTTAACAGTCATGTCAGAAAAGGGTTGTAAAATCTGGGGCGACTCACTTAACACCCCGTTGCTTAGCAAGGGAAATTGTAATCCCAATGGCGGTCCTAATTCGAGGACAATCTGTAAAACCGAGAGGACAACAATATGATGGGGGAAAAAAAACACAACCATCAGGCATGGGATTTTCAGGGTGGAATGTGCACCTTTGGGCTGAAATTCTTTGGGGAGTGCAATAAACTCAAAATGGTGGTGGTGGTGTTTGGATGAATCCGTCTTTGTCTCAAATCTGTCGACAGCATTTTTAAAATGTTTTTTTAAAGAATTTGCAGCCCAACCTGAATGATTTTTTGCATATTTGCTTTCAAAGCAGAGTCGAAGAAGCAAGAGTCTCCCCCCCCCCCCCCCCCCCCGTATTAGCTGCATTTCGTCTTCAACAGCAAAAGAGAGAGGAGGTTCCTAAGCAAGCCTTGTGGTTTTTTTCTTTTTTTTCTAAAGAATGCCGGTCAACCGTCACATCTCAGAAAAGTCTCGTAAAGAAAGCACAATAAAGGCGAGTCTATTTTCTTCAAAAGGCGCATTCTTGAGTGAAACTCAACACTCAAGAGGGGTTCCCAGGAGGGACAAAACTGGGCTAAGCCTCCACAAAGGTAAACAGGAAAAGTCCCCTGCCTTAAAAAAAAGTTATTTTTCACGAGAATTCCTCAAATAAATGCAGGCAGACCTCGAATTATGACACCCCCCCTCCCCAAATTGAGCCCAACACTTCTGTCGTTAAGTGAGACCTTTGTTAAGGGAGTTTTGCCTTATTTTACGATCTTTCTTGCCACAGTTAGTAACACGTCGTTAAGTGAATCTGATTGCCATTGTCTTATCAGAAGGTTGCAAAAGAGAATCACAAGGACCTTGGGACTCAGCAACGGTCGTAAGTAGGAAGCCGACGCCAAGCGTCTGGCTTTTGATCACGGGGATGCCGCAAAGGTCGTAGCTGTGAAAAAGGGTCAATTTTTTTCAGGGCCGTTGTAACTTTTGAACGGTCACTAAAACTAACTGTTGTTGAGTTGAGGACTACCTGTATAATGTGAACTCCTCCTCACTCCAATCTTTAGGCATTTATTTCAGAAGTCCATGTTCCCTTACTAAGATGCAGCATGTAAGAGCTTTGGTGGCGCAGTGGTTAGAGTGCAGTACCGCAGGCTATTTCTGCTTACTGCTGGCTGCCTGCAATTTGGCAGTTCTATCCTGACCGGCTCAAGGTTGACTCAGCCTTCCGTCCTTCTGAGGTCGGTAAAATGAGGATCCAGATTGTTGGGGACAAGAGACTGACTATAAACTGCTTAGAGAGGGCTGTAAAGCACTGCGAAGCGGTATATAAGTCTAAGTGCTATTGCTAACTCTGTCCACTGCCAGGAGTTTGATCCTCACAGGCCAAAGGCTGACTCAGCCTTCCATCCTTCTGAGGTCGGTAAAATGAGGACCCAGATTGTTGGGGACAAGAGGCTGACTCTGTAAACTGCTTAGAGAGGGCTGTAAAGCACATTGAAGCGGTATATAAGTCTAAGTGCTATTGCTATTTCTTCTTTTCTTCCTTCTTTCTTTCCTTCCTTCCTTCCTTCCTTCTTTCCCTCCCTCCCATTCCCTTTCTCATTCTCTTTCCTAGTGGCACCATGGTTAGAATGCAGTACTGCAGGATAACTCTGCCCATCTGCGGGATGCAGGCGGCACAAGAAACGGCATCCCCTCTGGTCCATGGAAAAAAATCTCTCTCCACGAAACCGGTTCCTGGTGCCCCAAAGGCTGGGGGGGCTGCTGTCTTACCTGAACCACTGAATGTTGGTGTGAGGCATGGATTTCAAGATGTAGTCCCACCGGGATGCCCATTTTATATTGTTGTTCTCCTGCGCGGGAGGGAAAAATTGGAGCAGAATCACAAATGTCACTCCCAAAAAAGAAAAACAAATTTTACGACAACCTTTGTCCTTGTGAGTACAAGACTTCAAATGTCAGGTCTCTGCTGCGGTGACCCCCGATTTCCCACACAGGGACAAACATGATTTATACACAGATGGGTAACAAACCACTTTCTTGACCTCTTAAGAAAAAAAAAAACAAATCCTCAACCTTGGCTTGAGGTTGCTGTATGATGGGCGTAGGTTGAAAAAAAAAAGTGATTTATAGTTTCAAGAAGTTGTAGAATGGCAACGGAGAAGAACTGCCAAAAATAATTGAGGAGAAATCCTCAATTCTTATGTGAGAGGGCACTGGAAGAATTGTGCAATACATAGCACATAGCCCAATTGTAGAAAATGTATTTTGAGAAAATATGAACAATATTTGTAGGGTGTGCCTTTCGGTAATACTGTTTATACTTAGCACCGTAACGTTTTAAAATACACACACACTCACACACACAAAAAATTTTTTTTTAAAAGCTTATTGTGAAGTTCAGTACATACTATCAATCTATTAACCACCAAGATCGGAAAACCTGAATCATTAAAATGGATGCGATTTTAAGTCTACAAGTTATACTTACTTCAAATTTCACAGAGTATGTATAGATCACGTCCAGTTTGCTATTAAATTCTGCAGGAATTTCCATAGGGGGACCCTTACAGGATAAATTGTTTATATCTGTATGCTTGTAGCTGCAAAGATAAATATATACATATTTCCAGAATGAGCTGGACACCTTCCTTCAAATGTGTTCCAGTTTTTAAAAATCAAAACCTCTTACTTAAGATCTAGGACTACTTCATATAATACTTATGCAATGTACCGAGTTTTTTGTAGCCGGGCAGCTTATAATAATCATAAACAGACTGTTAAGCCAAGACCCTGACTGGATTCGCAGTTTCAAGATAATGGAAAAATCATAAACCTGCATTTTATACATTACATTTTATTCTAAGTGATCGATCTACTCTATATCTACTGTAGCCCAGTCCTGAGAATCTTATTCTAAGATTCAAAGGAGGAAAATATACAGTTCAAACAGGCAAGAAACAGAAGATTATTCTGCAATATATTCATAAAGAATAATGCTAGTGAATGAAGTGTTGGAAAACACTCAGTCTTATTCCTAAACTAACCACAGAGTAGGACTGTATTGTTATTATTATCCATCTCATCCTTCCTATCACCTACTCCTATTGGTATCTAATGACTATCATTTTGTGGACTGTATTTTATGATTTATCCCTTTGTTCTTTGTATGTACACTGAGAGCTTATGCACCGGAGACAAATTCCTTGCGTGTCAAATCACACTTGGCCAATAAAGAACACTCTATTCTATATTCTAGTTTTGATGAGCTCGGCAACCTAGCCATCGATAACACAAGGGTGCACCTTTATAACAGAATAACAGAGTTGGGAGGGACCTTGGAGGTCATCTAGTCCAGCCCCCTGCTCAAGCGGAAGATTCTATATCATTTCTGACAAGCAGCTGTCCCATCTCCTCTTAAAGCCTCCAGGAATGAAGCACCCACAACTTCTGAAGGCAAGTTTCTTTACGAAACTTTTGCGGTGGAAGTCAAACTCGACAACCAGCTGTATTAAAGCTACAACAGCACACCATCTTATCTTTCCATTATAAAACGTGATTCTGATTAAGCATTTCTGGGCCACCACCCCAAAAAATTTTTTTGAAGCAATCACAACAGTGAGCATTCCTCCATCCCAATTTTCAAATCATTTTGAGATTATTCTCTTGTAGTACCTTCAGACTTTGGAATGTTATTCCAAAGTCTGAAGGTACTTTGGAATGTTTACTGACTCCTATTTTCCAAGGAAAATAGGAGTTGGATTTCAGGACAAAGCATCAATTAGATGCCCTCCTCCTCCTCCTCCTCCTCCTGCAAAGGAACAAGAGATGGGTGGAGGCAACAGGAAAGCCATTCAAAGGACTTGACCGTGCCTACTCCGCCCTCTTGTGGAGCGCACAATCACACACACAAAGGCCAATTGTGCGGTGTCTGACTTTGTTCCTGCCCAGGACGGCTCGATAAATTGACTAGATAAAATAAATCCAGCATATCACGATATCTGTATTACCCGGATTTCAAGGATCATCGGTTAAGGTCAGCAAGGCTGATCGGTTTCACTTGCCACCTTTAAAGGCTTCTGATCAATCAGCAGAAGTTGATGCCCTGCCTGCAACACACACACACACACACACACACACACACACACTGCCTGGAGGGTTGCCAGTTTGGAAGAAAGCGGCACACCGACAGGTTTCCAAGAAAGTGCTGAGAACTGGTTTGCCCTTCCTTTTCTTCTCCCCAATACGGAATGAGTGGATTATTTTTAAAAAATATTTTAGTAAAAGGAATGCTATTAGAATTAGAATAGAATTAGAATTAAAAACATTGGCATTAGAATGAATTAGAATTAGAAGAGAATATAGAATTAGAACAGAATTAGAATCACTAGAATTAGAATATAGAATTAGATTAGAATTAGAACTGAATAGAACAGAATAGAATTAGAATCGTAGGAATATGGAATGGAGAATGGAGAATGGAGAATGGAGAATGGAAGGGAAGGGAAGGGTAGGGAAGGGAAGGGAAGGGAAGGGAAGGGAAGGGAAGGGAAGGGAAGGGAAGGGAAGGGAAGAGAAGGGAAGGGAAGGGAAGGGAAGGGAAGGGAAGGGAAGGGAAGGGAAGGGAAGGGAAGGGAAGGGAAGGGAAGAGAAGAGAAGAGAAGAGAAGAGAAGAGAAGAGAAGAGAAGAGAAGAGAAGAGAAGAGAAGAGAAGAGAAGAGGCCAAGTGTGACTGGACACACAAGGAATTTGTCTTCGGTGCATAAGCTCTCACTGTACATAAAAGCTACAAGTGATAATCATCACTTATAGTTACTGAGTTATTTAGTGCCTCGAAAGTGATACCTATTACAATTAGCAAGTGAGTAGTTTACCGTGGTGGCTCAGTGGTTAGCAAGCAATACTGCAGGCTAATTCTGTTGACTGCCGACTGCCAGCAGTTCGAGTCTCATCGTCTCAAGGCAGACTTGGCCTTCCATCCTTCCGAGGTCAGTAAAAGGAGGACCCAGATTGTTGGGGGCAAATAGGCTGACTTTGTAAACCGCCCAGAGAAGGTCATAAAGCAATGTGAAGCGGTATATAAGTCTAAGCTGGGACATGATCAGTGAAGTAAAGACAAGGATAGAGAAAGCTCGAACAGCAATCTTCAAAATGAAAAAGGTCTTCTCCAGTCACAACGTAAGCCTAAAACTGAAAATCAGGCTTGTCGGATGTTACATCTTTTCTATCCTGCTCTACGGAGCAGAGAGTTGGTCTCTGACAGAAAACCACTTGAAGAGACTAGAAGCATTTGAAATGTGGATTTACAGATGGTTGTTACGTATAAACTGGGTTAACAAAATCACAAATGAGGAGGTGATAAGCTGCCTGGGAAAGCCAAGGGAAATCATCAAAGCCATTAAAAAGCAAAAGTTAGAATATTTCAGACATGTGATGCGACACTCAGAGAAATACAGCATCCTTCACTTAATCCTATCAATAAATAAATAAATAAATAAATAAATAAATAAATAAATAAATATGATATAAGTCTAAGCGCTATTACCTCTTGGGCTCCAGCTGAGCTGCAACGAGCCTTGCTCCAGGCCAGTTCTCATCTTTGCCACTATGGTAGGTGATTGTAATGTCTACGTGATTGAAGAGGTAGAAGGTGTTCTTCTTGTTGAATTCATCCTGAAAGATATTAAGACACCATGAAATACTTCTAAAACTGGAGTGGGGAAAGATAGCAACAGCCACAGCCAATGCTGTTGGCCATACCAAATTTACGACATAAACAAAAGAACGGAGCCAGATACTCTAAAAATTTGCTGATTTACAAATACTAAGGATTACATAAATTTCCATCTAGTTTTCCAGATGGAGCCCATTCCCAAAGAACAAAAGATGGATAGGACAGTGTTTGGAGCTCATATAAGCTTGCAATAGCTCATTCCTGCATATATCTCTATGCATTTACTGTGGGGGTGGGAGAAACCCTAAATAAAATTCCCTTTCGAATATGGTATGTCTTCCTTCCCCATGCAATTTGTAAACATCTTGTTTTAAAACCTGCCTTTCAGCATGCCCATTTGCTGGCTAAAGAACGGCATCCCAATATTTCCAAAATGCCCAGCGTTGAAGGATTATTTGTTTTCTGAAATGAATTCAACCTTGGGTAGCGTTTCTCAACCTTATGATACGTAAACTTTCGCTCCCAGAATTCCCCAGCCAGCACGCATATAAATTTCAGCCCCTAACATGGGGGATCTTAGTAAATATCTGGCTAACATACTACACCTGCATTGTGGCATCAGCAACAGCACCTTGGAAATCTACTAGGCCTAGGAGGAATTGTGAAGCACACAGGTTGTTAGTTCAGAAAGCATGGTTGGCTGGGGAATTCCGCGAGTTGAAGTCCATAGGGTCTTAAAAGTTGCCAAGGTTGGACAGTCTTGATATAGACTTTCATCGTAATTACTGAATAAACTAGAATTTGCTAGGATGACTAATATTCCAAACCCAAACCAGGCACAAAGCCACTGCTTGTACCAGTTCCTGATCGTTCTTGAAATCTATTTAGGAGAAATATACCGCTGATCACTTACACTCATTATGCAGAAATCTTTTATCCGGCCATCAGATGCAATGTAACAGCCAACTGGAAATCCAGGATTACAGTATTTAAGGTTGTCTTCCACATTGTAACACCAAGTCACAGGCATGTTATCTATAATCCTGAATAAGAACATCATTTGTATCATTCTATCTTTATAAATAGCATGGCATTTATAGGCTTTTAAAATAGTCTTCAAACACTTGCACTCTTAATGAGAAGACTAACACCGCTTCTTCCATGGTCTTCATCTTTCTATTTTTAGAACACGGCTGGACAACACTTAATTCTTCCCTACACAGATCAGTGATTTTTAGAGAACATGTTCTCCTCACCAGTGATGCTGGTAATTCAACTGCATTCCCTTCTTCAAAAAATCCAGTTTGTTTTTGTCTTCTGGCTTCTGTGGGTCGTAAGATTTCACGCAAACTTTCTTGCACTCTTCGTCTTTTTTAAATGTAAACTGGCAACAAGACAAAAGAGATGCAAATGTTTCGATCCACACCATTAAAACGATTCAGCTGGCACTCATGCAAGATTGTGGTTTTGAAATAACCAGAGGTTAAAAGGTGTCGTTTAATACTTCCTTATCTAAAAATTCCCCAGGATTTAATTTTCTGCTGTGTTCCCTTACTTTCTTCCTCTTCCTCTCTCTCTCTCTCTCTCTTTCTCTCTCCCTCCCTCCTTCCCTCTCTCTCTTTCCAACATTCAAAATATATTGCTTAGAAGAGTACTGGCAGACAATTTGGCATCATTCAGAAGAGAGATAGAAGGCAACTTCTTATCCTCATAAAATTAACTAATGACAAATGAATTAAAAGCTGGAAGTAAAAAAGCTGGGAAATTCAAGACCCTTTTCCCTCTGCCCCACAAATTTATCAATGTTTTATTGTTTTATTTCCAGCGATAGCAGCCGCCGCCAGCAATATGCCCTTGGGAAACTCACATAGGAGCAATAGTGATTCTGCAATAATTATATCTCCTTTCTAGCCTGCCTCTGGAAATTCTTTTCAGCTGACCAAGAGTCAGCTCCATTCAGAAAGAAACCGAGTTGGCCTACAATTTCTAAATAGTCCTTTATATTCTGCATAAACACATCCTCCTAACAGCCATTCAGCATCTGTGACCCCAAATGCTTTCCGTGAAGCTTTTGTCAAAAGCAGGAACAAGCGGGTCACCGGAGAATCTCACAATCTCACAAAACCAGCTTCTCCAAAGCATTTGGAAGTCTGTGATCACCTCGTAGGGGGAAGAGGCTATTCTCTCGCCAAACAGAACTTGTCCGAGGTTTTCAGAAGGTCTCTCTTCCGTTTGGTCTTTGCAAAAATCAAAACTGTGCAAGAAGAAAGGAAAGGTTGAGTCTTCACATTATCACGCTTAGGAGTTATGACCCTTCCATCTCTTTTCTTTCAGCTGGAAAAGCCGTACCCAGCCCCTTTCTAGACGCAAGGTGTACTTACGCGTCATATTCATACGGTAAAACAGATTCAACCGAGTCCAGCCTGTTTACAAACAGCTCAATTTTGGGCTAGGATTAAAAAGAGACATTTTTTTAAAAACAGTTGGCAACATAATTTAAGTTTTCTTGAATACTAAGACAAACCCCGAACTCGCTCACCAGCAATAGGGGAGGAAGGGGATTTTAACAGATTAACAGAGTTGGAAGGGACCTCATGGGTCATCTAGTCCAACCCCCCCACCCCAGCCCAAGCAGGATTTGTGGCATCTCGCACAAAATTCAGGGTTCAAAAAAAAGACTTGACATTTCGCAGGTACGTCCCTCTGATTTCTCACCTGCAAATTAATGGCTGGGGGGGGGGGAGAGGAAAAACCTTCATGGGTCACAACGACCCCCCCCCCAAAGAGGCCTAATTAGATGATTAGACTAATTAGACCAAGGATAGATCAATCTATCTATCTATCTATCTATCTATCTATCTATCTATCTATCTATCCTAACCCTCTCTCTCTCTCATCTATCTATCTAAATATCTATCTATCCTAACCCTCTCTATCTATCTCTCTATCTCTCTATCTAAATATCTATCTATCCTAACCCTCTCTCTCTCATCTATTTATACTAAACCCCCCTCTCTATCCTAACCCTCTCTCTCTCATCTATCTATCAAAAAACCCCTCTATCCTAACCCCCCTCTCTCTCATTTATCTATCTATCCATCCTAACTCTCTCTCTCTCATCTATCTATCTAAATATCTATCCTAACCCTCTCTATCTATCTCTCTATCTAAATATCTATCTATCCTAACCCTCTCTCTCATCTATTTATACTAAACCCCCCTCTCTATCCTAACCCCTCTCTCTCTCATCTATCTATCTATCTATCTATCTATCTATCATCTATCTATCTATCTATCTATCTATCTATCTATCTATCTATCTATCATCTATCTACCCTAACCCTCTCTCTCTCTCATCTATCTATCTATCTATCTATTTGTAGAAAATTTATATTGCCGCCTACTCGCCCAGGGGGTGACCCAAGGCGGCCTACACGACTATAAAAGCACCCTATAAGAAATGAAAAATAATAAAAGAAAATAATAAATGAATAACATTAATTTCCTCCCCCACCCCACCCCCACTTCAAGGGTTTCCCCTGAAGGGCTGGGAGTGGATTCGTGTGAATTTGAGACACGTGTTCTCCCTCGAGGAAGCGTGTCGTGTAAACATACACAGACCCTTCTCTCACACACACACCTGTCACACAACCCCCCCCCCCACTTCCCCACCCAGGGAACTACAACTCCCAGGGCCGCGCAGAGGATGCTGGGAGGTGTAGTCCCGGCTCCACAGGAGGATACTCCTGTTCCCCCCATCATCCCATCCCATCCCGCCCGGCGTCCCACCGAACAACCGGCGGCGGGCCCCTCCTGCTTGGTGTCCGAGGGCTCGCAGAAGCTGACGGGCGCCAAGCCGGGCAGGTAGAAGGCGGCGCCGAGGCCTGCGCGGCCTCCCAAAACCATCAGTAGTAGTAGTAGTAGCATCGGGACGGAGAGGCGGCTAGGCCGCGGCCTCCCCATCGTGGCGCTTCCTGGCTCGCGGCAACTCTCTGCGGGTCGGAAGGGGCTCCAAGGTCGGCGGCGGCGTCACAATCGCCCGGCGGGAGCTTCGGCAGCGGCGGCCTCGCACTGAGGAAACGCGGCCGGGCCTGGGTGGAGCGCTTCGCCTCAGCCACCCACGTGACCCGAGCGCGGCGCCGCCATCTTGGGCCAGGGCAGCCTTCGAAGGCCCGTTCAGATTCGGTGGGTCGGCGCTCGATCCGGGGCGGAGCGGAGCCGGCGGCGCCATTTTGGCTGAGGGCAGCGGTCCCTTCCTGCATCCCAGCAGTTTGGGTGCGTGAAGCCAACGTAGAACAATGATGGAATAATATTAGCTGCAATAATAAGCGAAACGTCTTCATAGAATAGAATAGAATAGAATAGAATAGAATAGAATAGAATAGAATAGAATAGAATAGAATAGAATAGAATAGAATAGATATTGCAATATAGAATAGAATAAATAGAATAGAACAGAATAGAATATTGTAATATAGAATAGAATAGAATAGAATAGAATAGAATAGAATAGATATTGCAATATAGAATAGAATAAATAGAATAGAACAGAATAAATAGAATATTGTAATATAGAATAGAATAGAATAGAATAGGATAGAATAGAATAGAATAGAATAGATATTGCAATATAGAATAGAATAAATAGAATAGAACAGAATAAATAGAATATTGTAATATAGAATAGAATAGAATAGAATAGAATAGAATAGAATAGAATAGAATAGAAATTGCAATATAGAATAGAATAAATAGAATAGAACAGAATAAATAGAATATTGTAATATAGAATAGAATAGAATAGAATAGAATAGAATAGATATTGCAATATAGAATAGAATAAATAGAATAGAACAGAATAAATAGAATATTGTAATATAGAATAGAATAGAATAGAATAGATATTGCAATATAGAATAGAATAAATAGAATAGAACAGAATAAATAGAATATTGTAATATAGAATAGAATAGAATAGAATAGAATAGAATAGATATTGCAATATAGAATAGAATAAATAGAATAGAACAGAATAAATAGAATATTGTAATATAGAATAGAATAGAATAGAATAGAATAGAATAGAATAGAATAGAATAGATATTGCAATATAGAATAGAATAAATAGAATAGAACAGAATAAATAGAATATTGTAATATAGAATAGAATAGAATAGATATTGCAATATAGAATAGAATAAATAGAACAGAATAAATAGAATATTGTAATATAGAATAGAATAGAATAGAAATTGCAATATAGAATAGAATAAATAGAATAGAACAGAATAAATAGAATATTGTAATATAGAATAGAATAGAATAGATATTGCAATATAGAATAGAATAAATAGAATAGAACAGAATAAATAGAATATTGTAATATAGAATAGAATAGAATAGAATAGAATAGAATAGAATAGAATAGAATAGAATAGATATTGCAATATAGAATAAATAGAATAGAACAGAATAAATAGAATATTGTAATATAGAATAGAATAGAATAGAATAGAATAGAATAGAATAGAATAGAATAGAATAGAATAGAATAGAATAAATATTGGAAAATAGAATAGAATAGAATAGAATAGAATAGAATAGAATAGAATAGAATAGGATAGAATAGAATAGAATAGAATAGAATAGATATTGGAATATAGAATAGAATTTTTCTTCTTTTGCCCTCCATCATTCCCAGCGTTAGGCTCTTCCCCAGGGAGTCCTTCCTTCTCATTAGGTGGCCAAAGTATTTGAGTTTCATCTTCAGGACCTGGCCTTCTAAAGAGCAGTCAGGGTTGATCTCCTCTAGGACTGACTTGTTTGATAGCCTTGCAGTCCAAGGGACTCGCAGGAGTCTTCTCCAGCACCAGAGTTCAAAGGCCTCCATTCTTTGGCACTCAGCCTTCCATATGGTCCAACTTTCACAGCCATACGTTGCAACTGGGAAAACCATCGCCTTGACTATACACACTTTTGTTGGCAGGGTGATGTCTCTGCTTTTTAGTATGCCATCTAGATTTGCCATAGCTTTCCTCCCCAGGAGCAAGCATCTTTTAATTTCTTGGCTGCAGTCCCCATCTGCGGTGACCTTGGAGCCCAGGAAAATAAAATCTGTCACTCCATTTCTTCCCCATCTATTTGCCAGGAATTGGGAGGGCCGGGTGCCATGATCTTAGTTTTCTTAATGTTGAGTTTCAAGCCAACTTTTGCACTCTCCTTCTTCACCCGCATCAAGAGGCTCTTGAGTTCCTCTTCACTTTCTGCCATTAGAGTGTTACATTACATTATAGTATGGTACGCTGGTTTAACTGCTGCGGACAGGAAGGCACTACAGAGTGTGATCAATTCGGCACAAGAAATCATTGGTTGTCCTCTAACACCAGTGGATGACATCGCCAGGTCTCGCTGCTCTAACAGAGTAAGGAAGATACTCATGAGATGATTCACACTCTGGTCAGTGTCTCTTCGCACTTCTACCATCAATGCATAGCCAGCCGAACAAATAGGTTTAAAAATAGTTTCTATCCTTGGGCTGTCAGACTCTTAAAACACAACCACAATTACTCCACGCACACGTGGAAACGTATGACTAGTTTTTCTTTTTCTTTTTCTTTCCCACCCCTAATTATTTGCATAGGGATTATTCTTTATACTATTTATGTTGTTTGTATTTTTTGTCATGGATTGCACCAGTGAGGCTAAAACCAATTTCGTTGTATACATGATGCACAATGACCATAAAGGCTATAGTACTATAAACCTGTCTGGGTGACTCTGGACCAGTCACCAGGAGCCTGGGAGTTTTAGTCCCGCCTTAGGCACTGAAAGTCAGCTGGGTGTCTTTGAGCCAATCACCAGGAGCCTGGGAGTTCTAGTTCTGCGACTTTCCTAGCCGACTTCCAATAACTGGCACGGAAGGCCACAAATCATGGTCTCATTTAGCAACTACAACAAAAAAGGTTCATAAAGATTCACCGCCCTGAGTCCCTTCTGGGAGAAGGGCGGTATACAAATTAAATTAATAAATTAATTAATTAATAAAATAAAATTTGGTGCTGTTGCATGATGCTTCAATGACCACACAACTAATTTTCTGGTCAGAGTTGCGGTTGTTAAGTCAAGGACCCCTTGAATGGTACTTATGATTCTAGTCCAAAGTTGTATTTGCATCGCTCCATGAAGATGCACCACTCTTCAATGACCCACACATCCATGCTTTTTAATTTATTGCAGAGTTGCATGCTTCTAGAGAACCACAAAGAAGAGTGCGGGCAAATCTTTGAAGGAAAGCATCTCAGGCTGAAATGCAATCAACAAATCTACCGTCTTCCAAGGCGTATTTATTTATTTCCTATAATTTTATTCCAAACTCCCAACTCAATCAAGGCACAGTCACATGCACGCCCTTATCGGAGAAGAGGCTCGCGCATGCGCAGACACCCCCACCCGCCGTTACCCGGACCCATTTCTCCGCTCTCCCAAACCCTGGCCACGCCTCCTCCCTTTCGCCATGCTTTCATCCGGGCTTTTCAGCTCCGTTCGAACGCGCTGACGTCACCTATATAAAGGCCCTCAGCCCCTTTGTTCCTCTTCAGTGCGTCGTTGCAGGCCGGCGGGGAGGAGGTAAGGATGCGAGGTAGCGGATGAGGGAGGCTTTTTTTTTTTAAAAAAAATGAGGCCTTTTTGATATAATATGTATGTGCTTTTTTTTTTGTCTCACGCACGCAACACCGTTTAGCGGACCCCCAAGGCCGTTATTTATTTCGCTTTCCGTTCCCTCACACCCCTCAACGGTTTTCACCCTTCCCGCTTCTTCTCCTCAAGGGGTGGCTGAGGCGCCATTTTAAAGCTTGGGGAGTTAGGTGGGTGGCGGGAAGTGCTGTTTCTTTTTTCCTCCCCTCCTCCTCCTCCCCCCCCCAAACACGGGCTCCTGAGGGAGGGTCGCGGGAGCCGCCATTTTGCGGCCGCTTTTAGAGGCGCCTCGATGCTTCGCCCGCCCCCTTCTTCAAGGCGCGTGGGACGGGAGGGGGGAAGGGCGACGGGAGTGCGCACGCGCCGCTCTTTCGGGAGGCCCTTTTTTTGCGGAGGGCGCATGCGCTCCGCGCGGTCTTTTCGGCTGCCGCGCATGCGTGGTTTGCACGAAAAGGCTCCGGGCTTTTGTTGCTCGCTATAACCGAACGTGGGAATTGCTTTTCTTAAAGGTTGGGTGCTGCTTTGTTATTAATATTATTAATATTATTATTATTATTATTATTGCTTTGTTATTGGTGCATCATCATCATTATTATTATTATTATTATTATTATTATTATTATTATTATTATTACCACCGACCAAATTCGAAAACTGAATTTTTTGGAAATTTGCTCAGGTTCCTTAGTTAGGGCGTTATATCTTTTCTACCTCTCCCTTTGAACTTAAACCGTCCATTTATATTTTGGAATAAAACCCTTGCAGAATGGAATGGCCGATGTGGTTGGGCCTTCAGCAGGCTCGATGCTTTTATTAGGGTTTTTTTTTGTTGCTGTTGAAATACCTGGGTATCTTTTGGAACAGGGAAAATAGTGAGAACTGTCCAGGGAACTATTAAAAACAGTCAGAAGAGAGTTGAATGGAGCTTTTCATTCAATAGAAGTGTCCAGAAATATATTAATAACTGCTAAATTTCACAATACTTTAGTTGCTATTTAGGTTTCGGGGTTCTAAATGAACCTGTTTGGAGGGATTGGTTTGGATAGACCAGGGGCAGGCAACTGTGGCCCTTTTACAACCTCTGTCACAGGAATTCTGGGAGTTGAAGTCCACAGGTTGTAAAAGAGCCACATTTGCCCACCCCTGGGATAGACTTAAGTTAGAAATTAAATTCATTTCATTGTTTTAGGACGATTGAGCAATATTTGTAAAAGGAGCTTTAAGAAAAACAATTACGGAATGAGGTTTAAAAGGACTATTATGAGGAAATGTGGTTTGTTAATGGCCATTCTTGGTTCATGCTTAAACTAGAAGAAAGTTATTTTACCATGTCATATTGTGTTTTTTTCCCCCTTCTTGATTGTAGGAACGGGTTGGGCCACTTGAAAATGTACTCTTTATAAAGGGCATTTTAGTGCAGCAGTAGGAATGAAGTAATTGACTAGTAATGAAAATGGAATGTTATCAACGATGTCTTTTCTATGCAGGAAATCCCAAAAATTGTATTGCAGTTGGATGTGACTATATTTTTTATGGTTTCTGAAGGTTGGTTGTATTGTTCTAGATTCCAAAACCTGTCAAAATGGTTGAAGCAGATCGGCCTGGGAAGCTGTTCGTTGGTGGATTGAACATTGAAACGAATGAGAAAGCTCTTGAATCTGTCTTTGGCAAATATGGCCGTATCGTAGAAGGTAAGGGCAAGGCATCTTGGTATGGTTTTCAGTTCTGCTGTGATGAACTCAGCTTTTTTGATCGGCTGAAGTGATAGAACTTACCTATCCTCTAAGAAGTTCTGAGCAGGCTTCTGTGAATCCTGGGTTGTACCCCTGTGAGATCAGCAAACAAAATAATGCTTGTATCTCTCTCAGTTCTCCTTATGAAAGATCGTGAAACCAACAAATCTAGAGGCTTTGCTTTTGTCACATTTGAGAGCCCAGCAGATGCTAAGGATGCAGCAAGAGATATGAATGGAAAGGTAAGAATTAATGTCTGGTTTTTATTGTGGTAAAACTCAAAAGGAGAGTACTGAAATAGTTTCAAAGGATAGTGTCTGTTGATTTTCTAAGAGATATCTTGAGAAAATTAGTTGTCTTTCGAATTGGATAGCAAAAGTTGCTTTCCAGCATCTCTTAAAGCCGGGGGGGGGGGTGGTTTCTAGTATACGATGTTGTTTTTGCAGTGGTAATAGTACCATAAGAAACATACCAGATATATGATAAATGTTTGTTGGATGCTCCTCAAAACACAAGAGGAAAAGATGTCCCATATAAACAGGACAGCCATATGTTTACTTCCAAAATGTTAGTATTGCAATTTGAAGTTAAAAAGACAAATTGCTTAAAACACTGTAGTAATGTACTTGCAAATCCTACTTAATATTCTCTGGTTTAATGCAAGTACGGTGACATAACCTTGGTAACTAACCAGCAATCAATAAACATTAGCATTCTGAGTCCTCTGTGTGCACTAACCAGCTAGGATTGGATGGTGATGATAATCTAAAAGTCTAAAAATGTAATAAGCCTAAAGGCAGGCGTTATTCACAAAGATTGAATTAGATGCCTTTGTTCAGTCTTTAGATGGAAAATCCATTAAAGTTGAACAAGCTACCAAGCCAACCTTTGAAACTGGTAGACGTGGGCCCCTCCCTCCAAGGAGCAGAGGACCCCCAAGAGGCCTTAGAGGTGGAAGAGGCAGCAGTGGAACCCGAGGGCCTCCTTCAAGAGGCAGTCACTTAGGTATGTTTAAGTTCCTGTGTATTGACGGCACACAAGACATAGAGAAGTTGAATGGGAAGAAGGAAAATAGCTGGACAGAAGGTAAAGTGCTCCGAGCAAGAATTACTACACTTTGAAATGCAAAAACAAAAAACCCAGTCACAGTCCAAGTAGTGCTTCGGGGTGTCCATGTGCTCTTGTTCTTAGATGAGATTGGTGGTCTTTAAAGTCTGGCTTGCCTGAACTTGTATTTCAAAAGCAGGTCCAGAGTAAATATCTAGAAGACACCATACTACAAATTCCTGCCTTAATATGCAAAAAAATAATGTCAGTTTCATATTGATAATCAACAGGTAATTTTTTAAATCAGAAGGAAGCTGGAACATTAGCTATTGAATGCTCAAGGAGCAGGTTTCTTGATTTTAAGCGGATGCTGATCAGGCTGTGGGTAGTTCCTGGTCTGGATGGCTATTTGCTATCTCTCACAGCTCATCTTAAACTGTAAACAAGCTTTAACAACCAACAACCAGGGTATTCCTCTGGAACAGAGCTGTCATCCTAAGTATGCTTGTGAGCTTCCTTGAAAGTAACATTGGCACCTGAAAAATGATTGAATGTCTGCTGACCTGCATTCTCACCTGTGCTCTGAGTTTACAAGAACAGAGGCTCTACAGTTAGAAGATGGGTGTAGGTTACCAGTTTTAGCTGCTTGCTGCTTTTCTATAACTTGTTTTATTAGTGGCCACAGCCATAGCATATAAAATAGGTTTGCATAAATCTGTCATACAGGTTGTGCAGGTTTCTATTTAGAGGCCTTGATCCAGAGGGTTGACTTTCTCAGGACAAAGGAAATCCTGAGCATGCTTGTTCTTAACCCCTTTTCACTTCTGGTGCCTTTCAGCATTGTGATGATGCTTTCTGAAGCTGTCATGCTGTCTTCTAGGTTCCTCTAGAGGCCCTCTTCCAATGAAAAGGGGCCCGCCTCCCCGTAGTGGGGGCCCACCACCCAAAAGACCTGCGCCATCTGGACCTGTACGCAGCAGTAGCGGAATGGGTGGTAGAGGTAAGCCTTGTGCAAATGTTGCTTTAGTTTGCTCATAAAGTTTTAACTTGAGGGCTGTGGCACATTCAAAATTTGGGGCTTTTAAATTCTTAGTGCTGTTTGTGTGAGGGTTCTTTACACTCCAGGCACTGGATACAGCACAGAATAGCAAATCTATATAAAATACTTTATTGCAACATACACCTTGCCCAGCAAGCTATTGCTCTGGGTCAACTCTGCTCTTCCAGGCTTTACAAGATGCTGCCACCGTGTAAATGTGTCTTTAATGCTCAGTTCCAACTAAAATCTTTATGGGTAACATGGACCCTTTTGCCTTCTTCCAAATATTCTTGCACTAGTTCAGGGGTTGGCAACCTTAAACACTCAGAGCCACTTGGACCCATTTCCTACAGAAAAAAAACACACCAGGAGCCACAAAACCTGGATGGGCATGGCCAACTCGATGTCACTCACTCCCACCCAGTCACATGACCACCTAGCCATGCCTACCCAGCCACAAAACTATTCTCTGTCTCCCTTCCCTCTCTCCTCTCTGTATCTCTCTTTCTCTCTCTCTCTCTCCCTCTCTGTGTATCACACTGTATATATCTGAGCGGACAGCAGCTCGCTTAAGGAAGGTCTCTCCACATGTGCGCACACTCCCAACTCAGCCACAGCCAGCTAGGGGATTAAGAGAGGAGGAGGGGGGGGAGGAGAGTGCAGGAGCGAAGCTGCCCTGTACCTGCTTCCACGCCACATTTGCGTGTAAGGCAGCCTTCACTTCCTGCCGCTTCGGGCTGGAGTCCAAAAAAGAAATGTGGGGCGGGGCGAACCAGTGATGGGACAGGGAGCTGCGGCAGAGGGCCCAAAGAGCTGCTTGTGGCTCCAGAGCCGCAGGTTGCTGACCCCTGCACTAGTTGAAATGAGATTATGCTTAATGTGTGGTTCTTCCTTCTAACTGCTATTGAAGAATTTGTATAATTGTGCATAGACTTTTGCCTTCATTAAAAAACAGTTCAGTATAACATTTCTCCCACTCAGAATGGGAACAAATGGCTTCTCGTTGCCTTGATTGTTTCCAAAATACTCCAATTTGGGTTTGTTTTTTAATTTTAGCGCCCCTGTCCCGTGGCAGAGACAGCTATGGGGGGCCTCCACGAAGAGACTCCTTGCCCTCACGAAGAGATGTCTACTTATCTCCCAGAGATGATGGCTACAGTACTAAAGACAGGTAAAATAATGCTTGTTGAAGCAGATGTTCTCGGACTTTGTGCTATTTTGCTTGTCAGTAATCAAAAAGTAACTTAATTTTTAATTTCTGTAGCTATTCAAGCCGAGATTATCCAAGTTCCAGAGATACCAGAGATTATGCCCCCCCACCAAGGGATTATGCCTATCGTGATTATGGACATTCCAGTTCCCGTGATGAGTATCCCTCAAGAGGTTACAGGTACCTAAAGTTCCCTTGTATGTGTTGGTCTCTTTATGTTCTATAGAGACTGTATATGTTCTATAGAGGCAATATTTATTTAGAAACACTGTTGGCTCTCCGTAAGGATCTCTAGAAAAGCCCAAAATAAATCAATTCCTTCAGTCATCTCATCTGTAACAAGGAGGGACCTGGGTTGGTTACCAGTAGTCCTCTGCCTGTGACCATTTGTCTTTTCGAAGTTAAAATACCCCTGAACAAATGGTGGTTACAGAGAGGCTTTGGAGCTCCAGCCTTGCAGGATTGTGGTCTTTGGCCTCCCCTAACAACCATGGGATTTGATTAATAAACGCAGTCAACATAACCAAATCATTGATGGCACGGATTGCCAACACTAGGTGAGGGGGTCACACTTCAGGATGGTAATTCCAATCAAATTGTCATTATTGCAAGTCTGGAAATACCTATACTTGGTGATCAGTACACTTTTTGAATTAAATATTGATGGCAGGCTTGGCTTTGATAGCCTTTTAAAGACCTCAGAGTGCAGACCATACATAACTTAGTGTGTACATCTGTATAACGTGGTGAATTGGTTAGAGTTTGATCCTGGCGGGGCTCAAGGTTATTCTTTTATCTGGCCCCACCCCCAATCTATTGCTGCCTCCTGAGTCCCAGCTGATCGCCTAGAAGGAGAAAAACTGTTTAAACTCTTGCGGAGGGGCTTCAAAAGGCCACCCTACAGTTGATCAGTGTTAAAAGGCAGTTTGGTGGTAGACCGGTGCCTCCAAAAACAAATAAGTAGACCGGTACAGCTCTGCAAGCAATTAAAAGCCTGGTAGACAAGTACCTCTGCTAAATCCTAAAGAATTGTCACATGATCATCAAGCCATGCCCACAGAACCAGTAGTAAAAGATTTTAGAACCCACCCCTGGACAGTATATAAGCCTAAATGCTATAGCTGTTGCTATACCTCATGCTTCATAGAGGAGAGATGGAGAAAACGTTACACAGTTTAGAAATGCAGAGAAAAGCAGATCAATGGAAGCAAGAATAAACTAGACTCATTTCTATCACTGTGGACATTTGGTACTAAATCCTAGTAGTTATTCCTCCTACAGCGATCGGGATGGCTATGGAGGGCGTGACCGGGATTACTCGGACCATCCCAGTGGAGGCTCTTACAGAGATTCCTATGAGAGTTACGGTAAGTGCTGACTTTGAGGGCTTCTAAGGAATGTTTTAGGCTTCTTCCTTGACTCGCTAGAGTGCTGCTCCTGGGGGGTGGGATTAACATGATGGGTTTCTCTGCTGCAATGGAAGAAAAAAATGTAAAAAAATGTTTTTATTTTAACGAAACAATTGAATTGCAGTTCCCTTAACCTATCGAAGCAAAGTTCAACAATTCTGAATTGCATCTCTCTCACTGGAAAAACAATGGCTGAGTTTCTTCTATAAAAATAGCAAGCAGTTCTGGAATAATCCCAAAAAAAAAAAAAAGAGCTACTTTGTGAAAAACCAACATCTTCAAACAGCCTGTTTAATTCCTTCTCTGCCCGATCCTTCCCCCTACCAAATATAATGTGAGATTATATTTAAACTACTCCTCAGTTTAAAAATGCAAAAAAAAAGTCAGAGAAGCCATTGATGCATTTCTTTTAAAAACTCAGATGTAAAATTGTGGTGATATGATTTATAGTGTTGCCCTATTACCTGACCATTGAACCTGCAGGTAACTCACGTAGCGCTCCCCCTGCACGCGGGCCCCCTCCATCATATGGTGGAAGCAGTCGCTATGACGATTACGGAAGCACCCGTGATGGGTATGGTGGAAGTCGAGAGAGTTACTCAAGCAGCAGAAGCGAGGTCTACTCAAGTGGCCGAGACCATGTGGGCAGACAAGACAGAGGCCTTCCCCCTTCTATGGAACGGGGCTACCCTCCGCCACGCGATTCTTACAGCAGCTCGAGCCGCGGAGCACCCCGAGGTGGCGGCCGGGGAGGGAGCCGCTCGGAAAGAGGTGGAGGCAGAAGCCGATACTAAAAAACCTTTGAAACTCATGGACCAAATCAAGTTTTTTCCTCCTCCTCCTCCTCCCCCCAACACAAGGAATGTGGAAGTTTTATCTCGTTCCCATCCAGAGGACTACCGAAACGATGTTTTTAACTTTTTTTTTAATTGTTGCTTGTTAAGTTCCCCTTCATTACTGATGTTTTTTGTGAGGAAAGAGTAAAAACATGTTTAATTTCATTTCAAAATTGTTAATAATTTCTCTCAAAAAGCAGATGTTAATGTATGCCGTTTTGAGCCTATGTACTAGTGTTGTAACCTTTTCAAAGTAAAAGTTAACCCTGAAATGCCACACTTCTCACTTCATCAATGCAACAGCCAGCCTAAGGCACCCCATGCATCTAAAATGGCCGTGGATCGTTCTGCGCATGCAAACATGCCTTCTCTCGAGGCAAGACCTATGATTTGTTGGAAGGGTGGGGTGGGGATGGATGCCAACCCTAAAACTATTAACTGTCCTCTGAAATGCAAAGATGCTCCCAAATAATGACCAGTCTCCGGTCCTGTGTAAAATTCAGGATACCATTCAGCCTTTTAAGTCAAAACCACCAGTGGATAAAGCTGAATGTACACGGTGCCATTCTACGCATTTCCTTAGGCAATTTGCAAGAACCTCGCCCCCCCCCTCAGTAATATATTAAACCTGTAGCAAGCAAGCTGCAGAGTTCTGTAAGTTAAAAAAAAAAAAAGAGGTTTGGCCCATTCCATCCAAGAAGCTGCAGAACGTACTTGCTCTTACTGTTTCAAATTTTTGCAATCCTGTAGTGTCTCATTTTTAAAGGAACATCTTTGACTCCAAAGGCAAAATGGAGAAAAGTAAGATAAGCAAAGAAGTCTTTCTCACCAACCTCTGAAAAGCTCATGGCTTCAATTAAACAAGTGAAAACTTTCAGCAGCCCACAACAGCTTTAAAGCATCAAATGCCCGTGAAACAGCAAAAGATGGTAAGCAAAGCAAAAACTAGTTTTTCGGTCTAAGTCAAAACGTGAAACCAAAGCTATCGTCCTTTGTAGTGCAGTAGGACATTCTGTGCATCATGGCAATGGAAGTTTTTCTAGCTTTTAAAGAAAGCGCCAAATGGAAAAAAAAAAAAATACCTGTGCTGGAAAGCCTTAGGCGAAGCCTTCTAAATTCATCATAACCTTGTCTTGGATGAAAATATGTATGGCACAAAGCTTTTGAAAATGATGCTAAGAAAGCAACTTGTAAACAAAACGTCCCCATAAAGGGTTGGGAGGGACTGTTGCTTTTTTGGCCAGTATGTTTCAATGAAGATATTTATAAAAAATAAAAAAAAGCAAGCTACTTGTATTTTTTTAATTAAGAAATATAAAACCGTAATACAATCAGAACTTGGCTTAAGTTGCCAAAATCTGTGTTAACAGCTTGGGAAATGTCAAGCAAGCCATGATTACGAACTTGATGTTTAGTTGGATGCCTGACTTCTTTTCTTTATACTGTAGTCTTGTTTGGGAGTTTTGGTACCTGGGCCGAGTTGTCATGACCCAGGTGCGGCCAGGAAGTTCAAAAGATGCTGTTGAAATGTAGTAAGACCTGAAGACCTCCAGCTAAAAGTGCCTCCTCTAAACCTTCCAAACACATTTGCCAGTCAAATGGACTTACCATGAGAAAAGCACCATTGGAAAGAAAATCAGAATCCATAAAGCCATGCGACTTTTTCACTAAGCCATTCCAGTTCATTCCAGTCCAATGAACCTTCCACCTCTCAAATGTGTAAAATGTTAGATCGTGACAGACTAAATCGGCAAGCCCAGGTTGTTGGTTTTTTGAGGGTTTTTTTTTTCCTGTTTCGGGGAGGCGGGGGTTGTGGGTTTGGGCGGTTGGGCCCACCGGAATCTTTACACCGTCTGTAATTGTTGCAGGCTGAACGCTCGTTCCCTTTAAGATGAGACCCAGAAAGCAGTGCATGTGTTGGAATGAACATCACGTTGGTGAGCTGCATCAGAGCAGCAGGTAAGCTTGGAGGTAAGGGAGGCTTGTTTCAGATATCTTGCAATTTTTTTTAAAAAAAAGCTTGAAGTAGGACAAATTCATCGTTGCTGGTTTGTGGAATTAGCCCAACTTTTAGTTCTACAGTTCAGTTTGAACAGGCTGATAACACGCCCCGTTCCATGAGAAGGTTGCTTTTGCAAGCGAAAGGAAACAAATACATTGATTATTAAAGTCGAAAATAAATACTGTATCCAATATGGTTAAAGTGCTGATGTGTGCTCTGTTAAAAACTTCTAAAGAGGGAGTTACATATGAAACAGGATAAAGAATGTTCAGTAGAAACCTTCCAAAATAGCACTTGGAACTACCTTGTTTCCCTCCAAAATAAGACATAATAAGCCCAATCGGGCTTTTGAGTGCATGGCAATAAGGCCAAGCGCTTATTTCAGGGTTCAGAAAAATATAAGGCAGGGTCTTATTTTCGGGGAAACACGGTATCTTGGTTTTCCCCAGTGGACATTATGGCGCACCTAGGTTTTGTGTAGCTAGTTTCTTAAATCACTTCCTTTTTTTAAAAAAAATGGAGATATAAACAGTTAAACAGCTGGGGAGCTAATGTGCTTGTGGGCAAATATCTCCGTTGACCTTAACAAGGGTAAGCGGACAGCTCTTAAGCTTTTGCTGAAAGCTGTTTATCGTTGAGGCCCAGCATTTCATAAGAGATGATCTGTCACTTGAGAAGGTGTTAACAAGGGAGGAGTCGTAGTCATTTACGGCAGCTTGTTCAGAAACCGCAAGCAGCCAGGTATGTTTTAAGTCCAACGAAGTAAAGATCCTAAAATGATTCTTTTTGTGCTATGGAGTTGTTTCATTTTGGCAATGGCATTAGCTAGTCTATACTAACGATCATGTTTTGGCAGCCTTTCTGTTCTGACAGTCTCCTAATGTTTGTATTCTAGGTACAGAATTGTGTGGAGGCCTCCAAAGAAAGAAGCAGACTCAAAATATGGATATAAAGTTTAAAGAAGGCAATTTGCAGGAAAGTCAAATGCCATTGTCTGTTGTGACTACAGACAAGGGTCGTATGTGAGATAAAGAGTCTTAAATGTCAGATGGAAATTATTTCTGTCTTACAAATGCGATTGAAATCCTGGCAGGCAGACATCCAACAAAAGCTGTGGCTTGTGATTTAAGGGGGAGTCGGGAGATAGAATGGGGAAACCTTCAGTTAGACGAGGTGAAGTGTATGTCTTCCTTAACTGCCAAGAGACTAGACAGCAGTGCAGGAGGCAGATTTTCAAAACGTGGCCAATTGCAATACTGAATTTTTCCCCAAGAAGAACTATTAATTAAACCCTCATGTTCAGCATGATGTTTAGCCAAGAGTTGAACAACAATTTTTGATTTCACAAGAATGCCACAGCCATCTATAAATGGTTTGGGGAAATCTCATATGAACGAGACCTCATACAGTCCCGTAAAGTTACCAATTCCCTTTTCATGAAAAGCGATTGTGAAAAGGAGCTAGTGCCATAAATTTTAAGAAACAGGTAACGTTTTGGTGAAATGAAAACTGGCGCATCGTGGAAGACACTCAACAGCTGAAGCTTGGGATCCTTGTATTCACTAAACTCTCAATAAAGCGTTGATTTCCTCCTGAGCTCTTCATTCCTGTGTGTGGACCATTAAGTGGTCTGTGATAACAGTTCTGGCTTTCAGAACGAAGTGTGGCGCAGGAGTGGCCAAAGGCTACTCGAATATTTATCAGATTCAATATTAGTGATTCGATTACCGACTTTACTGGCAGGCTTTTAAGTTACGGGTAGTTTTGAACACACTACAAAGTTTGAAAGGGTTTCCAAAAAGGATATAACTTTGTAAGCTTTTCTACCGAGGGAGATAAAACTGCACTGTAGACACTGCTGCCTTTTGCTTTTAAACAATCTAATAGAAGCTCATGAGGTAGACAAGAACAGGCCTGCCAGTACTTTTGGGTAGGTGCTATAAACCAGTTAAAACAGATTGGAGATATGGGCAAAAAACAGGCAGAGAAAGATACTATGGCATTAACTGGCCAATTGCGGAGTAATCAAAATGCACAAGGATGGGGGCAGAGGAAATGGCCCAGGAAAAGGTTCTAGAACTTCTGTATAATTGGGCCCTGTTTATTGAGTAAGTTTGTCACCTTAGGGCAGTGTATGGTCCTAGGGCTTCTCCATGACTAAAAACACTGCATTTTGGGGCCAGACCCCACCCAATTACTGCTTCGGTGAACTTGTGTCTGATTACAATCCTTTGCTTTAAATAATGCAAATTCACAGAACGATTCCACATGCACAAAAGAAAAATCTGCCGGCAAGTATCTTTTTAGGGGAAAGCCATGGTTCCATTTTAAAAGAGAAGAACTTGCAGCAAAAATGAAAAAGATCGGGTAGCATTTGTGGAGTGTGCAAAACAGAATTGTCAGTAGAGGGAGACCTAAGCCAGTGGGAAGGGATGTGGGGCTCAAGCGCTGGTGGAATCTGTTCCTGCTCTGGCCCACAAATATGTGGGTGAAAGGGACGTTTCTTGCTCAGCCAGTTGGCCGGCATGCCCAGAAAAGGGGGAAAGTGCAATCATTCCTGGTGAAACAGCTAAGGGTCTGCTTACGTTGTACATTATATGCTGGGGGATCCACCATCCTGGACACCTGGCTTTTACTTCAAAACATTTTATGCCACCCTTCGAATTGCAGCATTGCACTGAGGGAAACGGGTATTCAAAGTGCTTTTTTAAAAAAGCCCCAACAATTTGGAAAGTGAAATTTGTACAGAGTTTCAAACCCTACCCAGTTTTCAGTTCTTGGCATGCTCTGCAGCATCTGGTGAAGCTCATGAGCTCAGAGGAGGGGTGCAGCATGGCACAAAACCACAAACCAGAAATAGACAAACCTTGAAGCTTCAGTACAGCTGCCTCTCGAGTGGCTCAAGTGGCAGTTTCAAGACAGGAAGGAGGGCGAGTAATAAAGGGGCTTCCCTTTTTTTTTTTTGCAAAAGGCAGCCATCCACCAACACGACTCCAAAGCCCTGCAGTTTTTATCATTGGAGGGGGGGCTGCAAACCACAGCCCTCCCAAAAAAAGAAATTTGAGCACAACTCCCAGAAACCCAGAGTTAGCCCACTTTTGGCCTTCATGGCTCAAAAATCACAAGATGCTACTTTTTGGATTAAAAAGTGTGAATCCAGCTGTATCCGTGAACTCTTGTGTTCCCTTTTTTTAAAATTATGTGCTTGTGATTGTTTTACATACAAAACAGTCAAATGTGGAAGGGCTTTTCATAACACTGAAAGAGTGTTCATATCTTATACTTAAAAGATGTAAACCTTTTAAAATATTTAACCTTGATCTGATTTACTTGGGCATTGTATGGATCGATGCCTTAACACAGAGGTCTTCAAACTTGGCACCTCTAAGACTAGTGGACTTCAACTCCCAGTTAAAGTCCACAAATCTCAAAGCCTTAACAGATCTTTGACTGAATCCTAATCCTTGACTGGCCTGTATGTATTGTCACAGATTGTACACAGTCTGAAGTTGAATGATGGCAACTTAAAATAGTGGATAATTCCCTTCTCCCCCCCCCCCCCATTAAAAAGTAAATTACTTTTTTAAAATGCATCTTTCAGAGATATCTGATGTATACAGCTCAGTAAAAGTCTTTTAATACATTTAAAACCATCCCTGCAAGTAGAAAAAAATACCAAGATTTAAACGAAGCCACAACACTTTATCCCCTGATAAGATTCTTAATTTTCCTCATACAGGGAATTTTTTTTTAACCTTCCAGTTTTCACACACTTCCAGTATCCGCTCGCCACCCATCACAGAATTAGGAGAAATTTTACTATTTATTGCAAACTGCAGGCAGTGTTTTCTCACGCCTGGCGACTTTAGGAATTCTGGGAGCTGAAGTCTACCCATCCTCAAGCAGGCTCGCTGGGGGAATTCTGGGAGTCGAAGTCCAAGGTTAAATTTAATTGCTTTATTTTGCGATGGTGGTGGGAATTTTCTGTTTTGTTCTTCCGCAGAAGTAATTGCATAAGGCGATGGATGTAAATGCAACAAACTTGTTCCTCCAGTCCAGGCCACTTCAAAATGTTGCTTTCTTGCTGGGTTGTTTTGGTTTTTTTTTTAAAGTATTCAACAAAAAAAAGTCCTCTTATAGGTGGAAGGTAATAGGGGAACCTCTTTAACTGCTCGTTCACCCACCACAGAAGAAGCAGGAAGATGCAGCCACGGATGTGGGTTTGGCTTTACCGTTGCACAAAAGAAGCTTAAGAACAGAACAGGCTCCGGTCATGAATCCAGAGGAGCAAACGGTGACTTGGTTGATTTCTCTGGGGGCTTTGAATTCCCCCAAAATGATGGTTGAGGACCCCGTGCAATTCCTCAAGACGTCTCTGAAAGACGGAGTTGTCCTTTGCAAACTCCTTCTCCGACTTCTGCCCGGCTCTATCGAAAAGGTATGACAGTCCGCGACTTCATTTGCTTGCTTTAGAAAGAAGGGTAGCTAAGAGATGGACTTTTTTGGAGACCAGCTAGAATTGCTCTTCAATCATTTTGCTCTTCAGTGGCGAGGGGTAAATTTTAATTGCATGTAGTCGGGAGGGGTAGGGGGAAATATCCTGCTTTCTAACACTGTAGGGACAGGATCCCATATCACTGGGGAATCGTAAGAAGCCTTGAAGATCTTGGACCGGTGCAAAGAAACCAAAAATATTCTACAATCCAGTAGAAATCTTTTAGTGGAAGAGCCTGCCCAGTTTCTGGAATATAACAAAGACAAAATCGAAGAGGTTTCCAATTTATAACAAGAGATACAAAAAGGTCCTTTTTAGAGGGGGGAGAAGAGAGAAAATGCCTGGGTCCAACCCAAAACATTAATTTTCTTGAAAGCGTTGGCTCAAGGACAGCTCAAGGCAGAACTCACCAGCTCAAACAGGACCCTAAAAATTATTTCAGTATATATATATATATTTTCCTCTCCTTCCACTCCTGTATCCAGACTATTGATTTCAAAGGAGGGATGACTTAAGGGAGAGGATATTAACATGGATTTAGAAATCCATGCGTAGAAAATGAGAAGTGGAAGAACTGTGAACTTTTAGACCCACCGAGAAGCATTTGGAACTTGCAAGAGGCAAATGGGAAACACCAGAAAGAAAGAAAGAGAGGAAGAAATAAACCCATGTTGTCTCTTCGCGTTGCCTTGGAAGTCCCTTTCTTTCTCTTGAAAAAGGAAGCGTTTCTTGGGGTACCTGCGTGGACCGCCTCCCTCTCTGAATTGTCCTATAGAAGGGCTTAAAGTAGGGATCGCCAAACTTGGCAACTTTTTAAGGCTTGTGGACTTCAGCTCCCAGAATTCCTCATGCTGGCTGAGGAATTCTGGGAGTTGAAGTCCACAAGTCTTTAAAAAAAAAGAAAGCTGTCACATTTGAAGGTCCCTGATTTAGAAGACTCCTTCGACCATCTGGATCTCCTCCCCTACCACTCCGAATGAGCCAATTCTGAAGAAGGAGGAGGAGGAGGAGGAGGAGGAGGAGGAGGAGGAGGAGGAGGAGGAGAAGGAGAAGGAGGAGGAGGAGGAGGAGGAGGAGGAGGAGGAGGAGGAGGAGGAGGAGGAGGAGGAGGAGGAAGAAGAAGAAGAAGAAGAAGAAGAAGAAGAAGAAGAAGAAGAAGAAGAAGAAGAAGAAGAAGAAGAAGAAGAAGAAGAAGAAGAAGAAGAAGAAGAAGAAGAAGAAGAAGAAGAAGAAGAAGTAGTAGTACTGTAGTGTCATTGGCCTGGGTTTAAAAACAAAACAGATTATTCCAACATTTGACCGCCTGGAGCTTCAAATCCACTGCTGTGTTTTCAGCCACATCCTGCACACATGACTGTTGATCTCAGCTACTGCTTCATTAGCTGTGGAAGATCATCTGATGTTGCTTCTCACGGGGCAGAGAAGAGCAAGATCTACAGGCAGGAAGTGCACGATGGTGAGGGCCGTGCACTCCTGGCCTGGAATTTGAGGAATCTCAACGAGACAGCTGCTTGCAGGCTTGATGTGAAAAGTTTGGGCATCCCTTGGGCAACTTCAGAGCTATTTTATTTTTCCTCCCAAAAAGATAAAAAAAAAACCATAATGGAACCTCACAGCACACAGAGTGATTCTATTTCGATTCCAGATTTACTTGCGCAGCTCAATCCATTCAATCTTCCTTGCGGTCATTAGAACCAGCATAAGAAAGGTGGGATATAAACAATCATTTTAAAAGCTATTTTTTTTAAATAAGTATGAAATGCACAGAAGGACAATTCCTGTCTCCTTCGGTCTCCTCATCCCTGCACTTCCCAAGTCCTTTCTTACATTGAGCTCTGCTCGAAAACCAGGAACTATGATTTGGGAATCCGACGTCCCTGGTTCTGTGACCGTTCTGAAGTGCTCAAGAGCTCCTGAAGGACGGAGTCATTATCTGACTTCAGACAAGCCATCTTCCTTTGGATCTGCTGAACCAGAATCGTTGAGAGTAAAATCTCCTTTTTATTTTTAGCAAAAAAGCTCGGCGTTAGAGGGGGGGGCCATTCGTTTGCAAAACGCTGACTCAGGCCCTGCTGCAAATCGATCCCTCTTCTTCACGTTTGCTGCCCTGAAGGTGTTGCGTTTGGATTCCAGTCTCAGCATGTGAATCTATATCTAGAAATTATGGGTTAGCCATCCTGGGAAGTCCCCTGTGACTTGTAAGCAGTGACTGAGTTTTTAGGCATCAATCTGCTAGCAAAAAGGGGGATTTTATTCAAGGAGCTGCGTTTTAAAACACGCAGTGATGCAACTGGATGTGAGAAACTCCTCTGCCCGGATGATTGACAGTGATGTCAGCTGAGCTCCCCGTGAATCTAAACCCCAGCATAGAGATAATGGAGGGCTGTGTGAGAATTGGAGTTTTAACATATCTGCAGTTTGGACAGATCAATACGCAAGCTAGGCAAATGCAGAGGCTTAATGTAAATCTATTTATTTCTGAAACCGTCTTAACTCATCTTATGTCCGTCTTTTGGAAAATATCCTTCTAAACCAGGGGTCACCAACCTTTCGGACCTCAGGGACCAATAAATTCATAATTTTATATTCCACGGACCACTAATATGATCTGCCTAATGACCGGCTGGGTGGGCATGGCTAGGTGGTCACGTGACTGGGTGGGCATGGCCACCTCAATGTCACTTCGAGAGGCGCCTCGCCAGCGCCCTCACCCCTCGCCTCCCTGCCCAGGCTCCTTAGAGCCCCAACAGGAAGCAACTGTTGGAGCTAAGCAGCCACCAGGAGAAAGAGTTGGCAAAACAGCTCAAATTGGATCTGACTGAGAAGGAGGCTCAGCAGAAGCACCTCACTGAGGACTAGGAGCATAGGCTTTCCAAGCAGAGGGAAGACCTGTGGGAGTGCAAGGCCAGGTACCGGCACCTGGAGGCTCAGCAGGCTGAGATGGTCAGCCAGTTCCAGGCCATGATGCAATCCCACTGGAACGAGGCCCTCTTGCTCTTCGCCACCAGTGGCACTTCCCTCCAGACTTCGCCCAAAGCCCCACACCAGGAGGCCGAAGCCGAACCCAAGTCGGAATTTCTGCCCCCCCCCCTCTGACCCGCACAAAAAGACCCCAAAGGGGGCGACTCTCTGCAGCAACACAAACGTTCATTGAATGTATCCGGCTGGCCCAGGGGCTGTAGTTTGAGGACCCCTGATTTAGTGAAATGCAAATAATTTTTCTGCGAACCACCAAAATTTTCTCACGGACCACCAGTTGGGGACTGCTATTCTAAACCATGACTGTTACGGCCAGAGGCAAGTCCATCATCGGTGCCTCAATCAGTAAAGCAGGAAATCCTAAGAGCAGCAACAAAGCAAAAGATTTGAACATCACCTCCCCATAAACGAAACAGCCTTCACTCAACCTCTTTCCCCCCCCCTTTCGTGGCAGTTCTTCAGAAATGCCTTTCAGAAACGGCATCCTAGCAAAGGAAGCAGGATGTTTTTCAGGTTCCGAGAGGTCCTCGTGGGCTTCAGAAGACAGTTTCAGGTGATTTATTCCATCTGAGTTGAGTTGTTATGCGCATTTCTTCTCTTCAAAGAACTTCCCCCGTTTCTCAAGAAAACAAAAGAAGAAAAAGAAAATCCACCAGAGCAACAAAACCAGAAAGACCAGAATTATAATTGGAAGGTTAGCCAACCCTCGTCCAAATGCAGCTGTAACAGTTTTAAGGATCACATTTGCATGGGAGCAAGTCTTTGAAATACAAGACTCCATACCTGGCTTTAAAGATTGCCATTATCACCTGAAATTAGGCTAACCAATAGCCTGGTGCAGCAGAGACAAAGTCTCTTGTGTAGCATCTATCCAACTGGCTTCCAAGAAGCCCAACTGAATCAACCAAGCAGGTCAGAAGCCACCTAAGAAATTACTCTTTCCCTTGAGAGGATCCTTCTCCTTCTTGAAGGGCTTGCATGTTCTCACTTGTCTTGTCTGCAGAAGACCTTCTCCATTGACGCTAAAGATAGATGATAGATAGATAGATAGATAGATAGATAGATAGATAGATAGATAGATAGATAGATTAACAGAGTTGGAAGGGACCTTGTAGGTCATCTAGTCCAAGCAGGAGAACCCTACACCATTTCTGACGGATGGCAGTCCAATCTCTTCTTGAAAGCCTCCAGGGATGAAGCTTCCACAACTTCCGAAGGCAACTTCTGTTCCATGGTTGATGGTTCTCATGGTGAGAAAATCTCTCCTTATTTCTAGGTTGAATCCACTTGGTCCATCACCCATAAAGATTCCCAGAATTGCTCGGCAGAGGGATCTCTCCTTCCAGTTCACATGTCTTCATCTCCAACAATCTTTCTCTTCCTAGCAAGAGGGCATCTTATGGGGCCAGCCTTCAGCACCAAGTCCTAATCGCTGGGCGGCTTTGGGCTCATTTGTTCCACGGTTCTTCCTGAGCTGACAGCTTGTCTTCCCCCCCACTTCCCCCGCCCACCCACAGCCCATCTTCTTGTGAAAATCCAGTGAGCACCAAGCTGTCTCCTTCCTTCGTACAAACACTAGGGTAATGTTCTTTGAGAACAAAAGTGAGCCAGCTGACAGGAGTTGTCACAAGCTTCCAAATCTGTTGACTGTCAAATTTTGATTCTTTTTTAGTATTGCCTAGAGCCCAAGACGGAAGCCGACTGCCTTGGCAATATCCAACAGTTTTTAAATGGGTGTGCAGCGTTGAAAGTGGAGGTAAGCGGCAACGGATAACAGCGCCGGGAAGGATCTGGATGGATAGGCGGCGGGTGGGTGGGCATGGAGGTGGTAAGGAAGAGCTGCTGCAACCGGATGCCCTGACCCAATGGTACCCCTTGAGGATGTCTTCCTTGGGTTGAAGAAAGACGGAGGATTGTGTGTGTGGCTGCTGTAGAGGGCCAGCCATGCTTTGTCCTCCATCTGCGAAATAATATAAGTCCATTTTGGTTTGCGAAAGGGGTTTATTCCCAGTCTTGGCCTTTCGTTGGAAATAACCAGCAACTGACTCCATACGTTTTGCAAAGTAAGATAGATAGATTAGATAGATAGATAGATAGATAGATAGATAGATAGATAGATAGATAGATAGATAGATAGATAGATGGATGGATGGATGGATGGATGGATGGATGGATGGATGGATGGATGGATGGATAGATGAGAGAGAGAAATGATAGATGGGTTAGGTAGGTAGGTAGGTAGGTAGATAGATAGATAGATAGATAGATAGATGATAGATAGATAGATAGATAGATAGATAGATAGATAGATAGATGGATGGATGGATGGATGGATGGATGGATGGATGGATGGATAGATGGATAGATGGATAGATGGATAGATGGATAGATGAGAGAGAGAAATGATAGATGGTTTACGTAGGTAGGTAGGTAGGTAGATAGATACTGATAGATACCAATAGATAGATAGATAGATAGATAGATAGATAGATAGATAGATAGATAGATAGATAGATAGATACTGTGTTTCCCCCAAAATAAGACCCTGTCATATTTTTTTGAACCCCAAAATAAGTGCTTGGCCTTATTTTCAGGGGTGTCCTATTATTTGGGGGTGTATGGAACCAGACAGAGCTCCTCTTGCCGTCTTACCTGATTTCCAGTTCTGTCTCCCTAACCCTAAACAGAGGAAATGGTGGGGACCAGCTGTGCATGCATTTAAATATTTTCGGGGAGGGCTTATTTTCGGAGGGGGGTGTTATTTTAACGCATGTGCTCAAAAGCCCGATTGGGCTTATAATCAGGGGGTGTCTTATTTTAGGGGAAACAGGATAGATAGATAGATAGATAGATAGATAGATAGATAGATAGATAGATAGATAGATATAGATATGGATGAGTGGGTGGGTGGATGGATGGATGCCTGGATAGATAGATGTGGATGGACGGATGGACAGATATGGATGGATGGATGGATAGATAGATAGATAGATAGATAGATAGATAGATAGATAGATAGATGGATGGATGGATGGGTGGATGGATAGATAATGATGGGTGGGTAGATGGACGGATGGACGGACGGATGGATGGACAAGAGAGAGCTGGGACTGGGGAGGATTTCTCTGAACCCAGACAATCTCCAGCCTCGGAAGCAGCTCCCCACTCCTGTGACTCTCTTGTAGCCAGGCCAATTCCGAGTTCAGACATTCACCGAAGCTCTTCTTCCCTGCCGTGGCACCAATTCGACACTTCTCCGGAGTCCAGCTAATGCAAGAACCAGAATGTCAGGTTTTAGGCTTCCCAAGGGCGAACCGCCTTTTCCCGGTCTTGTCTCCTTCTGTCTACCTTATCTTTAAGGCGGCTTTTTTTTCTTTTTCCCCTGCCCCCTCCCTGTCCTCGCTCCGCTTCCTGGGTTTACAGACACATCTGGGGAGGGGGAGACACGGGGGGGGGGGTCGGTTGGGGTGGGAGGACGTGGAAGAGAGGAATACCACAATAGAAAAATCCGGTGGTTGCAGCTCTCTCTGCACCGCCAACTCCCACCAGGTGCCATTTGTGAGTCTGGGGAGGGGATTTCGCAGCCCACTCCCATTGTTCCCGGCGGCAGATTGTGTCTGGGTAATGATTCAGTTCCTGCCCCAGAGCCAGGAGGGGCAAAGCCGAAGCAGATGTCTGGATTCCATCTGGTTGTCATTGAGCCGGGGCTTAGGCAAGATAATTGGGGGGGGGGGGGGGTTTCGTGGTGAAAAATACCAGCTTCCAAGGGGCACCGCCTGTATCTCACCCACCCACCCAGTTGCTTTCCCGGCTGCCAAGTAGATCATGAATCCCCTCCTCTCCCCTCCCCCCCTTGCAGAAGTCTAACTCCTGCAGGAGCCTTGGTAGTACAGTGGTCTGTTATTAAGACCTGCAATTACTGCAGGTTCGAATCTCGCCAGGCTCAAGGTCGACTCAGCCTTCCATCCTTTCTAAGGTAGGTGAAATGAGGACCCAGTTTGTGGGGGCAATAAGCTGACTTTGTATAAATATACAAAAATATAAAGGCTATTGCTTAGCGCATTGTAAGCCGCCCTGACTCTCCGGAGAAGGGCGGCATATAAATCAAATTAAAACAAAAAACAAAAAACAAAACTCCGATTGCCTGCCAGGCTGGGCAACAGGCAGCCGAGTCGAGTGGCAGGGAGTTCCAACGGAGAACTCCCCCCCCCCCCCAAAAAAAGAAGTTTGCTTCTGCCGGACTGAGCACCTCCAGGAGTGGTAACGTTACATGACATTTTGCAATGTCGCTTCCCTTTCTCGCGCTTCTCTCTACAATCCCGAACCGCGGCCGAAACGACATTTTCGGCCGAAACCAGCTGCTCATTGCTAAACGGCCGGCAGCCTGATCCCCTCCCTCTCCCGGGCTGTCCGTGTTTGCAGATCCGGGGCAACGACCCGGTTGAAAGACTGGTCTCTAAGTGGGGGGGGGGACGGAGTTCGTGGCGCCCTGGAAAGGGGAGGAGGGGGTCTCTCCCTGCTTGTCCTACCTAGCGAGGTTGTTGTAAAACAGCTTTGCTCGCTTGGCAGAGCGGCAGGGACTTGGGGGTGGGTGGGGGGCATTTTTCCCATCCAAGCCCCCGCAGATATCACTACTACCATCATCATCATCATCATCACCCCGGCCGGGCTGGGGGAGCTGAACGGGAGCCCGCGGAGCCCCCTGCCCGCCTTGACGCAAGTGGGTGGGGTGGGGGAAAGGCCGGCTCCGGAGAAGGCAAGCGAGGGCGCTGCCCGGCAGTCGAAGCAAGCGGCGCGGAGGGGGCGCTCCGGAGCATCACCCCTGGCTGGCTGGCTGGCTGGCTGCCTCCCGCTCCCGCCGCCTGTCACTTCCCCTGCTTTGCGCCGCCCGCCTGCGATCCAGCTCCGGGTCAGGCCGTCCCTGCCCAACGGGGCTCCGCGATCGCAGCCAGCCAGGCAGGCAGACGGAGCGCAGCGCAGCGCAGCTCTTGAGCCACCGGACGGACGAGTCTTTCTCTTCTTCTTCTTCCTCTTCTTCCTCCTCCTCTTCTTCTTCTTTCCCCTCCTCCTCCTCTTCCTCCTCTTCCTCCACCACCACCTCCTCCTCTTCTTTCCCTTCCTCCTCCTCTTCCTCCTTCCCGTCTTCTTCCTCCTCCTCCTCCTCCAGCTGCGCATCCCCTCCGCGCCTCTCTCGACCCGCGCAGGGGCTCCCCGGTGCGCCCCTGGCCCTGCTCCGTTCCTTCCCGGGGCCTGCAGCTTTTGCTTTCCCCAGCGCAGGTAAGACGCTCCCTCCTTCCTTACCAAGTTTTCCTTTCCTTTGGCCCTCCGTTGGGCCGGTTTTCGGGGGGCGACCCCCTCCCCCGAGGGTCCCAAGGGAGAAGAAGTCGGCTGCGGCGGAGCTCTTGTCCCTTGTCTTCCCCAACGAAGGGTCCCCTGGGTCTTCTTGCGATGCCCTCCAGATGTTGCAAGGCGAGCCCCAGCAGCCCGAGGAGGGCAGCCGCGGGGACTCCTCCCCCCCCCTCTTCCACATCTGGAGGGCGTCCTCTTGCCGGATGCAGCTGTGCCATAGTCCTGGGGTGCCTCCCGATCCAATTTGCCGGGTGGTTGGACCTCCAGGCCCATCCTCCTCCGCTTTGCTCTCCATCCATGGGGGGGTTGGGGGTTGGAGGGGGGCTTCCAGCTGGAAGGGCTCCTTGGTCCTTGCTTAATGACCTGCCATCCATCCGGTCAGTCTGACTCGGCACGTCTTAGAGGTCAAGTTGGGAATTCTGCTGTCGGGGTCCAGAAACAGCTTAATGATTTCTCTGCCTTAACCCGAAATTGCATTTTTGGGAGCCAAGAGGCAGAAGAAACAAGGGGGAGAACAGAGGGAAGAGGCTGCGGGGAGGGGGGAGGGCTAGATCTCGCTGTAAGAGCAGGCAAGGTGATTGGCAATCAAAAGTCCGGAAGGGGCATTTGGGACCCTTGAAGGGTGAAAAAGCTGGAACAGTTGCACAAAAGAGCCTTGGTGGCGCAGCAGACTAAAGTGCTGTTAACTAACACCAGCTGCCTGCAATTACTGCGAGTTCAAATCTCACCAGGCTCAAGGTTGACTCAGCCTTCCATCCTTTCGAGGTAGGTAAAATGAGGACCCGGTTTGTGGGGGCAATAAGCTGACTTTGTATTAAAAAAAGAACACCGCTTAGGGGCGGCCGAAAGCCCTACTAAGCAGGTATATACAAAAGTATGAAGGCTATTGCTTAACACATTGTAAGCCGCCCTGAGTCTCCGGAGAAGGGCAGCATATAAATCGAACCAATAAATAAACAATAAATAAATAATGTCTTTTCTTGGGAGGGGGGAAGGAGTTGCACAAAGAGGAACTATCCAAAGCCCAAACATGGGAACTTTTAAGACTTGTGGACTTCAACTCCCGCAATCCCCCAGCCAGCTAAGTCTTAAAATTGCCAAGTTTGGAGCCCCCCCTGCTCTAGACTCTTAAACCAGGAAGAACTTGCTTCTTTAAGAGGGGGAGGGGGCAGGCCCACACATTCAAGTGGGGAAGATCCACCATGGTTTCAGTTCTGCCTACATGCTCTTCGATTGACTTGTAAGTTCTGGAGGACATCAGAAGATCTTCCAGGTGGGCCTGGGTGAGGCCTAGCAGCTCCTTCCACGAGGTTCTTCCTTCTGTGGCTCTCCAGGTCTCAATCTGCCACTCTCCCCTCCCTCCCTCCCCACGAGATCTCTTTTCTAGAGGCGGAGCTCTTGCCTCACGATCAGGAGGTTGTGAGTTCAATCCTAGGTAGAGGCAGATGTAGGGTCTCTCCTGCTTGGGCAGGGGGTTGGACTAGATGACCTACAAGGTCCCTTCCAACTCTCTGTTACCCACGTTGCTTTCCTTCCAAGAAGGCATGGCCATTTTTGTCTCCCCCCCCCCCCCCGACTGCCTAATCTTTCTTTTTCACTTCTGGAAACCCCGAATGCAAAGTGTAGGATTAAAACAGTCAGTTGCTGCTTCTCTTTTCGCTTGGTTTTGAAAGTGTTCCGTCAAACGGAGAAATTGGTTGGTTTTAAGGGAATTTGGCTGCTTACGCAGACAGGTAAATCAGCACAATGTCTTTAGATCCATCGCGAGGACCTTTCTGACTATAAATGAAGATAAATTCTTTTTTTTTTTTTTTAATTTGATGTATATGCCGCCCCTTTCCGGAGACTCAGGGCGGCTTACAATGCGTTAAGCAATAGCCTTCATCCTTTTGTATATTTATACAAAGTCAGCTTATTGCCCCCACAAACTGGGTCCTCAATTTACCTACCTTAGAAAGGATGGAAGGATGAGTCAACCTTGAGCCTGGCGAGATTCGATCTTACTTTACTTGCAGACAGCTGGTGTTAAATTACAGTGCTCTGTCTGTTGAGCTATCCAGGCGTTCTGGATTGGGTTGGGTTGGGTGGGATGGGATCTGTGTTGGATGGTGGACGTGATGCCATTTATAACCTGAGCATGATTAATCTCCTGTAGGGGCGGTGATTCTTCCATAAATATAGGCTACCAATAATATGTTTTGGGGGAAGAAAAAGGGAATTTTTCCAATTGTGCACACGGTGGAATGCCTCTTATGAAATGGATGCATGCCATGCTGGCGGCCACAGATGGTGTCCCTTTCTCTCCCCCCTTGTTTTAAAAGGGCTCAAGGTTCCCCTCCCCCCAAAAGGCCTTTCCTTAGTCATTTCCACTGCTGTTGCACATTCTATCCCTGGTCCATCTTAACAGGAGAAATCGTAGAATAGAATAGAGCTGGAAGGGATCTTGGAGGTCTACTAGTCCAGCTCTCTGCTCAAACAAGAGATCCTATATCCGTGATGGCGAACCTATGGCACGCGTGCCACAGGTGGCACGCATAGCCATATCAGTGGGCACGCCAGCTCAGCTCTGGCGCGCATGTGCGTGCCGGCCACCTGATTTTCAGGCCTTTTGGGACCACCAGAAGTAGGGAAACATGCTGTCTTCTGCCTCCGGAGGGCCTGGGGATAGGTGGGGAAGGCTATTTTCGCCCTCCCCAGATGCATAGAGAGGATCATGGAGCCAGGTGACAAAGAAAAACGGGCCAGGATCAAGGGGGGAGGGGAGGTTGGGCGTGCATGCACAGGGCGGGGTGCATAAAATTATGGGTGTGAGCACGTGCGTGCGCGAACCTCCCCCACCCCCCCCCCTTCCTGGCACGCGATGGCAAAAAGGTTAGCCATCACTCTCCTATACTATTCTGGACAAATGACTCTCCAGTCTCTTTTTTAAAAAACCTCCAGTGTTGGAGCATCCACAACTTCTAGTGGCAAGCTGTTCCACCGGTTAATTGTTCTCACTGTCAGGAAATTTCTCCTTAATTCCAGGTTTGCTTTTCTCCTTTGATTCATTCCCATCCGTTGCTTCTTCTCATGTCTTCTGGCGCTTTGGAGGATAAGCTGACCCCCTCTTCTTTGTGGCAGCCCCTCAAATACTATGCATGTGATTATTTCAAACCCTGGAATACTGCTCTGTGATTTTGTTTCTGATTGCATCGGTATCTGAGCGCGTATTTAATGGTGTGCTGTCTTGGGTAGATAATAATCTTGGGAAAAACGGACTATACTTGTTTGCAAGAACAAAATGGATCCCTCCCAGACCATGTGCTGATCCTGCCATAAATCGGCCATAAATGCTGCCTCTGATAATAAAGTCCCAGATACCTCCGGTACTCAAACTTCCAGAGAAGATATATGGACCACAATCCAGAATCAAGGCAGTGGCACAGATTATAGTTTGGCCTTTGCAAACCGTTGTTCGAATAAACAAACTCCTATTCCCTTCTTTAGAACTCTAAATTATAGTCTTCAGGCCACAGAATAGCTCTGGGTTGGCCGGGTAAGTAAAGAAAACCACAGAAGCATAGCGTTTTTTGGGCGGGGAGGGGGGGGTCAGCTGCAAAACAGCTGACGTAAAGGGAAAAAAAAGTTACTTTTAAAATTTAACTCGCTTTAGTAAAACAGTCTTTCTGGAAGATGGTGGAGAAGCCGTTTGCTTGAATGAACTCTGCATACCTCTATTTTAAGGAGCAAAAATGCACCAAAGGCAACCGGTTGCTACCAGACAGAGGGGGAAAAAAATGCGGAAAATTCAAACAAATCTATACCCGCCCACCCCAAAATGAAAGCCAGAATGGTGCCGTGTTAAAAGCATTGGGATTGGCTGATTGACGTGGCTGTTCAGTTGTTTTTTTTAGAAAATCCCAGCATTCTCCACTCCTGTAGTCAAGGGTTTTGGGAATCGAAATTTGCACATCTGGAGGGTTGGGAAAGCTGGGTTGATAATTAGAAAGTGAAGGTTTGGGGTGGCCCAGTAGCCCCTGTTGCTAGCCAGTATCTCTAGGAAGCTCTGTTCTGACCTAGGCTTCCCCAAATCACAAAGCAGACTCCTTGTTCCGACAAAAAACCCTTTTTATTAAGTTACTGTGAATTTCTCTCATTCCCATCCAGCAAAGTTTTTCAAGGGAGAATTTACAGTCACAGACCTTATCTGGCTTGGAGAGCTGCCAGGCCGATATCTTCAAAACTTGGCAAAGAGTCTCGGAGAGTCACGAACCAATTAAGCGAACTAATTGTCTCCTGCAAACTCCACTCCCCCGTCACTCCTCTTTTATTCCCTCTGGGAGGGGTCATTCATCATCCACCTGTGGCTTTACTCCTGAGTCGACCCTTGTTCTTTAGCTGTCCCCTTTGTCTGGCAATTCTGCGCATGCACACACTGGGAATAGGCTCCAGCTATTCGTCTGCCTCACTGATGTCTGACTCCGAAGGCAGCTGATAACTGGCATCTGGCCCTGGCCCACTCTCTGCCTCCGACGCAGAGCCCTCATCAGAGCCTTCCCCAGACTCCAGGACTGGCCCACGTTCCTCCCCAACCTCCTCACTGTCCGAATCTGCTGCCAGCTCTGCTGGCTGCTGACAGGCCACAACAAGCTCACCAAGAGGGCTCTTTCTGTAGCCTCCAGCCTTAGCAACAGGAATTGCGAACTAGACTGCCCCTAAACATGGAGCTTTGCATACTCACAGCAACTGAAACAACTCTAAATGTTTGGATTGCATTTCCTAAATTACATTCGTAAATTCTATTTACTAAGACTGTGTTACTATCATTCTTCTCATCCTTCCTATTACCTATCTCCTTCTACTTATGACTATAACCTTGCTGCTTGTATCTTTACGATTTATGTTGTTTTATTTAGTTTCCTAGGATGATTTTGATTGCTTATTTAGTATGCTATGACTATCCCTAAGTGTTGTATCTTATGATTCTTGATGAATGTATTCTTTATATACACTGAGAGCTTATGCACCAAAGACAAATTCTCTGTGTGTCCAATCACACTTGGCCAATAAAGAATTATATTCTATTCTACCGTGTTTCCCTGAAAATAAGAGCCAACCAGAAAATAAGCCCTAGCATGATTTTTCAGGATGCTCGTAATATAAGCCCTACCCCCAAAATAAGCCCCAGTTAAGATCATCAATGGACGGAGGCGTTTAGTACTGTATTTCCCCCAAAATAAGACTTAACGAGAAAATAAGCCACAATGCGTCTTTTGGAGCAAAAATTAATATAAGACCTGGCCTTATTTTTTGGGGGGGGGAAACACGGTATTCTTAAACTGCAAAGGTTGCCATGATGTTTCTTCTTCTTCTTCTTTTGTCGTCTTTCTCTCAGCTGTTTGATGCCCACGATCTCTACTCCGGAGAAAACTTCACCAAGGTATTGACTGCCCTTTCGTCTCTCAACAAAGCCACGGAAGGTAAGGCAGAAAAAAAGGGGAATGTCACAATATTTTCCTGCAAGCGTCTCTTGCCTTTCGTTTCCCAGCTTTGCTCTGAGCTCCAGAGATTTTTTTTCTCCAGGTGGGGCAGCTCACTGAAGCTAACCGTGGCTAGTTTCAAAAAGCTAAGCCGGGTTTGCATGCGGCCGCAATATCTCGGGGCTGTGGGCCAGCTCTGGGAGGCGGGGAAAACATTGAGAGAAGACAGAGGCAAACTTTCCATGTTGTTGCTAAATAAAAGCCAAGGACGTGTCCACAGAGGACTCACGAGACAAGCTAGGCTTGAAAGAGACTTTATCTTGACAATGTGGGACATCTACACATACCACCCCCCCTCCCAGCCCCATCTATTTGCAGAAGAACAATAGAAGAAAAATGCGGCTGTTCCTATAGAAACTGCTGCTCATTCCTTTTCAAAGATGAAAGTGTGTTCCAGTTTTGTTCTTTTCTCGTATCCTAGTCATTCTTTTCTTTTCTTTCTCCTTCTTTCCTTCCTCAAAATTAATATTTCTTTTTTCTTTCCCTTCCTTCCTTCCTTCTTTTGTCAAAATAAATCTTTTCTTTTTTTCTTCCTTCCTTCCTTTCTTTCTTCGTTCCTCAAAATGAATCTTCCTTCTTTCCCTTCCTTCCTTCCTTTCTTTCTTCGCCAAAATGAATCTTTTCTTTCTTTCTTTCTTCCTTCCTTCCTCAAAATGAATCTTCCTTCCTTCCTTCCTTCCTCAAAATGAATCTTTTCTTCCTTCCTTCCTTCCTTCCTTCCTTCCTTCCTTCCTTCCTTCCTCAAAATGAATCTCATTCCTTCCTTCCTTCCTTCCTTCCTTCCTTCCTTCCTTCCTTCCTTCCTTCCTTCCTTCCTTCCTCAAAATAAATCTTTCTTTCTTTCTTTCTTTCTTTCTTTCTTTCTTTCTTTCTTTCTTTCTTTCTCTTCCTTCCTTCCTTTCTTTCTCAGCATTGGACTGCTAATAGAGTAAAATGCACGTGTCAGTATTTTCTCTACTGTTTCTCTACTGTTTAGATCATTCTTGGAGGATTTGGCAAGAATCCGCTTAACATGATATGGTCGGGCTGGTAATGCACAATGAAATCTTTATTTAAAGCTAAAAGCGTTAGGAGATGCAAACAGTGGAATCCTACTGAACAGATGCTAGATTTTAACAAGATTCAGAGCGAGTTGAAGAATATAGGAAAGGATTGAGGCTTCCTAAGCGTATCTGAATAGATTTTATGTTGTCCTGCTTGGTGTGCAACAGATGGCAGACCTTCCAGAGGGCCCCATCCTGTCCCACCAGTGGAGGCTTATATATTGATACCTCTGGGGGTGGCAAGAACACCTGTGACACTGAATGAAAAATGTTGAAGGTTATAATTTGATACCTGAAAACAGAAACAGATAAAGCTGAATGGGCCTCTTTCTCAAGTGCTGATTTATTTCTTGGCCAATGTGTTCTGATGTCCATTTCTTGGATGGATGGACGGACGGACAGATAGATAACATGGATGGATGAATTGATGGATGGGTGATAGATGGATAGATGGATGGACAGACATATAACATGGATGGGGGAAGGGAGGGAGACAAACAGATAGCATGGATGGATGGATAGATGGATGGATGGATGGATGGACAGATGGATGGACAGACAGAGAGATAACATGGATGGATGAATTAATGATGGATGGATGATAGATGGATAGATAGACATATAACATGGATGGATGGATGAATTGATGGATGGATGATAGATGGATAGATGGATGGACCGACATATAACATGGATGGGGGAAGGGAGGGAGACAAACAGATAGCATGGATGGATGGATGGATGGATGGATGGATGGATGGATGGATGGCAGGCAGGCAGGCAGGCAGATAGATAACATGAATTGATGAATTGATGGATGGATGATAGATGGATAGATAGACATATAACATGGATGGGGGAAGGGAGGGAGACAAACAGATAGCATGGATGGATGGATGGATGGATGGATGGCAGGCAGGCAGGCAGACAGATAGATAACATGAATTGATGAATTGATGGATGGATGATAGATGGATAGATAGACATATAACATGGATGGGGGGAGGGAGGCACAGATACCATAGATGGATGGATGGATGGATGGATGATCGGTCCACCTATCTTAAAATGGTTAAAATTGAGAAATGCTGCTTTACTGAATTCCTGCCCGGAACAGGGCTGGACTAGATACCTCTCCAACTCACGCAATCTGTGAGACCATCTGGTTGACGGAGAGGACGACACGTGGACGCCACACTTATAAACCACCCACACTTCCCTCCTTCCGAAATGGCTCACCATATGATGCTGAAAGCTGTTCTACTTAGCAACACACATTTTTTTCCCTTCCGAAGGCTGGGACAGGGAGAGGCTTTTTTTAAGCCCAGGTGTTGTGACCCTGGTCCAGAGGTGGTATTCAGCCGGTTCGTACCAGATTGTGTGAACCGGTAGCGGAGATTGCGGGTGGGCCTTCCCACCTGTCCAGGCTCTATGCCATCCTATTTAGGCATGTTTTCAAGGCCGGGTGCCTGCATGGAAGTGCGCATGCGCGCAGCGAACCGGTGGTAAGAATATTGGAAACCCACCGCTGCCCAGGTCATGTAGACGAAGATTCCACCCCACACTTTCCTGAAGACAACTGACCTCAATCCAGGGGTGAAATGCTCCCGGTTCAGACTGGATCGAGCGATGCGGTAGCGATCATGGCAGGTGGTTCGGCGATGAGGTAGCGATGGCGGAGCGAAGCTCTGCCCACCCGCCTGAGTGTCGTTCTTTACCTTCTGCACATGCGCAGAAGGTCTGTGCATGCATGTGACGAACCGGTAAGGAAGGTATATAGATTTCACCCCTGCCTCAATCCCACAAACAAAAACCAGGAAGCAACAAAACAAAAGCAGAGAGGAAGTCCAAAGAGAAGGTCCGAGCTTACGGGGCAAGGTGTAGAGTCAAGACAGAAACACAAACCGAGTTGTTCCAAAGCAAGCAATTATTCCCAACAAAGGCAAAATCCCCCAGCTTCTACTTAAGTCAACACACACCAGGTGTTCCTTGTGAGGAGAGGTGTGGCGACCTTCTCCCGAGCAACCTTGCAGACCTCCTTGCCTCCGCTCTACTCTCCGTGTCCTCAGATCAGTGGGGGAGGCAGCTGTTCCTTATCAGAGGGGATCTGCTGCCCTCTCGACACCCCTGTGTGTCTGCAGCCGATCCTCTCCCATGTCTGTGAGGGCAGGCAGCTCTCTATCCAGCTCACCACCTCCCCCAATGCTTGAGGGGCCTGGGGCAGCATCATCCTCAGCCCCTGGACTCTCCAAAATGCCAAGGGAGACGTGCCATCCCCGTCGGAGGGTCCTGATTCCAACTCCTCCTCCTCCGAACCAGGATCCGATAGGGCCATAATACCTGGTTCTGAATATTGTTCCCCCTTTAGGAAGACCCTAGTATGAGGTAGGTGGGACGTGGTGGCTGAGTGGCTAAAACACTGAACTTATCGATCGAAAGGTCGGCTGTTCGGCGGTTCGAATCCCTAGTGCCGCGGAATGGGGTGAGCTCCCGTGACTTGTCCCAGCTTCTGCCAACCTAGCAGTTCGAAAGCACGTAAAAAATGCAAGTAGAAAAATAGGGACCACCTTTGGTGGGAAGGTAACAGCGTTCCGTGCGCCTTTGGCATTTAGTCATGCCAGCTACATGACCATGGAGACGTCTTCGGACAGCGCTGGCTCTTCGGCTTTGAAAGCACTGCCCCCTAGAGTCGGGAACGACTAGCACATATGTGCAAGGGGAACCTTTACCTTTACCTTAGTGTGAGGTTGTGGCCCAGGAATCAAGCTCTGTTTAACAAGAAACTATGATCTACTGGCTGGGGAATCCTGGGAGTTAATGTCCACCCCTCTTAAAATGGTTAAAGTTGAGAAAAGCCCCTCAAGGAGTTTTCAGTTGGAGTTCAAAGGATGTGGGGCTTTCATTTGACCCATTATAGTTATTTTTCTAGCCTCAGCCCAGCAAGGGTTATTTCCTTCCGTTTTTGACCTCTTCTCCTTTTTAACAGATCCAGGAAGTTCTACCAGGAAGCCATGTTCTCAGCTGCCTTCTCCGGCCCCCGGTGACTGCCAGCCCCTGACCCAAGCGGCCTCCGCTCGACCATCCAGAGTGTTGCAGAGACAGTCAAGAGTTGGGGTATGTTTTCAACGCGATCTCACCCAAAGCAGGAAAGCCCAATTTGTACCTAGCACCTTTGGGTGTGTTGCCTTCTCAGGTCCATTTTTCTGCCATCTCAGAAGGTGGGGGACATACGAAAAAACGGTTTAGGGATTGGATTTAATTAACGCAATGTTGTTTTAATTGACATTCATGATAGTTTAGATTTTGAGCTGGCTTTCTCTGTCCTCTAGTTGTTTATTTATCCCTCTTCTCCTGGCCTATTCCTTCTTCGAGGCTGGCCCTGCCATGGCAGGCCAAGTCAAGAATAATACGCCATCCTAAAAATACGTTGGATTGGCACAGGAAATAGCAGGCAGAGGTCCAAGGCCTGGTGTTAACCTGGTGTAGAAGAATAGTTGTACAGCTGAATGGTGAAGCAGGAATTTCCTCGTTCAAACCCAACGTTTTCGGAGAAGCTGTCAGCTTCATAGTTTCATCCCTTCCTGACATCAGTTGAGCAATGAAGCATCTCTCTTTCGTTTCTTCCTAACAAAGCTTTCGTATTTGCTATTCAGACATTACAATAACAGAGTCGGAAGGGACCTTGGAGGTCTTCTAGTCCAACCCCCTGCTTAGGCAGGAAAACCTACACCATTTCAGATGAATGGTGATCCAACCTCTTCTTAAAAACTTCCAGTGTTGGATCACTCGCAACTTCTGGAGGCAAGTTCTTCCACTGGTTAATTGTCCTCACTGTCAGGAAATTTCTCCTTAGTTCTAAGTTGCTTCTCTCCTTCATTAGTTTCCACCCGTTGCTTCTTGTCCTGCCCTCAGGTGCTTTGGAGAATAGCTTGACTCCCTCTTCTTTGTGGCAGCCCATTTATTTATTTATTTATTTATTTATTTATTTATTTATTTATTTATTTATTTATTTAATCTAAACTAATTTTTATACCACCCTTCTCCCAAAGGACTCAGGGCGGTCTACAGCCAAAGATAAAACCAACGCATATATAAGAGATATATGTGCATGAGATATTGGAACACTGCTATCATGTCACCCCTAGTCCTTTTTTAAAAAATAATTAAACATTAAACATTCATTGAGTTGTCTGGAATGGATGATTCCCTTTCTCGCTTCTTCTTTCGTCTTTCTCTTCCGGAACCAACCGTCCTCCTGATCTTGCTTTTGCGTTTAGGAGATGACGGAAAATGGCAGTCATCAACTGGTGGTCAAGGCCCGTTTCCAGTTTAAGCAGACGAACGAAGATGAGCTGACCATCAACAAGGGGGACATCATTTACGTCACCCGCACTGAGGAAGGGGGCTGGTGGGAAGGGACCCTGAACGGAAAGACGGGCTGGTTCCCCAGCAACTACGTCAGAGAAATTAAATCCACCGGTAAGAGAGATCTGCTGTCATCCTTCCTATCATTGTTGAGGTTGACATTCAGGTGTCTTTGTTGGCATCTGGCATCTGCTTGGATGTGTTTGATTTGCATGCCCAGATAGATTGGTGAGGTCTATTAAAATACAGAGCAGCCTATATGGGGTTGCTTATACTTTAACATAGTATGGTTTCCATAGGTAGTTTTATGCGTTCTAGATTCTTTCTGCATTTGTGAAAAAAACCTTTTCCTCCACCTCCACTTCAGCCTCCTCCCCTTACTCCTTCTCCTTTTGTTTCTCCTCTTCCTCCTCCTCCTCTTCTTTCTCCTTTTCTTTCTATCTTCTCCTTTTCCACCTCCTCTGCCTCCTCCTTTTCTTTCTCCTTTTCTTTCTCTTTTTTCTTTCTTCTTCCTATCTTCTCATTTTCCTTCTCCTCCTTCTCCTCTTCTTTCTCCTTCTCCTTCTTTCCTTTCTTCTTTCCTTCCTAAGACCTGGTGCTTTTTTTGGTGACAAAAAATATATATAAGACAGGGTCTTATTTTCGGGGAAACACAGTAAGAGCACTTCTCTATAACCATTCCTACTGTTTCTCCTCCAGATAAACTGCTCTCTCCTAAGGCTTTGAAAGGAGCCGAAAGTCCTCAACTTACGAAGAATTACTATACTGTGGTAAGCCTGTGAAGTCTCTTATTATTCCTGAATTTTATTAACCGAAAGGATGCCTGTAAATCAGAGGTCCTCAAACTTGGCAATTTTAAGACTTGTGGACTTCAACTCCCAGAATTCTCCAGCCATCTGGCTGGAGAATTCTGGGAGTTGAAGTCCACAAGTCTTAAAGCTGCCAAGTTTGAAGACCTCTGCTGTAAATCTATTCTTGTGAACTATTAAAAAAAACCTGCAACATCACACAAAGTCACATAAAAATCAAGCCAAGATTAAGCAAAACCCATGTTGAGCAATGGGGCTACAAGATCTGGTTATGCGAATTGTCTGAAATACTACGCAGCTCTTCTCCGTTTCAGTTTTCTTTTCTTTTTCTTTTTTTAAAGTTTTTCATTTTTATCATTCATCCTGGGAAGCAACAATGTGGTTGCCCAGAAAACAACATAAACAGCAAAAGTTGACCTCAACTCAACTTTTCTTTCCAAAAGCTAAGCCCAACCAAAGTTGGGTATGGTCCATGCTTGAATAGGAGGCTCAAGATTGTAGGTTAAACTGAGATATGTTGAAACCATATCTTGGAAGCATGAAATGATAAACTACTTCTAACTGTTGCCAAGAAACGGCACAGATATTTATATGAAGTCACCAGCAGCTGAGCTGACTCAAGGGAGACTTTATTTTTGGCACTATCCGTGTCTATAAACACGTGAGGAGAAGAATGTCATACTATGAGCCTAGCCATGTTGATAAACATACAGTATGTTCATGGACTCCATCATTCATAAGCAAGATATATTTGGATCGTTCCTAGCATCCTTTGTATCTCCTGCTTATCTTCACCTGCTTCAGGCGCTTCAAAATATTTTGGAAACAGAGCGAGAGTACGCCAAGGAACTGCAGTCCCTTCTAGGAACGTACTTGAAGTCACTCCAGTCTTATGACAAGTAAGTGAGATTGTTTGGGATGATCTCCATTAATAATGGGGAGGAGGGGAGATGCGACTTCTCAAATGATCATTGATGACTTCCAACTCTACTTGGCAGTCTTTGGATACTGGCAGTTTTGAATGCCTTTTTAATTGATGGGGTTGGTCTTTTGCTTTGCTTCTGTAAGGAAAGATCCACACTCAAGGGCATAATAGTAGTTGGGACAACTAAGGAATAGATGGTTTGTGATGAGAACATGAGAATGGTCATTACAATAGCGTGAAGACCACTTTCAACCTTCAACGTGTCCCAAAGGTGCTTTTTTGAAGAGGCATCTGGGCTTTCTGGTTTTTCTTTGAAGACATTTCGCTTCTCATCCAAGAAGCTTCCTCGGCTTCCCTCAGAAGCTTCTTCACCTTCTCTCAGAGCTGAAGAAGCTTCCTGGATGAGAAGCGAAACATCTCCAAGGAAAAACCAAGAAGTCCAGTGGCCTCTTGAAAAAAGCACCTTTGGGACAACCATGACCTGGATGACTGAGAATCTCCATAGATATTTAACCTTCAACATGCTACTTAAGATTCTTAAATCTTCAAAGCCAAGATTCTTTTTCCTCACTGAGGAAAAGTCTTTCCATGATACCGTGTTTCCCTGAAAATAAGACCCAACTGGAAAATAAGCCCTAGCATGATTTTTCAGGATGCTCATAATATAAGCCCTACCCCAAAAATAAGCCCCAGTTAAGATCATCAACCAGATGGACGCATTTAGTACTGTATTTCCCCAAAAATAATACCTAACCAGAAAATAAGCCCTAACGAGTCTTTTAGAGCAAACATTAATATAAGACCTGGTCTTAATTTCGGCCTAGAATATACACTGTATGTATATTTCTAGGCTGAGCACTACGGACATAGCCTCTCTGCTTGGAAACGTGGAAGAGATCTGCAACTTTCAACAGACGCTCAACCAGACGCTGGAGGAGTGTGCTAGGTAAGTCCTGAACGTGTTCTCCACAGAAAGTTTTCTTATTTAAAATCTTCTCCTTGGAAGGTAGTGGGAAGAGGCTTCAGGTAAGCTGTGAGACCCCCTTAAGTTACTTCATGGATTTTCTCCAGACTCTGTTTTGGATAAAACGTTCTGTGTTGTTATGGTATTCTTGCATTTATTTATTTTTTAAGTATAATAGTTCCATCTTCCATTAAAGAGCGTGTCATCTGGGTACATGTATCTTTGTGCGGTAGTAATCAAAATTTACAACAGTATTCATTACATTAATATTACTTCTCTGAGTTTACTAATATTGAACATTATAAGCATATTCACTCCTCCCTCTTGACATATCTTCTAACAAGAATATAATAATAATAATATTAAACATAATAGTCCTAATAGCCATGATAATCATCATCATAGTGTTTACTTCTCTCTCTTAACACATTTTGTATATTTTGCTGATCTTCTTCTTTTGTTTCCCTATTTCTAACTCCCGTTTTTATTCTCTAACCATCGATAAAATAGACCCCATGTCATATAATATTCCGTTTGTTCTTTCTCCTTAATTGCAAGGGTTAATCTATTCATTTCTGCACATTCTAATATTTTCCTGATCACATGCTCATCAGTAGGTGTTCTTGCATTTGGTAAGCAGTCCAGATAGTCCCCAACTTATGACCACAACTGAGTCTTAGACAGTGGTGAAATCTGAACCGTTTTGCTACTGGTTCACTGGGCTTGCATGCACAATGCGCGCCAAAAGAAGGCTTGGGAAGGTAAGTAGAACAGCGGAGGGGGGAATCAGCTGTGGCGCTCGATCTTGGGAACCTTTTTAAAAAACTTTTTTAAAGCATTTTTTTATGACAGGTTCGGGCGAATAGATAGTAAAGAATGCTTTAAAAAAGTTAAAAAAAAAAAAAGATTTCCGACAATCACAGCTGTGCCATGCGATTGTCGGTACCTTTTTTTTTTTACTTTTTTAAAGCATTTTTTTACTACCTATTCGCCCAAACCGGTAGTAAAAAAATGCTTAAAAAGTTAAAAAAAAAAAAAAAAAGTTCCGACGATCAGCTGAACGATGCACGATCATCGGAACTTTTTTTTTATTTTTTAAAGCATTTAAAGCATGTCAGTTAATCCTTAGTTGGGTAACCTTTAGCATGAATGACGGCCTTACAACGTCTTCCCATGGAGTGAACCAAGTCTTTGAGTTCTGCAGCTGTTATCATGTGAAACCAAGATTGAAGGATGGCTTCTATTAACTGGGTTTTATTGCTGAGTCCCTTCTGACTAACATGTTTCTTTAGTCAGCTCCAGGGGTGAAACCCAGCAGGTTCTGGAAAACCGGTAGCGGAAATTTTGAGCAGTTCGGAGAACCGGCAAATACCACCAACTGGCTGGCCCCAGAGTGGGGTGGGAATGGAGATTTTGCAATATCCTTCCCCCAGGAGTGGGGTGGGAATGGGGATTTTGCAGTATCCTTCCCCTGGAGAGGGGTGGGAATGGAGATTTTGCAGTATCCTTCCCCTGCCACACCCACCAAGCCATGCCTACAGAACTGGTAGTAAAAAAAATTTGGATTTCACCACTGGTCAGCTCCATAGATTTTCCATTGGATTAAGAAGGTCTGGGCTCTTCCAAGGACCATTCCAGCAGTGGAATAGGATTATCTTGAAACTCCCCAAAAAAAAAAGTGGTGTTATTAGCCATCCAACCTCAAAAATACACTTTTCCCAAAAGGTTTCCACAATTTTGGCCACTGCTGTACATCTCTATAAATAAATGTTGGCAGGAAAGTTATTTTCCCTCTGTCTGCGTTCCTCTTGGCTCAGATAAAAATAAAATTTTAAATGCCAACCAACAGCTTCATTTCATCCATCTTTGACCTGCGTGTGTCTCCATACAGACTCCCTGAATACCAGCAACGAGTCGGAGGTTGCTTCCTAAGCCTGATGCCCCAATTTGCTTCTCTGTACCTCACTTATTGCACTAACCATCCATCTGCAGTCAACGTCTTGACCCATCACAGGTAAAAATAAAGAACGCACCAAACCCTGCCTGTTGTGGCCCGCCAGCGGCCAGCAGAGCTGGCAGCAGATTCGGACAGTGAGGAGGTTGGGGAGGAACGTGGGCCAGTCCTGGAGTCTGGGGAGGGCTCTGAGGAGGGCTCTGCGTTGGAGGCAGAGAGGGAGCCAGGGCCGTCCGATAGTTATCAGCTGCCTTCGGAGTCAGACATCAGTGAGGCAGAGGAACAGCTGGGGCCTGTTCCCAGTGTGCGCATGTGCAGAGTTGCCAGACAAAGGGAACAGTTAAAGAACAAGGGTCGACTCAGGAGTAAGGCCACAGGTGGACAATGAATGGCCCCTCCCAGAGGGAATAAAAGAGGAGCGACAGGGGAGTGGAGTTTGCAGGAGACAATTAGTTCATTCCTGCATTCTTGCCAAGTATTGCAGGCGTCTGAAAGATATCGGCCTGGCCACTCTCCAAGCCTGATAAAGGTCGGTAATTGTGAACTATCTTGAAAGACTGTGGGAGAGGAAAGATTTTGCTGGAGAGGAATTCACTGTAAATTAAATAAAAGGGATTTATCAGGATGAGGATTCGGCTTTGTGCTACTGGGGAAGCCTAGGTCAGGACACTGCCCTGGGGAAAGATAAGACGTCTCCAGTGAGCTGGTCTGCTTCTCTATCGTCATGGATGCTTCTCTTCCAGTGATGAATTGGAGAAGTTCATGGAGAACCAAGGGATGGCCTCCTCTGGGATATTGATCTTGACCACAAGTCTCAGCAAACCATTCACACGGCTGGACAAATACATTGCCCTCCTGCAGGAGCTTGAGAGACACATGGAGGTGAGCTTTTATGGAAGACTAGTCATCCGTATCGGTTGGTTCTTCCACCGTTGTTCAGTGACGGACTCTTCCTCTCAGGGTTGCGTTTGGCTTTTTTCCATGATTCTCTGTGGTCACCAAGGTCTTCCTGGGTCTATATCCTAGTAGGTGAGCTCCTAGAAGGAGCCTCTTTCTCTAGACCCCTCTTGGACCCCTTGCAAATCGATGGTTTGCCCAACTCTTGTGATGGTCTAAAGGGAACAAGAACCAAGCTTCAAGGGTGGAGCGTAATCCAGAAATTTTCCCCTCCTCCCCAAAAAAGAGCAAAATGTCTTTCCTTCAGTGAACCATCCTTGACCACAATAGGCCCAGTTCCAGGAGAACATCTTCTTCTGCATCTGAAGGAAGTTCTTCCTTCTCACCGTTTCCTAAAACCGATGACTCAGTTTGGATCTCTGTACCTCACTTTTATTGGGAACGCGGTGGCTCAGTGGCTAAGACGTTGAGCTTGTCGATCAAAAAGGTCGGCAGTTCAGCGGTTCGAATCCCTAGTGCCTCCGCGTAACAGGGTGAGCTCCCGTTCCTTGTCCCAGCTTCTGCCAACCTAGCAGTTCGAAAGCACGTAAAAAAGGCAAGTAGAAAAATAGAGACCACCTTTGGTGGGAAGGGAACAGCGTTCCGTGCGCCTTTGGCGTTGAGTCATGCCGGCCACATGACCACGGAGATGTCTTCGGACAGTGCTGGCTCTTCGGCTTTGAAACGGAGATGAGTACCGCCCCCTAGAGTCGGGAAGGACTACCTTTTACCTCACTTATTGCACTAACATCTTTCTAACCATCATTCTCTCTGGTTCTAGTATTTTGGGAAGGGGAAAAACAGTTTCTCTTCCTCTAATTTATCTATCTTTCCCCCCCCTCTAGGAGGCACATCCTGATCATGAAGACATTTTGAAAGCGATAGGGGCCTTCAAGTCTCTTGTGGTAGGTCTCCGAGCAGCTGTTAAATAGCCCTCAAGGAGGCACTGTTGTCCAAAGCAAGATTTCAAATGTGGTTTTCATTTTTATTTTTTTTATTTTTTTTGAGAAAGTGGTTTTCATTTTTTTTCTGTTGTTCTCCTTGTAAGGCCGGAAGTACAAAAATCAGCTTTTTTTTTTCTCCTCCTCCATTAAGGAGGGACATTTTTGGGTGAGAGAGGGAGAACTGAGGCCAAGGAAGGAGGGAGGAAAAAAATATTTGTGAAAGCAGCATAAAGAATCATTGAAATGGAAGCGTGGAGGAAGCTGTAGCTCTTGACTTGAAAGCATCCGGGATCCAATGTTTTCCCTGATGAGCCGAACTCATGAAAATGATAGCAGAGATCTGAAATAAGATTCGAATCAGGGGTGAAATCCAGCAGGTTCGGACAGGTTCTGGAGAACCGGTAGCGGAAATTTTGAGCAGTTCGGAGAACCGGTAGCGGAGAACTGGCAACTACCACCTCTGGCTGGCCCCAGAGTAGGGTGGGAATGGAGATTTTGCAATATCCTTCCCCAGGAGTCGGGTGGGAATGGAGATTTTGCAATATCCTTCCCCAGGAGTGGGGTGGGAATGGAGGTTTTGCAGTATCCTTCCCCTGCCATGCCTACCAAGCCACACCCCCCCAAGCCACACCCACAGAACCGGTAGTAAAAAAAATTGGATTTCACCACTGATTCGAATGTGTATCCAGGTAGTTTCTGACCCACAGTTGGAGACAGCATTTCCATTGCTGGCCCAACTGAATGACCTTTTTCCCAGTCGTTAAGCAAATCACAAGGTTATTCATCAAATCCGACATCTTCCATTGACTGTGCTTTTTGGAAGCATTGTGGTGGGAAGGTTGCAAATGGCAATGATTTGACCTCTGGACTGTCACAAATACCTATGCCAGTGGCCAAGTGTCCAAAGTTTTGACCATGTGGACTTTGAGGATTCTGTGATGGTCATACACGCGAGGACCAGTGGGTTGTAAGCAGGGGTGGGCTTCAAAAAGTTTATAAGAGGTTCTCTGCCCAATTGCTGGGTGGGCGTGGCAATGATGGGCGTGGCCTAGTCGGCCTCCTGCACCACGGCGGGGGGTTTGCCCTCCCCAGGCTCCAGAAGCCCTCTGGAGGCCAGAAACAGGCTCATTTCTGGCCTTCCTGAACTTCCGGTAGACCTGATTTTCACCCTCCCTGAGCTTCCGTGCACGCCCTGCACTTACCTGCATCCAAAAGGGCTGTGTGGGAACTCCAGGGAGGGGCATGGTGGGGCGGGGTGGGCGGGGCCAGCCAGGAGTGGGATTTGGGTAGTCTCCGAACTGCACAGAATCTTAGCTAGAGATTCTCCCGAACCCCTGAGAACTTGGTCTTCTCTATGATCCTCCTTGTAACCCAAGCTTTGTTGACAGTCCCAATGTCAAGAGATGAGAAAGAGGAAGCAACTAGAACTGCAGATCCTTTCAGAAACCATCCAAGGTTGGGAAGGAGAAGACATCCGATCCATGGGCAACGTCCTTTACATGTCCCAAACCATGGTCCAACATGGAGGGAATGAGGTGAGAACCACGAGAACCAGATGTTCTTTTCATGGTGTTCCCTTGTCCTCTTCTTGGTTCCACCAACGTGGGGCCTACAGAAGCTCTATATATGAAGAGGTTTCCAGTCTTGGTTACCACACACATTGTGAGCATCAAGAGACGGGGGGGGATGGCAGAAATGGTGTTTTCTATCATTGTTCATGCAAGTTGCCTCTTTTCCTTTATCCCAGGAGAAAGAGGAAAGATATCTCATGTTGTTTCCAAGCGTTCTGCTGATGCTCTCAGCCAGTCCTTGTATGAGTGGATTTATGTATAAGGTGAGTGGGATGTATCTTCTTCTTCTTCTCCTCCTCCTCCTCCTCTTCTTCTTCTCTTCATCCTCCTCCTCCTCTTCTTCTTCTTCTTCTTTTTCTTCTCCTCTTCTTCTTCTTTTTCTTTTTCTTCTTCTTTTTCTTCTTCTTCTCCTCCTCCTCCTCCTCCTTTTCTACTACTTCTTCTTCTTCTTCTCTTCATTCTCCTCCTCCTCCTTTTCTTCTTCTTCTTTATCTTCTTCTTCTTTTCTTCTCTTCCTCCTCCTCCTCTCCTCCTCCTCCTCCTCCTCCTCCTCCTCCTCCTCCTCCTCCTCCTCCTCCTCCTCCTCCTCCTCCTCCTCCTCCTCCTCCTCTTCTTCTTCTTCTTCTTCTTCTTCTTCTTCTTCTTCTTCTTCTTCTTCTTCTTCTTCTTCTTCTTCTTCTTCTTCTTCTCTTCATTCTCCTCCCCTCCTCCTCTTCCTCCTCCTCCTCCTCTTCCTCCTCCTCTTTCTCTTCCTCTTCCTCTTCCTCTTCTTCTTCATCTTCCATATCCATCATCGGACGTTGGCGATCATGTTGGCGATCCCATTTTTATCAACAGCCACAAGAAAAAGGGCTGCTGAGTTTTGTCCAAACCAGTCCCTTAGATTTTGAAGCCATGTTGTTGTTCTTCTTCTTCTGCCTGGATCTTGTTTCCCTCCAATCTTTTCCTGGAGAATTAAGGGAAGGATGCCGTATTTTTCCGTGTGTCGCATCACATGTCCGAAATACTTTACTAATACTTTCTAACTTTAGCTTTTTTATAGTTCTGATTATTTCTCTTGGCTTATCACCTCCTCATTTCTGATTTTGTCAATCCAGCGTATACGCAGGGGTGGGCTTCAAAAATTTTAGCAAGGGGTCCTCTGCCTGTTTGCTGTGTGGGCGTGGCCATGGTGGGCATGGCCTCGTTGGCCTCCTGCACCACGGTGGGGGGAGGGCATTTTTGCCCTCCCCAGGCTCCGGAGGCTTTCCTTAAGCCTCCGGGAGGGTGAAAACGGCCTTCCCAAGCTCCGGAGGCCCTCTGGAGGCCGGAAACAGGCCCATTTCTGGCCTTCCCAAACTTCCAATAGGCCCATTTTTTGCCTGCTCCAAGACTCCGTGTGTGCCCTGCATTTACCTGCATCCAAAACGGGCCGCGTGGGGACTCCTGGGAGGGGCGGAGAGGGATGGGCGGGGCCAGCCAGGAGTGGAATTTGGGGGCACAGAATCCCTGTATAAATCTGACACCTGAATTAGTTCAGCGTAATGGTGCAGATTTAAGCTACAAATCATGGTTTTATTTTATTTTTTGAATCTTGCTCAAGATTGCTCGGAATAATTTTCATATCATATTTTTTTCCCCCTCTTTCTGGGGGAGCAGGGGAGACTCCCTTTAATAGGAATGCTGGTATCCAAATTAGAAGATCTGGAAGGAAATGATCACGCTTTTGATATCTCAGGTCAGTGTTCTTAGATTCTTCTCCTTCTTGTGCCATATCTATCATTGGGCGTTGGCGATCATGTTCTTAGATTAACTGTATCAATTATGATAAAGATATCATCCCGTGTTTGGTACAAACCAGTACTTATGAAACTAAGATTAGAAACTGATGAGTGTCCAAGAGAATCTATTAATAATCATGTTATTTATACTTAATAAATGTTATTAGTCCCCTATAAAAGTTTCATTAGGCCATCCTTAGAATGCTGAGCTTGATTGAGCTTGATAGGCAATTGATGAAGGACAAAAAACCTACAGAGGACAAAGGTGTGCCAGGCCAGTCCGCCATGTTTTTCTACCTTAGCCACTCTAACATGTCTTCCCTTCAATTCCCAGAATCCCCAAAGCAGCTATGCCAGCAGGGGAATTCTGGGAGTTGAAGTCCATACGTCTTAGAGTTTGCCAAGATTGGGAAAAATGATTTATGGAGTCATGGTTGATGAGGGTTGGTTCCAGGGGTGAAATGCTACCGGTTCGAGCCTGTTTGCCCGAACCGGTAGTAAAAAATGCTACTGGTTCGCCGAACCTGTAGTAAAAAAATGTAAAAAAAAACCAGTTCGGACGATCAGCTGGAACTTTTTTAAAAAACTTTTTTAGCATTTTTTTTGCTACCGGTTCTCTGGTGTTTGGCTCGTGTTTGGTGTGCAGTGTGCATGAACACTCAGCGCGCAACTAAACCGGTTCAGATTTCACCACTGGTTGGTTCTGATCAAAGTCCCTTCTAGTCTAGACTGGCAATTGGATACCTTGGGGAAGTCCAAAGGCATGATGTGAAGATTAGTCCACTTTTCTTCCTTCACAGGAAGCTAACCCTCAGCAGTGAATTACTTCCACACTTGGAGGTGGTATCTCACCACCCTGAGACCCTTCTAAATTTATCCTCCTGGATTTATCTAATTACATCTTCCTTAATCTGGCTCCTATTCGATGATGCAGGCTATAATTTTGAGGATTTCTATAGGGCTGATGAGGGCTGGCAATTCGGGGAAATAAAATCTAAACCATCTGGAAGGTTTGAAGATTGGTGAAGGGCAACCTCGTTGCAGGAAGCCCACTTATATCGGCACTAACTCCCTTTTGCTCTTCTTTCTGTCCCACGTTTTGAACCCGTCTTCAGTCAAGTAACCTGGTTTGTCTTCTTCTGGCAGGGAGCATGGGAGACCGGCTGACGGTACATTGCGGTAGCAGCCAAGATTTGCACGAATGGCTCGACCACCTCCAAAGGTTGACCAGAGGGTCCACTTTCAGTGGTACCCTCTCAAAAACCCAGTCTTGGGGTTCCCATACGGTGAGTAACTCCACAACTAAATCAAGCTGAGATTCCAAGCAAATGTGGAAACTTCTTTTTTGCAAGTCATGCCCATATCCACTTTGACTCTAATCTTAGGGACCATAGAAGAAGAAGAAAATGTCCCGTTTTCCTTCTTTCCTTTCTTTCAAGGGGGCCCCATCCATCTCTCTAGGGTTAAAGTAAAGGTAAAGGTTCCCCTCGCACATATGTGCTAGTCGTTCCCGACTCTAGGGGGCGGTGCTCATCTCCGTTTCAAAGCCGAAGAGCCAGCGCTGTCTGAAGATGTCTCCGTGGTCATGTGGCCGGCATGACTCAACGCCAAAGGCACACGGAATGCTGTTCCCTTCCCACCAAAGGTGGTCCCTATTTTTCTACTGGCATTTTTTTTTACGTGCTTTCAAACTGCTAGGTTGGCAGAAGCTGGGACAAGTAACGGGAGCTCACCCCGTTATGCGGCGCTAGGGATTCGAACCGCTGAACTGCCGACCTTTCGACTGACAAGCTCAGCGTCTTAGCCACTGAGCCACTGCGTCCCTACGTCTCTAGGGTTAGAGCCACACAATTCACTCCTTTCCAGCTGGAACACTCCAAGTCTCCCGTTCCAAACCATCTTTTGAGAGGGGAAAATTAGAATGTTTTGCTGTCATGTTGCGGTGGTTTGATCCAAAGGTGCCACCAATGGGGAGGCCATTAATGGTGCTACCTGAAAACCACGAGCTGAATGTTCCTCACCTGTTCTAAGGGATGACGTCCTCGTTGAGGAGCTCTGAGGTGATCAGACAGTTGACATTAAGAAACTCAGTGGATTGTTGTTGTTGTTTTTAATCAGACTTTTAGCTCTACTGGACAATTCCGTGGCCCACTGGAACCACCCCAGATCCTCAAACCCTGGACCTTGAGTTGCCTCCGCCCAGCACCTCCTCTCAGGCCCTCAGTGGCCCTCAGCTATAAAGAGGTAATGTCATGTGGCCTTTGCACGAGAGTCTCTCTTGTGCTTCTTCATGGCAATTTGATGTCATGAATCCTTCATTCTGTGATGACACATTCCAGGTTGAGCAACAGGCCATCACATGGGTGGAAATGTAGCCACAGAGAACCACAAGTTCCCACAGAGTAGAGGAAAAACACACATAAATCCTACGAAGAAGTAAGAAAATAGATACTATACCTTTACAGGGAGGATACATGAGATGTGGGTGTGGCTTACTGATGAAGGCTAACGAGCTAGAAATAGATCTATATAAGTCTCTCACCTGGCAGCAGGAACTTGCTGGCTGCCAGAAAGGAAAAAAGCCCAGAATCGAGTGGATGTGATTCTACTGAGCTAGGGCTGCAGAAAAACCTTGGTTACGTAGGAAAAACCTGGCTAGAGGAAAAACACATATATATGTATATGTATATATATATATTTGTTTTTGTGACTCATTTTCTGCACAGATCAAATCAAGATGAGATTTACTTCTGTTGTATCACAGGTTTGGCTTCTTCTTTTCACCTGATGCGTATCACAGAAGGGAAAATACCTTGATTCCCCCACCCCACTGACATTTCTCGTACTCAACTCAACTCTTTTAGTTCTGGTCCTCTGTGGGATTTCTGGAGACGATCTTCTCAAGAAGGTCTCCTCTGAAGGAAGTCAATGTGAAGAACGTTGGAACTCAACCTCTGAAAGTCACTTGGATGTTAGGTTAGGCAGTGTTGTGGCCTGCCAGCGGCCAGCAAAACTGGCAGCAGATTCGGACAGTGAGGAGGTTGGGGAGGAAGGTGGACCAGTCCTGGAGTCTGGGGAAGGCTCGGATGAGGGCTCTGAGTTGGAGGCAGAGAGGGGGCCAAGGCCATCTGGTAATTCTTTGCTGCTTCTGGAGTCTCCGGAGTCTCCGGAGTCTGACATCAGCTAGGCACAAGAACAGCAGGAGCCTGTTCCCAGTGTACGCATGTGCAGAGCTGCCAGAAGACAGGAACAATTAAGGAAACAGGGTCGACTTGGGAGTAAGGCTTGGAGATGATTGGCCCCTCACATAAGACGTAAAAGAGGAGCAAACGGGACGTGAGCTTTTGCAGGAAGCAATTAGTTCATCTGGTCGGTAAAAACTCTGGAAAAGCTCTGTTTGACTCTGTGCTAAGTTTGGCCTTGCCCTGCATGTGGCAATTAGTTCTCTGGCAGCATTCCAAGGGAGATAAGGTGGGTGTTTATAAACACTCCTCTGAAAGACTGTTTGAGAAGCCTTTCGGACTGGGAATGACAATAATTCACTGCCTTATGAATAAAAGAGGTTTGCCAGGACTAAGATTGTGCTGTATACTTTCTAAAGAAGCCTAGGTCAGAACAGGCAGGATTGTTGTAAGAGATGAGAACGTCCCAGAAGGATCCTGAAGTACAATTCACAAATCTGATATTTGGGGGGAGTGTCCCAGCCCATTGCTCCCCACAAAAACTCATGCGGGGAAGAGGCAGAGTCTGATAATCAATGTGACAAAACGTGGATTAGTGATCTAACTTTCCTCTTCTCCTGTTACGATGAGGAAGCAGGACAAATGGGTTCTTCGAATCGGAGAACCCAACCCACTGCCTCACACGGAACAATACAGGCAGTCCTTAATTTACAACCATTCATTTAGCGACCATTCAAAGCTAAATACAACAGCACTGAAAAAAGCGACATGACGATTCCAGCGTCCCCACGGTCACGTGATGAAAATTTGGACGTTTGGCGACTGGTTCCTATTTATGACGGTTACAGTGGTCCCCTTTTGTGACCGTCTGACGAGCAGCATTGATGGAGGAAGCCAGATCCACAATAACCGTGTCACTAATTGAACAACTGCAGTGATTCACTTAACCATTGTAGCAAAAACGGTCGTAAAACGGGGCAAAATTCACTTAATCAATTGTCTCCCTTAACAACAGAAATTTGGGGGCTCAATTGTGGACTATCTGTATAGTCAGAAGGTTCCTTTTTGAGTTCAAAAGCTAGAGGAGAATCAACCCTAAATCTTCCTGTGATTTATTTTGATTGGGAATATCATAAGTTTTAAAAGTACATTCTTTAAGGCGGTGGTTTCACGCTCACCTTTTCTTTCTTTTCATGCTCCTTCCCAGCGGATGTCCTACATCTTAAAGGTAAGACGAGGAACCTCTCCACGACATGTTCTTTTGCAACGGGATGTACCGATGTGTTTTAATGCACAAGCAGGGTTTTCCCCCTGCAGTGACAAGTTTCTGCACTGGGTCTGAGGTCACATTTTCCCAAGAGCTCATTTTCAGTGCTGTTATGTTTGTGCAATCCGGCTACAGGCACATTTAGTAAAACAGAGATGTGCTTTAAGGCAGCCTCTGACTCAGGGTTTATTGATTCGGGCAACCGATTGCCCTTGTACAAAACCAGTGGCTGACTCACAAGGTCACAATGATAAAAATCCTTTCACAACTATTGTATTTGCTTGCTAGAGCCTTCCATGCTGAACTTCAAGGCATTGTATTTATGGGATGGTCAATCGCCCACCGCCTCACATGGAAAAGATGCAACATCCTTATTGTTGGTAGCTGGGCCAATGGCTCAGAAGAAGAAGGATGTCGAGTGTGATGGGCCAACTCAATTCACGGCTACCAGATTAGCCCAATCTGCCTTTGTGTCGTGTGCCCAAACATGTCACCTATCAGTACGATTGCTCGGCCCTCGTGTATTTACTCCGCAAACTCACAACTATTTGAGTTCGGTCTTCGGTTCGTCAACGGAAGCTTAGATGCATCACGAGTGAAGGTTTTGTTTTTCCCACCTGGGACATAATCCTAATCGATGGTTCTCTGTCTACAGGACGCCAGCAAGAGTCCAAAGACGATGAAAAAGTTCCTGCCCAAAAGAAAAACAGAGAGGAAGCCATCGGATGAGGAATTTGTGATTAGAAAAAGTAAGTTGGCTGTGTGGTTCCTTTCTGTAATTGATTTTATTTTTATTTTTTTTGTGTGTGGATGCTGTAAGGTAGAACATCCAGATGTTCATCCATTGTTTAAGACACCTTCTGTAGTGTTTTATGAAGTTGCACGTCTCTGCTAAAGGAGAGGCAAGATCGCCTCCTAGGAAAGTCATCCTTGAAGAGTTTAGTCTACGGTAATTTCTAAATCAGGAGAATTAATATTTCCAGTCAATCTTCTATTAGTCAGGCCCCACTTCTAGTACTGGATCCAGTTTTGTTGTTGTTAGTTGCGAAGTCGTGTCTGACCCATCGAGACCCCATGGACAACGTTCCTCCAGGCCTTCCTGTCCTCTACCATCCTCTGGAGTCCATTGAAGCTCACGCCGACTGCTTCGGTGACTCCATCCAGCCACCTCGTTCTCTACCGTCCCCTTCTTCTTTTGCCCTCCATCGTTCCCAGCATTAGGCTCTTCTCCAATGAGTCCTTCCTTCTCATTAGGGATTCTGGGAGTTGAAGTCCACAATTCTTAAGGTTGCCCAGTTTGGAGACCCTTGTCAATCCAGAGTCTGTCCTTAACGTTCATTTGATTTCCAGGCACGGTTGCCTTAGAGGAAGATGCTCAGATCCTGAAGGTGATTGAGGCATATTGCGCAGGGGCGAGTCTACAGCAGAATGTCACTTCCGGTGAGTGGTTTGAAGCCGAACCAGGTTGCTCGCAGGGGGTTGAAGATCACGTCCGATGGTCTCAGGTGTCAGGCCAAGTGTAGGACGCGCCTACAATACCTGGTGTTTGAAATCAGAGAAAGCTGCGATTTCTTTCACCCACTTTTTCCAGAGCTGTGCTGGCTGGGCAATTCTGGGAAATGAAGTCCACCCATCTTTTTTTTTTTTTTTTTTAATTTGATTTATATGCCGCCCTTCTCCAGAGACTCAGGGCGGCTTACAATGTGCTCAGCAATAGCCTTCATCCTTTTGTATATTTATACAAAGTCAGCTTATTGCCCCCACAACCGGGTCCTCAATTTACCTACCTTAGAAAGGATGGAAGGCTGAGTCAACCTTGAGCCTTGGCGAGATTCGAACCTGCAGTAATTGCAGGCAGCTGGTCTTAATAACCAGCTTAATAACAGGGTGCCTTAGACCACTGTACTACCAAGGCTCTTTTTTAAAAACTTTTTCTTAAAGTCTGTAGCGATTCTCAGCTATCCAGATCATGGGTCACGTTTGCAAGGACGTTCGTTTCTTGGATGAGAAGCGAAACGTCTTCAAAAACAGCAAAAAACAAGGAAGTCCAGTCGCCTCCTGAAAAAGCATCTTTGGGACACCCGTCTTAAAGTCGCTTTAAGGTGGAGGAACATGGATTCGAGATGATCTGAGCCTTTCTCTCGGACCGAGGGAGGCAGAAGCAGAAAATTCATTCCACCATTCTCTCTCTCACCAACAAAGGAGAATATTTGTAGTTTAGGGTTGAAACAGGAGCCCTACGTGCTTTCTGAGCTGGGTAGCTTTCTTGCAGAACTTTCATGACCCAACTAGGTAACACCATCAGTGCTAGGAAGGAGGGAGGGGAGGGGAGGAGGAGGAGGAGAGGAGGAGGAGAAGAACTGTGGAGTCCTTGGTGCTCTCTGAGTTGAGGGGTTTTCTTGCAGAGGTTTCATAACCCAACTAGATAACCTCATCAATTAACCCTCCTTCTCTTTGACATCGAGCAATACAATAGCGCTTAAATTTATATACAGCCCCATAATAATTTACAGCGCTGTGGGTGGTTTTACCGTGTCAGCATCTTGGCCCCCCCCCCCCCAACAATCTGGCTCCTCATTTTATGACCACGGAAGGACGAGTCAACTTTGAAGCTTGTCAAGATCGAACTCCAGGCAATGGGCAGAGTTGGCCTGCCATACTGGATTCTAACCCCCTGGGGGAGTTTCCACATTTCTCCTCGCTGTGCCTTCGATCAAATGTGAATTTTTATTATTTTTTTGCCCACCAAAATTAATATCCCAGGGAGGAAAAAAAGGCCTTTTTCCTAGGTTGAATGTAAAGCCACCTCCCATCGGATCATTTCTAACACGGGTAGTCCTAGACTTACAACAATCCATTTAGTGACCGTTCGAACGGTCCCTGAAAAAAAGTGACATGACCCTGTTTCACACTTACGACCATTGCAACATGCCCGGGGTCGCCTGGTCAAAATTCAGACGCTTGGCAACTGACTCGTATTTATGACGGTCCTGGAGGGGGGGGTCAGGCAATTCCCCTTTTGCGACCTCCCGACAAGCCAAGTTCAACAGGGAAGCCAGATTCACTGAACGACCGGTTGACCCAACCACAGAGATTTGCTTAACGAACATGGCAAGGAGAACCGTAAAACGGGGCGAAACTCGCTGAAAACAAACGTCTCACTTAGCGACGTAAATGTTGGGCTCGGTGGCGGTCGTAAGTCGAGGACCAGCTGGTTTTGCTTCCTCCTCCCGGAAAAGGGACTAGACAAATCTAGCCTAGCGCGGATGAGTCAAACCCCCGGCCTTTGAAATAAAGCTGACTTTTGAGATGGCGAGATAAAAGTAAAGGAAATTGCGAGAAGTTTGCAACGAGATGCAACTTTTGTCCTCGGTTCCTACTTATCCTCCCGAGATGCTAATCTCCCAAGACACCCGTCACTCTGGGGCTTTTATCATTCAATCTGCTGCGCGTTTCAGAAAAGAAAAGAAACAGCCTGGCGGTTTTCTATAAATATATCTAATTTTGCTTCTTCTGAAGCCACGAATAGAAACACGAGTCTCGTATCGGTGGCACTGAGGTGGCAGTGATAAATCAGTGCGTCTCAGCCTGGGATGGGGGGCGGTTTGTAGGTTGTCTGTGACATTTTATTATTTTATTTTTTTTACTTAGTTATACCCCAGTTTTTATTATTTTTACAATAACTCAAGGCGGGGAACGTTTCCTACGTGCTTTCCTCCTGCTGTTTTCCCCAGAAAAATGCTCCTGTGAGGTGGGTTTGGGCCGAGAGAGAGGGGCTGGCCCAAAGTCACCCAGCTGGCTTTCATGGCTAAGACGAGACTAGAACTCACAGTCTCCTGGTGATTGGCCCAAAGACATTCAACAGCCTTTTGTGCCTAAGGTGGGACTAGAACTCACTGTCTCCTAGTGATTGGCTCAAAGACTTTCAACAGTCTTTTGTGCCTGAGATGGGACTAGAATTCACCATCTCCTAGTAATTGGTCCAAGGTCAGTGAGCCCTCTCTGATGCCTTAAGGTGGGACTAGAACTCCCAAAGTCACCCAGCTGGCTTTCATGCTAAGGCAGGATTAGAACTCATCATCTCCTGGTGATTGGTCCAAAGACATTCAACAGTCTTTTGTGCCTAAGGTGGGACTAGAACTCACTGTCTCCTAGTGATTGGCTCAAAGACATTCAACAGTCTTTTGTGCCTGAGATGGGACTAGAATTCACCATCTCCTAGTAATTGGTCCAAGGTCAGTGAGCCCTCTATGATGCCTGAATGTGGGACTAGAACTCCCAAAGTCACCCAGTGGCTTTCACGCTAAAGCAGGATTAGAACTCATCATCTCCTAGTGATTGGCCCAAAGACATTCAACAGTCTTTTGTGCCTGAGATGGGACTAGAACTCCCAAATTCACCTACCTGGCTTTCACGCTAAGGCAGGATTAGAACTCATCATCTCTTGGTGATTGGCCCCCAAGTCACCCAACCATCTTTTGTGCCGAAGGTGAGACTAGAACTCTCCATTTCCTGGTGATTGGCCCATAGTCACCCAGCCAGCTTTAACGCCTAAGGTGAGACTAGAACTCACCATCTCCCAGTCTCTAGCCTGGTTGCCTTCCCCACTCGAACAAACTGGCCTCAGCCTTGTGGAGGCAAAACTGCATCCCAACCTCTCGGTTCTTGGGCGCACCAAACGAAGCTGTCCCCTGAATTGTCCACTCTCTTCCTCAGGGTCCCGCAAAGATTCAGTCCCCCAGGTTCTACTTCCGGAAGAGGAGAAATTAATCATTGAGGAAGTGCGGAGCAACGGGCAGACCGTGGCCGAGGAGAAGTGAGTGAGACCACGAGCCGAACCCATGAAAAAGCTGCAGCGAAACCTAGTGGGGGGGAAATTCTCCTTTCAGCTCCATTCCTCCTTGAAGTTTCTTTGAAGGCTTCCTTCCCTCATATTGAGTCTTCTGCTGACGACCCAACCATGAACCCCAACGTTTTAGGGTTCTTAGGAAGTCTTCTAGGGCGGAGGTGACCCACCTCAACGTCTTATCATGAAGGGGGTGCAAGAGACACAACGGGAGCCCATGCAGGCAAGATGGTGTCACCCTTGTAGGTGCCGATGGGGTGTCCTTCACACCCCACCTCTGGTATTCCTTCTCTTTGCTGGTTGGAACGGTGCTTTTTTTCCTGTTGGCAGAAAATTGTGCGGCCAAGTTTTGGCAATGGGGGTGTGGGGTTCCCCGCATCCAGAGCCAAGTCAGATAGGGAAGGCTTAGGAGCCCTTTGTTGTTGTTGGGGGGATCCCTCAGGGCCACAGCCCCTCAAAGGAAGAGAAAGAGTTTTGTGACCATGAACAAGTTGGCGGTCAGGAAAATGGTTCTCCTTCATGATTAGAATAAGATAGAGCTGGAAGGGACCTTGGAGGTCTTCTAGTCCAACCCCCTGCTTAGGCAGGAAACCCTACACCACTTCAGACAAATGGTTATCCAACATCTTATTAAAAACTTCCAGTGTTGGAGCATTCACAACTTCTGGAGGCAAGTTGTTCCACTGGTTAATTGTTCTCACTGTCAGGAAATTTCTCCTTAGTTCTAAGTTGCTTCTCTCCTTGATTAGTTTCCACCCATTGCTTCTTGTTTTGCCTTCTTTTTGCCCAAAAGCCAGCGCTGCTGCTGGCTGGGGGATTCTGGGAGTTGAACTCCACCCATCTTCAAGCTACCAAGGTTGAGAAACACAGATTTAGTGACTGAATGGGATAAAACTCACTTAACAAGGGTCTCACTTAGCAACAGAAACTCTGGGCTCAATTGTGGCCATAAGTGAAGGACCACCTGTACTTTTAAGAGGAAAGCTGAAAACCACTGAAATGAAACATAAACCTAAAAATGAAAAGCCTTTGAAACATTAAAAGAATAGATCGCCGCGGTACAACGTTCTAAAAATGAAAAAGTGAAAAGTGAAAGAAGTCTTTCATGTCTCGTGCTGATGGATTATCATCATCATCATCATCATCATCATCATCATCATCATTATTATTATTATTTATTTTGGCCTTTTTCTGCTGTTTTCTAGGAGTCTCGTGGATACCGTCTACGCGCTAAAAGACGAAGTCAAAGAACTGAAGCAGGTAATCCAAAATAATTGCACCAGGCTGGGTAGCCTTTATAAACAGTTTTGCAAAACAAAAAGATTGCAGATTGCAGTTGCAGCCTCCATAATCCAGTCTACTGACTTCTTTAAAAAGAAGAAGATTGAATTTAGAACTTAGAATAACTTAACTGTCACTTTGAATGTACACTAAGCGGCATACATTAAAATGAAATTTCATTGCATACAGCTCTCAAAGGTTTACCACCTCCAATAGACACTACACAAAATGACAAAATAAATACAAAATTACGCCCATAACCCACATATATTACATGACACAGAGAAACAACACAGTCTAGTTCGGATGTATACATGTGCATGGCAAGAAAAACGAATCTTGCGAAGTTTTGGATTGGGTTTCTAGTCCTCATGAACCGGGTGGAAAACGTGCCATCGGTTAATTGTTGCATGAGGGGAAAGAGTGTGGTGACTGGCTTGGATGCCAATTCTTATTCAGCCGTGGATTTGGCTACATTTTGGGCTTGGTCTACCATTGCGGTGGTGTTGAGAAGTGTAAAACATGAGGAAGTGCTTCTATCCGGAGCATTTTGAGGGTTGATTTCTGGAGACTTTCCCTGTTCCAGGAAGGGTCTTCAGCCTGGGGGGGAGGGGGGAGGGTGTTGTGGCCCGTCAGTGGCCTGTGCGGATTGTAGCTGATTCTGACAGCGAGGAGGCTGGTGTGGTGCTGCGCCAGCAGCCTGTGCAGCTGGCGCTTGAGTCGGACAGTGAGGAGGCTGGAGAAGATGTGGTGCCAGAGGCAGGGATTCAGCCAGGGCCTTCAGAACCTCCAGAAGCTCCTTTAAGTGAAGAGGATGAAGAGGAGGAGCCTCTTCTCAATGCACAGGTGCGCAGAGTGGCCAAGAGTAAGGCTTGGGGCTAATTGGCCACTCCCTTAGCCTATTTAAGGAGGAACGCCGACTGAAGCAATTTGTAGGGAACAACTTTAGTTCACTCTCCTTCGCGTCTGGATTCTCTGCAAATTGCTTCTGGGCTTTCTGCCAACCTTAGTAAAATTGTGATTACTTTATCTTTAGTTTCTTGTAGGCTGTTAGGAAAATTTATTAACAGCCTTTGTTTTGAAAAAGACCAAGTTATTTTAGTAAATTAAGTTTTGTACAAACTTTGTGTGTGCTGCATTCTTTGGGATCCGTAGGTGGGGCAGAACAGAGGGGGGGAGGGGGAGGAGGTCCTGCCTAAAGCCAGCAGCTGGAAAACTGGTTCCCATAATTTTCCACACTCAGGTGGCCATTATGCCTACAGGATACAGGCAATTCTCAACTTACAGCCATTCGTTTAGCGAATTCAAAATTATATGGTAACTGCACTGAAAAAGTTAAACTTAAGACAGTTGTCCACACTTGCAACTGTTACCGTGTCCCCATGGTCATTTGATTAAAATTTGGGTATTTAGCAGCTGGTTTGTATTTATTGCAATTTGCCCTGTTCCAGGATTCTGGGATCACCATTGTGCTAAGAGGGGTGGTCAATCAATGTTTACTTCGTCAATGAAATAAATAAAATGGGCAACCTTCCCAGCTGCCTTCGGACAAGCCAGTGGGGAAAACCAGATTCACTTGCAGTCGTTAGGCGAGGACTGCCTGTACCCCAAACACAGTTTTACGGGAAGGAAAATCGGAGGTGTTTTAATAACGTGCGAACACGGCTCTCCTCCTTTTTCTCTTTCCCCGCTGCAGGAGAACAAACGAATGAAGCAGTGTCTGGAGGAAGAGCTGAAATCCAGGAAAGATTTAGAAAAATTGGTCCGGAGGTTATTGAAGCAAACGGACGAAAGCATCCGAGAAGAGACGGGCCGCCGTTCCTCCTTGCTGGCCTGAACCCTCAAAACCCCACTCAGGAAAGTTTGCAGCCGCGTCTCTCAGGCTCCCTCGCTCTTTCGTTTGGGGAAATCATGCCTGTTTCGCTTCTTCGTTGCAGAAAAGAAAAGATAAAAAAAAAAAAAACAAATAGCCCAACTGGGGGTTTTTTTTTTCCTCCCCTCGTTCAAAAAGCCCATTTTGCATGCTGCTCATGGCCGGCGAAGATTTTGCTCCAAAACGGACATCAGAAAAGTTACCAAAAAAACTTTTCCAGGACTTCTGATATCTCCCCACCTCCCCCATCTCGTCCTAAGATTATATGCTCCTGGCAAGGGATGGGTCACCACTCAGCGTGAAGTAGGTTCCTGAGTGCAAACGCAGGGAAAAAAAACAAAACCCCAAAAAAACCCGCCCGTACTGTCTTCCGTTCTCGTTTTGCTTTTACAGCGTGTTTCTTAATTTATTGAGTGGGAGGGGGAAGCAAACTTGGTTTCTTGAATTGCAAGCGAGTGAGAAGCCAAACGATCATTTGCACTTCTGTTTTGCTTGTTTTTTTTTCATTTTTTTTTTCCCAGGGAATCGGAGAAAACGAGTGTGAGAATTGCCGCCCTCTCCTTGAGATTGTGAGAATCCCGCTCTGTGGCCTTTCTGTAGAGGATATTTATGCAATGGATCCCAGATTTCAGGGGTTTGATTCCTCTGGATTCACACCTTTTGGTTCCTTGCAAATTGAGCATGGGAAGTGTGTTCAAACGAAGACACGCTCGTCTCTTCCCACTGGTATAGAGTCTTCTGCTTGAGCTGGTGGTTGGACTAGAAGACCTCTGAGGTCCCTTCCATCTCTGGTTTTATGATTAACCGAGGTGGCCTGATTACAGATCCATCCTCACCTTACAACAGTTCATTTAGTGACCATTTGAAGTGACAAAACCATGGGGGGAAAAAATGACTTACGAACATTTTTCAAGTTGCCAAGCGCCCAGATTTTGATCGTGCTACCATGGGGATGTCGCAACGGTCGTAAGTGTGAGGAACGGTTGTAAGCTTAAAAAAAAATTCAGTGCTTGTTGTAGCTTTGAACGGCCACTAAATGAAAGGGTTGTACGTCGAGTTACCTGCGTTCTGCCTTGGGCTTCCTACCGGTAGAATTGTTTTTTGATCGCCGCCCTGTAGCAAGAATGGAATCGACTCCGAAAAAGTCCAGTTGGAGATCATCTTTGCATTCCGGCTGTCAGCTGCTGGAGGCGCAAAGTTGCAATTGCATTTTGACAAAGGCAAAAGCTCTTTTGCTGCAATAGCGGATGCCTTTTGAGTCAGCCAGGAAGGGCAAAGACAACCAGATTGCAAGATAAAGCTGAAACAAAAATACGAAGAGGCAAAAAGAGGCATGCCAATTGAGCGAGGGACGCGTTCTTGTGTCAGCCGGGTTTGTGTGGAAGCTTGTCGCAAAGAGACAGAATGGAGAGGTTCCTCTAGAGCAGGGGTCAGCAACCTGTGGCTCTGGAGCCGCATGTGGCTCTTTCACCCCTCGGCTGCAGCTCCGTCACTCAAAATATGCGTCACCGCCGCCAGTGTGCGACAACTGCCGGCATGTGATTTATTGAGCTTTTCGACCCCCAGTAGGCCAATCATGGATAAATCCAAGAAAAGAAAAATTTCAGAAGAAAACAGAACGTTTAATTCAACTACATATGCTAGTTTTTTGGCTGCTCAAGAAACAGTCAGGCACGGGAAGGTTTTTGTGGCTCCCGGTGTTTTCTTTTCTGTGGGAAACGGGTCCAAATGGCTTTTTGAGTGTTTAAGGTTGCAGACCCCTGCCCTAGAAGGTCTCCCTCAAGTCTGCAGCTTCTCAACATCTTTTGTGAATGATCTACTGGGAACTGGGGTTGTTTTTTTTTCCTGACCACGGAAGGTCTACTCTTTGCTCGTTTTGACCCACAGGGATTCACCCGGCCAGAAATTAGAAGCAGACAGAATACTGAAGAAGAAGAAGAAGAAGGAGAAAATAATAATAGCCATTTTTGAGACTGTGAGATCCTGTTTTCCCTGCTTTGCCACTAAAATGAAGGAAGGGCATGAGATGAATGGTAATGCTTTTTAGTTCTTGTCTGGACCTTTCCTTTTTTAAAAAAATCAAAGAAGAAAAAGTATGATAGGTTTTTAAGTTCACTTGTCATCTTAAAAAGGAACTTCTTGAAAGGGATCAAACCAGGGATGGGCTTCAAACATTTTAGCAAGGGGTTCTCTGCCCAGTTGCTGGGTGGGCATGGCCGCGGTGGGTGTGGCTTAGTCAGCCTCCTGCACCACCACGGGGGAAGGGTGTGTTTTTGCCCTCCCCGTGCTCCGGAGGCTTTTCTTGAGCCTCGGGGAGAGCAAAAACAGCCTCCCCGGGCTCCGGAGGCCCTCTGGAGGCCGGAAACGGGCCTGAACTTCCGGTAGTCCCATTTTTCACCCTCTTCAAGCTTCCATGTGTGCCCTGCACTTACCTGCATCCAAAACGGGCCGTGTGGGGACTCCTAGGAGGGCAGGAGGTAGGTGGGCAGCGCCAGCCAGGAGTGGGATTTGGCACAGAATCTTAGCTAGAGGTTCTCCCGAACCCCTTCGAACCCCCAGCAGCCAACCCCTGGATCAAACCATCTAGACCAGGGATGTCCAACCTTGGCAACTTTTAATATCTGTGGGCTTCCAACTTCCAGCTATGCTGGCTGGGGAATTCTGGGAGTTGAAGTCCACAGATCTGAAAGTTGCCAAGGTTGGACATGGCTTCTCTATTTGGGGGGGGAGTGATATAGTTGAAGGTTATTTTTGGTGGTGCTAGTCACACAGCACTGAGCATTGCCAACTTCTGAGAACATACCTGGAGGCACCTCTCCTCAAATCTTCCTAAATTCAGCCATGGGGAGGAAGACCATCTGCCTGAGCTGAATGCCGAGATGGTCTTCTGAAGCCTCCTGCATGATCTTTGGTGTCTTCACTTATTTCTGTGCTTCCTTACTACTCCCAGCCAGGTGCTTCCAAAAACCTGGATCCCTATGGATCCTAAGCAATTCCAAAACTGTATCTGGAGCATGTCATGGGGTGGGTTGGAATAAATATCCACAAATCCACCTCTCTTCAAGTTTGAGGTGGCCCCTCAGGAACGAACAGCTCCAACATTGTCAAGAGGGAGAATATTACGCTGATCTATTCTTGGCAATCAAGGAAACCATCAAATCTCTGGACACGCAATAGGAAACAACCTCTAAGTTGGAATGTAAGAAAGAGATTTTTTCCCAGGAGGGGAAAAAAAAATCTCAAGGATTGTTAATTTCTTCAGAAAACAACAACAATTTTTGGACTTCCTTGGAAAGCATAAATTCCATTTTTGCCTGGTCATGTTTCCTCCAGCCAAGGAAATTATTGTGTCCAGGCCTCCAAAATTTAGGAAATGCTGGCCTTATTCTCTGAATTCAACCTTTGTTTCCACTATATGCACCAGATGTTATAATATGTTTGTGTGTTGTTGTTGTTCTAAGGACAATTAAGGCTGTAAAATCCATGTTTTTCAGAGAAGTCCGCGGAACGCTAGAGAGTTTTTCAGGAAAAAATGCATAGGATTGTGCTGTTAAAAAACAAAAGGAAGTATATACAATTGTACTAAAGGAATAGAAGCCATTTGAACCGGATTGGATAATATATATATATATATATATAAATACATACAAATATATATTTACAGTTTTATGTAAATAGGTTTCTGTTAAGACTTTATCTTATTTGTTTCTTTCTTTGCTTTTTCAGTTTCTCTCTTGTTACGTTTTTATTTCAGGCCCACCACAACTGATGCAAACAAACCCCTTTTTTTCTAAAAAATATTTTTATTTTGAGAAATTTTTAAATTTTTGGTTTTCAAGGAAATAAAAGAGGATTTTTAAAAGAAAAAAAAAAGGCGATGCCTTTACAAGTGTACGTGTCATCTTTTCCCGATAGCAGTTATTTTCTCCTCGGAGTAGTTTAGTTCTGGCTAAAAACGAAAGAAGGTCATTGCAAAAGGCTCCCTTAAAAACAACCACAAGCCCCAGAAGTTTAAGCAGAAAATATCAGCAAAAGAAAATGTTTTATTTCAACCATTTTGGCAGGCGGTTTAAACCGCTGTATTTATAATTCAGTAGAGCTGAATGCCTGTTTAGCACGTAAGGCTAAGGAGTTGTCCTCTGTGATCCTACACATCACTTTGAGCTGTGAAAGTTCAGTTTGGGAACCATCTGAGCCAAGATTTCGTCATCTCATGGCTACTTCAGCTAGATGTTCAGGGAACCTAAGTTTTTTTCCTTGGGTCCAACATACTAAGAACGGTTGCAGGATTTGGGTTTGGCTAGTCTAGAGATTGAGATTGAGGGCAAAAGAAGAAGGGGACGACAGAGAACGAGGTGGCTGGATGGAGTCATTGAAGCAGTCGGCGTGAGCTTAAATGGACTCCAGAGGATGGTAGAGGACAGGAAGGCCTGGAGGAACGTTGTCCATGGGGTCGCGATGGGTCGGACACGACTTCGCAACTAACGACAACAAGTCTACAGATGAGAAGGACCAGGGGGTTACATGATAGCGGTCTTCCAATATCTCAGGGGCTGCCACAAAGAAGAGGGAGCCAAGCTATTCTCCAAAACACCTGAGGGCAGGACAAGAAGCAAAGGATGGAAACTCATCAAGGAGAGAAGCAACTTAGAACTAAGGAGAAACTTCCTAACAGTGAGGACAATTAGCCAGTGGAACAGTTTGCTTTCAGAAGTTGTGGGTGCTTCCTCACTGGAGGTTTTTAAGAAGAGATTGGACAGTTAATTTGTCTGAAACGTTATAGGGTCTCCAGCTTGAGCAGGGGGTTGGACTAAGAAGACCTCCAAAGTCTCTTCCAGCTCTGTTATTCTGTTAAACATGTTAGCCTTTTACAAAATATACTAATAGATAATCATAGGAGGGTTTATATGTTGTGCAAAGCTGGCCCTGTTGACTAAACATGTTTGCAGTAGGCATCTCAGCACCTCTGAAGAACATCAGATTGGGGGATGTTGGTTGATGGTGAGGAGCAAGCAGTTCTTCCTAAGGGTCTTTCTTAGTCCTCTTTGGAGGTAACTGTGACCTGGTGTGGGCCTCCAGGAAGAAACAGATGCTTCCCTATTGACATATGGCCGATCAGTAAGTTCTACTAGCAAAGCACGCGTGGGATGGAGAGGCCCACCGCTTTCTTCTTCAGCAACAGTCCTGGAAGACACCTGAGATGCCATCTTGAAACCGGCAGCCCTCAGCCTTTCAACACGTAACAAACCACTGCTATCTTCTCATATTAAGGGCTGCCTATATTTGATAACCTTCAGATATGAACAATTTACCCTCCCCCTCCTGCTTAATAAATTAAATAAAATACATGTATAAAAGAAATGGAACCAAAGAGTTCATAAATATGGTTGGAAGACAGGAGAAGGGATGGCGGGCCACAAAAAAAAGCACCTCTTCTAGGAGAGTTGAATAAGGCCAAAATGGGTGTTCCCATGGGTATAATCTACTCTGGAGATGTCCGTTACATTGACAAAGACGGTGTGGCCGGACTTGAGCTCCACAACCCTGCTCACCTGGATGGACTGCAAGCCACACAGGTCCACTGAAGTGCCGTAAGTCCCCACCCCCTTCAGTAGCAGTTGATCTGTCTCCGACGGCAGGTTGAGATAGACGAGGATGTTGAACGGGGCACGCAGCTCTGACTTGCTGCAGAAGGTGACTTGGGCGTAAATGTAATAGCTCCCGTCTTTGCTAATTGTGATTTTTCCATCCCGGTTGGAGAATGCATCATCCCTCGGGGCGTAGGTTGTATTCTTCCAGTGTAGAACTGTAAGGAGGAAGATGATAGGTTTCATTTACTCCATGCCAGTGTCAACTTACAAAGCTTTCCAGCCCAGCTTCCAAGTTGCCATAAGCAGGAGGTGGGGCGAACTGATGGAGCTGCTTGGCTGAAACTACATTCCACACATGCCTTCCTCCAGATTGTATCCTAGGTTACCAGAGTCAGCAGGAGTGGTAAGGTTTTTACAGCCCGCCAACATAGTCCATTGGAGAATGTGATTTATGCAGGGGTGGGTTCTACTTACCTTTACTACCGGTTCGCAATGGGAGCATGCGCAGATCACCCGTGATGACGCTATGGCGGGCGGGCGGAGCCTCCCGCTGGTTTTACTACCGGTTCTATAGAACCGGACTGAACCGGATTTATGACATGCCCAGGGAGGAGGGGGGAGACAGGGTCATGAGGCCCTGTAAATTACGTAGGGGTCAGAGCTGACTCCATTTGAGTAATTGCCAGAATGTTGCTCCTAATAAATGACTGGATTTCTTTTGAAACTTGGCTCGAGGCTCATGAATTAATTAGGGCATCTTTCGGAAACTTCACATAAGGTAGACCAGATTAAGAAACCAATGCCCTCGAAGCCCATTTTTATTTTTGGGTAAGCTACAAATACATTGGGCTTGGGAATTCTGGGAGTCGAAGTCCACGCATCGTAAAGTTGTCTAGTTTGAAAAGCTTTTTTGAGGGTTTCTTCAACTGAGGAAGGGGGGGCAGCCTGTCAACCCTGAAGCTGACCTGGCTGTGGCCGCTTTCTTTTCTGTAGCTTTTTCTACAAGGATTTTTCTTCACATGGCATCAGGCTTGACGCAGCCTGGAGCTGAAGGGGTTATAGAGATAACTGGGGTTTTGTAGCCAAAACAAAATAGTTTTCTTATGAGCGAAGGACATTCCAACTGCTGGCTGGTCAGAGGAGGAGGAAGAGAAAAGTAACCAGGCAACCAGCCAGCACTCAGATTGGACAATGTGACTTATTGTTTGAGAGAACAGGAAACTTTCACTTTTTAATGAGGTGGAAAACGTGGGAACTCTCAGTGTTGGTTTTCCACCGGTCTGTGCCAAAATGGTATCTCCAAATAAAACTGTTCTTTGAGGAATCAACCTGCGTCGGAGTTCCATTTGCAATGGATGGATTACTTGGAATCCTGACACTCTGCTCTCATAAAGAGCCTTGGTAGTACAGGGGTTTAAGGCACCCTGTTATTAAGCTGATTATTAAGACCAGCTGCCTGCAATTACTGCAGGGTTCGAATCTCGCCAAGGCTCAAGGTTGACTCAGCCTTCCATCCTTTCTAAGGTAGGTGAAATGAGGACCCAGTTTGTGGGGGCAATAAGCTGACTTTGTATAAATATACAAAAAGGATGAAGGCTATTGCTTAGCGCATTGTAAGCCGCCCTGAGTCTTCGGAGAAGGGTGGCATATAAATCAAATTAATAATAATAATTAATAATCATAACAGGATTTTGCAAGTCTGAATGTGCTTCCTCCCCACCCAAGTTCATTTGTGTACTACCCTGTTTCCCCTAAAATAAGACATCCCCTGATAATAAGACCAATCGGGCTTCTGAGCGCATGCACTAAAATAAGCCCCCCCACTTGAAAATAAGCCCTCCCCAAAAATAAGCCCTCCCCGAAAATATTTAAATGCACGCGCAGCTGGTCCCCACCATTTCCTCTGGTTAGGGTTAGGGAGACAGATCTGGAAATCAGGTAAGGCGGCAAGAGGAGCCCTGTCTTGTTCCATACACCCCAAAATAATAAGACATCCCCGAAAATAAGGCCAAGCACTTATTTCGGGGTTCAAAAAAATATAAGACAGGGTCTTATTTTCGGGGAAACAAGGTAGAGAGAGTGCTGTCTGAGCCAGTGGTGAAATCCAATTTTTTTTACTAGCGGTTCTGTGGGCGTGGCTTGGTGGGCGTGGCTTGGTGGGCGTGGCAGGGGAAGGATACTGCAAAATCTCCATTCCCTCCCCACTCCAGGGGAAGGATACTGCAAAATCCCCATTCCCTCCCCACTCCTGGGGGAAAGATACTGCAAAATCTCCATTCCCACCCCACTCTGGGGCCAGCCAGAGGTGGCATTTGCTGGTTCTCCGAACTACTCAAAATTTCCGCTCCTGGTTCTCCAGAACCTGTCAGAACTTGCTGGATTTCACTCGTGGTCTGAGCTGTTTTTTTCAAGTTACTCTCTCTTGGCCTGGGCTCAACCCGCTCTTATCTGACTCGATAGCAACTCTTTCTTCAATTACAAATAACCAGAAAATAAATGTCAATTCTCACTTTTGCTCCGGCTGCTCACACCTGCCAAGTGAATGCTTGCACCTCGATTTGGCTTACCTGCAATTAAAAAAAAAAAACAGCGGTCATTGAAAGCTTTTGATAAAAACGTGTTAGCCAGATATCATGCTATCCGAGTTTTAATTCACAATTTATGAAAAAGCTTCTCCCTTTTAATAAAATTTGTGAGCTGGAAAAGGTGCTACCCAACACTTAATTTTCAATTTATTGGCTAGAATAAGGTTCCTCGCTCGGTTAACCCTTCATTGATGGTCCGGAAAAGAAAAAGGCTCTAGAAACACCAAAAAGAAGGGCTGAAAAATTCAGAAATATGGCACAGCATGGTCCAAATGACCTAATCTCCAAGTGAAGTTTGTGCAGCTAGGCAGTTCCCAGTATTTGCAGAAATGTTCTCCATTGTTTTAGGGCCAAGATGCTGCCAGTAATGTAATAGTACTCATAACCTATTTTCTGGTGCTAGTATTATTATTTCATAGCCTTTTAAAAACTTTTTTTTGTCTTGAACCTATTATGTGTGTGAGAGAGAGAGGTTGTTGGGGGGGAGACAGTGAATGGGAGAGAGGAGAGAGAGGGAGAGGGAGAGGGAGGGAGAGAGAGAGAGAGAAAGAGAAAGAGAGAAAGAGAGAAAGGAAGGAAGGAAGGAAGGAAGAAAGAAAGAAAGAAAGAAAGAAAGAAAGAAAGAAAGAAAGAAAGAAAGAAAGAAAGAAAGAAAGAAAGAAGAAAAAGAGGGAGGGAGGGAGAGAAAAAGAAAGAGAGAGAGGGAGAGAGGGAGAGAGAAAGAGAGAGAGAGAGAGAGAAGCTTTTTCAAAGTTGCAGAAACTTACTTGTTTGCATAGCTGGCAGAATTTGATCTGGAACCTGTAGAAGAAAAAAAAAACGGTTTTATTTATACGATTTAGAGAGCTGTCCATCTCGCACAAGCCACTCTGGTTGAGAGGCAAGGATTAAAAACTCACACACTAAAAGAAAAAAAAAAATCCCACAATATTTATTGAGAAGTTTCCCCAGGTCATTTAATCTCTGCTAAACCTCCATTGAATTTGGCTTTACCATCAGAAGGTAAAAAGGGAAGGGAAGGAAGACTGCGCAAGATTTTAAATAGCTCAAACAATGAAGTGGATTTTTTTTTTCCAGATCAATATGGTGCCGCATTGAATGCAACGATTTAATATATTTATGTGCTCCTTCAATGACGCTGCATTTAGGAATCACAAGCAGGGTTCAAGGTAGAGTAAAGGTAAAGGTTCCCCTCGCACATATGTGCTAGTCGTTCCCGACTCTAGGGGGCGGTGCTCATCTCCGTTTCAAAGCCGAAGAGCCAGCGCTGTCCGAAGACGTCTCCGTGGTCATGTGGCCGGCATGACTCAATGCCAAAGGCGCACCGAACGCTGTTCCCTTCCCACCAAAGGTGGTCCCTATTTTTCTACTTTTTTTTACGTGCTTTCGAACTGCTAGGTTGGCAGAAGCTGGGACAAGTCACGGGAGCTCACCCCGTTACGCGGCACCAGGGATTTGAACCGCTGAACTGCCGACCTTTCGATCGACAAGCTCAGCATCTGAGCCCCCGCGTCCCTATTCAAGTCAAGGTAGAGTAGCCCTGGTTAAAATCATGAAAGTCCTTCTTTTTTTCTTTGCATTTTGGAGACCTTTCCTCCAGTCCCACAGAGAGAGGGAGCAATGCTCTCGGTTCCGTATGAAATAAAATTATAGCCTCATCCGAAATATAGAACCATTTCTGGACCTGGAGCAGAGGAGCTGAGTTAATCCATCCTATTGTCCTGCCTGGGTCTTTGGGGCTACGACCTTTCCTTTTTTTAAAAAAAAGATTCTCTGGGACAGCTCCGGCGGCTTAATTGATTATTCTTGGACGACTTTGGTTTTTGCATGATGAAACTGCTGGGACAGGAAAACCTGTATATCTCACTGCAGTCTCAAAATGAATCTGCAGGCATGAATAAAAAATAGGGTGTGAAAACGCAAATGCGACTTCCAAGAAGACTCGGCGGCCTCTTTGCCACTTTCTTTGCCTATAAAAAAAAGTGGCTTTTTTAAAAAATTCTGTTTGTTTGTTTGTTTCTCCACACTCCTCTTTTAGCATAAGCATCAACTTTTTCTTCCCCCCCCCCCACCTCCTTCGCTTCCTCCCCAGATCTGGCTTACACAACCAGCTTTCTAGATGGGCCGAAACACCAAGTCCCACCTTTTCCAATGGTTAACAGAATAACGGCAGGGACCTTAGAGGTCATGTAGACCAACCCTCTCCTATACCATCCCAGTCAAATGGCTCTCCAGTCTCTTCTTAAAAACCTTCAGTGATGGAGCCACCCACAACTCCTGAAGTCAGGCCTTTCCCCCTGGTTAATGGTTCTCACCAGGGGTGGGCTTCAAAAATTTTAGCCAGGGGTTCTCTGCCCCGTTGCTGGGTGGGCGTGGCCATGGTGGGTGTGGCCTAGTCAGCTTCCTGCACCATGAGGTGGGGCGTTTTTGCCCTCCCCAGGCTCCAAAGGCTTTCCTCAAGTCTCAAGGACAAAATGGCCTCCCCAGGCTCCGGAGGCCCTCTGAAGGCCAGAAACAGGCCTGTTTCCGGCCTTCCCGAACTTCCGGTAGGCCCGTTTTTCACCCTCCCCAAGCCTCCGTGCGTGCCCTGCACTTACCTGCATCCAAAACGGGCCACGTGAGGACTCCTGGGAGGGGCAAGGTGGGCGGGGCCAGCCAGGAGTGGGATTTGGGGGTTCTCCAAACTGCACAGAATCTTAGCTAGAGGTTCTGCCGAACCCCTACGAACTCCCAGCAGCCCCAACCCTGATTCTCACTGTCAAGAAATTTTTCCTTAGTTCTAGGCTGGACCTCTCTTCGATGATAACAGAATAACAGAGTTGGAAGGGACCTTGGAGGTCTTCTAGTCCAACCCCTTGCTCAAGCAGGAGAGCAGTGGTGGGTTGCTCCTGGTTCTGTCCGGTTCTTTAGAACCGGTAGTAAAAGCAGGAGGCTCCGCCCACCCGCCCAGACATCATAATTGACTATTTGCACATGCAAATAGAAGCTTCTGTGCATGCACAGAAGTGTACGCAAGTGCTCCCGTTGCAAACTGGTAGTAAAGGTAAGTAGAACCCACCCCTGCCCTATACTATTTCAGACAAAGGGTTGTCCGTTCACCTTCAAAGCTTGGGACCGAGCAAACAACTTTAGGTCAAACCCGGGCACAGACAATATTCGATCACCTTTTGGAAAGAATCCATCAGTTCTCGGAAGCTGTCTGAAATCTTCGTGCAATCTAGAAAGGAGATCTCCTCCCCCTGCGGTTTCCGACAGCTCTGCACTCGCTTCAGGAACACGTAATCTTCGTGTAACGTCAGCTCGTTGCTCATCTATCAGGGGAAAGCATCACATGTGAGAATTGTGGATGCAACGTTGCATCGGCTCAACAAGTCAAGTGGAACACTTCGTCAAGTGGAAGACTTCGCCCTATCTATCACACATAGATATATCACAGTGGAAGATGATGAAATCGTATTATCTTAGATTCCCACACGATGTCAAAACTAAGGCTGGATTGCAGCTGTAGGGTCAAAATCAGGAAGATGACACAGAAATGGCACTTGTTCCGGTGAACCAGCCACAGTCACAATCAAATTGCCTTCTCCTGGTTCTCCTAGCTGAACATGAGGGTGGAATCCAGATTTGCTCATGATCAATGCGAGGCGTGGCCAACTCCATCCTTCCCTTCTAAATAAGGTTCAAACTGGATCCAGACTAACAGGATGACACCAACTTAATTCTGAGTACACAACTAACTTGCAAAGCTATGGAGGAAATAGTTGCTTGGTGTTGCAAGAGGGCCAATTCTCAGAAACAAGGGGGGGGAGAATTACTGAAGTCAACAAACACTCATCCTACCCCAGTTCCACCCCCCAAACAATTAGGACAGCATCAGAACCCAACCCCCTCTATCAAGGTTTGTTAAGTAGGTTGGCCGGAAGGACAATGACTCAACCGAGTAGCGTATCCTTTTCTGAAGCATTGATGTTGCCCTAAAACAGTTGAGGCCAGGATGACTGACACCACTTCTGAATCTTGATTGTTTTTCCATGTTCCCACCCAATTTGTCATCCAGTCATCTTTACCCTACTTATTTTATTTAGGTCCCGGTTTGATTTTCTTGTTTTTAAAATATTAGTAAGTTGCCCAGGGTCCCTGGGCGATATATATACATTTAATTGTTGGCTGCATAGTCAGACAGATATTTAAACTGGAGCTGATATTTTTGTCCACCTCTCGAGTCCTTCCCTGGGATAGAAAGATGTTGCTTGATAGATGTTGGATAGCGGGATGGAAGCTGTTCTGAGTCAAGCTGCAGTTTTGCAATTGACTAATGGGGATTTTTGTCAATGCCAAGTAAAGCTGCGGTTTTGCAATTGACCGATGGTGATTTTGTCAATGCTGATATGGTGCTCATTGATACGGGTTTATTATTATTTTCCAGTATTTTTATTCAGGATTAAACAGATAAAACAAATACACAAAAAGTAACTATTATGGCTGTGCTTTGGAAAAATCACGGCCTGCCACTAGTTCTAGATTTCATTCTGTTTTGGACCCAGAACATAGCAATAGCGAAAGATGTAAATATTAATAACATGGAAATTATAAACACTGTGCAAACAAATTCAACATTTAAGGCAGCCCTTCCTAAACAAAGATACTACAGATAGGTAAATTGATTGATTGATTGATTGATTATCCTGGAAGAGTTACAACTCCAGAAACCTTGCAGAATACCGCCATAAAAACATGACAAAAAGAACAGAAGATAACTTCAAAAGAGAAACATCAACACACAGTGAAAAGACCAAAAAAACAACAGAAGGAAGGAAGAAGAAGAAAGGAAGGAAGGAAGGAAGGAAGGAAGGAAGGAAGGAAGGAAGGAAGGAGAGAGAGAGAGAGAGAGAGAGAGAGAGAGAGAGAGGAAGTATCTCCCAAACCTTGGGATTGAATTCAAAAGTCTTCCCAATGTGATAACTACGTTTTGCATTGCTACAATGGCGGATGTTAGTTTGAATGTTTCCTAGGTGCTTTTTAGCAAAAGGCAACCAGGCTGTTTTTTTGAGGAAGAATATGGCATTTCTGGTCCAAATGTCGTTTGCTTCCTTTAGCTATGTTTTTACATAGCCTACGAATGATTGATGGAAACAAAAATGGAAAGGTTGATCAATGGGAAAGGTGCCCATTGCACAGGTTCGAACGCCAATCCCTGGTGTCCTTTCCAGAAGGCTCCTGTAGGCAGGGAAGGACGTATATCAGAGTAACAATCAGCTGCCTTTGTGATGGATTAAGTTCATCCACCTAAAACTCTCCCCACGTCCAGCTTCCCACCAAATTGCGTGGTTATATTTTGTTGCTCGATTCTCAGCGTATTTTTTGACCGCCTTTGAAAGACATTTTTTCCTTAGCTGTCTAAGATCGCAGAGGATGTGGCTATGATTGTTTGTTCCTATCAACTATGTTTCCATTACTCTGCAACTTCTCTGCCCTCCGAAAGAAAGAAAGAAAGAAAGAAAGAAAGAAAGAAAGAAAGAAGAAAGAGAAAGAAACAAAGAAAGAGAGAAGGAAGAAGGAAAGAGAGAGAGAAGGAAGAAAAGGAAAAAAGAAGGAAAGAAGGAAAGAGAGAGAAGGAAGAAAAGAAAGAAGGAAGGAAGGAAAGAAAGAAGAAAGAGAAAGAAAGAAAGAAAGAAGGAAAGAAAGAAAGAGAGAGAAGGAAGAAAAGAAAGAAGGAAGGAAGGAAAGAAAGAAAGAAGAAAGAGAAATAAAGAAAAGAAAGAAGGAAGGAAAGAAAGAAGGAAGGAAGGAAAGAGACAGAGAGAAGGAAGAAAAGAAAGAAAGAAGGAAGGAAAGAGAGAGAGAGAGAAAGAAAGAAAGAAAGAAAGAAAGAAAGAAAGAAAGAAAGAAAGAAAGAACAGGAAAGAATCTCCCAGGTCCTTGGGATTGAAGCCAAGGAGGCTGCAGATGAGGGTGAAGCTATTTCCAACTCCGTCTCTTCCCATCCTTGTGAAGCCTCCCTGGCTGGCCATCATTTCTTGAATGAACAAAGTCTCTGGGAGGAACAAACTCCCAAAGTCTTCCCTTAGGAATGAATGGATATGTGGGAAACCAGGGATGCTGGAGATGGACGGAGAAAGGATGAAAGGCAGCCCACTCAGGTACACCTTCCTTGAAGTTAAGAACCCCACAGCACAACCCTCAAATGTTCTCCTTTGAAACTTCTTTGAAAGCAATTTCCCTTCCTTCCATTCAATGGAATCGGAATAATCAAGAGTGACCAATCCATCCATCCATCCATCCATCCATCCATCCATCCATCCATCTGTTAGAGATACACCTATCTTTCCTCCAGGAGCTAAGACAACAGACACAGGACACTTTCTTCCAGTGTGTTCCCTCAAGAGATTGAGGTGTAGCCGAAAAGACTGGTCTAAAATCATTAAACATCCTTCCATTTCTAGATGAGAACTGACATTTGGTCCCCCCCCCCTCCAATCAACACGCTAACCACCGCATTAGAAAGCAGAATAAGCATTTGATACGACATGAATTCAACCTGTGGTCCACTGTAGTTGTCTTCCCACCCATGGAAACCTTGACATCTTCTTTATAAAGAAACCGGGCTTACCTTGTCTAACTTGTTGTGAAGGTGCAAAATATAGAGGACGGTGCCTACAAGGTGAGCAATAACGAAGATAGTGATCACACTCAGGAAGGTCTTCATGGTGACCCTGGACACTGGTTCAGCCGGTGGCATATTTGATGGAGAATAGGGTTGCCTTGGTTCCTCCATGTGCTGTATCTCTACCTCCCGAAGTTCTCGTGCAACTACCATGAAATTTGGGTCTTGCTCTGCGCTGTGAGTGCCAGCCCACAACTTCCTGAGGAACAAACTGCATCTCACACGCTGAGTGGACGTGTTTGTTTGTGTGTGTTTGTGTAGATTAACCTTCCTCTTCCATAACAACAATGAAACAAAATCATCATTTGAACCCCATTTCTGGAGGTTCTGTCAGAAAACCACTCCTGGAGTCCCCTGCGATGAATTCTTTACTCTCTTTTTCACAGTGTCTTCTTTCCTTCTCCTCCTCTTCCCTTCTTCAAAGAGAGGAGGGAGAACAAAATCACAATATAGAGACCATTAAAAGAACATTTTTAAAAAAATCTGATTTAAATCCAAAACCAGAGGTCTCATCTTTTTCTAGAAGAGGGCTCCTCAAAATCTTCAGCTCAGTGACCCTTACCTGAAGCTTCAGATGGTTCATCTATGCCGTCAACATTCATTATATGAAAAAAAAATTGAATATGTTCTATTTTTAAGTCACAGGACTACAAATAATGTCATGGACAACAAGTTAAATATGAGTTAGCAGTGTGCGGCGGCAGCCAAAAAAGCCAATGCAATCCTAAATTGCATTAACAGAGGGATATAATCAAGGGAGGTACTAATACCACTCTGTAAAGCCTTAGTAAGACCAAACCTAGAGTACTGCATCCAGTTTTGGTCATCACACTGTAAAAAAAGATGTGGAGACTGTAGAAAGAGTGCAGAGAAGAGCAACCAGGATGATTAAGGAACTGGGGACTAAAACATATGAAGAACGGTTGCAGGAACTGGGCATGGCTAGTCTAGTGAAGAGAAGGACCAGGGGAGACAAGATAGCAGTCTTCCAATTTTTGAGGGGCTGCCACAGAGAGGAGGGGGTCAAGCTATTCTCCAAAAGCCAGACAAGGAATAATGGATGGAAACTGATCAAGGAGAGATTCAACCTGGAAATAAGGAGAAATTGTCTGACAGTGAGAACAATCAACCCATGGAAGAGAAGTTGCCTTCGGAAGTTGTGGGAGCTTCATCACTTGAGACTTTCAAGAAGAGATTGGACTGCCATTTGTCAGAAATGGTGTAGGGTCTCCTGCTTGGGTGGAGGGTTGGACTAGATGACCTACAAGGTCCCTTCCAACTCTGTTAATCTGTTAATATCTGTTAATAATAACAAGAACAGAAGCGTGCCCATCAACGCTTGGGAGTCATATTGGCCATTTGGGAGTTTTAAAGCATCCGATTAACTTCCCCCTCTGATAATTCTGTCGTGATTTTGATTATGGTTTAAACCAGACACAGAAATAATTGCAGACAATATTCCTCCTCAAGAAAAGAATGACCATGAAAAGCTCTCAAGGTGGACATAGAAGTGAAAGGATCGCTTTCTACCAAAGAACTTCGAATTCTAGTATCTGAAAGGGGCAGGGAACATTTTATTTAAAAAACAAGCAAAATGTTATCAAAACACTGGCAAATATAAAGATAACATTCCTTCGCACAGGAAAATCTACAACATTCAAAGCAGGGGTGGGCTTCAAAAATTTTAGTAAGGGGTTCTCTGCCCGATTGCAGGGTGGGCGTGGCCATGGTGGGCGTGGCCTAGTTGGCCTCCTGCACCACAGCGGGGGGGGGGGGTGTTGCCCTCCCCAGGCTCTGGAGGCTTTCCTCGAGCCTCCGGGAGAGCAAAAATGGCCTCCCCAGGTTCCAGAGGCCCTCTGGAGGCCAGAAACAGCCCCATTTCTGGCCTTCCCGAACTTCCAGTAGGCCCAGTTTTCACCCTCCCCAAGCCTCAGTGTGCGCCCTGCACTTACCTGTCTCCAAAATGGGCCACGTGGGGACTCCTGGGAGGGGAGGGGTGGGTGGGCAGGGCCAGCCAGGAGTGGGATTTGGAGATTCTCCGAACTGCACAGAATCTTAGCTAGAGGTTTTCCCGAACCCCTGCGAACCCCCAGCAGCCACTCACCCCAGTTCAAAGCACAAATCTCATAATTATATCATGTAAGGGAACCATTTTGATAATATAGACTATTTTTTTCACATTGTATTTAGTTGTTGGTTGGTTTAAGGCTGAAGGATGGTAAAACCTGAATCTTGAATTAACACTTTAAAGATCTAATGACCTAAATAGGGAAGGCGAGTTTGTATTTTATTTATGCATTTCCTGCCTCTGTTATTATTATAAATAAGGTGGTGCACATACCCAATACACCTTAATCTTTTAGTTGCTGTGATGAAAGCAAGATTTAATTGGTTAAGGACATATTTACACTTGTTTTAAATATTACTTTCGGTTTGATATATCTTAACTAATAGCTTGTAGGGGATATATACACTTTTTTAACATGCCTACTAATGTCTTAGATTTATCACCTGGGTAACAACTGTGTTAATGCAATAACAAAGGAGTGAAGGTTATATGTTTATTTATTTATTTATTTATTTTATTCAATTTGTATACTGCCCTTCTCCTAGTGGACTCAGGGCGGTGCACAGCCAGAACTAAAACACATACCAATACAAAATTTAAAAATTTTAAAAGAATTACATGACTTTGGCCCAAAATTTAAAATATGTAATATGTTTAAAACATGTAATATGTTCTATTACTTGTTAGTATATTATTGTATTTATTTGTTTCACACTGTTTTTGTTCTTTGTCTTTTCTGGTCATTGGCAGAATCAATCAATCAATTATGGATTGATTGATTGATTGATTCATTCATTCATTCATTCATTTCCCCCTCCTATTTTCTCTTTTTTCTCTGTAATTTTTATTTTTTATACCCTGTTTCCCTGAAAATAAGACATCCCCTGATAATAAACCCAATTGGGTTTTTGAGTGCGTGCGCTAAAATAAGCCTTCTCCTGAATATAAGCCCTCCCCAAAAATATTTAAATGCAGAGCTGGAAATCGGGTAAGATGACAAGAGGAGCCCCATCTTGTTCCACGCGCCCCAAAATAATAAGACCTCCCCAAAAATAAGGCCAAGTGCTTATTTCGGGGCTCAAAAAAAAATAAGACAGTGTCTTATTTTCAGGGAAACACAGTAGTTTCTTCCTGCAGAATTATATTAATTAGAGGACCGTCCTGTCGTGAGAGCGTCTGAGAATGAGTTTCTTTTGCCCTCATTTCAACTGAGCTATTTTTTTCTTGAGGAAGAAGAAAATGTTTCTTTTCTCAAGAAAAAATTTCTTTCTTAAGAAGAAGTTTCTTCCTCAAGAAAAAAAAAAACAGTTGCCTTTTGGAAAAAGCACCTTTGAGACAACTAGATGACCTTAGGTGACGGAAAAATCTCCATAGACATTTTTGGCCTCGTGTTTTGGAAAACTCCCATTGCTACCCATCGATACTTCCAAAAGCGGTTATTTCATTAGGATGTCATTTCATTACCATCGTGCCAAATCAACTTTTCCATTCCAAATAAGCTTTCCAAGACACGCGGCTGCCACAGTCTCTATTTCCATGACTTTTTTTTTTTTTTGTCCATTTATCAAAGCTGTCGACCATGTTCTGACACACACAGATTTCTGACATCTCATCCTTCCGTTGCAACAATTCCATTGCAACAAACTCAGAAGGTACCTGGTGAAGTGCTGATGATATAATTTTGTTGTTTCCGGGTGGCCAAAAAATCTTTCCATTAAGGCTGTATCGTTTATTGAAAAGAAACCTTCCTTGTTTTAGATTAATTTTTTTCCTCTTCCTCTTCATAGCGACCTACCATCGCTGAGATAACTTTTGTAGAGGAAAATAATGCCAGTCCAGAGACTCCATAATTTCATTCTGTATTGCTTTTTTGAGATGAGGGACCTAATTTTATTAATAACAGAATAACAGAGTTAGAAGGGACTGAGGAATTTTTCTAGTCCAACTCCCTGCTCAGGCAGGGAACCCTATACCAGTGATGGCTAACTTTTTTGACATCGTGTGCCAGAGCTTGGGGAGGGCGGAGCGCGGGGCGGGGGCGCACGTGTGTGCCCACACCTATAATTCTATGCACCCTGCCCCCACGTGACACACACACACCGTTCCTGGCACGCAATGGCCCAGTGAGCCCGTTTTTCTCTCTCCCCAGGCTCCAGGGCCTTTCTAGGTCGGACCAGAAGTTGGCAAATGGGCCATTTTCAGCCTCCAGAGAACCTCTGGGGGGGTGGGGAAGACTATTTTCACCCTCCCCAGACTCCTAGAAAGGCTCTGGAGCCTGGGGAGAGAGAAAAATGGGCCTTCCCCCCCCCACGAGGTCCTCCAGAGGCAGGAGACACCCTGTTTCCCTACTTCTGGTGGGCCCAGAAGGCCTGAAATCTGAGCTCACATGCCCACCGATATAGCTATGTGTACCACCTGTGGCATGTGTGCCATAGGCTCATCATCACGGCCCTATACCATTCCAGACAAATGGTTATCTAGTCAGACCTCAGGGACCACTAAATTCATAATTTTAAATCCCGCAGACCACTAACATGAATTAGTGATGGGATGGGGTCCTTCAGGCACTTAGTTTGGCCACCTGTTAGCAGAGAGAAGCGCCCGGGGTCAACCCTAGCTTTGCTATTCATTGTAGCTAGGAATCTCAAATACAGCCAAGAATGAATATTTGTGTTGTAGCCCCCCATGCTGCAAACTCTGTCTCTTGAGGAGCCCATCTGAAGTTTCGTGCACTGAAGCACCTGGACTCCCAGGGAGGGAGGGAGTGGCTGGAGCAGAGGTGGGATTCAGCCGGTTCGCACCACTTCGGGAGAACCAGTTGTTAACTTTCTGAGCAGTTTGGCAAACTGGTTGTTGGAAGAAATCATTAGGGCAGAGAACCGGTTGTTAAATTATTTGAATCCCATCACTGGGCTGGAACTACTAAACAGGCAGCCAAGCTAAGTGCCTGAAGGACCCCATCCCGTCAGCGAGTGGGATTAATTGCTTTGGCGGGACGTTTCCAGACCAGGGACCGTAGTTTGAGGATCCCTGATTTAGTGCAATATAAAAAATGCAAGCTCAGAGAGCACCAAGGACCCCACCACGCTTTCTAATCTCGGGGAACTCAATTTGAGCAGGGCCTTCTCATTTTAGGGCCCTTTACTGACACCGGGACATCTCAAACTGCCTCCACCGGGTAGTCATCAGAAGCTGGCGTTGTTTGGTGCTTGCTAACCCCTTAAGGAGGGCGATCTTTCCATCAGCAGAGTATCCACAGGGTCTGACTCTGGCCCCAAATCGAGAGGATGGCCACAGCAGTGGAGACACCATTCTGCTTTTCTTAACAGGTGGATGGACACCCCTATCCAGGTGCTCTGGCGTTGGGCATCATGCTTAGAAGGGCCCCCCACGTTTGTACGTTTTGAAGAAAAGCCACACAAGTGCTCCTCAGGAAATGCATCAGCTTTAATTGGTAACTCCTTCTCCAGGTTCACACGGCACGTTTCCAGACTGAAAGACGATCCAAATAAGGCTAGGTTTCCACCACCCAACCCACCCAGCCATCAAAGCCGTCACCTGGTGAGTAACAGGAAAACTTCTCTTGAGAGGCCGTGGTGGACCAGTATTGACAAGATTGGCCTCAATGGACACATCGTAGGCTTCGTCCTCTAACGGCAACTGCTCTTCTGAAGAGAGGGAGATGTTCTTGATATGAGGAACACACTTCGGGTTTTGGTTGCCAAGAGCAGAATCCACACAACTGTGTGTGTGTCTCAAATACAATGATATGGATAGAAGAAAGCCATAAGTTTCTCTTCCGATCATTAGGATGTTTCTCACTCATTGAGTTCAGCTTCCCAATGGCAAAATTTTAGGTCAGTTCTAAAGAAGGCCCTTCGTTTAGCATCTGGTTGAGGGTGCGATCTTCAGCCTAGGATGTGGCCACGTTCTGAGATCTGCTGCCATCGTGTGGCAATTGCCACCCTGGCGCAAACTATTTTTTGATATTGTTTCTAAACTGAGATTCGATTCAGAAACAAGCAACAGGCGACCCTGGACGGAATATTTGTAGGGCTAAGGAGTGGCTGAAGGTCCTGGCTGAAGGGTCTTGGAGACCTCCAAGATGAGGAGACCCCAGGAAGTCGGAGGTGACCATTTTCAGCTGGATTTGAAAGCTAGAGACGGGGAAGTTTCCATGAGACTGGATTTTGCACGCCGTTGGGCAAAAGCAGTGGTAAATTTCTACCGGTTCGCCCCGGTTCGGGCGAATTGGTAGTGGCAGCGGCAACGGCAGTGGCAGTGGGAGGCTCCACTCACCCACCCGGACGTCATCACGGACTCTCTGCGTATGTGCAGAAGTGCCCCGTGCGAGCAAAGCAAGCGCGCACACATGCGCGGAACATGCGCTCACAGTTCCGAACTAGTAGCGAAGGTAAGTGAAACCCACTACTGGGCAAAAATGAAGACAGATGTCAGAGCATCTCCTTCTACCCATTCCAAAAATTGAAAAGCACATGGGAAAAAAAAATCTGGTGAGAGAAAATGGCAGTTCGCCACCGTTTGACTGCTTTTCTTAATGACAGTTCTGTGAAGTCCTCAGAAAGTCTTAAAATAATAAGCAAATGGGTCCATTTGTTTTAAAAGTGCAAACTGGCCATTAGCAGGGATACCTAGAAAACACAAGAGATTTGACAGTTAGGGGATAATATTCAAGTATAACAGGAATGGAATGGTTATTAATTTATTTACTTATTTATTTATTTACACCACTTCAGACAAACAGTTATCCAACATCTTCTTAAAAGCTTCCAGTGTTGGAACAATCACAACTTCTGGAGGCAAGTTGTTCCACTGGTTAATTGTTCTAACTGTCAGGAAATTTCTCCTAAGTTCTAAGTTGCTTCTCTCCTTGATTAGTTTCCACCCATCGCTTCTTGTCCTGCCCTCAGGTGCTTTGGAGAACAGCTTGACTCCCTCTTCTTTGGGGCAGCCCCTGAAATATTGGAAGACTGCTCTCATGTCTCCCCTAGTCCTTCTTTTCATCAAACTAGACATACCCTTTTAAACCAGACATAATTAGCTAGATAAATCATTATCTATAATATCAAAGTAAAAAAATGCTTTTAAAAAGTTTTTAAAAGGTTCCCAAGCTTGCGCGCCATAGCTGATTCCCCACCTAGCTGTTCTTTTTTTAAAAAAAAATATTTAACAGTTTTTTTAAAAACAAAAACAAAAAGAGATATTAACCCTTTCTTCTTTTCAACAGTTTTGCGTCAGTACTTATACATTTTCTCTCTCTTATCTTAATATATCTTTTATACATATATTTCTAATATATCATATATATATATATATATATATATATATATACCGTTATAATGTATTATATTATTCTAATTGTTTTATTTACATTTGACATGAACGGGTACCCAATTTCCCCCCTAGCTGTTCTACTTAACTTCTGAAGCTACTTTGTGGCATGTACTGTGTATGCACATGTGCAGCGTGTGTTTGGTGTGTACTGTGCATGCACACGCATAGCCCATGCTTGGCACGCATGCACAGCCAGCGAACCAGTAGTAAACCAGTTCAGATTTCACCACTGATTAAAGGATTACATCAACCTGGACGGACTTACCTCTGGCTCATATTTTGCAACCCAGCCGAACCAGTAAGACAAGCTGACCGGGAATCAAACAGCTCTTGGACGGGCCGAGAACATCTCTCCTGCTCCAGGAGGCCCAGCAGAGAATCGTACTTCTCATCCGACATGTCGTCTTGTGCCATATGCAGATCAGAGGTTGGGTACCTCGAAACTGGGGTCAAACGCGGATCACCCCCGGAAGACGAAGGCCAAAGCTCAGCGGTCGCTGGAGAAGCTCCCTGGAGAATGGAAGGCTGGTAGACATCCATGGCGGGAACAATTGAGTTTTCATCCGAAGCGCACAGGTTCAAAGGGGAAGATGCATCATAGGGTTTGGTCCAATGGGATGGAAGACCCCACCCATGGGAAGGTTGGTGGTTTTCTGTTGAAAAAAAAAATGCATTTAAGTTCCAAGGTGAGGTGTACCACATTTTTCCAACAATAGGTACATTTTTATTTTTTTATTGGTATCCCACCTTTATTACTTTTACAAATAACTCAAAGGGGCAAACATATCCAAATATATCTTCCTACTCTTAATTTCCCCACAACAACAATCTTTTGTTTCTATGGCTTTCAGGGTTGGTAGAGAAACCTACAACAAGGGTAGTGTTGAAGAAAGAGTCTTCTGTATAAGGAATGAGTGCCAACCTCATCTTTACCACAGATAGCAAAATAACCCGGGCTAGTTTGAGGAATGTTTTTTCAAATTTCTTGACCTCCGTTTCCCAGGCACATAGTGTATTAAAGATTGTGAGACCTAGAAGAATTTTAAAACCCTCTTAGTCACCGCTCAGATTAAATCCCTGTCCCTCAAGCGGCCGACCGGTTTTGTTAAACATCAATACAATGATTCGATGAGGAAATCTATTGTCAATAAGGAGTCTTTGTCGAATGAGTTGCTATCTAGGAAATAAGGAGAACAAGCCATGGGTGACAAGCTCACCATTGTTAATCAGGCCATCTTTGACACCGTTGTCTCTACTCAGGTCCTGTGGGTTTTTGGTGACGCTCAAAGCTCTGGAGAAATGTTCATCCACCATGCTATTAGTGTCTCCTTGGAAGTAGGTCAATACCATGTAATGGGCTCCCCATTCTGTTTTCACTGGCTGTTTCGTTCTACTCAGTTTTGCAGGATTATTCTTTGTCTCTTCCATACTTGGAAATAACCTGAAAATTAACGTGACACAAGAAAGTTGTACATGGAGTTGATGGTGATGTGGAGTCCATGCAACCGATTGTCTCCTGCTTCCCCCACCCCCTCACCTCCCCAAGATCACTGCTTACTCAGAGTTTAGGCTTGGGATGTTCTACCTGGAGAAAAGAAGAAAGAGAGAAGACATGAGAGCAGTGTTCAGGTAGCTAAAAGGTCTCAGAGAGAAGATGGCGCTATTTTCCATTTGCAACAAGAACAAGGACCAGAAAGTAGCTGGTATATTTGTGGCTACCACAATTTCACTTACCTAGAAGGAAAAAAATTCCTCACGGTAAAATATATGTAACAAGGGAACGCAGAGTGGGATAACTGAGGCTATGGGTTGTCCGCCTCTGAAGGCTTTAAAAAGAGGTTGGATGGCCACCTCTCGTTAAACTGGTTGTCCTATACCAGTATTTCTCAACCTTGGAAGCTTGAAGATGGGTGGACTTCAACTCCCAGAATCCCCCAGCCAGCTGGCTGGGGGATTCTGGGAGTTGAAGTCTACCCATCTTCAAGCTACAAAGGTTGAGAAACACTGTCCTATACAATGCTTTTAGAAGATCCTTATAACCCCTTCCAATTTCACAGTTCTACAATTCTATGATTAATTAGGACACTTCAAGAGTTGGAGATATGGGGCTGCCCTTCCTGAAGCCACATTCCTTTCTAGGAGAATGTTCCTTAATGTTCTCAGGAACCATCAGAAGTTCTAAAACATGCAGACACAACCAAACCAAGCATGTGAATATAATGGCCAACATATTGAATCACTGTGATTAGTGGTGGTTTGGTCAATGTGTAAAGCATGGTTTATGGTTTAGCATGTTGTGTAAACACAGCCAATGGGTAGGACCTGCATGGGAAGCCTAAATACTTTTTAAGTGGCACCTCACAGACTCGGTAACTCACCCTTCACCAAAAATATTTAATGTGTCTTTTTTTTTTTTTTTGACAAACAAACATTTAATGCATCAATCATTCCTTCCATGTGACATCTCGGTGTTGTCTTCAAAAATTCTTCTTTTTGTTGTTTCTTCTGTCTTCATTCTCGCCCAGTCCATTACAACAGTTCATCACTAACACAATATTCTAATCGTAGCACTTTTTATACATAACTATTAATTTAGTTATTTGTATCTCTTTTCTAACCAATAGTAAAATTGATTCCATATCTTAAAGTATTCTAACTCTTCTCTTTCTTTAATCATCAAAGTCAATCTATTCATTTCTGCACAGTCTAATTTTTTTTTAATTACTTCTCCTTCCAAAGATATTTTCTCTGCTTTCCAATTTTGTGCATAAACAATCCTTGCAGCTGTTATTACATGTATTATCAAATAATTTTTTTCTTTACTAATTTTTTCAGGGAAGATACCCAGTAGGAACAGCTCTGGTTTAAAATCAATACGTTCCTTTATCATTTCTTCCAGCCATATCTTAATTTTATTCCAATAGTTTTTAGCTTCTGAACATGTCCACCACATATGATAATATGAACCTGGTAACTGGTGACATTTCTAACATTTGGCTGATTTATCTTTAAACATTTTTGCCAGTTTCTCAGGTCGCATGTGCCATCTATAAAACATTTTATATTGATTTTCCTTATATGCGGTGGACACTGTTAATCTGTAATTCCTTTCTCATAATTGTTGCCATTTCTCTAGGTCAATTGAATATCCGAAATTCTTTGCCCAGGCTATCATTGTTTCCTTTACTTGCTCCTCCTCCAATTCCAGAGCCTTCTCTGTGGGGGCACCTGCCATCTGGAATGAGCTCCCCCCGGAGATACGGACGATCCCAGATTTACGCACCTTCCACCTTCCTCTCAAAACCTTTTTATTTTAGCAGGCTGGCCTGGCCTAACTTCCCTTTTAAATTGTAAATTGTAAATTTGTTTTAAAATATTAGGGGTGTTTTAATTTGTTTTGGGCCAAATTATCTAATGGGTTTTTATATTGCCTTTTAATTTTTGTAGTTTGTGTGTTTTATCTTTTTGGCTGTTCACCGCCCTGAGTCCTTCGGGAGTAGGGCGGTATATAAATCCAATAAAATAAAATAAATAAATAATTCAATATCAAGTAAGAAATTATAGATTTTTTTTTTATCATGTGTCTTCTTGGTTGCCGGGCTGAACGCAAGAGAACCAGTTCTTCAAAAAGGACAACACTGTCCATCCCCATAGACTCCCTATCTGGTTGGAAATGTAGCCTGACTCTGGAGACACGTGATTTTGAGAAGATAAGTTTCCTAATTATCTTTTTGATTTCCCAACCGGTATTTGAGAATGAAAATAGTTCTTCCACAGAAAGGGGCCGCAGAATTTAATTTTCTTGCTTTTTTTAAATACCAGAAGCTTTAAGTATAAAGTCAGTTCCTTCAAGATTGAGGGTAAGAGCCCAGTATCTGTTGTCCACAAAGACCAAGCAGATATCCTATTCCAGATGTCCACCTCCCTCTACTGTCTCCCTCTATGGTGTTAATATTCCTTCCAAGTAGCGAGCAAAGATAGGTGGGCTTCAACCCGTTTGAAAATACTTGATTATGAACCAAGATTCCACATGATCAGATTAAAGTAGATGCCGAAAAGCTACACAAGTAGTAGTTCATAACTAGTCAGGAATACACCCATTTTTAAAATATCAACAATACCATTCGTCGGAAACCATAATACAGAGAACCTTGCTAAATTAGTGCATCTCCGTCAACCAATTCCAGAAATTGTAACTCTCCACTAAACACGTTACATCTCCCCTAACTTTACTTATAGACGTCTCCTTGCTTGGATTAAACTTTACCCCAAGTAAGAGAAACTCAAGACGATTTTCATACCTTTGGTCTAGCAGACAGACCCCACCTGAGTTCACTTCATGCTGTGATTCTCCGTGATTCTCTGCTCCGGGTGTGAGCCCTGTAGCAACTCAACAACAAGGAGAACAGCACCAGACCGTACCAGCAGTTTTCTGTTCCTTTAGCAGTGAGGGAACTAGGCGTATCCTTCAGGCTCGGGAACAGGAATGTGTGAAATGCACTCTGACAAGTCAACCAGGTTTAGAGGTTTCAGGAAAGAAGACAATAAAAAGGTCTGTTCAGGGTGCTTGTAAAAGAGAGCTGGCACCCGGGGTTTGTGCCCAAGCTAAGAATTGGGTCCCCAGAGTGAAGATCTGTTCCCGGTACTACAAGATGGACAGGATTCAAATTTTTAAAAAGCCAGCTTTCCTCTTTTAGGTGGATCGGTGTAGTTATTCTGTAACTACGGTGTAGTGACTCGACGCTTTGCTTTTTAACATTCTTCTGTTTAACTTCCTTGTTGTTCCTCATTTAGACTGGAAAGTTATTTTTGCTGCTAGCCTCTAATTCCAGGGCTCATGTGATTAAATTGTTGAATATAGGCAGGTAGTTCTCAACTTACAACAATTCATTTAGTGACTGCTCAAAGTTACTAAAGTCACTTAACAACGGTGGCAAGGTCGTAAAATGGTTCAAGACTGGCTTAACAAAATGTCTCACTTAGCAACAAAATTATGGGCTCAATTGTGGTCAAGTCAAGGATGACCTGAATATTCAAAGGCATATATTGTTCCAGGCATCAATTTGCAGGTCTGAATGTATAGCTTGAACTGAGCCTTAACTACTGGCAATTGTCCGAAGAGTCAAATATTTCAGCTCAAGAAACCAAGAGGTGATTTTTAGCTTTTACTGTAATTGGTGGCAACATGAGTGGCTGGAAAATTCTGGGAGTCGACATCCACAAGTTGCCAAGGTTGAGAAATACCTGATTTTTTTTTTAGAGGCAGAACGCTGGGTCCAAAAAACTTACCTGCGGGTGTTGTAACAAATACTGATTTTGCCAGTTAATGATGAATAAAGTCTTAAGACGGTTACCAGAATATAGCACCAGATTGGGAAAGAGGTTGATAGTGATTGCAAAAATATAAACATTGAGGATGGATTGCACGATGACGTCATATAATTCTATACCAACCTAGGAAGGAAGTCTTGCTTAATGACATGCCTCATAGGATGAAGAATTTTATGTGTAATTTGTACAACAAATCAGTTCAAACTGGATTTCGTTTAGACTTGGCCCTAGGTAACGGAAGTAGTCATTTAAATAAGAAGGGCTGCTGATCTCCATTTTTAACTTTAAGAAATTCAAATTAATTTACTTATCCCTGAGTAAATCCTTAGGTTGTAAGGAAACTGTAATTTGCAACAGCAGGACTGAACAACGCCAACAAAATGAGAAGTCTGAGTCTAGCAGTGCATCCAATCTTCCCAAGTAGCTTTATCTGTAACGCAATATTTTAAGTGTGTGACAACACACTAAAATACGGTAACAGAAAGTCTGGTTTTGCGTAAAAATTGCCTGTTTTTCTACGAGATTAAATCCACTAATATTTTGTGGAGATAGTATAGATCTGTATAAAAACAAGGATAGAAATGAACCTTTACAACGATCCCAAGTGTTATTCCGTCTCTGAAACATTATGCCTAAATATTTTATCACTTATTATGAATTGTACTAATCTCAAAATCTGGAATTACGCCATTTGAAGAAGATTACAGATTTGCAAACAGGTACCATGGTGGAATACCAGAGAAATTCAGGTCAAAATGGACAGGAGACGTAGATGAGGTGGAAGGAAGCAGTTAGATTATATTCTCCAGAATAGCAACAACCAGATTTTCCTAAGAAAGGAATATAAACTTTGGAAACGACAACTATTTTAAGTTTTGATCCTTGCGTCCTCAAGGCTTGTGAATACTACTTAGGTCTGGTCTGAGATTTATTTTCCTCCACAAATAAGGCCACAGAGATTTTTGTAATGGAACAATCATTTAAATTCCAGAAATATTTTAATTTGGAACTATCGCACTATAGTTCCTATGTGAAGTCTTGCGTAAGTTTCACTGACCTCATTCGTTGTCATCATACATCGCAACATACAGCAGGAAGAGAAAATCCAGGACAGCCTTGTGCATTAAAACATTGCCACATATTTCGTTTGGACAGATGGCAATCTTTGAAGAAGTTTATTTCTAACCACTCATTTTCAGTGTACTCAAATTCTCGTGTGTTTTGTGTCAGGTGTTAGCGGCGAGTACCTTCAAGACAAACCGTTCAAAAGCAACACACGCATTTTCAAGAGATGATCACAAATTCAAGGTACAAAACTGGTCCATTAAGCACTTAGCTTTATTCTACAAAAGATTATTCAGCAAAAGAGCTTTTTTTTTTCCATTGGTACAGATTCCTAAAGGGTCCAAGGAGATGCTCAACAATCAACAATGTCCTCAGGAAATGTCAAGTTGAATTTAGGCTCCGACCGCCTTTCTCCCCAACAAAAAGAGATAAAAGCTTGAAAAATTCCACTTTTAGGGTTGCTACCTTTGGAGCCAACAGAAAATCATTTGCATAATCATCCGTCTCGGGCAATGACTGAACCCGAGACAGAGATCCCGATTTAAATTTTTTTCCGTCGTTCAGCTAAAACAGCAAACTCGGTGTGAAGCATCTAATTTCCTAATTTCTCGCATGCAAACGGAGAACACAGGTGCTATGATTGCCACGACAAAAAGCACAGGTACCCCCATTAAAGTGTACCTGAAATGGCTGAAACAATCACTTCCTTCTTTGAACATGTTAGTTAGAAGAACTAACTAACTAAAGTAAATTTGGGCAAAGTCTTAGCAGCGATTAAAAAAAGTGGGGGAAAGACTATTTTTGAGCGGTTTATATCTTTATATAAAAAAAAATTGTTTAAAAAAAATCTGCGAAACAATTTCGGGAATGAATCTCAAAACGATTTTATTCGTAGTTGTCTCCTATAATCAATCCAGTATAAAAAAATACAGGCTTTGTATCCTCGGTCTCGACAAATGCTCGAAACGCAACTATAATTGAACAGTTAAAACACCGGGAACAAGGCAGGAATCGCACCCTTCCCAACGCACATATGCTCCCCGCATGTTTCCGATGAGTTAATAATCCAAACGAAAATTTGTAGAAAGATGATCAGAAGTCAGCTCATTTACAGACTTTTCCCCTCCGTTTATTACCTAGCTTCCCTCAGCGTCAGAACTTCTATAAACGAACAAAGGACGTGAATCACAAGGAACTTTTTACGCACGCCAGAAGAGCATCTTCAGAGCGTGATCTTTCGAACCTCCCCCGGATGTGGGGAGTGTGAATACATCTTCAATGATCTGCTTTTTTTTTTTTTTAATCAATTATTAGAAAAACCAGTTATTCCAAGCCCAAGCTGGTGAAAGCACGGCAGGCAAGAATCCATATTACACGGGGAAGAGTATGAGTAGGCTGGGAGGAGGCTGACACTGGAGCAAAAAACACCGAAAAGCGTTCAAACCTGGGGGGTCTATGGTGTCGTTTGGGGGAAAACTGGGGAGTTTCTACACCTACTTCACACGTTGGATGGGCTCCGAACGCTGACAAGCAAAGGTGGAATTTAAGACAGCTGGTCAGTTCAGCAGGACTCTTGGCAACTTATAACACATACGCAGCTTCAGTCGCAGCCAGACATGAATATATATGAATATATATATATATATATATACACACATACACACACACACACACACACACACACACAAACTAAATACTGCTTTTAAATGCAATACCTCAAAAGCACGTTGGTGATATCCTAACAAGGAAACGTGCGCGCATATACATATATATATTTATATTTATTTATATTCATTGATTGGAGTGGAGCTTGAAACTTTGCATCGGGGGAGGGGAAGGGAGGCCTCGAGGGGAGCCCGCAATCATGCTCTTGGACCAGCGGCGAGTGAAGAGCGTTAAGTCTCTGCTTCTTCATCGTCATCGCTGCCCGCCATGCTGCTGTCTGTGGACGCCACGACATCTTCGCCGGCTCCTTTGTGGCAATCTCCTGCTCCCTCGGCGGCTTCGGCGGCCCCGTTATCTTGAGACGGGGGGTCTCTCTTGACCGCTTGAGGGCCGCTTTCGGAAGAATTGGCATCCAGTGGCTTTTTAGGCAGTTCTTGGTTGGGATCCCCTAAAAATTCTTGCCACCCTTTTAGTCTCTCTTCTCTTTCCCGGGAAGTTTCTTCAATCTGGGGCGAGAGACAATTGTCAATATTTGAGGAGGAGGAGAAAGAGGGGAAGGGAAGGCATGTTCAAAGACATTTCAAGGCATTTTCTGTTTCGTGATCAAGAGCTTAGATGTCGATTTTAAAATGTGATTTGGGGAAACCACTGGGTCACAAGAATCCGACTTCCACAGCATGTCATTAAACAGTTTTGTTCTAGGGATCAGAAATCCCTTTTAAAAGGGATTTCAGAACCCAAGTGCAAAGCATGGAGAAGCCCTCTTAAATAACTAAGTTATTCATGTTACGAGTCTTCCAAGACTCCCAGAGGCTGTTTGGCCAACGTCCCTGCAATCGTTTTGGCAAGATTTCAGAACTGGTTGGCCATTAACCCCTTCTTCCTAGGGCTGAGAGTAAAGGTAAAGGTAAAGGTTCCCCTCGCACATATGTGCTAGTCGTTCCCGACTCTAGGGGGTGGTGCTCATCTCCGTTTCCAGCTTTGAAACGAGCCAGCGCTGTCCGAAGAGGTCTCCGTGGTCATGTGGCCGGCATGATTCAACACCAAAGTTGCACGGAACGCTGTTACCTTCCCACCAAAGGTGGTCCCTATTTTTCTACTTGCATTTTTTACCTGCTTTCGAACTGCTAGGTTGGCAAAAGCTGGGACAAGTCACAGGAGCTCACCCTGTTACGCGGCACTTGGGATTCGAACCGCTGAACTGCCGACCTTTCGATCGAAAGCTCAGCGTCTTAGACAATGAGCCACCGCGTCCCTTTTGAGAGGGAAGGACTGACCCTAATTTGCCCAGCTAGCTCCATCCCTAAGGCAGGATTAGAACTCAGGCCCCCCGTTTCGATCCTGCAGTCTTTAACTGGCTCCCTTCATTACTCATACTTGTTTTTTTAAAAAACAGAAAACCCATAACCTTCGTCAAGCCAAATATACCTGATAATCAGTTGTACCATCCCACGTTTCCACAGAGAGCTGCCGTCCACCAAACCATCGTCCATTCAGCGCCTGTATGCAAACGTCAGCCTCTTCGGATTCCTTGAAGGATACAGAGGCTACCCCATCCGGATGCCTCTACGGAAACAGGAAGGGGAAGGCCATCAAATTAGATTTAGGCATCAGCCGTATTTAAGAGAAGGCCCTACTTCTGAATCACAAGTACAGTCCCCTAAAGGTAAAGGTTCCCCTCGCACATATGTGCTAGTCGTTCCCGACTCTAGGGGGCAGTGCTCATCTCCGTTTCAAAGTCGAAGAGCCAGCGCTGTCCAAAGACATCTCTGTGGTCATGTGGCCGGCATGATTCAACACCAAAGGTGCACGGAATGCTGTTACCTTCCCACCAAAGGTGGTCCCTATTTTTCTACTTGCATTTTTACCTGCTTTCGAACTGCTAGGTTGGCAGAAGCTGGGACAAGTCATGGGAGCTCACCCCGTTACGCGGCGCTAGCGATTCGAACTGCTGAACTGCCAAACTTTCGATCGACAAGCTCAGCGTCTTAGCTGCTGAGATGTGGCTAAGCCACTGAGCCACCCCTAGGGATTTACAAAATATGATAAAATGACCTCTGTTCTAAACTGCCATTTTTAGGGGAAAAAAGACATTGAAATCATTTTAAGTTGCTTTGGATATCACCTTTCCCCGATTATTCTCCTAACGCCTCTCTGTAATGATAAGAATACCTGTTTTTTCCAGAAGCCTAGTAATCTTTCCATGTTATCATCTGATTATAAGCTTTCAACTGTCAAATGCAGCATGTTTTAAAAACCTGATTTCAATTTTAAAAATGTGGCTGCTGTCCAAAATCTCACAATACGGACGTAACGTTTTCTAAAAGTTCAGCCGTATTCCAGTGACACACTGAATAATGAAATTTTGATAAAATAAGTTGGTTCTCCATCAAACAAACAAGATGATTCTATAAGTGGAGCCTGTCTGGTGGGGTAATTATTAGGAGTGCTTTTGTAGAAGAACGTTTCAAAAGTACAACACAAAATTAGGACTGAGTATTTGTGATACGTACATCAAATATAATGACTTTCTTTACTTGACCAAATTTTTCACATTCTGTCCGTAGATCTTCCCGGATCTCATTTAGCACTAAAGGGTCCTCCTAGAAAGACATTTTAAAGCATATTTTTAAAACGCACCCAATGCTTTCAGAAAGCGAGGATAATTTCACAGGACAATTCTGGCACTCTGACAAGTCAAATGGGACCAGACAATCTTGCCTGGATTATTTGCTGTGCACTTTTCAAGAGCTTGTTGGGTTCCGTTTTCATCAACGCTCAAAAGCACAGATTGAACAGAAAACGTCATTCTATAAATCTCTTTAGCCGATCCTAACAGATACTGACTGGTCTTGTCTCAAGGACTAGGAAACCTTGCAAATTCCACGCATGTTGGGACTACGGGCCCCATGACTCCCAACCCTTGGGTAAATATAAAGAGATGAACAGATAAAGGAGCCCTGGTGGCACAGTGGTTAAACTGCAGCATTGCAGGCAAACTCTGCCCACCGCCTGGAGTTCGATCCCCGATTGGCTCAAGGTTGATTCGGCCTTCCATTCTTCCGAGGTCATAAAACGAGGATTGTTGGGGGCAATATGCAAATAATCATTTACATTGCAACCACCCAGAGAGTGCTGTAAAGTGCTTTGTGAAGGTATCTAAGCCTAAATGCTATGGCTAAATACATTTGGAGTTATGTCCCACTGGAGGGTAACGTTATGCCTTCAAATACATACAGGAGGAGCAAATTAAAATTGCTGGATATGACAGTCCCAACAGCCTCAGCCAGAAACAGCCTAAAAATGGAACGATCCTTTCTAACTTTAGCTGGCCCTATTATGCCACAAACGCTTCTCGGCTTGTGACGAGGCCAATTTCAGTCGTCATCTTTGAGAGGCGACCCGTTCCCAGGATTTAGGGAGGAGGGATTACAGTTTATGACCCCCTGCTGGATTTTTTTTTTTTTTTTTTAACCCACCTCAAAATCTTTGGGATGGAACATGTTTCTGATGACGATAACCTTCTCGTGTCGCAATCTCACTTTCTCCCCTTTCTTCTCCGGCCGCCAATCCAGCAGTCTAATGAAACGAAGCAACATTTAAGAGGTTGAGGGGTGGATCTCTTCAGTGTCTAAAAGCATTTGTTGAAAAAAGAAATTAACTGAATGCTTCTGAAATCAAAGCTGGCAGAACTTTTCTTGCCCCACTGAAGAAATTCCAACTTGGGGGTCTGCTTCAGCCTCCTGGTGCGGGGCTTTGGCCGAAGGCTGGAGGGAAGCGCCACTGGTGGCGAAGAGCCGGAGGGCCTCGTTCCAGTGGGACTGCATCATGGCCTGGAACTGGCTGACCATCTCAGACCTCCCTGAGGTCCGAAAGGTTGGTGACCCCTGATCTATAAGCCACCTTCATGAAAGGTAGCTTGACAGCTAAATCCACATTTTATTAGGAGCTGCCCTCCTGGGTGATTTGAGCTGCTTTAAAGATTAAGCTTTCGTGCATTTTTAAAAAATAAATACAACCCTTTAAAGCCCCACGTTTCATGAAAAGGCAACCCTAGCCACATTTTCCACGGGCAAATATACTTATAAAAGTTTTGGGGGCATCTTAACAAACAGCCACATACTTTTGTTGCTGGGAGAGCTTCTTTTTGTAATCTTTGCATTTCTTTTTCTTCTTGCTGGCATCGTATTCCCCCTTAAGCTGGAACTGGGCAACTTCCACATGCAGTTTGTAGCCTCGGATTTCTTTCTCATCCAGCAATTTCAGCGCAAGTTCAACAGATTCTCTCTGGGAAAAGAGAAGAGAGGGGGAAAAAAATTCTGGTTTACAACTTCTTTTTTCCACCTAAACAGACAAAAGAAAAAATATCTGCGAGAGATTAAAACACGCTCCTCATAAATCTTGTTGATGCCTGTAGGAATGCCCAGAAGTTTAAATTAAATTAACTTGAAATAAAAAGAGAGTCAAAGGGGCTGGAGATCTATGTTTGCAATATAACAATGGCAACCACAAGATCACCGCAAAAGGTATATTGTAAGAGAATAAACAACTAACCTTTAAGTAACAACAGAGCCCATCGCCTTTAAGGTTTCCTTCCTTGTCTTTGTAAAGTTTGATTTTTGGTTCCTCCGTTTGAAGATCGCGCATAACGATACCACATTTTGACATGACGTCCACAAACTCATCTTTTGTAATGTCTGGCGGTAAACCTGGAAAGGTAAAATTTGAAGAGATACAAATTACACAACAAATCCAAGCTGAGTTTTTAACATTACCATACAAGGTTTTATTTTTTTGTTTTTGCCACAGTCTACATTTTCTCCCCCGTGGTGTCTTTTGTTTATTCCCCCTCATTCAGCACAGTCTGATAGCTTTTGGAATTTGGCAGCGTTAGATCCCAAACTGTGAGGGGGGGGAATAAATATATGCAATGCCACTAAAGGAACAATCATCGTTCACTTCAAGTTTTCTAGCTCCCAAGCTGGATATAAAGTCCTTAAAGCAGTTCTGCAAATTTTGTACTCTCTGTTCAAAATATAAGTTTTGGGACCTGTGGATGTGTTTGAGGTGAAACCGGCAAGGTTATTTTATCGGTGACAGCGGATTTATCTGCTCCTTGGATTCAATAGGGATAAAGAGGTCTACAGCAGCAGCCCCCCCCCCCCCAAAAAAAACCTTTTGGGCACCAGGGACCAGTTCCGCGAAGTCTTTCCATGGACTTGGAAAGGGGGCGTGGTTTCACGTTCTTCCTGCATCCCATGGATGGGGGCTTGGCTTGTTTGCGCGGCCCGGTTTCTGGTATGCCGCGGCCCGGTGCCAGTCCATGGACCAGGGATTGGGAACCCCTGGTCTATAGCACAGCCATTAGGCCTGAGATCCGACACCTTTTAATACAGAGCAGAATGAGATTGCGGTGTCAACTCTGAAGCGAACCTGACTGGGGCCATTTTGGAGGCTTTAGGGTTGCCACCATGCGAGGAAGGGATAGGGTGGGGGAACATAGTTAGATGGCGGTTTTGTAGTCAAAACGAAGTAGTTTTCTATGGGAACCAAGGTCATTCCAACAGGTGGCTGGAGAAAGGAGGAGTGAAGTAACCAGGCAACTGGCCAGCACCTTGATTGGACCATGTGACTGATTTGGGGAAAGGGGGGGGACTTTCACTTTTAATTAGGTGAAAACTGTGGGAACCTTCAGAGTCGGTTTTCACCAGTTTGTGCCAATATGGTATCTCCAATAAAATTGTTCTGAGGAATCTGGAGTTCTGATTTTTTATATATATATATATATATAATTTTTATTAAACAGTTTTTTTAAAACAGGGAACTCTCTTCTTTTGATGTGCCTTGTGTTATCAGAGACAGAAGTCTCTGCCAGGCCAGTCAGGACAGCACCACGATGGTGGGGGCTTCAGAAATGCCATGCATTTTACAAGCATTATACAGCTGCGAAACTGGAGTCCATATCAAGCACGCCAAAGGTCCCAAATGCTGCAACGGGCCCTTCCAGATGCAGCAGGAGGGCGTTTTCCAACTCAACCGCATAGTTATGAAGCCATGTATCCAACACTGGATTGCCACAAAGGGATTGTCTAATTAGGAAGTGGTTAAAGGAACGTGATTGGAATTTGTTTATAGAGGTGCTGGCCTCACATTTAAAGCACAGCAATACATCCGTCCTTCATTAAAATGGAGACAAACTGACTACAAAGCCTGCGTGCCATTGTGCAGCAACTTTTGAGTTTTGAGGCACTTCACAAATAATTCAGATATATAGGACTGGATTTATTCAATACACATCTTACTTATCGCTCTTCCTATCCATTTAAATTTTACTCCACGTGGTTCTTAAGTCCAGAGGAAAAGATTTCATGTACCGTGAAATATTTGAAATGATATTTAAGGGTTTGAATCCATTTCAACGGAGAACCGCAGCATCATCACACTCAGCAAAGACTCAAGACTGCTCCTCACCTGTCACATAAACATTTGTGTTTTTCTGTTCTTCGACATGAAACCATCCTAGAGGGGAGATGAGGATAAGTTAGGATTGCACCTCTACAGAAAAGAGAACAGCTCTTCAGATTGAAGTTCACATCAGACTGGGGGAGAAAAGACGACAATCCTGGGATATAAACAGCCTGACCTGGGATAAATGGCACCTTCCTATCTTCACACCTATCCAAGCTTTAACAACATTGACAACTTCCTACAAGTTGGCTGTAATTTGATCCTTTTAACATTAGGCTTTCCGAGTCTGAGTGGCTCTACAGATGCTCCTGCATGACCGCCCACACAAGCACAACTCCGCAGGAAGACAGACATCTCTTCTTGAACAGCAAACTACTTCTAAGTCATGCACAATGGAGCCGCTTGCCTGCTTCGGCTTTTCTTTTCTCTCCTTTCTGTTTAAGGTCTGAGGGCAGCGGCTGCGATGGTTTGGCTTCTACCGGCGGCTGAGCCTTGGAACCTGGTGCGGCTTTAGAGTCAGTCTTTGCAGCGGAGGCCGAGGTATCGGAGCCTTCGGTGGGAAAGCCGTAGTTAGCATGGTACGTTGCCAAGAAATCTTCAGTGACCTAAAAGAAGACATTGTTCAGGAAACCAATTAGAGACCAAATTAAGGTTTAAGTGTGAGCTACTATACTGCAAGAATCGAGGGCCCGAGGTGGCCTCCTGAAACAAAATAATGCAGATCATGTTCTATTTTTAACTGTTCATAATGGCACTACAACTGATAGGCAGCTTAGAGGGACGACTGGCAGGCCTGCAGAGAGGGGGTAAAAGGATGCTACTCTAGGTTTACTACAGAAAGCTACTCAGAGCACCAGCATTATCTTTGAGATCAAGTCATCAAGGAGTTGCAGAATGTTTACTCTCCCTTTACACACTGCCTGCAAAATTGCGTCTCTTTGGACATCTAAAAATGCTGTCACCTGTCCCCATTCTTACAAATATTCTTCAGAATTTAGTCAAGAAAGTCAGGATAATTTTCAGGAGCAACTGCTCTTCACCTGATTCAGCAGAAGACTTGCACAACATAGATACAAGTCCACATTAGATACAGCTCACAGGTTAATAACCCTGGGTCTAGATGCCAATTTAGAAAACAAGGTAAATAATTTCTGGAAGAGTGAGAAGAAGTTGGAATCCACACATCTGAAAAGTTGCCAAGGTTGAGGAGAAAAAAAACACCAACCCACTGAATTGTTGTACTCCCATTTGAGAGTTAAAAGCCTTAAAGTTAAAAGCATTTGATGTAGTCATCGCCTTTACTTATCTATTTTTAATAAGGCAGGTTGAAAACCTAGTAAAGGGATCCTGCCGGAGAGATAAGGAGGGTCAGAAGGATAGCAAGCCAAAGGAGGAAGTAAGAAAATCGAGGCTGGCCAAGAGCTGGACAGGGTCAATGCTCGTCTCAAAAAATGGCATTTTGCCCCAGGAAATGAGGACTATTATTAGCAAAGTCCACTGCTTACTCAGCCTGAAGTTTGAAACTTTAGCTGGAGTTGGCAACTTTATTTTGAGTGTGTGTGTTTATATATTTTATTTATACATTTTTCTTTAACATACATAAACGCTTAGTAAACAGTGTATTATCTGGATCAATTTGCTTATACATAATAATATTTTCCAGTTTGTAATTTCTACCTCTATTATCCAACCATTGATAGAACAAATCCCATGTTAAAAAATATTTCTCTTCTTTATCTTTTATCTTTAATGTCAACCTAACCATTTCTGCACTTTTATTTTGTGTGTGTGTGTGTGTGTGTGTAGGATGTATGTGTGTAGATAGATGAGATATATAGGAGAGAGATGATAGATAAGATACCGTGTTTCCCTGAAAATAAGACCCTGTCTTATATTTTTTGAACCCTGAAAAAAGTGCTTGGCCTTATTGCCATGCACTCAAAAGCCTGATTGGGCTTATTACAAAGGAATGTCTTATTTTGGGGAAACAGGATGGATGGATGGATAGACATACTGTAGATGATTGATAGACAGATGATAGATAGATATGGATGGGTGGATAGATGATAGATAGATGGATAACAAATATACTGTAGATGATTGATAGATGATAGATATGGATGGGTGGATAGATGATAGATAGATAGATAATAGCTGAATAGATAGACTGTAGATGATTGATAGACAGATGATAGATATGGATGGATGGATATTTGATAGATGGATGGATGGATAGACAGACTGTAGATGATTGATAGACAGATGATAGATAGATATGGATGGGTGGATAGATGATAGAAAGATAGATAGATGGATGGATAGACATACTGTAGATGATTGATAGACAGATGATAGATATGGATGGGTGGATAGATGATAGAAAGATGGATGGATGGATAGATGATAGAAAGAAAGAAAGATAGATAATAGCTGGATAGATAGAAAGACTGTAGATGATTGATAGACAGATGATAGATAGATATGGATGGGTGGATAGATGATAGAAAGATGGATGGATGGATAGACATACTGTAGATGATTGATAGACAGATGATAGATATGGATGGATGGATAGATGATAGAAAGAAAGATAGATAGATAATAGCTGGATAGATAGATAGACTGTAGATGATTGATAGACAGATGATAGATATGGATGGGTGGATAGATGATAGATGGATGGATAGATAGATAAGACTGTAGATGATTGATAGACAGATGATAGATATGGATGGGTGGATAGATGATAGATAGATGGATAACAAATATACTGTAGATGATTGATAGATGATAGATATGGATGGGTGGATAGATGAGAGATGGATGGATGGATAGATATATAGACTGTAGATGATTGATAGACAGATGATAGATATGGATGGGTGTATAGATGATAGATGGATGGATAGATAGATAGACTATAGATGATTGATAGACAGATGATAGATAGATATGGATGGGTGGATAGATGATAGAAAGATAGATAGATGGATAGATAGACAGACTGTAGATGATTGATAGACAGATGATAGATATGGATGGGTGGATAGATGATAGAAAGATAGATAGATGGATAGATATATAGACTGTAGATGATTGATAGACAGATGATAGATATGGATGGGTGTATAGATGATAGATGGATGGATAGATAGATAGATAGACTATAGATGATTGATAGACAGATGATAGATAGATATGGATGGGTGGATAGATGATAGAAAGATAGATAGATGGATAGATAGACAGACTGTAGATGATTGATAGACAGATGATAGATATGGATGGGTGGATAGATGATAGAAAGATAGATAGATGGATAGATAGATAGACTGTAGATGATTGATAGACAGATGATAGATAGATATGGATGGGTGGATAGATGATAGATGGATGGATAGATAGACTGTAGATGATTGATAGACAGATGACAGATATGGATGGGTGGATAGATGATAGAAAGATAGGTACGATAGATGAGAAAGAAAGAAAGAAAGAAAGAAAGAAAGAAAGAAAGAAAGAAAGAAAGAAAGAAAGAAAGAAAGAAAGAAAGAAAGAAAGGAAGGGACATGTAGATGTGTTTTAGAATGTATATGTCACCCCTCTCGCTCTCCAGAGCAACCACCCGTGCAGTCCATCTGTAGACAGGCGACGGAGGGACCATGATGCGAAGAAAGAAAACGGTCTCCGCCTTGAATGGAATTCTTTGGCTTTTACCAGATGAGGCCAAAAGGAAAGGCTCCCCACCACCCCCGAAGGAAGACTTCTGCAGCCTGAAAACCAGAAGACCCTCCTCCTCCTCCCCCCCCACGTCAACCCCCCCCCAGCCCAACTTTAGGACTACAACGCCCATCAGCCTCCGCCTACAGGGAGTCTCCCCCCCCCCTCAAATCCGGGACGGGGGGCGTGGAGGAGGCGGCTTTGGCTTCCCTCGCCCTCGCGTCCGTCGTCCCCCCGCCTCTCGCTGTGCAGGATGGGTCTTGTAGTCGGGCCCACCTTGGGGAACCAGGCCTTCTTGTCGCGGTCCCACTCGTACTGGGTGCCGTCGGCGGGGTCGGTGTAGGTGAAAGGCTCGTCGCCGGCCTCGCCCTCCTTCCGCTCGTAGAGCTCCTGCAGCCGCAGCTGCTGGTGGAAATCCTCGTTGCGATCCGAGCCTCCGACGCTCATGGTGCCGCCCGGTTCGACGACGCCTCCTCCCGCGACGCTTCTCACCACCAGGGCGCCGCCCAGGCCCGGCCCGGCCTGGAAACGCCTCACAGAAGGCCCGGCGCTAGGGCGCATGCGCGGGGGGCTCTGCTACGCACGCGCGGCCACGCCCCCCACCCCCTGGCGGCCTGGCTCGGTTCGGGCCTCCCCGTCCCGAGTGGGCGCCGCTCGGAGGCGACGGAGCCCCGTCGGCTCTTCCGATTCCTGCCGCCGCGGTAAAAGCCGCCTTTTCTCGCCTCAGCGGTGACAAGGCTGCTGCGCAGACGCAAATAGGGCGCTTCCCGGCCGTCGCGCCTGAGGGAAGTTTTATTGCGCAAGCGCAGAAGCGCTCCCCTGCCTCGAAAGTCTCCTCTTGTCCCTCCTGTTATTTAGCGTATCGCTGAAGAGAATAAGGCCCCCGGGTCGCTCACTGCGCAAGAGCGGAAGTCGCTTTTCGAAAAGAAGGCGGGCCTAGGCCGAAAAACTGCCATAAACAACAACAAAGCCAGCCAATAAGCTTCGGAGTTGAGCCGTCCGTCAGAGGGCTGCCGAGAAGGGAAGGGCGGAAGGAGGGAACTACGCATGCCCAGAAAGAGTCTACCCTAATCCTTTTGGGAAGAAATATTTTATTTTTCTCCTTCCTAAACAAATAAAGGAAATGTTCCTCCCCAGTTTTCATCCATTTCCATTCCAACAGTAGGATCATGGTGCCCATACAGTTCATATGGAAGAAAGAGACTTGACTACAGCTCCCATCATCCCCAGCCTGCATGCCCCTGCCCCTCTTTGGATGAAATGGGGGTTGTACAATAAAATTCTATAAATTCTACTCTTATATGTCATCCCAACCTGATGTGATCTGGAGCTGCTGAACAATGAAGCCCATCATCCACAGCTTGCAACCTCCTGTACAGCCAGTGGCCTACAGCAGAGGCTGGGCGGGAACAATGAATCCCATCATCCACAGCTTGCAACCTCCTGTACAGCCAGTGGCCTACAGCAGAGGCTGGGTGGGAACAATGAAGCCCATCATCCACAGCTTGCAACCTCCTGTACGGCTCATCCAATGGAGAAAATAAAGCAAGATAATTCTATGGGGTTTTTTTTTACTATAAAGCAGTTTTTCAAACTTGGCAACTTTAAAACGGTGGATTTCAACTCCCGGAATTCCCCAGCCAACCTGAAAAACACTGCTATTAAGGAAAATCCTCAGACCTCAAAACTGAGATGGACGCTTTATTTACTTTCTTGTTAATAAAACTTCAGAGGAATCACACCCATAAATTAAGCTCCTTGCCTTTGTGGCTGTAAAGCATCAAGCCTTTGAAATCGATACTCCAGAGCAAAAAATATCTCACTGTCATACTCAACAGAACGATAATTCAAATGTAAGAGGGAAACCCTTGTGCAGAAGGGCCATTAAATCACCATCCAACGAGCTGTCAGAAGGACTTGCTGGAGATGTAATTTTAGATTTGTCAATAACCTTTTGCCTTCCATCTCTACTTTGCTCCCGGCTGCCTTGTTAGAGATACCTTCACACTTCCAAAATAGAAAAGCAGCGTCACAATTTTGGCCCAGAGATGCACTAGATCTGAGCTGAGTTAGCATGGTTTCCAGATGATGGTGATTTTTATTATCTTAAATGGAATGCATCCGTTGCATATTTGAAAAAAAACCAAACAGCGTCAAAAGTTTATAGAGTTTCAAAATATTCAGATCAGAAAAGCAGTTTAAATAATTCATTAGCATAGGAACTCAGAACGTATTGTGATACTGTAATAATAAGGCGGTAGAATACCTGCCTTCTTTTGGGCAGTACCAGCTGCAGATACCAGTTCAGTCCAGCTGGTTATTCTTTTACTTGGGTAAAACTAAATGCATTCATTTAATATTGAACTCACTGGCATCCTTCATTGGCCTCGGCACCAGGCTCAGACCCGAATTGGGCTTTATATTTATTTATTTATTAGTTTGATTTATATGCCGCCCTTCTCTGGAGACTCAGGGCAGCTTACAATGCATTAAGCAATAGCCTTCATACTTTTTTGTAAATACCTGCTTAGTAGGGCTTTTTTGCCCCCCCCCCCAAGCGACGTTCTATTTTATACAAAGTCAGCTTATTGCCCCCACAAACCGGGTCCTCATTACAGGGCTATAGGGTTTTTTAAAGTTTAGTATGTATAATTCAGCCACCTGACGCATAAACAATGATTAATGAATGATGTGTGTTGAACCAACTGTGTCTTGGTCAACAAACCACACTACAGCAAATAATGGCTTAGTGAGGGATGTGACTCAAATCCGTAGGGAAATGTGCAGTTTATCTTGGCCCCAGCTCAAAAATTGCACCATGGGGAGCATAATAAAATCTGGAGCTTCTCTTTCCTCCCTCTGTGTAGTCCAGCGTCAGTAGAAACAACCCAGCAGTTGATCCCTTATTTAAGTGGGGATTTTCCCCTGCAGCATACTCAAAGGAGCAATCCTGTAACCAAAACCCTGGGAAATATAATAGCTCCAGGTCCTCGATTTCGTTTGAATGATGGTAGAAATCGTTGATCAAGAGAAGGAGGCTTCTAATGACATCTGTTAAGATTGCGATAGCTAAAAAACAAAACAAAAGCAGAGTTCTCGAACTCACAGGAAGTTCCAAGATGAAAAAGAATCTCGAAAACATTGGGCCAAGCTCATCTCGGGAAAAAAAGTATTGAACGTTACCATATATGCCGAGCGATCAATATTGATGATAAGCCTGTAGGAAGTTAGCACCCACCCCTTTCCTGGAAGAGTGAAATATTTTAGGAAATATGAAAAAAGCAGAATATTATATTTCCCTGGATGAGAAATGGAGAAGCATATTTTACAGACAAAGCAGCTCCCATCTTCCTGCCCCCACCCTTTGTCAATGGGCCATTAAGGCTTGGGCCAGTCTATTCTACATAACAAAGATCTACCTCCTTCAGGCAGAGCCAAAGTAGGAATTGCCAAAGATCCAACAAAGATAGGATTAGCCCTCTACACAATAGCAGCAGAAACTCACCACATGTGACCTGGGAAGCACATGTGACCATCAGCCAGCAAGACCCCCACCCCCTGGGAGTCTGACAACCAATCACGATACTCTTTTGGGGCCCCAAGAAATGCAGAGCCAGAGAGAGCATAAAAACCCGAGGATTTACTGTATCTGCCCTTTTCTATTCAGGAACTCAAGCCATGTGATCCTGTCCACCGTTAAACCATCTTTCCAAGCAGTCTCCATGTCTCCAGTGTCTTTTCCCCCACTTGGAGCAGAACCTAGAAGGATGTTTCTTCCAACAAGCCTAAACCCAACTCTTTGATGAAGATGGTCTCACAACTGGACATGGGTCGAACCTCATAAAATTAGAAATTGGCCGCTTTGGACTCTTCTATGCTCTAACATCAGAGGTTTTCCCCGAAGAGATTGGACAATCATTTGTCTGGAGTGGTTTATAGGGTTTCCTGCCTGAGCAGGGGGTTGGACTAGAAGACCTCCGAGGTCCCTTCCAACTCTTGTTATTCAATAACACGACACGGAATCGGTTACCATTTCCTGTACTGAAAGCAAGCTTTATTAGGGCCACTTAACCATTTAAATTTCACAACAAGGTTGCAGTACGATGCTTTTTAATGATAAATGCAAACCTCTTACTTCGTTCAAGAAAGGGGTAAGGACGTTACAGGCAGTTCTCCACTTAACGGCCACCAGAATTTTTCGTCGTGAAGCGATGTGCTTGTGAAATGTGTTGTGCCCGATTTTAATGACTTTTTCAGCCACAGGGCTTAAGCAAATCATGCAGTCCTTAAGCGAATATGGCTTCCCACCCCCGCCCCACCATTGACTTTGTGTGTTAGAAGCCTCCTGAGATGATCACGGATGACAATAATGACATGACTCCAGGATGCGGCAACCTTCATAAATAGGCTGGCTTTGAGTATTACCTCCCGTATTTCATACAGTAGTGGCCAAAATTGTGGAAACCTTTTGGGAAAAGTGTATTTTTGAGGTTGGATGGCTAATAACATCACTTTTTTTGGGAGTTTCAAGATAATCCTATTCCACTGCTGGAATGGCCTGGGAATAGCCCAGACCTTCTTAATTCAATGGAAAATATATGGAGCCGACTAAAGAAACTTGTTAGTCAGAAGCGACCCAGCAATAAAACCCAGTTAATAGAAGCAATCCTTCAATCTTGGTTTCACAGGATAACAGCTGCAGAACTCAAAGACTTGGTTCACTCCACGGGAAGACGTTGTAAGGCCGTCATTCATGCTAATGGTTACTCAACTAAGGATTAACTGACATGGTGATAGTTTTTGTATATCTCGTTTTTTCTATGGTGATCATTTTTGTATCTCTCGTTTTTTCTACGCGTTTCACTTTTCTTCTTTATACCGTAACTGCTATTCTATTAGCAAATCCTTCATAAAAGTGATTGCATTACATTCTTGATTAAATTATCTTTCCATGGATATATAATTTTATGGTACTACTCCCCAAAGAAGTGATGTTATTAGCCAGTTTTAGAAAATACACTTTTCCCAAAAGGTTTTCACAATTTTGCCCACTACTGTGCATCTCCATAATGGCCTTGAATGCAGAAGCCAATGTCTTCAGAAGCAGAATATGAAGGGAAGGGCTTATTGGCTATTATTTGCAAGTAGTATATATATTTGCTGGGAGGATTCTGACGGTGTATGTGCCACTTTATGACTAATTGATGCTAATCCGTTGGTGTTTTTTTTTTCTTCATGAAACCTCCGTATCTCTTTCTAATGCAAGAAACAGTGGATGGAAACTAATTCAGGAGAGAAGCAACCTGGAAGTAAAGAGAAATTTCCCGACAAGTGAGAAGAATAAACAGTCGGAACGACTTGCCTCCAGAAGTTGTCGGTGCTCCATCACTGAAGGTTTTTAAGAAGAGATCGGACAACCATTGGTCTGAAATTGTAGAAGGTCTCCTCCTGCTTGACTAAGGGGTAGAAGACCTCCGAGGTCCCTTCCAACTCTGTGATTCTGGTAATGCTATTTGAGCTGCTAGCCAGCCCTTTTCTCCTCCTGCAGTTGCCAGATAACAGCTCATCCTTTCCTTCTTACGCAGCTTCCAATGTTCTGTACCCTGATCTAAAGCCACCCAAGTTCTTGCTTCTCCTTGCAAGGGCCAAGGGCAGGGGTGAAATCCAGCAGGTTCTGACAGGTTCTGGAGAACCGGTAGCGGAAATTTTGAGTAGTTCGGAGAACCGGCAAATACCACCTCGTGGCTGGCCGCAGAGTAGGGTGGGAATGGAGATTTTGCAATATCCTTCCCCCAGGAGTGGGATGGGAATGGAGGTTTTGCAATATCCTTCCCCCGCCACACCCACCAAGCCACACCACGCCCACCAAAAATGGATTTCACCACTGGCCAAGGGATTATGCGGGGTTTGATTAAGTTGAACATGCCTGGGAAGGCAGCTTGGGAGGGAAACCACGCAGAGATGTGTGCATGTGTGAAACAGGCGGCTGTGATTTGCAGCAAAGTTCTCTGATGCTGAGGTGTGAGATCTTAAAGATGCATTGGGAAGATTTCTGCCCAGTACAAGAAGATCCTCATTTACATTCGGCAATTTTCTGGATCTTGCCGGTCGATCTAGCGGGATGAAGTACAATTAAACGCTCTCCTCTTCTTTGGTGATGCTATAATCCGTGAGCAAAGTGACGCTGATTTCCGAGCCCGTGACTGACATGGCTCTGCTCGGGGTGTGGGCCTGAGTGAGGCTGGCCCTTCTGACGGGCATCTTGGCTTTGCAGCACGAGATTTCCTTCTTGAAATGTTGGCGGAAGCTTTTACTCAGCCAGTAGAGAGCGAAGGGGTTGACGCAGGAATTGCTGAAGGCCAACGCCCGGGAGAAGATGGTGGCCACCAGATGGAAAGTGGACGTGTCTATGGAAGTGTGGTAGGTGAACGAACGGTACAGGTAAAGGATGTGGTTAGGTAGCCAGCAGAAGGCAAACAAGCCTACTAAGACGAGCACGGTTTTGGCCACTCGCTTGCGGGATTCAATCTAAGGGGGAAAATATGTGCAATTTATTTTTCCTGGTTTCTACACAGGCTTCTTTAAATAAACCAGCATCAGCATGGCAGCAAGAGATAAACACTGCTAGACCTTTTTTGGCTAATTGATGACTCCAAAGAAAGGAACTAAATTTCTTTCTTTCTTTCTTTCTTTCTTTCTTTCTTTCTTTCTTTCTTTCTTTCTTTCTTTCTTTCTTTCCTTCCTTCCTTCCTTCCTTCCTTCCTTCCTTCCTTCTTTCTTTCTTTCTTTCCTTCCTTCCTTCCTTCTTTCTTTCTTTCTTTCTTTCTTTCCTTCCTTTCTTCCTTCCTTCCTTCCTTCTTTCTTTCTTTCTTTCTTTCCTTCTTTCTTTCTTTCTTTCTTTCCTTCTTTCTTTCTTTCCTTCTTTCTTTCTTTCTTTCCTCTCTCTCTCTCCCTCCCTCCCTCTCTCTCTCTCTTTCTCTCTTTCCTTTAAATCAATAATATAATGACAACATATAACAATCCATCCAAGCTATCTGGTTCTTGAGCACTACTCTGAATGTTGCACCATAAAAGCATGACCCCCTCAAGAGTCATCTTACGTTCTCCGACAAGCCAGGTAAATATTACCAACGCTGCATCCAACATGGGCAGCTCCTTGGTGGAATTTACAGAAAGGGGTGTTTAATTTTAGTAATTAGACTCGGAAAAATATGGAGGAGGAACTCACCATTTAAATAATGGCGAGTAGAAGTTTTGTTGAGAAAACCAGTTTGGTGTAGAGCAGGGGTCAGCAACCTGTGGCTCCAGAGCTGAATGCGGCTCTTTGGGCCCTCTGCTGTGGCTCCCTGTCAGCTGATCCCACCACTGGCTGGCCCCGCCCCTCGCCCTCCCATCCCAGTCACTCCTCGCCTGGCCTGAGAAGGTAAGGGCAACGGTGGGCGATGGAGAAGCGGCCAGGGCAGACACACAGAGATACAGAGAGAGGGGGAGGGAGAGATACAGAGAGAGAGGGAGGGAGGGAGGGGAGAGAGAGAGATACGTCAAAAAGATTTTGTGGTTCCCGGTGTTTTTTAACAACTAGTTCTCTGCCCTAATGACCAGCTGGGGAGGTGTGGCTGGGAGGGGTATCATGTGACTGGTGGAAGTGAGTGACATCGAGTTGGCCACGCCCATCCAGGCTTTGTGGCTCCCGGTGTTTTCTTTTCTCTGGGAAAAGGGGCCAAATGACTCTTTGAGTATTTAAGGTTGCAGACCCCTGGTGTAGAGGTTAAGGCACGGGACTAGAAGCAGGGGGACGTGAGTTCCAGTCCTGCCTTAGTGATGGAAGTCAACTGGAAGTCAACTGGGCAGGGATGTCCAACCTTGGCAACTTTAACACTTGTGGATTTCAACTCCCAGAATCCCCCTCAGGAGTCAAGGACTGACTTAGAGCAGCCTAGGTTCAGCTTCTTATTTTTTTTATAAAAGCTAGGCTGGACTGCTGCTGATGCTGCTGCTTGACAGATTTTTCTCTGAGATACAAGCGGGGAAACATCTCGTCAATTCCTTTCTGCCACTTATCAGCAGAAAACCAGAGCTGGGTGTAGCCTGTCCTTGATAAAAACGGCAAAGAAAACATGCTCTTATATAACACAAGAAGTAGAAGGGAAAAGGGTGTTACAGTTGTGAGAGAGAAAAAAAGACCAAATTTGCTTTTTTCTGGAGTTAAATTCCAGATTACTATGGATTAGGGCCGTGATGGCAAACCTGATGCCACAATAGAGCTGAGGGATTAAGGGGGGGGGGAGAGAGACTAGAGATAGCTGGGGCTGTGTAGTCAAAATAAAATACTTTCTCCTGGGAACCAAGGACATTCTCACTCCTGACCGGAGGAAGGAAGAGCGATGTCATCATACCTGCGGACCAGGGGTGAAATCCAGCAGGTTCTGACAGGTTCTGAAGAACCGGTGGTGGAAATTTTGAGCAGTTCGGAGAACCAGTAGAGGAAATTTTGAGTAGTCCGGAGAACTGGCAAACGCCACCTCTGGCTGGCCCCAGAGTGGGGTGGGAATGGGGATTTTGCAGTATCCTTCCCTCAGGAATGATGAGGGAATGGGGATTTTGCAGTATCCTTCCCCTGGAGTGGGGTGGGAATGGGGATTTTTGCAATATCCTTCCCCCAAGAGTGAGGAGGGAATGGGGATTTTGCACTATCCTTCCCCTGCCACGCCCACCAAGCCATGCCACGCCCACCAAGCCATGCCCACAGAACCGGTAGTAAAAAAAAATTGGATTTCACCTCTGCTGCAAACACTGCCATGATTGGGCCACATGACTGATTGTTTAGGGTTGGTGGGTGGGGGGGACTTTTAATTAGGTGAAAACCAAGAGGCCTCCCAGAGTCGGTTTTTACCAGATCTGTGCCAATTGGATATTTCCAATAAAGCTATTCTTTGAGGAATCCACCTGCCTCGGAGTTTTTGCTTGCAATGGATGTATTACTTGGAACCCTGACAACCCAACTATCTAAGAAATGCAGGCTGGGAACCTTTTGCCTACCTGCTTACGAGCGTGACCTTGCTCTTCCGCGGGCATACTGGATGTGCTTTTGTAGAGGGTCTTGGCAATCAGGAAGTAGTAGATAGATATGATCGCTAGGGGTAAGATGTAGAAGATCAAGAAGCAAACCAGCGAGTGGACTTCCTGCAGGACACGTTCAGAGACGGGATACGGGGCGCAGGTTTCGAGCGTGGTGTTCTTCTCGGGCAGGTGGAAAGTATAGAGATCGGAAGATACGGCTTCCGGAGCGGCAAATAACATGGAGACGATCCAGATGCAAGCGACTTTGCAGCAGGTCTTCAGAACGGCATCCGAGTGGAGCTCCAAGGGTTTCACAATTGCCTTGTACCTACCAAAGAGAGTTTGCGTCAGCTCTTGGCGGACTAATGAAATGACTGCAAAACAATAGAACACGATGGTCTTGAACACAAGAGCCGAGGTGGCGCAGTGGTTAGAGTGCTGTACTGCAACTACTTCAGCTGACTGCTAGTTCAGCAGATCAGCGGATCAAATCTCACCGGCTCAAGGTTGACTCAGCCTTCCTTCCTTCCGAGGTGGGTAAAATGAGGACCCAGATTGTTGGGGGCAATATGCTATTTAGTATACTGTCGATTGTTGTAAGCCGCCCAGAGTCCTTGGAGAGTGGGCGGCATAGAAATATGATTAATAAAATGAATAAAATAATAATAAATAAAATAAAATAAGTGGGCAACTTTCTGTTGTGACCATTTCTGAGGAGAGAAGCTCAGTGAGCAGGAGAATGATGGGGTTGGGATCTTCAGGGTTTCCCCTCCTTTGTTTGGGGAGGGTATCAGGGGGGCGGATCCTTTGTTTTTCAAACTATGTGTCAGGCCTGGAAGCTATTTTGGGTATTGGATCTTCAGGCCTGCCACATTTAAATTAAATTTAATTTAAATTTAAAAAAATTAGTGTTGTGGGAAACTGGGAGGAGGAATTGTATGGAGCTGGAGAGATATGTAGTCAAAATAACATTCCTTTCTCAGAGAGTCAAGGACATCCTGCCCTGTACCTGGAGAGGTGTGACTGGGAGGCATCTCCAGTTAGGAGGGTGCTTTGATTGGATCATGTGATGGACATGTGAGTGCTGGGCAGGGACTTGGACTTTCTTTTGGGTGGGGAAAACCCAGAAGCTTTCAGATTCGGGTTTTCCCAGATGTGCCAATATGATATCTCTAATAAAATGGAACTTTGAGGAACATCAAGCTTCGGAGTGTTATTTCGTTGGGAGTGTTACTTGGAACCCTGACACTATGTTGAGTCTCTCTCGGGATTATACCACAATCTCTGTGTGTGTCTTACCCTGAAACGTGCAAGGAAAGAAAAATACACCATAGAGTTTTAGTGACTTTACTCAGAGACCCCCTGAAGCCAACACAAAGGTTGTGTAATGAGACTTCCACCCTCCAAGCCCTGGGTATGTGTTATCTTCCACTGGTCCAGACGTTCAACAGCTGAACCTCTGGCGCTACTTATTATTATTTTTGGCAAATATACTTGTCCTGTGAGCTGCTCAAGTTTAATAAAGGCCATTTGATTTAGTCCAGAAAATTAAAACTTGCCTGAGCCTTAGGCCACGGGCCACAGAAATGTTCTAATCATCCTCGCATTTCATTTTGTATTTATTGTAAATTGCTTTCCCACACCACTAGGTAGCACCAAGATATAGCAGAGATTCTCTCTCTCTCTCTCTCTCTTTTTTTAAGGCATTTTGTTTTTCAAATATATCATTATTCTTCCTCTTAGCTCATTCATTTGTTGGCTGTGCCGTAAATGGTATCATTTTTAGATGTTAGCAGCGAATTTTAAAGAATTTGCTTCAGAATTTCCCGATTCTCTTCCATTAAGGGGGGAAAAAAATCAACCGCATTGGCTTTCCGTTACTTGGAAATGAAAAGGAACATTTTAGACACTGAAAAAACCCAAAAGATAAGGAGATGCTCAATAGCAATGATTTTGCTCCACTAGAAAAACAAATCTTCCAAACCGTAGCCTACGCTCACACAAATAAACTCGCCCACGCATTAGAATTTGCATCCATTTCTGGTCAGAAGATGTCCCAGCTATCAACTGTGTGGGTATCAGGAGTGATCAGATAGAAACAAAGAATGCAGGGCTTAAGCTGTGGAAAATATCTGGATTTGTCCATTTGACAGTCAAGTCAATGGACTAGCATAGTCCTAGGAAGTTTAATTTCTTACAACGCCTTCATGAACAGTTAAATGCTCGAAACTCACCTGTCAGCGCTGAGGACCGTCAGCGTGAATACGGATACCCCCACGGAGGTTCGTTGTATAAAAGACAAGAGTTTACAGCCGATTTGTCCGAACAACCAAGTATCCACGATGTAACAGGCAGCGTCCACCGGCACGCAGGTCAACAGAAGGAGCAGATCCCCAAAAGCCAAGCTGGTAATGAAAATATTGGGCACGGTCTGCATGGATTTGATCTTGAAGAAGACTTTGACAAGGATGACGTTCCCTAGAAGACCCATGGAAATGATGGTGGCGTAGGCTGCGTAAATAGTACAGAGGGTCGCCAAACCAAGAGAGGCATCTTCAGACCAGCTTTCCTGGCTTGTTTGGTTGCTCATTAAGGCGGCCGGCTCTTCTGTTGAGTTGACATCTTCATAGAGATCAGCATTTCTCACCAGCAGGGATGACCTGGGCATTTTTGATGGCTCCAAGTGGAATTGAACTGATAGGAAACCCTTAAAACTCACCCCATGTTATGTCCTTCTCCATGAAAATGTGAAAAAGATGAAGAGGGGTCCAAGCAATTCACCAGAAAAATCAACTGCTCAGGAGATTCAACTCTTTTCCTCTTGCTGTGGAGTCACCAAGCATGATAGAGACAAATATGCATAGATTTCACTGCTGAACTGTGTGGGAGGTGTAGAAGATGGTTGGAGTTTCGTTCCCCCCTTTCTCTCTCTCTCTCTCTTTCTCTCTCTCTCTCTCTCTCTCTCTTCCTTTTTTGAATATGCTTCGGAGCTTCTGTGGAGACGGAGAGATAGAGAAGCAAGTAAATTCAGATTACAAAATATGAAAAGAGGCATCAGATGTGAGTTTCTTTACATCCTGGCCCGCTGTTCTGTCAGCCAGTTTTCAAGTACAGCCAGCTTTCTTCATGACAGTTTATTTTATTTTATTTGCAAAGAGAATTGGCAAGAGACGGAATTCTGCCTCTTGAATAACTGGAATGTAACAGATTGAAAAAGATGGGGAGTCTGCCACAAACTAGAGCTGACAGGTTTGAGAAGCAGAAAAGAAAAGGGTGATTTGCTTTTACGAGTTATCGAAAACTTGGCTTGACACGGTCCAGGAATGGTTCTAACTTACCTGTGAGATCGGACAATCATCGCTACTGTAGTGGAATGTGGTCTGGATTCCCCAGAGCGAGAGGCTGCATCGTAGAGGACCAAGAGACAGTTTGGTTGGGGGTAAATAAGTCAAGACAGCTTGTTCCTAAGAATTCTTAGAGTATCTCTTTTTAATGGGTCAAGTAATTTGCTTTAGTTTGGCAAGATTTCTGTCTCTATGCGAGGGACAATAAAGGAACTTGCTCAGGAGTAACTCTGGGTGTCTTTCTTGGTTTTGGGGGGCTTGACATCGATCCCAAGTGGAACTGCCTACCTTCTAAAGTCACAGGGGCTCCATCACTGGAGGTTTTCAAGTAAAGGATGGACATGGATTGGAACGCTTTGAAAATTTCTGCCCTGCCTCACAGCATCTTTTGTCTAAGAGCATCTTTGTTGACCAAAGTCTTCAGGTACCCGGGTGACATCCTTGGATGATAACAACATTATAGGGGATTCAGTTCAGTGGCTTCTTTTGTGTCCAGAGACAAGCAAGGATTGAATCCTAGAGGATTAAAAAGGGACCACAGAGAGCAAAACCATCCATCTCTCTCTCCCTCCCTCCCTCCCTCTCCTCCCCCTCTCTCTCCATGGAAGCAGGGATGAAATCCAGCAGGTTCTGATAGGTTCCGGCGAACCAGTAGCGGAAATTTTGAGTAGTTCAGAGAATCGGCAAATGCCACCTCTGGCTGGCCTCAGAGTGGGGTGGGAATGAAGATTTTGCAATATCCTTTCCCCTGGAGTGGAGTGGGAATGGAGTTTTTGTAATAACCTTCCCCTGCCACGCCCACCAAGCCACGCCCACAGAACCGGTAGGGAAAAATTTTGGATTTCAGCCCTGCATGGAAGCCATTTTGTGAGGGCACCCACAACATATCCTAGATGTTCGATCCCTGGATTATTGGATCATCTCCCAAAATCTTTTCTTCTGCTAGTAAAGGCAGAAGGCCTTCAAGTCAAGGGGAGGCCATCCATCTCAAACTATCTTCTCTTCGTGCTCCCAAGAAAAAGAGTAGTTCAATCAACTTTTTTTTTTCTTTTTTGAGCTACAGAAAAAATGATCCCATAGGTGATGAATGATGGCAGGCTGATTATCCTCCCACCCTACCCCAATAAATCATCAGAATATTCCACATTATGTCTCTGCTCTCTTCGGATTTGAGACGCCTTTTAAGAGTGGGTGACTGCAGGCTGCGGGGGTCTTTTGCAAAAAAAAAAAAATGTGTTAGTTATTCAGATCTATTTCCAAAGAGGTGGGCCAACTACCTCCAGTACATATGAATATTCACAAGGCTTGAGTCACTCTGATTTAAAAAAAAAAAAAAAAACGAGCTCATTTTGAAAAGGTGCATCAATTAATTCTTGATTCGCTTCATTATCTCCCATTTCTGAAGCTGTCAGGGAAGAGTTTCCAAGCAGAAAGAAAAAGGATGGTGTATGTTGATATTATGTGCATAAATGCACAAATCCCGACATCCCAGAATAAGCCTGAATCATTATCAATAGAGTCATTATGCTGCTGACATCATGGTACAAAACATCTTTTTCAATAACACTTTTATTCTCCCAACGGTTATAACACCGAACCTTCTTCCTCTCACTTTGTACAAAGTGGGGTACATAAATAGATTGTGCATCCTTGTCATAAAAAGCAAAACAATTTCCAGAGCCGCCCACCCACCCAAAATTAAAGATCGGTCCCTTTCGGGCCTAGGATTTGACGGTCCATCTTTAAAGCTGCATATTCAAAGCAATGATTCCATATTTTCCTCTACCTGTACCAATAGCCGCCCTGTAGCATCAGCTATCTTTCTGCGCTTGGCGTGATGTACGCCTTCGAATAAAATTACAGGCCTTCAGTCGAAGTGACAACTTGAACAATGCAGCATTGGAAGGCGACACGGTACAATCTTGAAGTTGTGCGGTGGAAGAACAAAGGTGCTATCTGGCAGAAGGATATCGAGCTAATGGGAGAAAATATTCCTCTCTCGAATAATTGGCATGCTGCCATTGGCGTCAACAAACAAGCCTTTTCTTGATGTTGTTTTGTTGGCTTGCTTCTAATTGATTTTAAAAAACATCGTTCCACGTACGTCTTTTCCAGTCTGGTGCTCCCGTGTTAAATGGCTGAGAAAAACAGGCTCAACATCTGTGGCAGGAGAAGTAGCATTTTTGCACACCTGGTGAACATTTTCAACAGTGTGAAACTTCAAGAAGATTTCTGGCTGCTTCTAATGGTTCTGAGCTGGAAAGCCACAATCTCTTGGTCACTCTGAATAGACCTGATGGGAATTGTGGTTTAGAATCTCTGGCCAACATCTGATATTTCTTCATCTGAGGTCTCATGCTCAGGTTTTGTCCACACCTCTTAATCTTGGGTTTTGGTTTTCTTCCATACTTTCATTTCTTGGATGTAATCAGTCCGTCGCTTCCAGTGTTTCATTTCCGAGAGTGTTAGAATAGAATAACAAGAGTTGGAAGGGACCTTGGAGGTCTTCTAATCCAACCTCCTGCCCAGGCAGGAAACCCTATGCCACTTCAGGCAAATGGTTATCCAATCTCTTCTTAAAACCTCCCAGTGTTGGAGCATTCACAACTTCTGGAGGCAAGTGGTTCCACTGGTTAATTGTCCTCACTGTCAGGAAATTTCTCCTTAGTTCTAAGTTGCTTCTCTCCTTGATTAGTTTCCACCCATTGCTTCTTGTCCTGCCCTCAGGTGCTTTGGAGAATAGCTTGACTCCCTCTTCTTTGGGGCAGCCCCTGAGATGTTGGAACACTGTTATCATGTCTCCTTTACTCCTTCTTTTCATTAAACGAGACATACCCAGTTCCAGCAACCGTTCTTCGTATGTTTCAGCCTCCAGTCCCCTAATCATCTTTGTTGCTCTTCTCTGCACTCTTTCTAGAGTCCCCACATCGTTTTTACATCGTGGCAACCAAAACTGGATGCAGGATTCCAAGTGTGGCCTTACCAAGGCATTATAAAGTGGGATTAACACGTCATGTGATCTTGCTCTCTACGTGCTACGTCAATGTCTGTTTAGCCATAAATAAACTACAGTTGGCTAGAATCTCAGAACATGCCATGCCACAAATAATCAAATCACCTTATGGCTTATTGTATTTTATGAAAGCCCGGTCTAAAGATAAGACAGTAATGTGCCCCTCCCTCCCCAATTGGGTTGAAGCTGATCTTACACAAATACGCCCACAATGTTTGCAGTCAGAAATCTGCCAATTGGTCTCCTGTCTTGCTTACTCTCCAGCTTAAATTGACTTCCTACTTCAGTTGCCCACAACCGACATATGGGAGAGGAGGACTAAGGGCGAGGTCTCCTCCGTTCGATTATTTGAAAACTGATGGTTGAATTTTGAGTGAAAGCATTTTCTTGAGCTGTGAGAATAAGCGTCAGAAAGCCAAGGAAGAGTAAGATTCCCCTTTAAGACAAATCTTTATTTTTCTCTGTGTGGTGTAGATCAACCTCTGACGATATTCTCCTCGCTCGGGGAAGTTGGACTGCCTGAGAAGCTGAGGACATATGGCTGTTGCTGCAGCAAGCAACGTGATCTAAAATATAAATAGATGGGAATATTTTTTACACTTGCCTCTAAAACGTAACAGATTATCCATTCTCTGTGGAATAGTTATTGGCAACCCCCTTGTAATCTAAATGCTACCACCCCACAATGGCTGTCTTATCTTTGTGACCTCACCGAATGGCTGCATTCACTCAACACGTTTCCTCTGATTACTAAAATAGTCTAGGTTGAAGTGGGAATTTTTTAAAAAATACTCCCTTTGCAGGAGAAGTCAACCAACATCTTCTGAGACTGACGTTGTGTCAGTTTAGTATGTTGTATGAAAGCATCTGTTAAGTCTTGATGTGATCTAGTTGAGCTTGGTTGACTGCTGTTGCTTACTCCTTTCATTTGGAAGAATCTTAGGTGTGGACCACAAATGCTACAGAAGTGTCAACTCGCAAAGCATCCCTGGCCTGTTCTCTAGTTGCCATAGGCCAGGAGGGATGGGAAACCAGCGAAATGGTACAGCAGCCGAAGACCAATGCACATTCCATGCTTATATTTCTCAAGGCTGTATCCCAGGGTTACCTACAGCAGCTGAAGGGGAGTGACCTCTACAACCCAGGAAATTGCTCCATTGGCGAATGTGATTGATGATACATCCTGGGGGGGAGGGGGGAAACAGGGACATAATTGGAGTGTAAATTACGTAGGGACAGAGCTGGCTTCACTTGGGAACGTGCCAACATGAAGCTCCTAATAAATAACTGGATTTCTTTTGAAGCTTGGCTCAAGATTCATGATTTAATTAGGGCATCCGTCAAAAACCTGACAAGAAGAGTGGTCCATACCACTTCTGGCTCCACAGGAGATGCTTTGAATGCTCTATCCTCCTGTAAAAACTCCCTGTGGGCTAAAACAAGATTAGCACCATTGTGCTCGTTTTCTACTAACCAAGGGAGATATTTCTTCTCAGAAGAGGAACGGTCTTCTGAGACTTTTAGGATTCTATGGCATGGGTAGTCAATGCCCTTTCTTCCCCAAATATCCATTCTTCTCACCAGTTTTAACCCCAATGTCTGGACTTGCTTCAGGTAAACTGCCAGAGCCATTGGATATGGAGCAGCCAGTGGTGCAAGTCTTGAGGGACTTCAGAGAATGACACGAGTGTTTCCGCTCAACGATGCAAGGGTAATTTCCCAGCACGGTGGCTGAGCTGATCCTCTCTGAAATGAGATGGAAGAATTGGGGGGGTAACACAGGTATAAAATCTGGAATAAGAAGTCTGCTTTCTGCCACAGAATCTTCTACAGCAGAGGTGTCAAACTCCAGGCCTGGGGGCCACATCTGGCCCACAGGGCCGCCCTGGAGAAAGTGAAGGACCAGCCCGTGGAGCCTCTGCCAGCAAAAATGGAGCTTGGGAGGGCCCTCCTGAGCTCTGTTTTCACTGGCAGAGGGTTGCAGGAGGCCGTCGCAGCCAAAAACAAAGCTTGGGAGCCCGCTTTTGCTGGCAGTGAGCTTGGGCCACCACCGGCGCCCCCAATATGAGTGACATTGAGCTGGCCATGCCCCCCTGCCCTCCCCCCCAGGTTAAATACAACCCTGATGCAGCCCTCAATAAAATCAAATTTGACACCCCTGTTCTACAGCATGTTCCATCACAGCTCCTGAACCAAAACGTGGTCTGAGCAGGGCAGCAATCACACACTTGCAAGTGTTTCGTTGTTGAGACCAACCCTTGCAAGTTTGTGCGAACCCGTCAAGTCAAGGAAGGGAGCACCACACAATCAGAGCAGAAGGAAACAACGAGGGCCTTACGGAAATTGCTGAGCCGAAATTTCCCACAACAGAAGTGTATCTGGCATTGCTTCCTGACGTTATCCTTCATGAGGCAGTAAAAGACAAAGATGAAGAACCCTAGAAAGGAAACAAGATAAAACGTTCCTTGGATTGTTCCACGCAGTCTGCTCATCCAAGCTTTTCATAAATTATAGAAAGGGTGTAGGAGCAGATGAGTTGCCGAAAACATGGAAGCATCCCACGGAAATTAACAAAGCATCGACAAAACCAGAAGTATTCTGGTTCCTCAACTGACATTACAAAATGTTCTACCACACCGTTGGGAACTGAAGACACCAAATAAGGTGTCTAATTCCACCCACCCACCCCTAAATTTATAATTTCTAGAGGAGACTATGAGAAATCTCATCAAGTGGTGGGACAGAGGAGAAAAGGGATAGCATACACAAGTCATACCTTGGTTACAATTGGAAATATTTAATGGAAGCACCTAGAAATTCGATCTTCTACATCTAAAGTAGGTGCTCCACCATCTCATGACCTGAGTATTGTCTCCTTGGGCCTGGCATCTTGATGATGTTTTGTAATTACTCTACCCTCATCCTACTGTGTTGTAGGGAGGTGGAACTTTATCACAATTAAGCTGAAGGAGCTCCAAGACCTTGTAATTGGAACTACCAAGGAGCACAACTTGGTCAAGTGCTCTTCTCATGCTATGGTCATTCCCTCCCCCATGGCCAGTGCACCTTATCATGAGACTTACCTTGCAAGGAGTTGCAAATGGCAAAGACGTACATGAAGCCAGTCTTCAAGGGGCCCCATGCAAAGAAGGCAAAACCCCATGTCAAACCCAGCAGGAATGTCAAGCTGATGATTCTCTTCAAGTCAAGGAGGAATTCTTGGCTCCGGTCCTTCCTGGTCCTGGGATTGTTGGTTTTCATGACACGGATTTGACAAAGGACAGTAACGAACATGCTAATGTTGATCAGGAATACCAGGATGAAATAGCCAACTAGAGAGATGTAAAAAACCCAGTTGTCCTGAATCCAACAACTGGAGAAAGACAAAGGAAGATGGGTTGGTCAACTCCATGTTGACTGGTTGAAGTTTTGATCCAACCTTCTTAGAAGATGCCAGGCTGGAGAAGACAAGTTTATAGATAAACTTGGATGGATGGGTGGGTGGGTAGATGGATGGATTGATGGGTGGGTGGATGGGTGGGTGGGTGGATGAATGTATGGATTTGATTTGTTTTGATTTATGTCCACCTTTCATTCACAAACTCATGCACGGTATGTAAAGCTTCATCAGCCTCCTATTTTTCCCCCCCCACAACAAAAATCTTTTAATATAGTTTGGACTGAGGTGGAACAGCTGACCCAAAGTCTCTCCGTGACTTTCATGATTCAAGATAGACTAGAATCTGAGCTTTTCTGCTCCTAGCCCAATATTTTTTTTTTTTTAACCAATGCAACATGCCGAAGTAGGTATGTAAACAATTTAGAGGCTAAAGATGGAACAGTAGGAATTATAGCAATGGGGTTCTTCGGTCGAATTTCTCTCCTGCTGTTCTTTCGGGGAAAAACAATGAAAACAAGAGACTTACAACTGCATGGATGGGCTGTTGGCGCTCCTTCTCAAAGCATATTCAGTCCCATAGAAGTCTCTGTTGATGCTGAGGACCACAGTTACAATAAGTGCTGGAATTCCTAAGGACCCCCAAGAAAACAAAACCGCATGAACCAAAAAAAAGAAGAGGTTTCATGAACCTCTCATTTCAACCAGGTCGCGTTGGTTGATGATCTCTGGAGGGCTCGGGACAGGGGTTGTTCCTCTGTCCTGGTCCTGTTAGACCTCTCAGCGGCTTTTGATACCATCGACCATGGTATCATGCTGCACCGGCTGGAAGGGTTGGGGGTGGGAGGCACCGTTTTATGGTGGTTCTCCTCCTTTCTCTCTGACCGGTCGCAGTCTGTGTTGACAGGGGGGCAGAGATCGACCCCGAGGCCCCTTATATGTGGGGTGCCGCAGGGATCGGTTCTCTCGCCCCTTTTGTTCAACATTTATGTAAAGCCGCTGGGCGAGATCATCCGTGGTTTCGGGGTGAAGTACCATCTGTACGCTGATGACACCCAGCTGTACATCTCCACCCCGGACCACCCCAACGATGCCCTTGAAGTGATGTCCCAGTGCCTGGAGGCCGTACGGATCTGGATGGAGAGAAACGGGCTCAGGCTCAACCCATCCAAGACCGAGTGGCTGTGGTTTCCGACGTCCCGATATAGTCAGCTGGTGCCATCGCTGGCTATTGGGGGCGAATCATTGGCCCCCACGGAAAGGGCTCGTAACTTGGGCGTCCTCCTGGACTCACGGCTGTCTTTAGAAGAGCACTTGACGGCCGTGACCGGGAGGATTTTTCATCAGGTTCGCCTGATTCGCCAGTTGCGTCCCTTTCTAGATCGGGACTCGTTACGCACAGTCACTCATGCCCTCGTCACCTCTCGTCTGGACTATTGTAATGCTCTCTACATGGGGCTCCCCTTGAGGTGCACCCGGAGGCTCCAACTGGCGCAGAGTGCGGCCGCGCGGGTGGTTATGGGAGCAACATGGAGCTCCCATGTAACACCTCTCCTGCGCGAGCTGCACTGGCTCCCGGTGGTCTTCCGGGTGCGCTTCAAGGTTCTGGTTACCACCTTTAAAGCGCTCCATGGCTTGGGACCTGGTTACTTACGGGACCGCCTACTACCATCATCAGCCTCCCACCGACCAGTACGCTCCCACAGAGAGGGGCTCCTCCAGGTGCCGTCGGCCAAACAATGTCGGCTGTCGGCCCCTAGGGGGAGAGCCTTCTCTGTGGGGGCACCGACGATCTGGAATGAGCTCCCCCCAGAGATACGGAGGATTCCGGATCTGCGCACCTTCCGCCGCGAGTTGAAGACGCTTTTATTTCATCAAGCTGGCCTCGCCTAAATCTTCTCCCTTTTAAGTGTAATTCTAAATTTTAATGGATTTTAAAATATGGGTATTTTTAAATTATGGGTATTAATTCAGCCAAACTTATTTAATCCATTTTATTCGATTTTAAATTTTGTATATTTATGTGTTTTATTTCATGGCTGTGCACCGCCCTGAGTCCTTCGGGAGTAGGGCGGTATAGAAATTCAATAATAAAAAAAAAAATAAAAAAAAATAAAAAGTCCGAGCTGGAGAAAAGAAATGAAGTAGGGAAGCACTAGTTAACAGGGAAGGCGAGGAAAGGAAGAATTTGGATTAATATCTAACATCCACGTTAAAAAAAAAAAAATTAAGAGCAATTCAGCCTTGTGAAGCTTAAGAATTAATTTCAGTGATCTTAGTCTGAAATTTATTCTTTTGTCACATTAAAATTGCACATTTTAACAATAACAGCGGTAGGGCATCATTCTGTGTTTGGGGGCCACATCTACCCTGGTTTAAAAACGGAATACATCATATTTAGAACCAGAGGTCTTCTAGGAGACAAGTCGTCTTCCTCTTCTTCTTCTTCTTCTTCTTCTTCTTCTTCTTCTTCTTCTTCTTCTTCTTCTTCTTCTTCTTCCTCTTCCTCTTCCTCTTCCTCTTCCTCTTCCTCCTCTTCCTCTTCCTCTTCCTCTTCCTCTTCTTCTTCTTCTTCTTCTTCTTCTTCTTCTTCTTCTTCTTCTTCTTTTTCTCCTCCTCCTCCTCCTCCTCCTCCTCCTCCTCCTCCTCCTCTTCCTCTCTGGTCCTGCCCATTTCAAGGTATGCCCCCCATATGTGACACAATGCCTGGCACAGTTATGCCCCTCTCCACCCCCATCCCATAATTCAGGAAGCCAACCCGATGCCCTAAGGGGAGGATTGCATGAAAAATGACCAGACAGCCTCGTCTCCATACCCTCACGTTGCTTGATGGACATTGTAACCCAAAGATAGGTTGCATCTCCATCTGGTGGTGCCATCGAGAACTTATTTGGAGGTGTCCTTTCCTGCGCCCACTGATGGCACACCCCTCTCTTAAAAACGTAAACCACATTGCAAAATTCTGAAATGTGCATGATGTTTACAAACTGGGGACATCCATATAGACATCAAAATGCCATATCTCTGATACTTACCCCACCCAGCTATGCAAAACTTGAGCATGTAATACGGAATGTAGACTTTGAAGACTTTCACCAAGGCAAAATACATGTTGACGGCTTCCAGACCCATCCAGGTAAAAGCAGAGAGCAGGAAGTAATGCAAGATCACAGCAGCCGCGATACAAAGGCCGCGATTTTGAAACATGGCGAGCCAAGAGTTCACCAAGAAGGCAAGGTTTAGCATCAACAAAGCAAAGCAGAGGTTGACGAGGATTTTGGAAGGGTAGTCCTCAAGGACTTTGCTGGAATGAAAAGGGGGAAAGACATTCACTTGCTACCCCATCACGCAGATCTCATTTCTTCCAGGGACACCGTTAATTGATTTCCTTGATGTGTGCTATCTGGGGGTGAATAAAGTTTCTATGGCCAAGGAGCTCCAAATTTTGTTGAGTCCAGAAAAAAAACAACAACAACAGACAGTCAACTCTACTCACTCAGTCGAGAAATAAACCAACAACGCCAAGCCCAGGAAGATGGAAGAAATGCCACAGCCCACATAAGTCACCAGTGTTAAAGCCCACTCATCCGCATTGCTGAGGGGTGTCCGAGATAAGTCCTAAAAAAAAATATATGAGAAAGAGAGTTCATCCAATTGAGCCCATCTGGTGCCACCCAGGTGGCTGGCTGGAGGATGCTGGGAGTTGAAGTCCACAGGTCCTAAAATTGCCAAGGTTGGACACCCCTGATATACCATATTTTTCAGAGTATAAGACGCACCTTTTTCCCCCCTAAAAGGGAGTGAAAATTTAGGTGCGTCTTATACACCGAATGTAGCCCTATCCACCCACTGGCCCCCACCCTTTGGCCTCTGCCTCCCAGCAGTTACCTCCTTGCAGCAAACAGCAAGAAGAAACAGCTCCTTTCACCTTCAACACAGCCTAATTAGCACAAGTTGATTGGATCAGCCTCCCGACTCTCAGCTGTTTTGCTCTCAGCTGTTTTGCGCAGGGCTCTGCTGCTTGCTGCAAGGAGGTAAATTACTGGGAGCAAATATTTTTTTCTTGTGCTAATCAAGTTATGCTAAAAATGAAAATGAAAATAAAGCAGGCTGTTTGCTGTTTGCTGCAATGAGGCAAAGTTGCTGGGAGGCAGAGGCAGATTTCTTTTTCTTGTTTTCCTCACCAAAAAAGATAGGTGCGTCTTATACTCTGAAAAATACGGTTTATGCGCTCTGTTTTTCTCACTGTAACTGAGGCAAAGATTGACATGAACTTACCAGCAGAACTCCAAAATGGGTCAGATGACTACAACTGCAGACTGTGTAGATCCTATCGGTATGTTTTATTTCACACCCTGAGGTATTCCAGCCACCCAGACCATCTGCACAGCAGAGAAATGAAATATTTCACCCATGGTTAGTAGCTCCTGGCTGCTCATTATAGCTGCTCCCAGACTTCAGGTGTGCATTGAAGGAGTGTGAGCAGAGATTCACGCTGGCTTGTTGAGAACATGAAGATGTTGCTCTCCATCTCTCACACTTTCATCTTTGGAGTCCTCAGTACTCACCATTCCTACTGAAGTCCCAAAAGACGCAGTGCACAGTAGCATTGTCCTAGTAGTAAAAAAAAGAAAAAGAAAATGGCTTAAGCAACAGAAGTCCTTGGTAGGAGATAACTATGCTGTACCTGTCACAACCTTTGATAGACCTTCTCTTCACTCAAGGCAGGAGTTCTCCTTGCGTTATCACTAGTAGAAATGAGCAGGATTTTCTCCAATTTCCCAATTCCCCAGTTGGGCAACTCGATGCCCCTAGCAATATTGTTGGATTTACCCTTTGGTGATATTCAGAACTTGGGTAAAAATGTTAATATCTGCATATATGAGGTGAGGTGGCTAAATATACTTTATAAGCCACTTAACTCATTGCCATGTTGACTTAAGTAATGACTGGATGATTGTTTTCCATTTCTAGGAAAACACTGTTTACTATCTGCTATTTTGGGCTAGGATTGTAATTAAAAATTATGTTGTCTACGTCTGAAATCTTATTTCTCTTTGGTGCATCCTGTTAATTGATGGGATGACAGGAAGAGTTAAACTTTAGCTCAATCAGTCAATAACAATGACAAGTGAGCTCTGTCTTTCTATATTTCTGTTCTTCTAACTCCACCAAGGTCTAGGACAGTGATGACTAACCTTTTTGCTGTCACGTGCCAAAAATGGGGGAGGCGTGCGTGGGGGGGTCACGCATACATGTGCCCATAATTCAATGCCCCCCACGCATGCGTGCGTGACCCTTCCCGTGCCCCGTTTTAGGCCTAGCAGGCCTCCCTGAAGCCTCCGGAGGCCAGTAACAGCCTGTTTCTGGTAGGCCCATTTTTCACCCTCCCCAGGCTCCAGAGGCTTTCTTGGAGCCTGGGGAGGGCGAAAATAGCCTCTCCCTTCCCCCGGCGGCCCTCTGGAGACTGGAAACGGACCATTTCCCAACTTCTGGTGGGCCTGGCAGGCTCATTTTTCACCCTCCCCAGGCTTCAGAGGCGTTCCTTTGAAAATCAGCTGGCTGGCGCGGCATGAGCACTGGAGCTGAGCTAGGGCAACAGCTCACATGCCCATAGATATGGCTCCACATACCACCTGTGGCACGCGTGCCATAGGTTCACCATCACGGGTCTAGGATCTCTGACACAGCGTCTCTCTTTGATTAAATGAAGGCTCTCCACAGGTCTGTAGGCTTCTCTTGGTCCGCAGTCTCCTCAAACCAGCCATTCATGATAGCTCCAGCTAAGTAATGCGGTTCAATGTTGTGAAAGGCGCCTTTGGCAACAATGTGGTACTCTACCCCATGTGGACTTCTGTGCTCCAGAACTATGCTGACTGGTTCCTTGAGGTCTTCAATTGTCTTGTTTTCAATGCTGGCACCTACAACATAGGTGTTCAGAACTTCGTTCTTCAAACTGTCATCCTGAAAAAGAAACACAGATTTTTTTTTCATCCTCTCACTCTCCTATCCATCCCTCAAGGCCATTTCCAACCACTTTCCACCAAAATGAGGGAGTCACAAATTAAATCTTGGGGTTCAGCTGTTCCTCTCATCCTTGGCATCCATTGCTAAGTTTCCTTCTACTCTTGCAAGTTCAGCCAACTTACCTTAAACAATGATGGGGCACCCAAAAAGGTGAATTGAATCCCGGTAAAATTTTCTCTATCAAAAGATTGGGACGTTAGGTAATTTCTGAATAATCCTGGTAAATATATCGAGGCCTGGGCATTCGTGAAGGGTGTTGCTTGGATGCTGAGCTGCATGGGGAAAGTTCTAGAGTTGATTTCAAATTAATTCAGGAAGTACCTGGCAGAAACAGGTGATAAGAGGTGAGGAGAAACACAGTGTGTGAAAGGTGACTCACCTGTGGACTGGTCTCCAAAGTGTAGGATACGATCCCAAAAGCAACTCCTTGGAAGTTCATGGGATCTGGTCGTAGCACCGTCAAAACCAGCTTAGGCAAGATGACCGATTCATTTCTCCCATTGAAGGTCATCTTGAAACCAATTTCTTCCATGAGCGTTAAGATTCTGGAGAAAGCACACAAGAGCTCAAAAATAACATGGTATGGAGGCCACCATACCATCTTGTATCTATTGGTAGGCCTCAACTTACAATTCTTCACTTAGCAACCGTTTGAAATTATGATGGACCTCCCTGGAGGTACTTACAACCAAGATTCAAAGTTCCAACACACAGACACACACAGTCAGTTGACCACAATTTAAGCACTCAACATCCAGGTCACATTTATGTCCATATATAGTGTCCAGTGAGGAGGCTGGGGAGGAACATGGGCCAGTCCTGGAGTCTGGGGAAGGCTCGGACGAGGGCTCTGCGTCGGAGGCAGAGAAAGGGCCATCTGGAAGGTATGTGCTGCCTCCGGAGCCTCCAGAGTCGGACCTCAGAGAGGCAGGGGGAGCCTGTTCCCGGTGCATGCATGCACAGAGCTGCCAGAAGGCAAGAACAGTTAAAACAAAAGGGTAGCATATTCAGTAGTGGCACATAGCTGTGTTCTCACTTGGAAATTGGAAGGTGGAGAGAATATTGCCGGGGGAGGAACAGTGCAGGGGGTGTCAAACACTGAAAATACAGCAAGCTGTGTTCCTGCTAAAGTGATTGTGTCATAAATTCTGAAGCCCCACTTTTCACACCACATCTGCTACCCAAAATCACACTAAGGAACTCTGCCGTGGAGAACAAAAAAATTGTCAGGGACATCCATCATCTTCAGATGTTTCGTGTTAGCTTGCAGTCCTTATAAAAGCATTTCTTCTTTGCTGCTCTGGCAGAAATATATTCTGCACACTTCTGAGTGTGCAAAGGCACGCCTGGGAGGGAAATATTGCTAAAGATCTAAATGAGGAGAAGCAAAACCTGGTTCCTCTTTTCCTTTGAAATCCTAGAATTCTACTTTCTTGCAAAAGATGTCCATTCGTTACCAAAAAGCTGCAGATTTTGAATTCTGGGCGGTTGGAAATTTTGGTAGGAGGCAAGTATTTCTAGAAGAATCACAGCAATGTCTAGCACTTTTTCTTTGGCAAACTTACAACCTGTTCTAAAGCAGGCTGTTCATCCCTTTTTGGATTCCCACGTTTTTAAAAATATAGAAAGGAGATCAGGGTTGTTAATTTCCTCCCAAGTTTAGGCAAGAAAAACAAAATGCACAGGTACAGTATATGTGGTACCTTGCTCAATAGTGGTGACAGTGAGAGGGAACTTGGAGTCCTAGTGGACAACCATTTAGATATGAGCCAGCCGTGTGCAGCAGCTGCCAAAAAAGCCAATACAGTTCTAGGCTGCATAAACAGAGGGATAGAATCAAGATCACATGAAGTGTTAATACCACTTTATAAGGCCTTGGTAAGGCCGCACTTGGAATACCGCATCCAGTTTTGGTTGCCACGATGTAAAAAAGATGTGGAGACTCTAGAAAGAGTGCAGAGAAGAGCAACAAAGATGATGAGGGGACTGGAGGCTAAAACATATGAAGAATGGTTGCAGGAACTGGGTATGTCTAGTTTAATGAAAAGAAGGACTAGGGGAGACATGTTAGCACTCTTCTGATATCTCAGGGGCTGCCACAAAGAAGAGGGAGTCAAGCTATTCTCCAAAGTACCTGAGGGTAGAACAAGAAGCAATGGGTGGAAACTCATCAAGGAGAGAAGCAACTTAGAACTAAGGAGAAATTTCCTGACAGTTAGGACAATTAATCAGTGGAACAACTTGCCTCCAGAAGTTGTAAATGCTCCAACACTAGAAGTTTTTAACAAGATGTTGGATAACCATTTGTCTGAAGTGGCGTAGGGTTTTAAAATTTAAGAATTTACAAATAAGAAGAAATTTCAGTGAGTACAATTAATCAGTGGAACGACTTGTCTCCAGAGGTTATGGGTGCTCCATCCCTGGAGGTTTTGTAAGAAGAGATTGGACATCCATTTCTTTGAAGTGGTATAGGGTCTCCTGCTAGAGCAGGGGGTTGGACTAGAAGACCTCTAAGGTCCCTTCCAACTCTGTGATTCTGTATTATGGATTCTGGATCCTCAACTCGGAAATGGAAGTCTTTTGACCGTCCGCTTAACAGGTGACCATGTTCTTTTCCATACCTGTTGAGCACTGTCCGCATGTCCTGCAGTTGGTTTTTATCTTCCAGAAGGATATTGATGATTTGCAGTGTCTTCTTCGCGAGGGCCAGGCTAATTTCTTCACAGTTGGCAATATCGGTCAGTTTGCTGATCAGGACCTCGATTTTGTCTTTATTCAAGTCCGAAAAACTCAAGAGAAATAAAATATGATCTGCCACCTCTTCAGCATTTTCTGCAACGGAGCAAAGACAAAAGAACTAAGCCCTTGCCAGAAGCTGATGTGCATCTCACAAGATTTCTGGGTTTTGAAGAATGGTTGACCTCATTCCAAGCAGAAAACTAGCAGGATCAGGAGTAATCTGGGTCGGTGATTGGAATTTTGTCTTTCGAGCTTTCGGACTCGTGCTGGAGCCCTGAAGATGGATGCTAGCATGAGTCCCAAAGTTCAGAAGACAAAATCTCTGGTCCCGTTATCCTGGGACACGTAGATTTGCCTTCATTCGTGAGAAAGCTAGCACCTCGTAAGGAAAAATTAAAGGTTTTTCTTTCAGGGAGACTGTGTTTCCAGGCGCAGGATGTTCACACACACAATTTCCCCAAGTCTACTGCCCACTTTATCCCACCTCCCTCCCAACAAGGAAGAACTTCCAAGAAATGGGAGGGAAGTAGGACTTCATTAGGTGTAGCTCAGGGGTGAAATGCTCCCGGTTCGGACCGGATCATCTGATCCGGTAGCGATGGCGGTGGGTGGTTCGGAGAACCGGTAGAAAAAATCCCTGCACCCCCCACCATGCCCAGCTGAGCCGTGCGATCATCAGAGGCTTTTTTTTTTACTTTTAAAAGCATTTTTTCTACAACCTCTTTGACCGAAAAAAGGCTTTTAAAAGTTAAAAAAAAGCCTCTGATGACTGTGCGGCTCAACTGGGATCATCAGAGGCTTTTAAAAGCATTTAGGAAAAAAAATGCTTTTAAAAGCCTCTGACGATCCCAGCTGAGTTGCCTGATCGTCAGAGGCTTTTAAAAGCATTTTTTTCTGCAACCTCTTAAGGTTGTAGAAAAAAATGCTTTTAAAAGTAAACAAAAAACCCAGTCACATTACCCCCCCCCCCCACCAAGCCATGCCCACAGAACCGGTAGTAACAAATTTTAGATTTCACCCCTGGTGTAGCTAGAGAAGAAAAGTAGACACATCTGGATTGGTTTTTAGCATCTTTCGGCATAAAAACAAGCCCACCCAGGAACTTACCAACTGTGACGGTGATATTTTTAAGATCCAGTATATTATCTGGCAAATTTTGCAACAGAGGACAGGCAGTCAAGTTTGACCTCTTCCAATAGGCTTTTTCAGTCTGAAGGTTAATCCAGCTTTGAAATAAAAAGGAGACATCAGAGACATTAGAAATATTAGAGATATTCTTTCATCATGCATGGTTGGTTGTCCTTTGTCCCAAAGGTGCTGTTTTCCCAAGAGGAAACTAGTCTTTTTTTTGTTTTTCTTTGAAGATGTTTCACTTCTCATTCAAGAAGCCTCTTCTTCAGCTCTTCTTCAGAAGCTGAAGAAGCTTCCTGGATGAGAAGTGAAACGTCTTCAAAGAAAAACAAAGAAAGTCCAGTTGCCTCTTGAGAAAAAGCATCTTTGGGACAACCATGACCTGGAGGACTGAGGATCTTCATAGACATCTTGCTTGTCCTTTGTTTTTTATTCGGGCGGATTTTCACTTGGGTGAATGGCTTAACAATCACCTTGCTTAGCCATGGAAATTTTAATTTCATCTGTGGTCATAAGTCAAGGACTACCTGAGGTCCACAACTTGGCCAGTCCTCTTCTGGATGACATATGATGACCGTGGAGATCTTTTCTTAGTTGGAGGTTGTCAACCCTAATTATCCTTTGGAAAACGAAGTCCACCAAAGATCGTCTGAGGTCTGACGTTGGGGTTGGTTGATGGTCAAAGAAGGGGAGTTTGTGCCTTCCTGTACTCACCATACTCTGGAAGCTGTCAACTCTTGGTTGGCCTCACAGGGCAAGGTCGTCAGATTAGAGGGAACCGTCTTTGGCCAGGTGTAAATCCCTTTGTAGTTGGACCGGACAGTCTGTTCAGAACACGAAGCTGGATCTTTGGGACAAAGAGGGTAAGAATGGAAAATCACCTAACCTTTCTCTCCCCAACCATTTCAACATTGACACTAAGAGTTGTCAATGAGTGGAGTAGGCTACCCAATGGAAGGTGAGCAGTTGTGATATCTACCTGCCTTTACAGTTGGAGAGGTAAGGAGCAGGGGTGAAATCCAGCAGGTTCCGACAGGTGCTGGAGAACCGGTAGCGGAAATTTTGAGCAGTTCGGAGAAACGGCAAATACCACCTCTGGCTGGCCCGAGAGTGGGGTGGGAATGGAGATTTTGCAATATCCTTCCCCCAGGAGTGGGGAGGGAATGGGGATTTTGCAGTATCCTTCCCCTGGAGTGGGGAGGGAATGGAGATTTTGCAATATTGTTCTCCCAAGAGTGGGGTGGGAATGGGGATTTTGCAGTATCCTTCCCCTGCCATGCCCGCCAAGCCACGCCCACCAAGCCACACCCACGGAACCAGTAATAAAAAAATGTGGATTTCATCACTGGTAAGGAGGTATAGCAAGCTTTCTCCTCTAATGTTGTGCCCTCTGATGTTGTGTGGCTCGTGAATCCCTCAGAGTAAAGACAGGAGATTTTAGTCTGAAGTCTTCATTTAAGAAGACCCAAGTTTGTTGGGTCACTTTGATGAGAGATGATCTCATTTTAATATCTCGGGGTTATTGTATGGAAAGAAGAGGGTGTCAAGGTTCCAAGTAATATATCCCGTTCAATAAGAACTCCGAGGCAGGCAATTTCCCCAAAGAACATTTTATTAAGACGTATCAAATTGGCATATTCCTGGTGGAAAACCAGGTCTAAGTCGCCGCCGGTTTTCCACCCAATTAAAAGTAAAGCTTTGTCACTTCCCCCCAGAATCCCCAGTCACACGGTCCAATCAGCATACAGTCCAGTTGCTAGGTGACCTCAGTCTCCACCCTTCAGACACCTGCACCAATGTCCTTGATTCCCAGGGAAAAGAATTTTATTTAGGCTACAACACCCCAGCTAATCTCTACACACACACCTTCCTCCCTGGCTTCTTTGCTCCAGGCTGTGTCAGCCCTGAAGTAGTAAGAAAAGAAGCCCCCCTATGGAAAACTACCAAAAGAAAATGGCCACAGTTCGGCTAACTTTAGGGTTGACTGAGGGATCATTTAATTGAAAAACCATTAGGATAAAAAAAAAATCAAAATCCAACGACTGTATTACCAAAAGAAATAACACGTGTATCTTTTTGCTTCACACTCATGGATAACTGATCTTCGGTGTAATCTCCGTACAAGGTGTTTTGTAGCTTCCGCATGATCTCCTGCATGCTTTGGCTGGACCTGGACCTGATGATGGCCTTTGAGGAATATCTGAAGACACAAGCAGAGACACCATCATGAAGGATTCAATCTGTGTCTTTTGTCAGACTATTCATGACTGGGAAGACATGGTAACAAGGTCAGCCAATGAATAGGCATAGCAACTAAGTCAGCCAATCGGGAGCTGAGACAGACTGGAGCCAGGGCATGTCTGAGTCTGCAGCTTCTGAGTCTGCAGCTTCTGAGTCTGTGCTGAGAAACGAAACTGAAACCAGCACAGTGTGTGTGTGAAAATATCTGCTGATCTGAGCTGAGGAATCAACTATTGGTATTGTAAATACTTTATGTGCTATTATGAATAAAAAGAAGTTAATGAATCCAGCCAATTCAGTTATCTGTGTGGGCTTCTGGATTTGATTTTTGGAAGAAACTCTGACATCTCTGACACCAGGAGCCAAGGTGTCAATCATGTCAATGCGCTCCTAACCAAGTAATGTTCCAGCCCTCCTCTTCTCCATGGAACCAAGGAGAAATGACAGCCATCTGGAACTTAGGGAGAAGATATTGGACCACAGAACTTCCCCATAACTCTCCTTCCAGAAAGTCAATTTTAGGGGTAGCACCTTTACATCTAAGTGATGAGTACAGAATGTAAGAGGTGTTAATGGCACCCAGTTCTGGAAACCAATTAGCTTTGCTTTGCTGGCTGGGGAATTCTGGGAGTTGAAGTCCACCAGGCTTAAAGTGGCCAAGGTTGGAGACCCCTGGTTTAAAAACCAGGCACTCCCTGATGTGAAAAAGTTGGCAAGTGAACAATCGCACTCCTTACCTCTGGGAAAGCCGTTCTCCGTTCTTCCATTCAGAAGATCCCCGAATGCCAGAATAAAAGAAGCAACAGGAGTTAATAAGCATGTGCCGTTGTTGTTGTTGACAAAGCCAGAAGGAAGTTTTCAAGAATTAGGTGGGCAATTACTGTCTGCGGATTGAGAAGGAGACGAGTTTATAGAAGGGAGAAAAGTGGCTAATTATCCAGACTCGTGATGCTTCAAAGCCGGTTCATCCTCCATAAAGGTACCACTTTTCTCCACCGTCGGCAAGGCTGCCAGCCTTCCTTCTGATTACCTTCCGCATTTAGGCTTTGATTATGGTTTTGTAAGCCCCTCTGCAGAGACATTCCAAAGCAATTCAGGGGAAATGCAGATCGCTCGGAGAATAAGCGATAAGAAGGGAGGGAGGGGAGAGAAACAGGATGGGTTTTTTTTTTAAAAAAAAATAAATCAATCTACCTAGAAGGAAAAGGAGATGATATTCTGCGGCAAAAGATGAGCAACGGTTTTGTCATTTGCAAGATGGAAAGCCGCGCTAACCGGTTTCATCGGCAGCCGGCAGGATTCATTTGCTAGCAGTAGGTATAGCAAGGAATGATTGGCCTTTGATAGCCATAGCATTTAGACTTATGCTGTATGCCGCTTCACAGTGCTTTACAGTCTGCTCTAAGCGGTCAGCCTATGGCCCCCAACAATTTGGGTCCTCATTTTACCGACCTTGGAAGGATGGAAGAGGCTGAGTCAACCTTGAGCCAGTCAGGACCAAACTCCTGGCAGTGGGCAGAGGCAGTGATGATCTCGGTGGTACTTCTTCCTTTCTTGTTCGTTGGCAATTGCTAAGAATAGAAAGCCCTGAGACTTAATTTGCTGGGTTCTTTGCGTTACTGTGGTTATATTTACTACTGCGCAACCTAGTTTATTCTTGCAGGAGCCGGTCAAAGGTAAGTAGCCCCCTTAAGACCTAACATACCATCCTTAGAATAGAATAACAGAGTTGGAAGGGACCTTGGAGGTCTTCTAGTCCAACCCCCTGCTTAGGTAGGGAAACCCTACACCACTTCAGACAAATGGTTATCCAATCTCTTCTTAAAAATATCCAGTGTTGGAGCATTCACAGCTTCTGGAGGCAAGTGGTTCCATTGGTTAATGGTTCTCACTGTCAGGAAATTCCTCCTTAGTTCTAAGTTGCTTCTCTCCTTGATGAGTTTCCACCTGTTGCTTCTTGTCCTGCCCTCAGGTGCTTTGGAGGATAGCTTGACTCCCTCTTCTTTGAGGCAGCCCCTGAGATATTGGAAGACTGCTATCATGTCTCCCCTAGTCCTTCTTTTCTCTAGACCAGTGTTTTCTCAATCTTGGTAGTTTGAAGATGGGTGGACTTCAACTCCCAGAATCCCCCAGCCATCTTCAAGCTTCCAAGATCCCCCAGAATCCCCCACCCATCTTCAAGCTTCCAAGGTTGAGAAACCCTGCTCTAGGCTGACCATACCCAGTTCTTGCAAACCGTTCTTCATAGGTTTTAGCCTCCAGTCCCCTAATCCTCTTTGTTGTTTTTCTCTGCACTCTTTCTAGAGTCTCAACTGAATACAACTGACTAGCAGCAACAAGAAAGAAACTATTCCAGAGCTGAAGAAGCTTCTTGGATGAGAAGCGAAACGCCTTCAAAGAAAAACCAGAGAGTCCAGTTGCCTCTTGGGAGGAAAAAAAAAAAAAAAAGCAGCACCTTTGGGACAAGGGTGACCTGAAGGACTGAGAATCTCCATAGACATTTATCAATAAAGAAACTAGTTAAACAGTGCCTCCTAGCGGTCAGATGTGAATATAACCCCTGTAATCCAAAATCTCCCCACCACCACCACAACCACCAGGGAGAATGTTATTTAGCAAAATGGCAATATCCATGCAGTAACAGTAACAGAGTTGGAAGGACCTCAGAGGTCATCTAGTCCAACCGCTGTATTAGGGACTCGAACCGCCGAACTGTCCGACTTTTCTGATCGACGAGCTCAGTGTCTTAGCCACTGTCATTTGCAAGAAACATCCACCTTGGCAGATGCACGAATGCTTTTCAAAACCGCGAACCACAAGGAGAGCTGGAAATAAAAATTATGTACACTCAGGGAGCCCCTGAATAATAGCTGGCAATTGATGGGAAGGTGGGGGGGGAGGAGGGGGGGGCAAGGCCGAAATGCTTTGCCTGTGCAAGGTTTCGTTTCAGGCTTTCTCGAGATAAAAAGAGGGGGTCAAGGTGGCCTTAATGGTCAGGGTTATTTCTCTTCGTTTAATCTGCCAAACAAGCCTGCCATCAGCCACGTTCCTCCGGTTACTAAGGCACAATCTTCGCTGCTACCATGGCAATTTCTCACTAGAGAAGATACAGGCAGGAGAGAGGAAGGATGAAAGATACTCATCAGAGGCTGGAAGGAAGAAGAAGAGGAAGAGGAAGAGGAAGAGGAAGAGGAGGAGGAGGAGGAAGAAGAAGAAGAGGAAGAGGAAGAGGAAGAAGAGGAAGAGGAAGAGGAAGAGGAGGAGGAAGAAGAAGAAGAGAAGAAGAAGAGAGGAGGAGGAGGAGGAGGAAAAAGGAGAAGAAGAGGAGGGAGGAGGAGGAGGAGGAGGAGGAAGAAGAAGAAGAGAAGAAGAAGAAGAAGAAGAAGAAGAAGAAGAAGAAGAAGAAGAAGAAGAAGAAGAAGAAGAAGAAGGGGATATAGAGGAAGAAGAGGAAGAGGAAGAAGAAGAAAGGAGGAGGAAGAAGAAGAAGAAGAAGAAGAAGAAGAAGAAGAAGAAGAAGAAGAAGAAGAAGAAGAAGAAGAAGAAGAAGAAGAAGAAGAAGAAGAAGAAGAACAACAACAACAACAACAACAACAAGAAGAACAAGAAGAGGAGGAAGAGGAGGAAAAAAAAGAAGAAGAGGAGGAGGAGGAGGAGGAGGAAGAAGAAGAAGAGGAAGAGGAAGAGGAAGAGGAAGAGGAAGAAGAAGAAGAGGATGAAGAGGAAGAGGAAGAAGAGGAAGAGGAGGAGGAGGAGGAGGAGAAAGAAGAAGAAGGAGAAGGAGAAGGAGAAGGAGAAGGAGAAGGAGAAGGAGAAGGAGAAGGAGAAGGAGAAGGAGAAGGAGAAGGAGAAGGAGAAGGAGAATCAGGGTTTGATGGGGAGTGATGTGGTTTGGGACTTCTAAATACATTCCCCAATGTTAATCGGCCTCGGTTCCTTCGTGACGATTTGCGGCCTGTGTTGAAAGAAAGATATTTCAAGATCATTCTGGGTGGGTTTTAAATCATGTGGCTGTGAATTCCATCCTAGGTAGAGGCAGCTATTTCTCTCTCTGGGCATGTTGTGATTATGATCTGCTGAATAGAACTCCATATTGGCAACAGGAAGGGCATCTGGCCAGTAAACACTCAGCTCCTTTCAATGTGCCCAGACTCCACCCCGCATGAGATTATGGGGTCATTAAAAGACAATGATAGATAGAGATATAGAGCTATATTGATAGAGATACATAGATATAGATATTTACTATACACAACATTAAAATGGGCACGTTTCCTGCTGCTAGAGCTTCTCGTGATAGTTGGGAGGTTCATCTTGTATTCTTTTCCAGCCTAGACTTCTGATTGCACAGAATCTTGCTCCCCGTTTTTGGGGGGGACGGGGAGGAGAGAGCCAAAATATATGGCTTACCCGAGCTGTCTTGATGTTATGATTTGTCATCACGAATTCTGAATTATTTAACTTTTTCTTGAACTGTAAGAGAGACAAACGATCAATCGGTTTTCCTGGCTCAACTTTATTCAGTATTTGCCATTGTTAAGAAATGAATATAGTCATCAAATGTTTATGCCCGAATCAGGGCTTCTTCAAGGTAAAATTCCTCTATCTCAGCCGCTTGGAGATGGGTGGACTTCAACTCCCCAGGATTCAGAATGCTGGGCTGGGGAATTATGGGATCTGAAGTCCATACACCCTTCAATATAAATAAAAATAAAATAAATAAATAAGCCAGCTTTAAACGGATCCTAATTCAGACTCACCCCAAGTTTCAGAAAGCTTTTTGGCGTCGTTAGCGATCGCACGTCCTGGGGGGCTCCCAAGTCATGGAAAAGTTCATATAGAAACTGTAGAAGGTGTCGGTGATCCCTGAAAAAGGGGGAGGAGATGGGGGAAGCCAGCTTATCTTCGAGCTTACTTTTGAACGTGTTTGCCTTTGATTTTGAGCTGTGAAGCTTTTTGTAGCTTTAAGCCCGATCTACAATGATGCGCCTTTATAAATCTATAAACAGGGTCGATTTTTGTTACTGTGCTTATTCTGGAAATGTGTGCAAAACAGAATTCTTTATTTATTTATTTTAAAAAATGCATTTTAAGGTATTAAAAAACATACTTTTGCATTGTTCAAAATGTATGTTACTGTCTTATATTGTTTTTAATTATTGATAGCTCTGCAGGAGTACTGAATTTAAGTAGGGCTGCCTTGCAAATCAAATTAATTGCTTTGTAAGAAAATTTCCACCCAGAGTTTGCTTTTATTTTTTTTTTTTTTTGCGTGATCGTGAAATTACCTGGACTCGCCATAGAAGGGAGCCCAGGGAATGACACAAGTGTTGTGACCTAGGCTTCCTGAGTCATTAAAACACAATAGTAGTCCCAAAAACCTCTTTTATTGCAACAGCTGTGAATTACGTTCATTCACAGCTGAGTCCCAATTAGCTGCAAAAAGTCCTTCGGGAGAAGCCTTTCGGGATAATCACCAACCTTTTTTCTCCCTTGACACGCTGCCATAAACCTACTTGGCAAAGCCACACAGAGTCCAAAATCAAAACAGAGATGCCAACTGGAAACAGAATTAACAATGTTGCTTTCCTGCAAAGGGCCCACATGCCTTTGCTCCTCTTTTAAGCTTTATTGGGAGGGGGCCAATCATCTCCAGGCCTTACTTCTGAGTCATCCCTTTAGTTTTAACTGTTCTTGCCTTCTGTATATGCGTGGACTAGGAACAGACTCCTCCTGTTCCTCTGCCTCTCTGATGCCCGACTCTGTAGGCACCGGAGTCCACAAAAAGCACATTTGGGACAACCATGGCTTGGATCAGTGGTGAAATCCAAGTTTTTTTACTACCGGTTCTGTGGGCATGCCTTGGTGGGCATTGCAGGAGAAGGATACTGAAAAATCTCCATTCCCTCCCCCACTCCTGGGGGAAGGATATTGCAAAATCTCCATTCCCATCCACTCCGGAGAAAGGATACTGCAAAATCCCCATTCCCTCTCCACTCCTGGGGGAAGGATATTGCAAACTCTCCATTCCCACCGCCACTCTGGGGCCAGCCGTTCTCACCGTTCGGAAATATGAACTTAGATTTGTTGTATTTTATATATAAAATCGTGGCCAGATGTATCTGTTTGGGGCTTTAAATGTGGACTCATCTTTTAAAAAAAAAAAATCATATAGTGTATTTATTCCAAATGACAAAGATGAAGGGGGCTTATTTGAAGAGATTATGGCTACTCACCACAACGTTGATGCTGGGCAGACTCTGTCCATATGTTTTTCAGAAACCAATAATTTTGCCCCCCAGCTGACCACATTTCCATCTTCGCAACGCTCGAAGTCTTGCTGACCTCTCACGTGATCCCACATCTGGAAGTAGTGCACAATGCCAACGAAGGACGATTGCAGGATTAGTTCTCCATTATAGTTTCTGTGCAAATGCCCTATCACCAATGTCCCACTGGGGCTGAAGACAACGGTGATGGAACTCTGGAAGGGATTGGTTTACCAGCATTCTTTCCATCCCGGAAGAGCTCCAGGAGATGCTTCTGGCTGTCCCAGACACAGCAGATCTGGTGCATTTTGTAGGCCCCAATGTACTCTCCCAGATCGATGAAGCTGCCCCAGGAAGAACATCTGTAAAGTGGAATTATGGAAAGACAGAGCCAGCTCCACTTGGTTAATGTCGGTGGAGAGGCTGCTGATATCGTAGGAAAAGGCTGTCCCGCTCTCCACAGTTTTTTCAGTCCTGTTGAGGTCGACGCACACCGTGAACGCACAAAGTTGAGGGACACGCCAGTTGGCCAAGGAAACATATTTGCTCGTCACTCCCCATGAAAACCACCTGCTTCCCTTTCAGAGACACGGATTCTGTTTAGGAAAGAAGAAGAAGAAGAGGGAAGAGGAAGAGGAAGAGAAAGAAGAAGAGGAAGAAGAAGAAGAAGAAGAAGAAGAAGAAGAAGAAGAAGAAGAAGAAAGAGAAGAAGAAGAAGAAGAAGAAGAAGAAGAGGAGGAGGAGGAGGAGGAGGGAGGAGGAGGGAGGAGGAGGAGGGAGGAGGAGGAGGAGGAGGAGAGGAGGAAGAAGAAGAGAAGAAGAAGAAGAGGAGGAGGAGGAGGAGGAGGGAGGAGGAGGAGGAGGAGGAGGAGGAGGAGGAGGAAGAAGAAGAAGAAAGAAGAGGAGGAGGAGGAGGAGGAGGAGGAGGAGGAGGGAGGAGGAGGAGGAGGAAGAAGAAGAAGAAGAAGAAGAAGAAGAAGAAGAAGAAGAAGAAGAAGAAGAAGAAGAAGAAGAAAGAAGAAGAAGAAGAAGGGGCATCAATCTCTTGGATCGGGGTGAAATCCAAAATTATTCCGTACTGGTTCTGTGGCATGGCTTGGTGGGCATGACAGGGGGAAGGATATTGCAAAATCTCCACTCCCACCCCACTCGGGGGGCCAGCCAGAGGTGGTATTTGCCGGTTCTCTGAACTACTCAAAATTTCCGCTACCGGTTCTCCAGAACCTGTCAGTACCTGCTGAATAGCACCCCTGGCCTGGATGCTAGAGAATCTCCATAGACCTTAAACATACCTGTAACGTTTGAATCAGGAGATGTGATTGGTGGAAGGGCAGATGGGATCTTCCCCCACACCTGTAGAAAGAAAAAAGGGAAGTTCAGATGTGACCACACCTAGAGTACCTGCATCCAATTTTGGTCACCACACTATAAAAATGGTCTTGAGACTCTAGAAAAAGTGCAGAGAAGAGCAACGAAGAGAATTAGGGGACTGGAAACTAAAACATGAAGAGCGGTTGCAGGAACTCAGCACGGCTAGTCTAGAGAAGAGAAGGACCAGGGGAGACATGAGGGCATCTTCCAATATTTGAGGGGGCTGCCACAGAGAGGAGGGGATCAAGCTATTTTCCAAGGCACCCAAAGGCCAGACAAGGAATAATCGATGGAAACTGATCAAGGAGAGATTCAACCTGGAAGTAAGGAGAAATTGTCTGACAGTGAGAACCATCAACCAATGGAACAGAAGTTGCCTTCAGAAGCTGTGGGAGCTTCATTACTGGAGGCTTTCAAGAAGAGATTGCACTGCCCTTTGTCAGAAGTGGTGTAGGGTCTCCTGCTTGGGTGGGTGGGGGGTTGGACTAGATGACCTACAAGGTCCCTTCCAACTCTGTTAATCTGTATCTGTATCTAATCTGTGAAGTAAGACAAAACACCCCCATCTAGGAAAGCTGAGGTTGGGTGGGAGGGAAATAACATCAAAGAGACAAGAAGCCCATGAAACTGGTGGAGGAATTCTGGGATTTGACGTCCACACATCTTCAAATTACTATGGTTGGAGAAACACTGATTTATCTATCCGATTTATATGGCGCCCATCTCATAGGCATCTCATGACTGCTGATGTTGAGACTGTTGCATGCATGGAGGGTAGCAGACTGGGCCCACCTGATGGACCATTCTGACATTCTCCTGCAAAGCCACCAGGTCAATGCTTAGAAATAAAGTTTGAGGCATCCCAGAATTCCATCCTTCTGTGACGTTTGAATTAGGAGAAGTGATTGGTAGAAAGGCAGATAAAGGGTCCTCTGCATTTCCTCCTATAGAGGAAAAAGGAGAAATACAGGCATGAAAAGAACATCTCTAGAAATTTTGAGGTTGGGGGGAAAAACTCTGAGAGAGACAGGAACTCATGGGAAGGTGAACGAGATATGCAACAATTATCCTAAGAGAAACACTGCGGAACTGAATCTTCCATTTCTTGGGGTTTTTTTCCCACAAATAGGGAAATATAGGGTTACTTTCTTTTGATTTTTCCTGATTTTTCCCACTGATAAAATATATTCCCCCTGCTGGCTGGGGACTTCTGGGAGTTGAAGTCTGCAGATTTCCAAGTTGCCAAGGTTGAGAAACACTGATTTATTTATCTGTTCAACTTATATGGTGCCCATTTCGTAGATAGGATTGCTGGGGCAGCCTTATCTACTTCAAAATGTCATACCTTGTCCATAAATCTCTGTTTGTTCGAAAGAGCCCATAAACTCAGAAGGAAACACATTTAATACCTTGTGCGGAGGTTCTCATACGCTTCAGCCAAGATTTGACAGGGGACTCATAAATAAAAGTTTGAAGCCTACAAGGACATCCCATCAGGGATTCCAAAAGTTCAAAACTACAAAACAGAAAACAATTGAGTCTCCGATATAAAACAGAAAAGCAAGAATTGGGGCAGGAACAACCCGGAAAAAGGAAGGGGCTTCTAATATTCTATGTCAACATTTACACAGAAATGATAAGCCATGATCTGCTCTTAAACCGTGATTTGCCAAAGAGTCCAGACTTGGTCCCCACATCGTGCTAAGCTGTAATGGTCCTGAACTGTGCCAGTTGTGATTTATTCAAGAACCTGTTCTGCCCCAGCTCCGGATTCCCAAGGATTGTGACACACACCAACGGTCCTTATCAAAGTTATAACGTACCAAGAATAAACAAAGTCCGGCAAAGGTTGGCAACCAGCCCAGAAGACAAGATACGATAAGACACTCACTCTTCAAAAATCCTCTTTAATAATTACACGTTGTTTCCAGCAAGAAATTACTAACTGCTTGTGACTTAAATAGGCTAAAGGAGTGGCCAATTCTCCTCAAATCTTACTCTCAAGGAGACCTCCTCCTCCTGAGTAGCCACTCCTGCCTTTTGGCAGCCCTGCGTGCTCGAGCACTGAGGAGAGGCTCCTCCACTTCGCTCTCTCCACTTGAAGGAGTCTCTGGAGGTTCTGAAGATCCAGGCTGAGTCTCTGCCTCTGGCACCACATCCTCTTCAGCCTCCTCGCTGCCCAACACGACCCCACACCAGCCTCCTCGTCGTCGGAATCAGCCACGATCCGCGCAGGCCGCTGGCGGGCCACAATACTGACATAGAATATTGAATAATGAGTTGGAAGGGGACCTGCCTGAGCAGGGAAACCTTATACCACTTCAGACAATTGGGGGTCCTCCAGACCTCTAGCAATAGAGCACCCACAACTTCTGAAGGCAAGCTATTCCTTTGGTTGATCGTTCTCACCGTTCGGAAATATGAATTTACATTTGTTGTATTTTATATATAAAATCATGGCCCAGACGTATCTGTTTGGGGCTTTAAATGTGGACTCATCTTTTTTAAAAAAATAAAAAATCATATAGTGTATTTATTCCGAATGACAAAGATGAAGGGGGTTTATTTGAAGAGATTATAGCTACTCACCACAACGTTGATGCTGGGCAGACTCTGTCCGTACGTCTTTCAGAAACCAATAATTCTGCCCCCAACTGACCACATTTCCATCTTCGCAACGCTCAAGGTCTTGCTGACCTCTCACGTGATCCCACATCTGGAAGTAGTGCACGATGCCAACGAAGGACGATTGCCGGATTAGTTCTCCATTATAGTTCTTGTGCAAATGCCCCAACACCAATGTCCCACTGGGCCGAAGACAACGGTGATGGAACTCTGGAAGGGATTGGTTTACCAGCTTTTTTTCCATCCCGGAAGAGCTCCAGGAGATGCTTCTGGCTGTCCCAGACACAGCAGATCTGGGTGCATTTTGTAGGCCCCAATGTACTCTCCCAAGATCGATGAAGCTGCCCAGGAAGAACATCTGTAAAGTGGAATTATGGAAAGACAGAGCCAGCTCCACCTGGTTAATGTCGGTGGAGAGGCTGCTGATATCGTAGGAAAAGGCTGTCCCGCTCTCCACAGTTTTTTCAGTCTTGTTGAGGTCGACGCACACCGTGAACGCACAAAGTCGAGGGACATGCCAGTTGGCCAAGGAAACATATTTGCTTGTCACTCCCATGAAAACCACCTGCTTCCCTTTTAGAGACACGGATTCTGTTTAGGACAGAAGAAGAAGGAGAAGAAGATCTGAGGAAGGGGCATCAATCCCTTGGATCAGAAATCCAAAATTTTTCCCTACCGGTTCTGTGGACATGGCTTGGTGGGCGTGGCAGGGGGAAGGATATTGCAAAATCTCCATTCCCACCCCCCTCCTGGGGGAAGGATATTGCAAAATCTCCATTCCCTCCCCACTCTGGGGCCAGCCAGAGGTGGTATTTGCCGGTTCTCTCCGAACTACTCAAAATTTCCGCTACCGGTTCTCCAGAACCTGTTAGAACCTGCTGGATTTCACCCCTGCCTTGGATCCTTTGGTTGTGTTTATGAGCCCACTGAAGGTGGAATTTTCAAAAATCATAAAACATTGGGAGAAAAGAGTCTATGAAGAAGAAGAAGCACATCCTGAATTATTGGGAAAACTCATACCTGAGAAAAGGAACAAGGTGGCCACAGCCAAGAAGAGACTACCGAAGATCTTAGATGGAGCGTATCCAGCAACATCAGACTTCTGACCACTCATCCTTTAGATGAGGTCTGAAAAGCAGAAGGGAAACTTCTCAGATACGTTCTGGAGGAAGAAGACATCAACAGAACCCTGATTTAACTCCACTGAATCTCTACCATCCTGGACTATATTCAACCTCTTCTCTCCACAGCTGATGCCTTCTAGATGTATAAGGCCTGGATGGCCCTCCACAGAGTTCCAGATCTGGGGAGATGAACTCCTTAAACAGCTGAAATCCACCCTTTAGGATATTTCCAAGTCAGTCCGAGTCAAGATGTTCTGTGGATCCAACTTACCTGAGGAAGGAATCATCAAGAAGAGCTTTGCTCCCAGGTTGCAGAATCAAGTCTCTTTCCCATCAGTCTCTGATCTCAAGGAGGAAATTAAAATATAAATCCTGGACAACTTCAATCTTCAGGGTCCATCAACTATCTCACCAGCTGAGAGGACTTCGGAAAAGTTCCCATCAAAGTGGCAATCAGCCAAATCAACCCTGCCTCTTTCTCCCTGATTGGGCATTTCACTGGGATGATTCCCTCACCACGAGGCTTAGAAACTTGAAGGTTTCCTTGATTTGAAGCAAACGCGGAACATATTTAAAGAAAAGCATCGTGCTCAGAACTGGCTTCCTTGGCTAGAAGTGATCAGCAGGACTGAACTCTGATCTTTAGAACTTTCAATGTCATGGAAATTTCAATAATTTATTGGATCATAAAATCTAATCTTGCTAGAAGGAAAGAACAAAGATTAGATTAACGCAATGCAATCATACATGGGAATGGGAACATGGTTTTGTACGGAAAGTTGTTCAGACACCTGTGGGTCTTTAGAGTTCCTCTCTTTCCCCCGGGGAAAATTGAATTCGGGAACTTTTTCACAGCTACTTGTCATGATAAATGCCTAACTATTACTTCTCCCTGACCACCCGGTCCTTCAAGGGTTAACTAACCACATATCCCATAATCCCTGTAACCACTCCTTACCTCTTGACCCCTCCTCCTGGGTACAAAAGGGCCAACCACATGTTCCACAGTTGATTCCAGATGTATACCTGAAAGAGAAAGGTACAAGGTCAGTGACCTCCAGTACCAACAGACCAACAATAAAACTACTGAAAAGAATTGGGCTATGTCTTTGAGTTATTGGGCTAGATCCAGTTTCTAACAAAATGGTAGCAGAGGTCGGTTGCCCATAACTCCAGACAATGACTGAACCCAACACCTATCCTGAAGAAGCAAACAGAGCACAGACCAGAGCTCTTACCAAGAAGATGGCTGAGAAGCTTGCAACCGAAGCCACAGCCATGGAGGAGACAGAAGCTGGAAGCGAACAGGACTCCAGCCTGGACTCACAATCAGATGAAGAGGGGCCATCCAAGGAAATCATCGCCCCGGAAGAAGAAACAGCACAGAAAATGAATAAATTCAAACTCTCCATCCTGAAACTGATGGAGGGAAACAGCGACAAAGAAAACCTCATCGCGGACCTTCAAAGCCTCTTCGAGCAACAAGAAGCAGCGATTGAGGCCCCAAAGACCACCGAGAAAGAAAAGCCAGCAAAAAAGGGTAAGCCACCCCAACCCGATGACCCTGAGCCGGCAGAATCCATCTCCGCGCCCCCTTCCCGGCGGCCATCTTGGGACGAGCACCAGCCAATGGGAAGCCAGGATTTGAATCCCTTGGCGCGAAAATGCCCGAACCCCGAAACAGACGAGGGAGACTCAGAAAGTGACTACGAAGAGCCCAACTCTGAAAGCGACCACGAAGAGATCGCAATAACAAAAAGAAAAACGCCCACCGATCTCGAGTTGCAAAAGGCAATCGAGACCATCACCGCTGCCCTAGGCTCTGCTTTCGAGCCTCCCGCGGCACTCAATAAATCGAAGAAAAATCCCGGGGGGCACAAGAAGGCCAGGACAACCAACAGAGACCAGGCAACCGAGGCACAGCCCACAAAAAACTCCGCGCGCACCAGCAACTGGCACAAAAGACCGCCCGCCTGCAGGAAAAGTCAACCGCAGGACTCGAACTCACCACCCGCTACACCGACAACGCGAGGCCCGAGGCAGAAGAGAAGGACCGGCTACTCACCAACGCCACGACACCCATCAGGCCAGTCCACGCGACCAGGGACCAGCGACCACGAGGGAGGATCAGCCGCCGCCGCCGCCATTGCCGCCGAGCCGCCGGGAGCAGGAAGTCCTCAACCTACGACCTCCGCTGCTGCCGCGCCGCCGACCCGCGAAAGTCCTCGACTTACGACCGCGTCGCCCCCTCACCTTCTGCCCTTCTTCGCCGGGGATCCGGCCATCCAGCAGTGGTGTCCACCTCAGGGAGGGATCTTCGGACCCACCGGAGGCGGGTCCAGCCTCCCACCGACGGGCCTAGGCCTAGGCCTGGGAGCTCCAGCAACAGGAACCTCACCCGATGGACTCCAGCGCGGAATGAGCTTCGCGCATGCCCAGTACCTGCCTGTAATAAGAGAAGCAAGTTACATAGATCCAAGCAAGTACAGAATGGCCACAGACATCCCAAAGCCTTATTGTGAATTTAATCACAACTTGGACCATGGACAGCTCCCCCCAGTAAGTAACCTTACTAACATTTCTGGGGCAAATTATGCCAATTTGCCAAAACTGCAGTTAGATGGGGGTAATATTATAGAGTGGAGCCAACAATTAAGAGTTGCTCTCATGAGAGAGAATGCACTGTTCCTAGCTAACAAACCTCCCCAAAAGCCCTGGTCACTGGAAATTGACTGCATTCATCACAGGGCATTTTGCATCATGTTAACCTCCATTCCATCCGCTATGTATCCATCTATTGAGGACAATCTAACTGTTTATGATATTATGCAAAAATTATGTAACCTGTTTTATAGCCAAAGCAGAGCCACCACCACTAGACTATCCAGGGAGTTCCACTCCACCAAGCATAAGGCAGGGGTCCCCATGAGTGAGCACATCTTAAAGATGAATGCTGCAAGGACAGAACTCATGCAGAGGGGGGAAATCATCACTGAAGAGAGCATGATAAGCATAATCATAAACTCTCTTGATAGCAGCTGGGACATATTCATGACCCAACTAAATAGCCTCAACATGCAATACCTCACACTAGGCTCACTGACCAGTCAGCTTGTTGCAGAGGACACCCTGAGGAGGGAACGCCAACTAGCCAAAGGGGACCCCAGACCCACAAAGAGGGTGGATTTCCAGGATAGGGCCAGGGATACCTCAGAATGTTATGCTTGTGGATCGAGGAACCACTTAAAAAAGGATTGCCCCAGGAACCATAGGGATAGGGGGCAGCACGACAGTAGAGGGGGAAGGTCACCTGAACGCAGATACCCAAAGGAAAGGGGGCGAGGATGGTCACCCAACCCCAAGAAACACCACGAGCGCAGAGACCACTCCAGGGAGAGTAGCTCTGGCTCCATGTACGGGATCAGGCACGATGACCCAGATGACAAACACAAGATAGAGAGAAACTCATGGCTTCTAGATTCAGGGGCCACAAGTCACACTACCTGTAACCCAGAGCTGCTAGACTCACTCACAAAAATAGACTCAGAGATAAAGGTGGCAAACCAAAGCAAGGTCAGAGTAGTGGGGAAAGGAAACGTACACATCACACAGCTAGGGGACTTAAAGGAGGTACTGTACATACCAGAGATTCCCCACAATGTGCTAGCCATCACGAGGCTAACACGAGACACAAATATAGAAATAAAGTTTAAAGATGGAAAGGCACACTTGATCAAGCAGGGGAAAGAGATAGGAAAGGTAACCATACACGAGGGACTCCCCTACTTCACACCCAATGCAAGAGAGGAAGAAGGCATTGATACCAGCACAAACCACAGGATAGATAAGTATCCAGAAACAGAGGGGGTGCAGCAGGAGGCAGGAAGTAGCCATGAGAAGACAAGCAAGTCCGTATCTATCGGCAAGCCACTGCATGATAACTGCGCCCATCTCCTCCACAGGAGACTGGGACACATAAGCTTCCCCATTGTAAAGAAAATGACGGAATGTACCGAGGGTCTCAAAGTAAAGAACTGCGAAAACTACTTGGAGTGTTCAGTTTGTAAGCGTTCTAAGATCAAGGTTAAGGCCATCCCCAGGGGATCCAAACGAACCACGGAATACCCCTTCCAATTGGTGCATATGGACTTGGTAGGGCCAATGAAACCCTCTGTAGGACATAGGAAGCGGTTCTTCCTCACGATTGTAGATGACTACACCAGGTACGGGTATGTCTACTCCCTGAGACACAAAAATGAAGTGTTCCAAAGGTTTAAAGAATTCCACAGGAGAGTAGACATGCAACACAACATGAGAATAAGGCAGATAATGACCGATAGGGGCTCAGAGTTCATGGCCAAAGAGTTCACAAGGTGGCTGAGGGAGCAGGGCATAGCGCATTACACCTCTTCACCTTTCTCCCCCTTCCAAAATGGAGTCTCAGAGAGAAAAAACGGGATATTGCAAACCATGATGAGATGCGCCCTGGAGGATGCTGAGATGGGGCAGCATTTCTGGTCAGAGGCATTACACTACGCCAATTACACCCTGAATAGACTGTGGTCAAGCTCTATCAATAAGACACCATACGAGATGCTATACAACAGAAAGCCCAACATTGCTCACTTACACATATTCGGCGCCCCAGCTGATGTCCACATTCCCAGGCAGCTAAGAAGAAAGGGGGAAAAATTATCAAAAAGGTTAAGGTTCGTGGGTTACGAACCGGGCACAAAGGGCTACAGATTTGTCGACAACAATAACCGTTTTGTGGTTTCCAGATCAGCCAGTTTCCACGAAAACGCAAACTGGTCGAGGGTACACTCCAATGACATCCCAACCAATAGGGTCACGTTCGAGCATGACCAAGGGGAAAGGGAGGTCAGAGAGGTCACAGGGCACAAAGCCAACCATCGCAAGGCAAGCGTCAAAGGTTGGAAAGAAGGGCACCCCTCACTGAAGATAGATGACCTAACGGATAATGAGGCAGACAACATGCAGGAAACCGAACCAACCCCCAGCAGGCCAATCAGAGGAACCAGAAACAAGCTACCAAAGAAGTTAGAGGACTACGTTATGACCATCCACAACACCCATTTCACGCCCAGCTCATATGAGGACATCCTCGGGCTCCCCCAGGAAGAAAAAGAAAAATGGATGTCTGCCATGGAGAAGGAGATGGAAAGCCTAAGGAACCTCCAGGTATACTCACCTGCCCAAGTTCCAGGGGACAAAAAACCAATAGGAACCAAATGGGTGTTCAGGGTCAAGACATTAGAGGACAACAAGGTCCTATACAAGGCAAGATTAGTCGCGCAGGGTTTCGCCCAAAGATACCCCGAAGACTATACAGACACCTACTCGCCAACCGTCAGGGCGGAGAGCGTCAAAAGCGCCCTGGTGATAGCCACCATCCTAGGCTTGGAGGTCTTCCAGTTCGACGTGCAAACAGCGTACCTGCACGCCGAGTTGGACAAAGAAATATACGTCAAGGCGCCGCCTGGATACAACAAAGGCGAGGACCAAACCTGGCTGCTGAACAAAAGCCTGTACGGACTCAAGCAGTCAGGCAAAAGGTGGTATGACTGCCTGGCCAAGGCCCTCAGATCCATGGGCTTCGAGGCCACCTCAGCCGACAAATGTTTCTTTACGAGGAGAGAAAACAACACATTCGAGGGTGTGCTCGTTTACGTGGACGACATCTTGTACATCAGCAAACACAAGGACAGATGTGACAAGTTCGCCACCGACCTGGGTAGCCACTTCTCCCTAAAGTCACTCGGGAAGATTGACAGGTACCTAGGGGTCCAAGTGATAAAAACCAACAAGGGCTTCCGCCTCTCCCAGAGAGAAAAGATCATCGAGCTGCTGTCCAAATGCAACATGTCCGAAGCAAAACCCAGCGAGACCCCCATGCAGCCCGAGTTCCTGAAGACCATGTATGAGGAATCTGAACCCTTCACAGACAACAAACTGTATAGATCAACGATAGGGTCACTGCTATACATATCCAACTGGACCAGGCCCGACATCGCCTTAGCCGTCAATCTACTGTCCAGGCATGTAAGCAAGCCCACGTTAATACACTGGAACGCCATCAAAAGACTACTCAGATACTTAAAATTCAGCGCGGATGCCCTACTCTGCCTAGAACCAGAAACATCCGAGAAACCAAAGCTAACCTGCTATGCTGACGCTGACTGGGCTGGGGACATAGGATGCAGAAAAAGCACCTCTGGCTACGTGCTACTACTCAACAATTGCCCCATCCATTGGTACACTGGAAAGCAAAAACTGGTGGCCACATCAACCACGGAAGCAGAATTTGTTTGCCTATCAAAGGCCGCAAACAATTTAGTATGGTTCGATGACCTGCTCTGCGACATCTGGGCTGAACCCTCATATCCAATAGTTATCCACGAAGACAACAAAGCAGCAATAGAGATCTCTAGGGCCGATGCCATAGGTCAGCGTTCTAGACACATTGACATTAAATACAAACACGTCAGGCAGTTTTCAGAGATAGGATTCATTAGAGCAGTACACTGTGACACAGAGGAGCAAACAGCAGATATTCTCACTAAACCCCTACCACATAAACAACATGCTTACCTAATGTCAAAAATGCGTGTTTGCTTGTAATTCATGTCTGTACTTGTGTATTTCCTGTATGTGCGCATACATTACCCCTGGTATCCAGTTAGGCATTTAGAGGGGGTTTTGTCATGATAAATGCCTAACTATTACTTCTCCCTGACCACCCGGTCCTTCAAGGGTTAACTAACCACATATCCCATAATCCCTGTAACCACTCCTTACCTCTTGACCCCTCCTCCTGGGTACAAAAGGGCCAACCACATGTTCCACAGTTGATTCCAGATGTATACCTGAAAGAGAAAGGTACAAGGTCAGTGACCTCCAGTACCAACAGACCAACAATAAAACTACTGAAAAGAATTGGGCTATGTCTTTGAGTTATTGGGCTAGATCCAGTTTCTAACACTACTGATGGAGAAAAATCTCAAACAACGGTGGGGAAAATGCCATCGGAATTATGAAATATGGGATCCTTCTGCAAATATCGATGTCAACCCTGAAGCTGACCTGACCGGCTGATCTTGGAGTTTCACTGTTGCCACACTGGAGCTGAGGGATAGGAGATTAGAGATAGCTGGGGTTGGGTAGCCAAAACAAAATACTTTCTCTTGAGAACCAAGGACATTCTCACACCTGGACCGTGGAAGGAGGAGTAAGGTCACCAGACGACCAGACAGCGCCTTGATTAGATCATGTGACTGTTTGTTTGGGGTTGTGGGAAAACTTTCTCTTTTAATTAGGTGAAAACCGTGAGAACCTTCAGAGTCGGTTTTCACCAGATCTGTGCCAATATGATATTTCCAATAAAGCCATTCTTTGAGGAATCCACCTGCTTCGGAGTTTTGCTTGCTATGGATCTATTACTTGGAACCCTGACAACTAAGTTGCAACACTCCCATACAGATAGTCCTTGATTTACGACCATTTTTAGCGACTGTTCAAAGTTACAGTGACACTGGAAAAAGTCTCGCACCTACGACCATCCCTGCCTTCACGTGCTGGAAATCCAGGCATTGGGCAACTGGCTCGTATTTATGACGTTTGCGGGATCGCCATTTCCAACGAGCAAAGTCAATAGGGGAAGCTGGATTCGCTTAACCACGGTAGCAAAAAAAAAAAAAAAGTTGTAAAATTGGGTGTGGCTCGCTTAATAGCCCCACTGCTTAGCAATGGAAGTTCTGTTCCTAGTTGAGGTCATTATTCGAGGACTACCCATACTTTTGATTGGGGTGGGAAGAAACATCAGAATGAAGAAAACCCAAGACCCGATTTTACAACCGGGCTCAATGTCCCAGTTTTCTTAATTTAAAAAGAGTTCCAAACTCCCTTTTTTGTTTAACTTTATTGGAATTCACACGGCATCATTTTCGTGAGTTTTATGACTCGGAGTTCTCTCGGGATCTTTCGAACGATAGATTCAGGGGTGTCGTTTCTGCTACACAGAGCTTGGCCCTGGACTTTGGAAGGAAGAGCAATTATCTTTTCTGCGGCCATTATTCTTTGGGCCTGGACACACCCCGTTAAAGACTGTGGAATCTGCAACAGTGGAAAATAATGCCATCATTTTATAGCAAACCACGGGAAATTTCCGTCTTTGAGAAAGCAGTACTGGGACTCAGCTCAAGCATTGCTTCTCCGTCTGCTGCAGAAATCAGTGTCCAGGAATAAGTGTTTTTGCACACTTCCTCTGGGAGTCACTGTCGTGCCAAAGAATTGCAGCTTTTGTGAAGATATATGAATTTTATTAGCTGCACAACTGGAACTTTGAGCCAGGAAAAATGTATCTCTCTCTCTCTCTTTCTCTCTCCTTCTTTTCTCTCTCACGCTCTCTCTCTCTCCTTCTCCCCTTCTCCCTTTCTTCCTCCCTCTTTCTCTCTTCCTCCCTCCCTCTCTCCTTCTTTTCTTTCTTTCTCTTTCTCCCTCTCCCCCCTCACTTTCTCTCTTCCTCTCTTCCTCTCTCCTTTTTTCTCTCTCCCCCTCACTTTCTCTTCCTCCCTCCCTCCCTTCCTTTTCTTTCTCTCTCCCCCCTCTCACTTTCTCTCTCTTCCTCCCTCCCTCTCCTTTTCTTTCTCCCTCTCCTTCTCCCTTTCTCTCTCCCCCTCTTTCTCTCTTCCTCCCTCCCTCTTTTCTTTCTCTCTCTCTCTTCCTCCTCTCCCTTTCTCTCTCCCCACTCACTTTCTCTCGCTTCCTCCCTCCCTCTCTCCTTTTCTTTCTCTCTCTCTCTCTCCCCCCCTCTAACTTTCTCTCTCTTCCTCCCTCCCTATCTCTCTCCTCCTTTTCTCTCTCTCTCTCTCTTTTGCACAAACCAAATCAAAGGAGAACACTATCTTTTTTTAAGAATATATATTTTTATTAAAAGTTTCTTTTATTAACGTAAGCTATAAATAGAAAGACAGACGATGGAAAAAAGGGAAAAAGAAAGGGGATGGAAGAGACAGAGGGAGGGAGAGGGAAAAATAAATTATAAAAAAAAAGAAACAAAAAGCAGTGACTTCAGAATTTTTTCCATGCAGTAAGATACATAATAATAAAGATATAGTATCGGCCTTTTAGTTATGCCAAAGAGTAACTACTAGCCATGTCTATAGGAATAGTTCAGTTAATTGTCAAAATCCAAAGTTAAACATCTTTTATGGCATTACCGAGAGCCAAATATAATTGGGAACTTTCAGAGGAATGAAACAGTTAGCCTAGTAGCGTTTCCGCTAAAACGAACCTCTGAATTATTTCACTATTTAATTCGGTCCATCATGAACCCTTTGATTTGTAAGGCCAGCTTTTTTCCAACCTACCATATGTGCCGAGCTTATTTTCAACTCTGCCGGTAGGAATTTTGGGGTTCAGTTCAAAACTACAATAGGGAATATTGGCGTGCAATAAGAAGAATGCAATTCGAGATGCTATTCTAGCGTTTTGAGCAATTAGGACGCTACTGTTCGACAGATGTTCCTCCTTTGAACCTGATTTCATTCCAGTCTGCTGAGTCTGGCACCCATTTAAAAAGCAATGCTTCCTTCACTCACAGCCCTTCGTTAGGCAGTCGTATTAATGAATCTCAACCGGTAAACCAACAGGCAGAGAGGAGTCAATAAACAGTGCAGCAGCTCACAGACATGAAAAGTCATTGAAAATGTGACATTTTCTCCCAGAAGTATATTTTGATGGTTGTGATGCAGTTTAGAGCAAGGGAAGATGTCGAAAGACATCACAACTAAACCATGTTTCTTGCAATTAAACTATGTTTCTTGCAATTAAACTATGTCTTTTGCAATTAAACTATGTTTCGTGCATGAACCGGTTTCTGCCTATCGGCTTTTGCAAACAATGGGATTGTCCCTGGAGGAAAACCTTTTGAGGCTTGGGGTGTTGTAGATCCTCCTAATGGCCATTTTTTCTCTCTGTCTCCCAAAAAAATTTTCTCCCCATAAACCAAGAACGCTTCTAACATTCTGTATAAAGCAACATCCTTGAGATGCCAAATACATGATTCATTTCCGTTCGGTCTGGTCAAGCTAAATCCGTTTCTTTCTATTCTCTGGATGTAAGCAGGCACGCGCAATTGAGACTCTGATTTATTTGTAAAAACGTATTATATATCAGATCCCTTTGGGAAAAGCAAGATTTGGAACTGTCCTTTTAATTTTAAAGGCCCAGCAACTAGCAATGATTGAGGCCTGGGGGAGGGTTCTATTGGATAGGATGGGGAAATTATGTGTCTTTTTGGAGTCCAAGTGGCTGGACTACAGGACCCATCATCCTTGGAGGAGGGGGGGTGTACTTCAGCCTGGCTTGATGGGGGGAAATGTGGGCAGAGGCCTCCATAAGGCCTGGGGGAGGGGCTCTATTGGATAGGATGGGGGATTATGGGTCTTTTAGGAGTCCAAGTGGCTGGACTACAGGACCCATCATTCTTGGAGGAGGGGGGTGTAATTCAACCTGGCCTGATGGGTGGGGACTGTGGGTAGATGCCTCCATAAGGCCTGGGGGAGGGGCTCTATTGGATAGGATGGGGGATTATGGGTCTTTTTGGAGTCCAAGTGACTGGATTTTTTTTTTCCTGCCAGTGATGGAGATGTGGTTTACTAGGAGTGAGAGCCAAACATTTATTTTCTTCTGCCGTGCTGGTGCAAAAGAAAAATGTGCAAAATAGGGCCGCCAGCGCTGAAGAAGGTGTGATGGGAAGTTTGCAAAGCCCAGATTGCCCCGATGATAAATTTAAAAGATGCGTTGGAAGTCCAAGGCGAATCTCCGAATCGAAAGAAAGGAGCAAAATTCTGGGGGGGGGGGGGTTGGTTGACACAGACGCCTCTTTTATGGCCGCGAACAAAAACGGCTTTGGAGTAAGGGAGCAACGTGACTCCACAAAGCCTCCGTCGGGTTCAGCTGGAGCCGCGGGTGAAGAATGCGCCTTTTATAAGAAGGTCGACACCACGGAGGGACTGGCCTTCCAAGCGGCACATCCAGTTCGAAGAGATGGGAGATGCTGCCCAATTGCCAGGCAGCCAGAAGGGACAACGTCTTGCGGGTGGGAATCTTAGTACCGATTTACTTTGGGCCAGTTCCAATTTCTCTCCCTCCTTCCCTCCCTCCCTCTCTCTGTCTTTCTCTCTTTCTCTCTCTTTCTGTCTCTCTTTTTCTGTCCCTCTTCCTCTTTATCTGTTTCTCTCTCTCTCTCTCCCTCTGTCTCTCTCGCTCTTTCTATCTCTCTTTTTCTGCCTCTCTCTTTCTCTCTTTCTTCCTCTCTCTTTTTTTTCTCTCTCTCTCTCTCTTTCTATCTCTCTCTTTTTCTGTCTCTGTCTCTCTTTCTCTTTCTGTGTGTGTTTTTCTCTCTCTCTCTCTGTTTTTCTCTGTGTGTGTCTCTCTGTGTCTTTCTCTCTGTCTCTCGCTCTTTCTGTCTTTCTCTTTGTTTCTCTGTTTCTTTTTCTCTGTGTCTTTCTCTCTCTGTCTCTTTGTGTGTCTTTCTCTCTGTCTCTGTCTCTCTCTCTCTCTCTTTCTCTGTCTCTGTCTCTTTCTCTCTGTCTGTCTCTCTCTCTCTCTGTCTTTCTCTCTGTCTTTCTCTCTGTCTCTTTCTCTGTCTCTCTTTTTCTCTGTGTCTTTCTCTCTCTGTCTCTTTGTGTGTCTTTCTCTCTGTCTCTCTTTCTCTCTCTCTCTCTTTCTCTGTCTCTGTCTCTTTCTCTCTGTCTGTCTCTCTCTCTCTGTCTTTCTCTCTGTCTCTTTCTCTGTCTCTCTTTTTCTCTGTGTCTTTCTCTCTGTCTCTCTCTGTGTGTCTTTCTCTTTCTCTCTCTCTCTCTCTCTGTGTGTGTGTGTGTGTGTGTGTGTGTGTGTGTGTGCATCTCTGTCTATTTCTCTCTCTCTTCCCAACCTCTTTGCACGATTGTTGTGATTGGGAAAAACAGAAGGAGGGAAGAGGATTCGGTATGTTTGCCACCTTGAGTTATTTAGAAAGGAATAAAAGTGGGATTTTTTAAAAAAAAATCTATTAAATAAAAAATAAATACTGTTCATTTATGACTTCTCAATCATTCAGGTCATGGTTGTCGCAAAGGTATTTTATTCCCAAAAGGCAACTAGACTTCCTTGGTTTTTTTGCTTTGAAAACATTTTGCTTCTCAGCCAAGAAGCTTCTTCAGTTCAGTTCCACTGACTTAGTGGCCAAAGTTGCAACAGCACAGAAAAGAGTGATTTATGACCAGTCCTCACACTTATGACCATTGCAACATTCACATGACCAATTTTCAGGCACGTGGCAACTGGCAGGCATTTAGGATGGTTGCAACACGCCAGGATCATACGATCATCACCCGTTTGCAACCTATCCAGACCGCCTTCGATAAGCAAAGTCAGTAGGGGAAGCCATTGTGGCTTATGGCTTAGCAAGCTTCCATCTATTGTGTTTTATAAACCATCGTGTGTCATTGGGGGCTGATTTGTAGGAATGGAGCCAAGTGACTTACCTGACTTACCTGAAGGTGAAAATGGGGTCTCAGCAGATAACGTAACCTTATCCTTAAGGTTTAATAATATAATAACCTTTATTAATATAATAACCTATAATAACATTTATTTATTTATTTATTCAATTTATATACCGCCCATTCTCCTATTGGACTCAGGGCGGTGCACAGCCAAGGATAAAAACATACCAATACAAAATTTAAAATCAATTAAAAGAATTATATTATATAGTTATATAAAAGAATTAACATAACATAAAACATACAATAAAATAAAATATTATATATATATATATATAACATAACATACTATATATATATATATATATATATATATATATATATATAATAACCTATATAATATATAATAACATAACATAAAACATACAATAAAATAAAATATTATATATATATAACATAACATACAATAAATATATATATATATATATATAATAACCTATATAATATATATATAATAACATAACATAAAACACAATAAAATAAAATTGTATATATATATACATATATATATATGTATATATATAATATATATATATATAAATATATATATATTTATAATATATATATATATATATATAATAACCTATATAATATATATATACATATTATATAGGCTATTTATATATCTTATCTTATTTTATGTTTTACGTTATTATAGGTTATTATATTAATAAACCTATACTGTCCCTAATAAAATATCCTTAAAGAAGACAAAGGATGGAGCACCCCAGAAAGTTCATGGAGAAAGCGGGAATCGAACCCACCACCACGGAAGCCCAATTTAAGCGAGCCGCTACGCGCACGCGCGTCGCCGCTTCGGCCAGCCCGAGGGCTCGTTTCCCCCGCCTGGCTTGAGGCGAAGTTTCCCCCCCCACCACCACCACCACCCCGCACCTCCGAACGCCCGAGCGGCGGGTGGGCGCATGCGCTCTCCTCATCACCATCCTCCTCCGCTCCCCCCCCTCAGAGAAAGGGCTCCGGGGCGTGGCCTCGTGCCGCGCCTGCGCCGTCGCGCCCGCCGCCGTCCCCGCGTCCCTTCGGCAGTTCCGCGCCACCGGCCTGAGGCGGCGGCGGCGGCGGAGGAGGCGGGGGAAGTTGTGCCGTTCGTGTGGAGCGAACGAGGCTCCGGTCCGCCTCTCGGGGGCGAAGATGGCGGAGGGGAGCGGCGGAGGGGCGCCTCCCGGGGTCCTCACGCCGCCTCCCTCGACCCTGAAGGGGCTGCGGGAGCAGATGGGTGAGACCCCCCCCGCCCCCCCAGTCTCCCCCCAATTTTACCCCCTCAAACTCTCTTTTCCCCTTCCTAATTGGGGTGGTCCCCTCCCCCTTCGCATCCCCTTAGCCTCCCCCCCCCCCCCAATTAACCCCCCTGGACCAATCTGGGTTCCTCTGACCCGGCCTTGACTACAGGACCCATCATCCTTGGGGGAGAGGGAGGGGGTGTAATTCAGCTTGGCTTGATGGGGGGGACTGTGGGCAGAGGCCTCCATAAGGCCTGGGGGAGGGGCTCTATTGGATAGGATGGGGGATTATGGGTTTTTTAGGAGTCCCAAGTGACTGGACTACAGGAACCATCATCCTTGGGAGCGGGGGGGGTGTAATTCAGCCTGGCTTCATGGGGGGGACTGTGGGCATAAGGCCTGGGGGAGGGGCTCTATTGGATAGGATGGGGGATTATGGGTCTTTTTAGGAGTCCCAAGTGACTGGACTACAGGAACCATCATCCTTGGGTGTGGGGTGTAATTCAGCCTGGCTTGATGTGGGGGGGGGGACTGTGGGCAGAGGCCTCCATAAGGCCTGGGGAAGGGGTTCTATGGATAGGATAGTGGAATTATGGGTCTTTTTGGAGTCCCAAGTGGCTGGACTACAGGAACCATCATCCTTGGGGGCGGGTGGGGTGTAATTCAGCCTGGCTTGTGTGGGCTGTGGGCAGATACTTCCACAAGGCTTTCCGGGGGGGGGGGGGACTCTATTTGAGATAGGATGGGGGGGTATGAATCTTTGTGGAGTCCAAGTGGCTGGACTACAGGACCCATCATCCTTGAGGGCGAGGGGTGGGGTGTAATTCAGCCTGGCTTGCAGGAGTGGATTGTGGCCTCCACAAGGCTTGTGGGGGGGAATCTATCCGGGATAGGATGGGGGGGGGCGGGCATGGATCTTTGTGGAGTCCAAGCGGCTGGACTACAGGACCCATCATCCTGTTAGGCCCCTGTGTGTGGGGGGGGGTTGTAATTGAGCCCTGCTGGAGGTGGTGAGTCTGAGGGGGATTGTGGACAGATGTCTCCACAAATCCTGAGGAAGGGTCTCTTTCTGAGATAGGATGGAGGGGCCTGGGTCTCTGGAGTGCCTGATGGGGCTGGTAGTAAGACATGTCTGGGAGGCTGGCTTAGGAGAGGCTCATGGGGGGTCCCAACTACCTTAATTTGACACCTTCCTTTTCATCCCACCCGGTTTCGCCCTTTTTTTCCTGCCTTTTCCCCATTGAAAGACCTTTTCCACCCCTGCAACCCCACCCCTTATACTCATTTATCCTAATTTTTCCTCTATTTTATCATCCCAGGAAACCTCCGATCCCTTACCCCAAATTCAGGGCTTTCTCTCTCCCCCCCCCCTTCATCCCTTCCAACCCCCCCAACCCATTCATCCCCCTCCCTCTTTCCTCTTTCCCAACCTCATTACACAGCTCTCTTATTCCCCCCCCCCCATGCAAAATGCTGGAGGTTCCCTTTTTCTTGGCTTGAAGGGCCTCCTCTTCCGCCTGGCCTCCCTCTCTCCCTCCCTCCGCCCCTCCACTTTCCTTCCCTTTATTTTGCGGACAAAAGAAACCTTTGCGTTTTGAGGAGATCCAGAGGAGATCTGGAGGTCTTACCGTTTAATCCTTCCACTCTGCCCCAAATATCCTTGGCTTGGAAAAAAAAAAGCATCTGGAAATCTGTTTGCATCCACTCTTTTTTCTCTGCTGCAGACAGAAAAACAGACAGACAGACAGACAGACAGACAGACAGACAGACAGACAGACAGATAGATAGATGAGAAATGATAGAGAGAGAGAGAAATGATGGATGGATGGATGATAGGAGAGAAATGATAGATGATAGATAGATATGAGAAATGAAAGAGAGAGAAATGATGGATGGATGATAGAGAAACGATAGATGATAGATAGATAGATAGATAGATAGATAGATAGATAGATAGATAGATAGATACTATTTCTCTCATCTATCATTTCTCTCATCTATCAGATAGATTAGATAGATAAATGATATAGATTAGATAGATGATAGATAGATGATAGATAGATAGATAGATAGATAGATAGATAGATAGATAGATAGATAGATACTATTTCTCATCTATCATTTCTCTCATCTATCAGATAGATTGATTGATTGATAGATAGATATGAGGGAGGGAGGGAGAGAGAGAGAAGGCAGATATAGATAAAGAGAGAGACAGAGAGAGAGAGAAGAGAGAGACAGATAGAGTTAATGGATGGATGGATGGATGGATGGATGGATGGATACATACATACATACATACATACATTACATACATACATACATACAGCTATGTACAACCTCTCTTCTCCCCCACCTTCTGCATTTCTGGATTATTTCTGGTTTTCCAGGCTTGTTTAGAAATTGCAGCTTTGGGATACAGTTTAATTCCTGCCTGATTAAAGCAGAATTCCTGTTTGCTAATCAATTAATGTGGAGTTGCTGAACAATTCCTTTTCTTGCTGCAGCCCTGACTTCCTGGAAGATCAGACTCCGATCTTAGTTTGCAAGCGTCTTTAACCCTGCGAGGCACCTTCTCACTTCAGGCACGGGGCATAATCACCTGAGTGACATATTTTGATCAGAAAATATCTAGCTGTCTTTTTTTTTTTTTTTTTTTTTTTTGAAGCTTTGCTTTGGCTGTGGCCAGGATGTGCAAATTGCCCAAATTTAGATGTCTTGAAAAGGAGACTATTGAAAGAATACGTCTGTCAAGACTTTCTGATCGCTGAGACTGTGATGATTTGGGTTGTGCAATAATACTTGGCATCTAAGGGAAGGGAAAAGGTGCTTCAGAACACGTGGAGTTACAAACATCACACCTACGTGTAGTTCTTTATTTATTCTTTTAAATGGCTTCTAGCAATCCCAGGGTAGCGTGGAAGAGGGATGAGCCCTTCCAGGATAGGTGTGGCTTTGAGAGATCCAACACGCGCCCTGAAGCATCTTTTCGCTTTCAAATCCAGTGCGCAGCCCTGTACGTTTCCACCTAAATACAGATAGTCCTCGACTTAACAACAGTTCGTTTAGTGCCCATTCAAAGTTAACAACAGCACGGGAAAAAAGGAACTTAGCAAAATTGATGGGGAAGCCAATTCGCTTAACAGCCAGGTTAACTAACTTGTCAATTGCAGTGATTCACTTAACAACCGTGGCAAAAAAGGTCGTACAGTGGGGCAAACTCTTAAATGTCTCACTTAACTGAAAATTGGGGCTCAATTGTGGTTGTAAGCCAAGGATTACCTGTACAGGAGAGGGCCGCATCCTGTAACACCTAGCTGAAAGGATGCTAACGTGCGGGGGCAAACTTTTTCCTTAAGGCTACCGTTCTGCCTTCTGATCAGCTTATTAATCTTGCTGTAATACTTGTTAATTGTGCGATGGAGAGGCTGCTGCCACTGCTTACCCCTAATTGAATTAGGGTGTCAGGGTTTTACTCCCATCTCCCAAACAGGGAGCTCAGTCTTAAGAGCAGATGGTTGTGTCTCCATTGTGGTTTTATTCCTGCCTTCAGACTTAAATCGAGTCCAGCCCTTCTTTTTCAAGGCTGAGAAAATCTTGGCGACAGACGACAAATTGGAAAATTTTCTTTTCTTTTTTGCGTCTCCGGTGAGAAATGGGGAGGGGGTTGATATTATTTCCATGAAGTCTTCGGCGAAACTGCGTGTGTTGAAAAAGTTCTGGCTTGGTTATCCTGGGGTCTTTTTTTTATTATTTCATTAATAGTTGCAGAGTGAAATAATGTAGGGTAGAGCCTTTTGGTTCTCATACCGGCTACTGCCTATTCGTGTAGGATGGAATTGAAGCAGATGCCGTGTTTATTCCATTGTTCAAACGTCTCAACTTTGCAAGCAAACTGCAAATGATTCTAGAAGATGGCTTATAAGCCTAAGGGGAGGTAACTGCAGGTTGTACACTGCAGCTAGCCAAGAACAATTATTTTATCTTTCTTGAATAAATACCCCCTGTTAAATTGTGAATAAGCTTCCAGTAAGATCCTCCTGTCAATCGGGAGACTCACCCATGTCCAATGGGCGTAGAAGTATGTCTCAGTATAGATATTCTATTTCATTTCATTCCTGTTTCTTTATTATGCCTCGGTAAGGCCACATTTGGAATCCTGCATCCAGTTTTGGTCACCACGATATAAAAAAAGATGTAAAAAAAACCATGTTGAGACTCTAGAAAGAGTGCAGAGAAGAGCAACAAAGAGGATTAGGGGACTGGAGGCTAAAACATATGAAGAACGGTTGCAGGAACTGGGCATGGCTAGTCTGATGAAAAGAAGGACTAGGGGAGACATGATAACAGTCTTCCGATATCTCAGGGGCTGCCACAAAGAAGAGGGAGTCAAGCTATTCTCCAAAGCCCCTGAAGGCAGGAGAAGAAGCAACGGGTGGGAACTCATCAAGGAGAGAAGCAACTTAGAACTCAGGAGAAATTTCCTGACAGTGAGAACAATTCATCAGTGGAACCAGAAGTTGTGAATGTTCCAACACTGGAAGTTTTTAAGAAGAGATTGGACAACCATTTGTCTAAAATGGTATAGGGCCGTGATGGCGAACCTATGGCATGCGTGCCACAGGTGGCATATGTAGCCATATCAGTGGGCACGCAAGCTTAGCTTTGCACGCCAGCTGATTTTCGGGTCTGGGCCCACCAGAAATAGGGAAACAGGTTGTTTCCTGCCTCCGGAGGGTGGGGGGGTGGGGAAGGCCCATTTTTCTTTCTCACCTGGCTCCAGGGCCTCTCAAGGAATCTGGGAAGGGCGAAAACAGCCTTCCTCAGGTCCTCCAGAGGCTGAAAATGGGCCGTTTGACAACGTCTGGCCGTTTTCACCCTCCCCAGACTCCTAGAGAGGCCCTGGAGCCAGGTGAGAAAGAAAAACGGGCCTACTGGGCCATTGCGTACCAGGAGTGGGGGGGGGGCGCATGCGCGAGGGCGGGGTGCATAGAAATATGGGTGTGGCATGCATGCACACGACACATACACCTCCCCCTCCCCCTCCTGGCACGCGATTAAAAGATTAGCCATCACTGGTATAGGGTTTTCTGCCTGAGCAGGGGGTTGGACTAAAAGACCTCCAAGGACCCTTCCAAATCCGCTAGTCTAGTCTATTCCTATTCTATTCCTATTCTATTCGTCATGCTTGAAGAAGCAGCACGAAAAGTTAAACCGCAATCACGGTTTGAGCTGTAACGATATATTGCCTGACCAGAGACATAAGGGGAAACGGGCTTATCAAGGAACAAGAGGATCAGGGGTTAAAATGCGTCGTACATAATAGAAGCATTATTGAGTGTGTCTCTCTCGGGAGACATGGAGTTGTGGCTGCAGAGTGGCCTGGTGTCGGTTGTGATATGCAGTGCTGGCCTCTATTGTCACAAGGTTTTGGGGTTGGGGTAGTGGAGCCAGGCACGTTCAGCAAGTGGTGTGCCTGGACACTGGAGAACAAACATCCCTTAAGAAAAAGGTTTCGGTGGGTTTTCCTGTAAGCAGGGTGAGAGGAAGACAACCCACTTCCACATCCTGAGCCCAGGGAAGTAAAACAAAGTGAGAGGATGATGAAGAGGAACAGTGGTGAAATGTAAAATTGGTTGTTACCGGTTCTGTGAGTGTAGCTTGGTGGGTGTGGCTTGGTGGGGGGGGTGTCATGTGATTGGGTGGGCGTGGTCAACTTCTTTTTTTTTTTACTTTTTAAAAGAATTTTTTACTACCGGTTCGGGCGAATAGGTAGTAAAAAATGCTTTTAAAAAGTAAAAAAAAAAAAAAGTTTCCGATGATCGCACGGCACAGCTGTGATCATTGGAACCTTTTTTTTACCTTTTTAAAGCATTTTTTTTTACTACCAGTTTGCCTGAACCAGTAGTTTTTATCATTACCGGTTACTTGGCATTTCAATACTGGTGGCGTTGTAAAAATTTGCATCGAATACATGAAATGACCATGAGTGGATATAGTGCACTTCGCAAAACTCTCAACCGGATACGCATTGCGAACTTTTTGTTTAAAAACTTAACATTAATAGACGTCTGAGTTCAATATCATGACTTGAAATAATGCAATCGCTTTGCAGACTTTTAAAGGAAGTTTTGTGAGCAAGATTTATTTTGGTTGGGCTTATTTTGGTCTCTTCAAACAAGCGGTATTGTTTTAGTGGGTACCTTTTCGCTCTCTTTGTGCCTCCACAAAGGAACTTGATATGAAAATGCAAGCTGTTTTACTTCCCCTCTCTTTGTTTTAACAGAAGTTTAATGAATTTCCTCCTCTGGACAAAGGCAAATCTGGAAAGGGAATTCACTTAAAACAATGCTGTCCAGCCTTGGGAATTTTTAAGACCTGTGGATTTCAACTCCCAGAATTCCCCAGCCAGTATGGCTGGCTGGGGAAATCTGGGAGTTGAAGTCCACAAGTCTTAAAGTTTCCACAGTGGGACACCCCTGATTTAAAGCTCTCTAGTTACTTGGCAAATGTGAAAATCCAGGAAAACCAGCAACCAGTCTCTGATTATCTGCTCCGTGTTGCATCCTGGATCCTCAAAATTTCAAACAGGGTTTTTCCACTCTGCTTGCATATTTCCCTTGTCCATTATTACCACCTCTTTTAATTGATTGAAACTTGTAATTTAATCTCCCAGTGTCGTGCAGCTGTTTTATGTTTGGACTCTATACTGGGAGTGAAGTTGGAACGCTTGATTTGAAATAGGAATCTTAAAAACAGATGGAGCGTGAACTCAGTTCATTGCTCTTCCTAATTTCATACAAGGGGGGGGGTCTTTTTTTGAGTGTGGACCACTACACAAGGTTTTTAGTCCTGAATGCATGGGTACATAATACAGTGTATTATGTACAATGTAAGTGTTGATTTTGTGGCAAACTTCCCAAAGGTGACCCAGGAATGAAAAAAAAAAGGATAGGTGGGTGTATCTATATAGTGTATATATATATTGTGATATATTCGGTGTTTCCAGAACTGCTGTTTAAAAGAAGCCATTGTATTATGAGATTGTCTTTCAATAGAATCAATAGAATAGAATAGAATTCTTTATTGGCCAAGTGTGATTGGACACACAAGGAATGTGTCTTAGGTGTATATGCTCTCAGTGTACATAAGGAGAATAAAATACATTCATCAAGAATAAAAAGATCCAACACTTAGTGATAGTCAAGGTTACTAATAAGCTATCAAATCGTACTAGGAAACAAAGACAATATAAATTGAAAGATACAAGCACATGGTTATAGCAATAAGTAGGAAGAGATAGATATTAGTAAGGAAGAGAAGAAGAATAGTAATAAATAAGCAAGAAGTCTTAATTTTTTGATCAAGATTGATTCGAAAGACTAGCCACAGTTCAGAGACGGTGGAACTACTGGCCATAAACTCTGGATTTGGAGAGAGTTTCCTCTACAAAAATCAAGATTTGGGTAGTGTAATCCAGAGGACAGTGGTTATGTGAATTACGGATTTGTTTCAACCAGGCGTGGTATTTTTCTTAACAGTTGCTGCGGCCCAAGCATTAGCCGAAGAAAGAAGAAACCAAGGTGGGGTTAGCACTGTTTCACTCCAGGCCCCAATAAGCACAAAAGTAAAACCAGGTAAAAAAAAAAAAATTGTGTTTTTCGTATGACAATTCTGTATTTTGACCTTGGGGGGCAGATCTTTGCACGCAGCTCAAAATGTGCCATTCTTATCTTTAAAAAAAAATAAAATCAGAAATCAGATGAATGAAAGTCTCCAGTGCCAGACCAGGAAAAGCACCCCCTTGTAATCTGGGAAATAACGATACCGGTGTGCGCCCTTTTAATAGCGATGTGTAATGCATGAAAATAAGCGAATTAAGATTTCCTGCAGTGAGTTAGAAAGTACGTTGAAACACAGCCATTCGTGTTGAGCATCATGTGTATGTTGAACATGAATGTGCTGTCTTTTGTGCACGGAGGTGGAGGTGTGTCTTTTGTAGGAAATGATCCCTTTTTCCTCCAAATCCATCCAATGTGCTAAAGTCCAGGGGTCCCCAAACTTGGCAGCTTTAAGACTTGTGGAGTTCAACTCCCAGAATTCTCCAGCCAGCATAGTCTTAAAGCTGCCAAGTTTGAAGACCTTTGTGCTAAACGTTTGAATTTCTCTCTCTCTCTCTCTCTCTTGCAGTGCTGGATGGTTCTCTTTTGAAATCAGAAGAAAGGCAGAGGCTCGCTCGGGAACGTCGAGAAGAGCGGGAGAAACAGCATGGTATGATCCAACTCAGTCAACTGACTTGCATTTATGTCAGTCGCGGTGTCCCAGGGTCACAAGATCCCCCTTTGAACGACGTCCTGACAAGCAACGTTAGCGGGGAAGCCAGATTCGCTGAACAGCCGCATTGCTAACTTAACAAAAGTGGCAAGGAAGGTCGTAAAATGGAGCGAAACTCGCTTAACAAATGTCTCACTTAGCTGGGCTCGGCTGTAAATATCCGAAGCCTGCATTTGGAGCAGCTGATGGACCCTTAACTGAAAAGCCGCCTGAGAATTCTCACCATGGGTGGCATGGATTCCTTTCTCTCCCTTAACAGATGTCTCACTTAGCAACAGAAATTGGGGGCTCGGTTATGGTCATAAGTCGAGCATTACCTGTATTGAATTGCGTGGATTTGTGGCTGAGGCAGCTGGTGTTGGTGCAAAGGATAGGCTTTCTGTGACGTATTTCAATTCGCAGGCATTTGTCTCCTCCTTTCCGACTTCCTAGGATGGTTTGTTAAAAGTCTTGCACACATGTGGATGTGCAAACACAGTTTTAAATGTGCAGTCTATTTGGCAAAATGTTCCTAAAGCACCTTTAATTCAAATTATGCATTGCTCGGTGCATTCCGTCTTTTGCATTTTCAAACATTTTTTTTAACGCCTTGTTAAGCTAAGAACCAGAGCAGCGTGAAGTAACAAACCGGAAGAATAGTTTTATTCCGATGTCAATATTGGTTGGAGGGGTTGCAAATTAAAGCATCTTGGGCTGAGAATGCCACTTCCATCCTTCATTGGAAGATCAGGAAGGCCCAACTAGGTAACATCATCAGTGCCAGAAGGGGGTGGGAGGAGGAAGAGGACTGTGGGTTCCTTGGTGCTCTCTGAATTTTCTTGCAGACATTTCATGACCCAATTAGGTAACATCATCAGTGCTAGAAGGAGGTGGGACTCAGTACAAAGGTTGAGGCTTCGATTTTCAACAGCGGGTTGGTGATTGTTCCCGTCGCAAAGAGGAGCTTTCGAAACACACTTGGTCTCCTTAAAGACTGACACTTCAGATCCGAGGCTAAGCGGAGCTTTGACTGATCACATGGTTCCTGCCATGTGCAGAGTGCTCTTCCCGGGTTGCCATGTTCCAGATGCCAGCAACAAATTTCTTCCCATTCCAGTGGGAGATTTGGGACTAAACTCGTGTGCTTAATTGTTGTTGTTGTTTTAAACTTCCTGCAAGTGACTCAAAGAACGCTTTTTAAGAAACCTGTTGAAATATATTTTCTCCTCTCCTGCTGGATCCTGGCTGGAGGGTAAGCAGGAGGGATGGAGCAACCCAAATGGCCCCAGGTGTCTTTTGTGAGCTAGTCTTCCCCCATTCTTTCTGTCGTTGCGACTGCAATTCTTTAGAATTGCCTCCGGCCACATTAGCAGAGAATTTCGGAAAAAAAACAATTCCATCCGTTCTGGAAAATCCCAGGTTGAGCTGAGCTGAAAATAAACACCCATGTCTGGAATCCTCTCTACTGTTGTGTCAGAGGCAGATTAATCAGAATAGAGCTGGAAGGGACCTTGGAGGTCTTCTAGTCCAACCCTCTGCTTAAGCAAGAGACTCTATACCATTTCTGACAGATGTCTGTCCAGTCTCTTCTTTAAAAAAAATCCCAGTGATGAAGCACCCACAACTTCTGAAATTTCTGATTCCCTAACCTGCAGCAACTAATATCACAGCCCATGGTAGCTAATTCTTTGTCCATAGGCCAAGCAGGCCTCTATAACGTTTAGGGGTTCATGGAAGGTTAACCAACCAACGCTTGGGCTGCTAGCAGCCCAAATATTCCCTTCAAGGGTTTAATCCCCCCTCCCCCGAAGGAGGATCGGTTTGTGAGACCAGATCCAGACAGTTTGGCTTCCTGCTTCTTCAGTTCTGCACCACTCCATTCCATGCAGAAAAGCATATTTCCTTCCTATCGCTCTGCAAAGAGAGGCACTTATCAGGACTTGCGGTTTTGGCTTGTAGTAAAAATGCATCCTTGGCGTAAAATGAGGCGCTTGATGCTTCCTCTTTTCTCTGTTTTTCCTTGACCTCAAGCAGATAAGGTGGATCCTGGCAAGGCTTGGCTCCAGATGGAGGTGGTTGAACATACAAAATCTGATCAGTGTGATATTCTCTCTCTCTGTCGCTGTCTCTCTTTGTCTCTCTTTGTCTCTCTGTTTCTCTCTTTCTGTCTCTGTCTGTCTGTCTGTCTCTATACTTCTCTCTGTGTCTCTTTGTCTCTCTCTTTTTCTTTCTGTCTCTTTCTCTTTCTCTTTGTGTTTGTCTTTCTATTTCTGTCTCTTTGTGTCTTTCTGTGTGTTTCTGTCTTTCTATTTCTGACTCTCTTTCTGTCTCTGTTTCTCTGTGTTTCTCTTTCTCTCTCTCTGATTCTATAAACCTCGGATTTTTGCAATTGCCAGCATAACACATTCCTCCCCCCTTTCTGAGTTCCCTAGTATTTCACTTTTCTGTCCTGTTTGGTGAATTTTGCAGCTGCCAAAGAAACGCAGATACTGGAGAAGGAGAAGAAAGCGAAGCTGCAGTATGAAAAGCAGATAGAAGAGAAGCAGAAGCGGCTGAAGGAGCAGAAGCTGAAAGAGCAGCAGAGAAGAGCCGCGGTGGAGCAGAAGAGGAAACAGAAGATCGAAGAGGAAAAAGTAGCGTTACAGCTTAATGTTGATATTTCTAAGGGAGGGTCAGCACCGGCCTTGTGCTTGTAGCTGGGCCAATGAATAATGACCTCGCTGTCATTATTTCCAGTGTCTCCCTGGTCCATTCTGCATTTGTATCAGTTCCCCTGACAGGTAGTCCTCGACTTAGAAGAGTTCGTTCAGTGACCATTCGGTCCTGAAAAAAGTGACTCGTGACCATTTTTTCACCCTAGCTTCCCCTAGTTTTCATCGATCCGTTCCCACTTCTGCGGCATTTCTGTGGGTGATTTTTAACTGACCACTTCAATCATTCAACATGAGCGGTGCGGTGTGGCCTAGAGGTGGAGCTCTCGCCTCACAATCAGGAGGCGGTGAGTTCGATCCTGGGTAGAGGCCGATATTTCTCTCTCTGGGCACGTTGAGAATCTAATCTGCTGAACAAAACTCCTCATTGGCGACAGGAAGGGCATCCGGCCATTAAAACACTCAGCTCCATTCAGTTGCCCAGGCTCTACCCTGCAAGGGATTACGGGGTCGTGAAAAGTAGAGGATGACTTTAATCGTTCAACAAGACCGTTTGGTGAGAGGCAGTATTGGGCAGCCTGTGGTTCTTGGTCATATTAGGTGACTAAAAGTTTCCACTGACACGACAAAAATGCAGTGGTGTGAGCAATTATTTGCCTGGCCTAGGGAAGATTTGCAGGCAGATTTGAAAGAGGGAGCCCTGTATGAGGATTTCCTGTATGTTCTCATATTTGACTTGCATCAAAGGTTGCAAGCCATATTTTCTTTCCTCGGCCAATCAGTGGCATTTCCTAAAAACTTGGTGGTTGAAAATTTCTCCATGAATTGTTTTCACTCGGGGCGCAGAAGGGAGTCCTGTAAAGCGGAAATCCATCTGATTTGTGACTGAATTAGCCTAATGCCTTTTCCCAACTATGTCAGATTTTTGTATGAGAGTCTTTGCGCTTTAGCGTTCCTTTAAAATAGAACCAATTCTGAACAATTTAAGAATTCTGGACAAATCTGCATTTGGAAATGAAATCTCTCCCCCCTCCCCCCCAATGCACCTGCTAATAATAATCTTGCCAGGCTGAGGAGAATAAATTTATATATGGAACCATCGTACGGTACTAATGCAAGAAATTATACCAGCGTTTCTCAAGCATGGCCATTTTAAGATGTTTGGACTTCCAACTCCCAGCATGGCTGGCTGGGGAATTCTGGGAGTTGAAGTCCAAACATCTTAAAATGGCCATGCCTGAGAAACACACTGAATTTACAGAAAGCACAGAAGTGGGTTTGCTAATCTGCCAAGCCCTCCTGCCACATAGCAGCTGAACATGTGCATCTTAGCACAAAATCCTGTTTATCACCAAGATTACGGCTAATCGGGGTCTCTGGTCTTCAGCTGGTCTTGCATTCCAATTAGTGACATAAAGTCCTGTAAAAGCTGGTGAATAATCAGCTCCTGGGGGGAACGGGTGTCTGATTTGCCGCAGGCAGCAATAAGTCCTTGCAAACTAATCCTCCCGACGGTTTGATCTATAGGTGCATTACGAAGCGGTGGTCCATCGAACGTTGGAACGCAGCCAGCGGTTGGATACGCGGCAGAAACGGTGGTCATGGAGTGGGTCGGTGACAGACACCAGCGGGAAGGCAGGTGAGTCCCTTCCTTGGACTCCAGGATGTTCATCTGGAATGCTCTACGATTCTGACATTAACACATTTTGAGAATGCCAGGTTGGGGAATTGGGGGGTCCTTGGCGCTCTCTGAGCTTGGTTATTTTCTTGCGGACATCCTCAATTATAGAAGGGAGTGGGATTTGTAGGGAGGAGGAAGAGGACTGTGGGGTCCTTAGCGTTCTCTGAGGTGGTTTATTTTCGTGCAGGCATTTCACTACCAAACTAGGTAACATCATCAGTGCTAGAAGGAGGGTGGGATTTGCAAACTAGCATTGATGATGCTGGATCATGAAACGTCTGCAAGAAAACCAAGCTCGGAGAGTACCAAGGATCTTTAACCTTGAGCTCCAAATATTCTCTTCTCTTGGGTTGGGGAATGCTGAGACAGAGTGTTTGGTCTTGGCACACTGGGAGGAATCGAATTCAATATTACATAGTCAAACACTCTGGAATAACAGACGCCTTTTAAACGCCAGGACAATTAACTTCCCTCCGGTTGCTAACCATTTTAAGACAACCGAGTGCCCCATCTCTTATCTCTTTCTTTGAAAGAGCTGCGATAAATTTGTGACATGAACCTATCCGTTTTTCTTCCACAGAAGCCCCAGCTGTAGCTGAAGGTGGGTTCCCTTGGAATGATCTGCCTGCTTGCCTGCTTTTATTTTAATTAATTTAACCCCCCCCCCCTCCCTCCCCCAAAGCATCCTTTGCTTTGAGAATTTCGGAATGGGCAATTTTAGAAGAAGTTTGCTGCTGCTGCTACTATTCTCAAAGCAAAACTGCTTTTCTGCAATGCTCAGGTGTTCAGTTTGCCCCAGAGACATTCTGGGGATCTGACCTCTGACCTTTCTATGTCGATGGCTGGTTTAATCCAGGGATGTATTTGTCTTTAAATTTTTTGCACGGTGTCATGTTTAAGAACTCCTGCTGTCCTTGTGCTGTGACGCTTGTTAACCTGTTTACCTGTCCTAGAAAGATAATTGTACACAATTTTAAAGGATAATTTTATACCAACAGGCATGCCTTTCAGTTCTTTTGATAATCAGGCAATCTGCTCTTCCAAAGAAAAAAATTCTCCTTTTCTATCCTTTCTCTATAAACTCTATTCCAGGAAACCTTCAGGCTTCTAATCCTAATTAATGCTAGATCCTAATTAACACAGCTACAGGCAGTCCTTGACTTGAGATCAGAATTTCTGTTGTAAATTGGTATGGTCATAAGTCGAGTCATGGCCAGACCTGACTTTGTCACCCTTTTTAACCATGGCTAGAAGCAAGTTAACCACAACTGTTACGCAGATGTGACAGTCGAGCAAATCCAACTTCCCCGATGGACATTTTGTTTTGATAGAAACGGGGGCGGGGGGGGGGGAGATTTGCAAAACACAAGTGATGGCAGGATGTAGCAGCCAGTTGCAAATATAAACATCCAAACTGCGATCGCGGTGCAACGGTCATAAGCACGAGACCGCAAAGCGCTTTTTTCCTGAGGCTGCCATAACTTTGAGCCGACATTAAGCAAACGATCATAAGTCAAGGACTACCTGTAATGCTTGTGGGCAAGGGATTGTCTAAAATACTTAGCAATACTAAGTTACTTGCCTCTGATCTAGCCTGTGATTCCTGCTAGGAACATTTAATAAAATGCTGTAAAATGGGAGAGACTTCTGTGTGTTAAAAAGACATTCATCACAATTTAAAGACATTCAGAAGCATTCCTAGATCTGTGGGTCTCCCTGTCTGTCTGTCACCTACCCATGCATCCATCTATCATCCATCTACTTGTCTCCTGGCCAAGAAGGTGCTGTCAGAATACTAAAATTATCATTTGTTCCTTCAGCCAGCAAGCGCTCTGCGTCGGCGCTGAACCTCAAACAGCCTGAAACGGCCCTCCACAAACGTCTCTCGTCCTCCGCAGCACTTCTCAATTCTCCCAGCGTAGGTAAGGAGTGGACTCCCAAGACCCACCGTCCTTCCTTCCAAGCCGCGGGACCTCCTAAAAGTTACTCTCTAAATCCCTTCTGCCCCTTTTGTTAATCCAGTGAGCTCTCACGGCAATGGTGAAATCTTAACTTTTTTTACTACTGGTTCTGTGGGCGTGGTGTGGCTTGGTGGGCGTGGCAGGGGAAGGATACTGCAAAAAGCCGAAGAGCCAGCGATTCACTTAACAAACCCGGCAAGAAAAGTCGTAAAAACGGGGCAAAGCTCGCTTAGCAAATGTCTCGCTTAGTGACATGGGCTCGGTTGCAGTCGCATGTCGAGGACTATCTGTATTGGAGAAATTGGTCTGGCGCAATTGGTCTGCTTTGTCCAGTCAAAGCACCTCAACTGTACATTAGTAAAGAAGAGATTTTTTTTATCAACCCCATGGCCCATGGTGCTGCATCAAATCTTCGAGCGAGCCCACTTTTTATGGGCTGAGCTCAATGGGTTTGCCTAATATGTCGGCTGGCGACACCCAGGGGGAGGGCCTTCTCTGTGGGAGCCCCAGCCCTGTGGAATGAACTGCCCCCCGAAATACGAAAGATTTCCGACTTCCGGGTGTTTCGCTGCGCTCTGAAGACCCTGTTGTTCCGCCAGGCAGGGCTATTAACATAACGTTTTAAATTGGGGTATTTTAAATTTCTGGGATTTTAATTGGAGCCTAATTATTTAATGATTTTAAATTTTAAATTGTTGTTGTGTTTTTGTGTTTTTAAATAGGCTGTACACCGCCCTGAGTCCTTCGGGAGAAGGGCGGTATAGAAATAAAATTATTTATTTATTTATTTATTTTATTTTAATATAAACCTAGGAATTAACTGCTCTCTGGATTAATTAAAGGGAGTTCAGTTTCTGCATCTTAGTTGTGCCCAGCCTGGTTTAAAAATTATTCCATGAAATTGTTCAAATTTTCCTTAGATCTCAATTTGGTTTCTTCTAATTTTTTTTTTTTTTTAAATTAAGCTCTTTTACCAATCGTCAAGAAGAAAATAGGCCTGGTTTTAATAGAGAAGCACGCATTTGGGCCTGGTGGTCTCATCACTGTGGGGTCATCGGGACTCTTAATTCCCATTGAGCAGAGGGATTAATGTGTCTCTGTCCTAAAGAATCTCCTTCCTTGATACCGCCTGATTGATATTTGCCAAGCTAACGATTCATATAGATAGATGATAGATGGATGGATGGATACAGATACAGATACAGATACAGATACAGATACAGATACAGATACAGATACAGATACAGATACAGATACAGATACAGATACAGATACAGATACAGATACAGATACAGATACAGATATAGATATATAGCTTCTAAACTGAAAGTAGGGGCCCGATGATGACAAGTTAGAGAGCTTGTCGAAACGTTGCCAAAAAGAAAACTTTTAAAGTGTTGGTTAAGATTTTAGCCAGAGTCTCAAAAGACCTTGCAAAGTGTTTTGTTGGGATTTTGGAGGATTTTAAGGTGGAATTTTAGCCAGGATTTTAAGTATTTCAATTAACAGACTTTTAATGACGCGGGAAAACACCCGAGATTTTAACTTTTTATATAGGTATATAGATATATATATATCTGCTCGCAACAGAATACCTTATGCCACCAGGCTTGAAATTTTGGGCTTAGACAATTTAGAACTACGCCGCCTTTGGTCTGACCTAAGCGTAGTACATAAAATTATCGGCTACAACGTCCTACCTGTCAATGATTTCTTCAGCTTCAACCACAACAATACACGAGCACACAATAGATACAAATTTAAAGTGAACCGCTCAAAACTCAATTGCAGAAAATACGAGTTCAGCAACAGAGTGGTCAACGCCTGGAATGTACTACCTGACTCTGTGGTTTCTTCCCCCAACCCCCAAAACTTTAACCTTAAACTGTCTACTGTTGACTTCACCCCCTTCCTAAGAGGTCTGTAAGGGGGCGTGCATAAGTGCACCAGCGTGCCTTCCGTCCCTGTCCTACTGTCCCCATTTATTCGTATCTATTTCCTGTATTCATAATCATGTTTATACTTACTTAGATATGTTATCTTATACATGTTTGACAAATAAATAAAAAAAATTTTTCTTTGCAGGAACAGCTAAAAGGAGTTCATCCCTAAACAGGCTGAATAACAAAAGTTCTGTGAGTTCTGAGCAAGGGCTAGCCAACGCTTCGCAAGGAGAGCAGAAAGGTGCAGCAAACCAGCATTTTGAGATAAAAATTATTTTGATTTAACGAGAATTCTTTCATTGATCAAACGTCTCGCTTAACGACAGAAATGTTGGGCTTGTGGTTGTAAGTCGAGGACTACCTGTATATAAATAGGAGGGTCATCAAAATAAATGCAAACTCTGCAGGAACCTTTGCTTCCAGAGGAAGGGTTAATCCAGAGTTCAGTTTGGGCCATCTTAGTTGTGCCCAACCTGCACAAGTGGCTTAAAAATTATTCTGTAAAACCGTGCAAACTTTCCTTAGATCTCATTTGGGTTTCTACTAATTTTTGTTTTCATTAAGCTCCTTTACAAATCATTACATGGTTGTAATACAAAAGCATGCATTCTGGGCTAAAATGAGCCACAGTGGCACAGTGGTTAGAGTGCAGTACTGCAGGCTACTTCTGCTGATTTCCGGCTGCCTGCAATTTGGCAGCTCAAATCTCACCAGGCTCAAGGTTGACTCAGCCTTCCGTCCTTCTGAGATCGGTAAAACGAGGACCCAGATTGTTGGGAGCAATAAGCTGACTCCGTAAACCATTTAGAGAGGGATGTAAAAGCATCGTGAAGTGGTATATTTGGGCCTGGTGGTCTCATCACTGCACCTGTGCTCTGGGTTTCACTTGAGTTGAAGTTTGTGGTTTGCCTTAAACCCGGATTTCTCAACCTTGGCAACTTTTAGACATGTGGACTTCAATTCCCAAAATTCACATGTTCAAAATCCATAAGTTTGGGATGTGTTTATGACAGTTTCATTGTCACAAGTTCATGTAATCGCCATTGGTGACTTTCCCAGCCAGCTTCTGACAAGCAGAATCCATGCGGGAAACCAAGTTTTCTTAAGGACCACATGATTCACTTTTAACAACTGCGGTGAATCGCTAAACATCTGGGTAGATAAAGGTCATAAAACAGAACAAAACTCTCTTTAACAACTACCCTACTTAGCAACAGAGATTTTGGGCTAAAATTTTGGTCATAAATCAAGGATTTCCTATATTGTAAGACCGTTGATTTAAATTAGTCTTTATTCCGCTCTTGATACTTGAGGATAACCAATCCAAGAAGTAAATACTGGGTGCGTTTCTTTCAAACTTGTAGTGGGCGAGCAGAACAAGTAGGTTGTAAGGCTGGATTGTTGCTGTCATTCGGTCTGACGAAAAGATGCTTTTGATGATCTCCTGAAATTGTGAACATCCAAGTCAGCCTGAGCCGCAGTTTGAAAATAATCCGTGTGTTTTGGGCTCTAGGAGAACCAGAGAAGAAGCGGAGTTCATCGCTGAGCAGAGTGAGCAATAAACTTCCCGAAATAGAAAACGTGCAGAAAGAAGAAAAAGCAGGTAGCTAAGAATTGACTCAGTCAGTGATTTCAAAAAATTGTTGCAAACTGCCCTTGTTATTCGTGAGCAACTTCTGTTCCAAGGGTTGATTGTTCTCACTGTCAGAAAATTTCTTCTTGATTCCAGATTGAATCTCTCCTTGATAAGTTTCCATCTATTGTTCCTTGTCTGGCACTGCCTTTTAATTCTCTTTTTTTCCTTTTTAATAAGGAAATTTATTTATAATAAGAAAAAATATTATTTTAATAATAATAGTTTTTATCCCAGAGCTATAATTGCACTCAACAATGAACTAAAGGGCCACCATCAGTGAGCTGTTGGACAGCATTACTTGGTCTGTTGTGTGGATGTTTGGGTGGTTTAGGGGTGGGGAATTTGTGGTGGGGGGGGTGTTTGGGGATTGTTATGTGTGTTGGACCTGGTCTTTGAGTGTTATGTGAATTTTGTTGTACGGGCATACTGTGTATACACGCACGATGACAAGTTCTACTGAATAAGACCTTGTGCCTCGTAGGCAGCTCTTGGCAAGGGTGCTGTTCTTTGCAGTACCTAATTTTACTTATTTTGATCCCGCCTTTATTCTTTTGATAAACAAAAGGCAGCAAACACAAGTAGTACTCTATCCTCCTCCTCTTTACCCCACAACGACAACCTTGTGAGGTGGATTGGACAGAGAGACCAGGTTAGTCTCTTGGTTTCGAGAAATCAGAAATCTGGTCGCGCTTTTTCTGACTAACTGGGTTAGTTGTTAAGGCGCTATCTGACTTCTGATTTTGGCAAGCGAGTGTAGGCTTCAGCAGACTGGTCTTAGCTCTGGAATTTGGGTCCTATTTTTATTGATTTATTAAACTTGTGTCTCGTGATGAGACACGTCCTAAGCCTTCTCCCTGGTGTGGACAGCCTTTCATCCAAAAGTGTCCTCCATCTTGCTCTCCTTGGAGACTCCTTGTTGACTCCTACTTCGTTGCTTCCCGTCCTGCAGCTCGCCGTTTGGCCAGCCCCTTGGAGAACACCTCCGTCAGTCGCCTGCTCGCCCCCACCCAGGCCTCTCTAGCCAGGAGTAAGAGCGCAGCCACCTTGTCCGCTGAGGGCAAAGATCCCGCAGGTAACAGCCCGGAGCCATCCAGTATGGCAGGGCTGCTGGGGTTGTTTAGGAGTGGAACCAGATGGGATCTACTGATCTATTCTAACCTTGCCTTTGTCAACTTGCAAAGCATCCCCAGCCTGCTCTCGAGTTGCCGTAGGCCGTGGGGGGATGGGAAACCAGCGAAACTGCACAGTAGCCCAAAACAGATGCACATTCCACACTTATCTCTCTCAAGGCTGTATCCCAGGGTTACCTGCAGCAGCCGGAGGGGAGTGACCTCTACAACCTGCGAAATTGCTCTGTTGGCGAATGTGATTGATGACACGCCCTGGGGGGAGGGGGAAACAGGGTCATCATTGGAGTGTAAATTACGTAGGGCCAGAGCTGGCCGACATGAAGCTACTAATAAATAACTGGATTTATTTTGAAGCTTGGCTCCGAGACTCGTGATTTAATTAGGGCATCCATCGGAGCCCCCAAAGCCTTGTTGGGTGTTTTGCAACCAGTAGGAATGGGGACGGAATCAGTTCTGCCCCCTCCCCCAGATATCAAATCTCCTGAATTTGCCCCATCAGGAGCTTTGAAGATTTGAGGCAGATTTGCGGGGTGGAGGGGTGTGTCTGCTTTCTACCTGGAGATGCCTTCAAGAGCAGCCAACTTGAAATACTTTTTTACACGTGCCTGTAAAGACTTTAAATCAAGCGTGGCAACGAAAGCCATTTTATGGCCTATCAGCTTCTTGACTTGATGGATTCTGTGGGGTCCTTGTTGCTCTCTTAGCTTGGTGGGTTTACTTGCAGATGTTTCATGACCCAACTTGGTAACATCATCAGTGGTAGAAGGGAGTGGAGTTTGCAGAGGAGGAGGAGGACTGTGTTGTCCTTGGTGCTCTGAGTTTGGTGGTTCTGTTGCAGACGTCTCATGACCTAAGTAGGTAACATCAGTGCTAGAAGGGGTTCTAGCACTGATGGTGTTTTACCTAATTGGGTCATGAAACATCTGGAAAAAAAAAAACCCACCAAACTCAGAGAGCACCAAGGACTCCACAGTCCTCTTAAGGCTTAAGAAGAAATTTTTAAATGTTTTAATTGGTTTGTGATTTTTAACTTTTGGGCCAAATTTATATATGTTTTAATTGTTTTTAATATTTGTATTTCATGTTCTTAATTCTGGCTGTACACCGCCCTGAGTCCTCAGGGAGAAGGGTGGTATATAAATTGGAAATAAAATAAAAAATAAAATAAAATCAGCAAAAAAAAAAAAAAACCACTAAACTCAAAGAGCACCAAGGACTCCACGGCTCAATCCTGAGCTGCAAATATTCTCGGCTGTTGATAGATTCTCCCCTCTGTCCTCGTTCAGCTTCCACCACCTTCCCAGCCCACCTCCCCAAAGTGCCATTACGTAGTCGCAGCACAGATCGATTGAAGGGGGCTGCTTCCTCCTCGGAACACGTCTCCTCGGAATCTGCACAGGTAAGTCCACCTTTTGAGTGGCCGGCTGCTGATTTCAGCTTCAGTGATAGCACCAGGACGAGCCCCACGGATAATGGAGACTCCCCCCCACCCCCCAATTCTTTTGATAGGATGGCTTCAGTTATTCCCCCTGCTTTTGCTGTGTAGCACTTGTAGTGATGAGATAAAGGGTACAATTAAAGTATTAAAGGGGGGAGTCTTGCTTGTAACATTTTTGGCATTGACGTGGTGGCTTGAATGATGACTATTGCAGAGGTTTAAAAAGCCATATTCTACCTCTTAAAAAGGACGTGGTGGCTCAGTGGCTAAGACGTTGAGCTTGTTGATCAAAAGGTCGGTGGTTCAGCAGTTCGAATCCCTAGTGCCACGTATTGGGATGAGCTCCCGTTACTTCTCCCAGCTTCTGCCAACCTAGCCATTCAAAAGCACGTAAGAAATGCAAGTAGAAAAAAATAGGGACCACCTTTGGTGGGAAGGGAACAGCGTTCCGTGCGCCTTTGGCATTGAGTCATGCCGACCACATGACCACGGAGACGTCTTCGGACAGCGCTGGCTCTTTGGCTTTGAAACGGAGATGAGCACCGCCCCCCTAGAGTCAGGAACGACTAGCACGTATGTGCGAGGGGAACCTTTACCTTACCTCTTTTGAAACCAAGATTCACTGACAATCCTTCAGTTTCTGACCAGCTTTTCTGCAATTCAATGTATTTTTCAGATAGTCTAGAACTCGTATCTCTCCTTCGCCCCCCTATAAATGTGAATTAAAAGAGCGGGATCCCATTTTTCACCATGTCAGATGTGGAGATGTTTCTATCCAACAGAGTGGAATTTATTCTGTTTTATTTATTCGTTAGCTGAAGCTCTGCAGTGTCTCTCTCAAGAGAAAACCGGTGATGTGACAGCATCTCTCTCTCTCTTTCTCTCTCTCTCTCTCTTTTCTTTTCCAAGAAACCTGAGCCAGCAAAGCAGTCCCCGTCTTCCACAGGGAGGAGAGCTCCTTCACCTTCTCTGCCCAGCTCTAGGCGCTCGGTCTCGCCCGGGAACGTGGGGAAATTCCCTCCTTCTCCAGCAACAATAAGGTTTCTATCCCATTCGGAATCTCTGCTTTTCCTCCATTGTGCTCAGGATAAAACCAGTCAGTCAGTCAGAATAGAGCTGGAAGGGATCTTAGAGGTCTTCTAGTCCAGCCCCTCCTCAAGCCGGAGACCCTAGAACATTCCAGACAAATGGAAAACCTCCAGTGATGGAGCACCCATAACTTCTGAAGGCAAAAGCCGCTGCACTGGTCAATTGTCCCCACTGTCAGGAAGCTTCTCCTTAATTCTTGCACCTACTTGGTCCTCCTGAGGAACCCCAAGAGATTTTCAAGAAACCTATTCAAGAAACCAATTTTTTTCCTCTTGATTTCATGTTCCCTCCCTAAAGACAGAAGGACTTTAGAGGTCTATGGAGATTCTCAGTCCTTCAGGTCACGGTTGTCCCAAAGGTGCTTTTTCAAGAGGCAACTGGACTTCCTGTTTTTTCTTCGAAGACGTTTTGCTTCTCATCCAAGAACCTTCTTCAGCTCTGACTGGAATGGAAGGCTCCACACCCATTTGCACCACTCAGGTGATCCTGAGGACACAGACAAACCTCCAAGCAGCCTCAACGACCGTCTAAAACAGCGGTCACCAACTGGTAGTCCGTGGACCACTGGTGGTCCGGGAGAAAATTTTGGTGGTCCACAGAAAAATTATTTGCATTTTTTTTATATTTCACTAAATACTATTTATCGTTTTCAAAAAATGCATATTAGTGGTCCGTGGGATTTAAAATTAAGAATTTAGTGGTCCCTGAGGTCCGAAAGGTTGGTGGCCCCTGGTCTAAAAGGATCCAAATGACCATCTGTCTGCAAGGAGTATAAATCCTTCCTTTCCCAACCATCCACTCAGAGCTGAAGAAGCTTCTTGGATGAGAAGAAAAACATCTTCAAAGAAAAAATAAGAAAGTCCAGTTGCCTCTTGAAAAAACACCTTTAGAAACCAGGTAGGTCTGACGGACACGGCTGGCATCCGAAGAGCGCTGGACCTCTGCTCTTCAGCTGAATTCCTGCAGAAGGTTGGGCAAGGGACAACAGCAGATTACCTGTGTCCTCAGGGTCATCTGAGTGTCACAAATGGGTGTGGAGCCTTCTGGGAACTGTTGAAAGACCCAACACAGTCTACAACACAATCCTTTCAACAGTTCCCATTTGCACTATTCAGGGGACCCTGCGATAAACCTCCAAGTGGCCTCAATGACCCTCTAAAAAGATGCAAATGACCAGCTGTCTGCAAGGAGTATAAATCCTTCCTTTCCCAACTATCCACTCAGAGCTGAAGAAGCTTCTTGGATGAGAAGCGAAACGTCTTCGAAGAAAAAAACAAAGTCCAGTATCTACGAAGGCCGTTTATGAAGGGTCAAGCATTGGGTCAATGCATTCTTTGGCCTTTCAAGCCCCTCCTAATCACTCCCCATCTCTCGGCAGACGCAGGCCGCAGCCGTCTTCCCTGAATGTCTCGCGGCAGCGGCCATCCTCACCCATGGCGGCCTCTAAACCTGCCCCGATTCAGCGCCCGCCCCTCACCCCGAACGTCCTCGGCGTCACCAAAAAGAAGAGCGAGACGGAGAGCAGCGCAGCCCCTCAGGAGCAGGGAGCCACCGGGGCTCCCTCGGAGAAAGAATTGCCCGCAGGGCCGTCTAAAGCCAAAGAAGGTAAAAAAAGAACTCTTAATATTCTCAACACCCGTGTTACTAGCAATAGCATTTAGACCTCTATACTGCTTCACAGCCACATCTCTTAAGCGGTTTACAGAGTCAGCCCAGGGTCTTTCTTTGAGGGAGGCGGGTGGTTTAGAAAAGTGAAATGCAGTGTGTATAAAAATTGATGTTTTTTAAAAAAATAAATCAGATTTTTTAATTTAAATCAGATTTTTTTTAAATCAAATTTAATGCTTTTGGAGTAAAAATCTATCTAAAGATAGTTTTCTATTTAAGGTACATTCATAATTTAGTTTATTCAGAATGAGATGGAGCTTAGTTATGTAGCATGGGGCTTTATATATTCTGCAATATTGGGGCTGTCGCTGAGTCAACAGTGGGTCAGAGGAGGAGCTGCTGCGGGACAGAGATGACAGTTGCTCTTTAAAAATTATGATGTAAATCGACTTGATTTAAATCAAATCCATCCTGGTGAAATGTAAAACAAATAAGTAAATATACATTTCTTTTTAAGGATGACATGCCCCCCCCCTCCCTGGTCACCATTTCTGAATCTGTCTTAGTACCGGTCTGTTTCCCATGTTGTGCTCAATAATAGAGCCGTGTTTCTCAGCTTTGGCCACGTGGACTTCAACTCCCAGAATTCCCCAGCTGGGGTTGCCTGGACTCCATAGTGGAAAATATAAAATTGAAAATGAATACAGCAATAGAGAGGGATGAAGGAAGGAGAAGAGAGATGGACGAAGGAAGGAGAGAGAGGGAGGAAGGACGGGAAGGGAAATTAGAGTAGAGGGAGGGTAAGAGAGGGAGGAAGAGAGGAGGAGGAGGAGAAAGGAAGGGGAAGTAGGGAGGAAAAGAAGAGGAGAAGAGAAAGTAAGAAGGAAAGAAAAGAGAGAAGTGGTAAGTTTGAGGAGAAAGATTGCTGTACAATAAAAAAAAGATGAAATGGAAGAAAGGCAACCCCGAACAAATATAAAGATATTAAGATAAAAGAATGAATTGTTTAAAGAATAAAAGAGAACAAATATGAATAAATAGCAATAATTAGAATTTAAGGGCAAGCAAGCATTGAAACATAGAGACGTGATAAAAGAAAAGGGGAAAAAAAGATTTTTGCAAAAACTGTAATTGAATAAAATATTTGAATTTGATTAATTGTATAAGATAAGATATGGCCAATACTCTGTTCAAAAAAAAAATGTGGGGGAGGGGGGGAACCAATAAAACTTGTTTTAAAAAAAAAACAGAATTCCCCAGCTGGCATCATCCAACCCCCCTCCCCATCCTTTACCCCTCCCGTCCTGAAAAGGAGGCACTCCCCCCCCCCACTTCCCTGGGGAAGCTCACACCAAAAAGGGTCTAATCCAGGCCACCCTTGGCAGCATCCTTTCTCCAAGAGCTCCAGGTGAATCGGTGGCTCAGCCAGGGCCACGTGCATGCGGCGAGAGGTTGCTCCCCCTGCCCTACAGGGAGTCCTCGACTTACAACGGTTCATTCAGTGGCCATTCAAAGTTACAATGGCACTTAGGATCGTTTTTCACCCTTATGGCCATGGCAGCATTCCCGCGGTCGCATGATTTATATTCGGATGCTTGACAGCTGACTCACACTTATGACAGTCGCCGTGTCCTGAGGTCACATGGTCCCCCGTTTGCAACCTTCCGACAAGCAAAGTCGATGGGGAAGCCAGATTCACTTAACAACCATGTTACTAGCTAGAGCACTTAGACTTATATACTGCTTCACAGCCATCTCTTAAGCGGTTTACAGAGTCAGCCTGTGGCCCCCAACAATCTGGGTCCTCATTTTAACGTCCTCAGAAGGACGGAAGGGTAAGTCCTCCTTGAGCCAGTCAGGATCGAACTGCTGGCAGTGGGCAGAGTTAGCAATAGCACTTAGACTTATATACCATTTCACAGGGCTTTACAGCCCTCTCTAAGCAGTTTACATAGTCAGCCTGTTGCCCCCAACAATCTGGGTCCTCATTTTAATGACCTCAGATGGACGGAAGGCTGAGTTCACCTGGAGCCAGTCAGGATCGAGCTCCTGGCAGTGGGCAGAGTTAGCATTAGCAATGGCATTTAGACTTATATACTGCTTCACACTGCTTTACATCCGTCTCTAAGCAGCTTACAATGTCAGCACCTTGCCCCCAACAGTCTGGGTCCTCATTTTACCAATCTCGGAAGGACGGAAGGCTGAGTCCACCTTGAGCCAGTCAGGATCGAACTCCAGACAGTGGGCAGAGTTAGCCTGAAGTACTGCATTCTAACCACTGTGCCACCACGGCTCTGATTAACTTAACAACTGCAGGGATTCACGTAACCTTTGCGGCCAACAAGGTTGTAAACCGGGACAAAACTCACTTAACAAACATCTAACTTGGCGATAGAAATTTTGGACTCAAGTTTGGTCGTTAAGCCGAGGACTAACTATCGCTTTAAGCAGGCCCCGGGATCCCTTCCTAGCTGCTGGGTCCCGCTCGTCCTCCCCTTAGCGCTCGTAGGTCTAGCCCCGTAGAGCGAGCTAAGCGTTAAACAGGCCCGTGGGCAGCCTGAGCAGCCCCTGGCTTCAGCCCCCCCGTGTTTTCCTTTGCAGAGTCACCGGCCTCCTTCACCTTCCTTCCTGAATTGCCACCTTGCGTCTTCAGTCCCTCGTCTCCTGCCGTGCCGTCCTTCTGCTCTCACGATGTCCCGACGGCCTCCTCTCTCGGCAGAAGGATGCTATTCGGCTACGATCCCATGTCGCGCCTGGGGGTCTCCTCTCACTCCCTGAACGGCGCCAACCCCAGCCCTTCCCGGGCTAACTTCCCGGGCCAGGGGTCTTCCCCCTGCATCTTCCCGCCTTGCGTTCCTAGCACGCCGAACTCAGGGAGTCCCGTGTCTGCCAAGGGCTCCCCCCCTAATTTTGTGATAGAAGCCAACAGGCACGGCGACGCAGGCAGACTCAGCCCCCTCCATTGCATTAGCTTCCCGTATCCACGCCAGCCCGGCTCGCACTACCGACTACCGGCTACCCCTCCTTTCTGCCGGAGGAATCTCTCCCAGCGGCCCATGACGGTGACCACCGACCCCTACGTCCTGAATAAGCTGCTGCACACTTTCCAGACCATGCGGTGCAGCGTGGATAACATCAGCCAGGAGCTCAGGGTGCTAAACACTCACCTGGCCAACCTCTCCTACCACTTTGGCGCCCCGCCCATCCCAGACTATTCTTCCGCGAATGAGCAGGACGACTCGGATTAAGCCAAACCGAAGGCTTAGCTGCTTGCCAGTTCAGGCTCCATTTAGGCCCAGGGTAATAATAATTCTGCTTTGAAGGCAGAAACTTCAGAGGGGTTTTTTTCCCCACACCCATTCCCCTGTCCTCAGCCCACAGCTTCACCCTAGACCTACAGGTGACTAAAGTAACACTTCACCCCTCCATTAATCCCTGCCCTTCTCTTCATCTGCAGAAAATGAGGCAGTGGGAAAGACCGAGCTAAAAGGAGCATCTCCCTATTTAGATATTTATCTATTTATTTATTTATTGGAGTATCTCCGCTCTCTCTCTTTTTTTTTGCAATAAACGGTCTCTTGCAATATAGTAGAGCAGTCATTTTTATTTTAAAGATAAACCAACACCAGGGTACATCAATATTAAACCCCTCGGGGTGATCTTTTATTTATCTCGAGCAAAACCTGGAGGATTTTAGAATCGTTGCAGTCCTCGTGGGGGCATTCGTACTTTTCCACCAAACGCTTATTAATTTGTCCTGTGTTTGTATGCGTGTTCGCTTGGGTTAATTTGTATTCGGGGTCAAGGAAGAAAAAGAGCATCACACGAAGCCGTGTTTATTGCTTCAAATCTGTAAAGAATGGATGAATGAATGAATGAATGAATGAATGGGGAGGTCTTTTAATTGAGGATGTGGAATTGTATTTATTTATTTATTGCCACAGAGAGGGAGAGAGAGAGACTGGTTTAGGGAGGGCCAGCTGGGGAATTCTGGGAGTTAAAAGTCCACAAGACTTAAAAGTTGCCAAGGTTGGACACACCCCTGCTTTAGAGCTATTAAAAAGGCAGATCGTTGAAGAAGAACGGGAAATCGGTGGCCAGAGGAGAATGCCGACCAAATCAAGAAGGCCTTATCACAAGCACAAATGTTGACTTCCCTCTGGATTGTTTTGTGATTCAGGAACCTCCTCGCCCCAAAATAGAACAAAGTTTAGGGCAGGGGTCGGCAACCTTAAACAGTCAAAGAGCCACAAAGGTCCTAACCGGAAGCCCCCCATTCAATTCTGGAGCTGACAGGAAGTCCGGTTCCCCCACCATAGAGTCTCCTCCTAGCACGGCGTCCTTTTTCCTCTACCTGTCCTAACCGAAAGCCCTATCAACTGTGGAGCCGACGGGCGACAAGGAGCCACAGCAGAGGGATGAAAGAGCCACATGCGGCTCCAGAGCCACAGGTTGCTGACCTCTGGTTTAGGGTATTATAGCGAGGGGTCCTTGTCTTGCAGACGTTTCATGACCCAACTAGGTAACATCATCAGTGCTAGCAAGGAGGGGGGTTTGCTGTCAGTTTATATATTCTGGGGTCTTGCCTGTTTCTGTGAGTTTGGGTAGTGTTAGAGATTCTTTCGTTGGGCTGTTCACTGATGGCTTTTTGGCAGTTCCTTGATTGGGGGATTGTTTACTTGATCGTTGGTCTGAAGTTGACCTTGATCTATGCCGATGGGATTGCTGATTACCGATGGACAGGCAAGAGCCTGGTGGCGCAGCAGACTAATAGCCTGTTATTAACATTCAGCTGCCTGCAATTACTGCAGGTTCGAATCTCGCCAGGCTCAAGGTTGGCTCAGCCTTCCATCCTTTCTAAGGTAGGTGAAATGAGGACCCAGTTTGTGGGGGCAATAAGCTGACTTTGTATAAAAAATATACAAAAGTATGAAGGTTATTGCTTAACGCACTGTAAGCCGCCCTGAGTCTCCGGAGAAGGGCAGCATATAAATCAAATTAAAAAAAAAAAAAAAAGACACCAGAATATAAACTGACAGCAAACAACACTCCTTACTAGCACTGATGATGATGATCCCTAGTTGGGTCATGAAACGTCTGCAAGAAAACCACCAAGCTCAGAAAGGACCCCATAGTCTTCCTCCTCCTCCCTGCAAACCTCCCTTCCTCCTAATGTCAGCGTTCCAGAAAAAAAACCCAACTCCAAGTAAAAACTCTGAAGCAAGCATTTTTCAAAGTTCTATTTACTAGAATAGGTAAACTGGGAAAACGCGAATCTGAGAGGTCCGGGTTTTCCCTCAGTAAATCAAAATCCCCAAAACCATCCCCTTCACTCCTCAGCCGATCACATGTTCCATCCGCCCCATCTCGAGACAGCACTCCGGCCACTCCTTCTCCAGATGCAGGATCGCCCTGACCTTGACCGACAGGAAGAATGCTATTATGTCTAAAGACAACCCCTCTACTAAATCCGCCTCTCCTACTTTCCCACACATGAGAAGCTTCCATACTAATATGGCTTCCAAGACTGACAGGCGTCTCCCCCCTGCAGGAAAAAACACATCCTGAAAAATAAAACAGACAAAACAGAAAAGAAGGGGTTAACGCCTTGTACATAAAACCTCTTAACCCCCTCTCCTCCCTCCAGGAGGACCCTTTGGTTTCTCAGGGAATTTATCATGGAATTGCTTTACTAGAGTATCAGCATTCACATCCCAACTTTTCACCCAAGTAGCTTCAGACAACAGGTACCCTTTCCAGTGCACCAAATACTGTAACCGACCCCTGTCTAGTCTGATGATGTTACCTAATTGGGTCTTGAAACGTCTACAAGGAAACAAGCAAGCTCAGAGAGCACCAGGGACCCCCTCCCTTCGGCCCTGAGCTACAAATATTCTCCTTTAAAGGTATTATAGTGGCTGTCCAAAGGATTTTCTCAGGTGTCCCAAGTCAACCGTCGGTTGTGATCGAAAGAGATGTCCAACTCACTCACTGCTTTTGGTTCCTTTCTTTAAACAATACGATACGTTGCCCAATTTGGGGATTTAGACTCCCCACCGATCAAGCTGCCTGGGGAATTCTGGGAGTTGAAGTCCACCCATCTCAAAGCAGCCAGGGTTGAGAAAAACTGCCATAGAACAGCGGTCACCAACTGGTGGTCCGTGAGAAAATTTGGGTGGTCCGCAGAAAAGTTATTTGCATTTTTTATATTGCACTAAATCAGGGGTCCTCAAACTACGGCCCCTGGGACGGATACGTGCAATGGTATCTCTTATTTACCAGATACAAGTGGCAAAACTCTTCCAGGGACCACAACCGCTGAAGAAGCAGCAAAGATCTTGGCAGAGAAACGCCGCCTTGCCCGGGAACAGCGAGAGCGCGAAGACCAGGAAAAGCTTCAAAGAGAAGAGGAAGAAAGGTAAGCAAGAGAGGGTTTCCGTCGTCGCAAAAGGGTGCATCTACCCACCCAGAAAGGTTTTAAATCAAAGTTTTTCTAGGGAGATTTAGCAAACAGCACCCTTTGAACCCAATTCCTGATCACCTGGGATAAGAATCTAAGAGACTAGACAAAGATAATTGAATAAAATAGAAAGGTCCTTCTTTTGCTCCCTTGCAGGTCCTTAACCTTTGGAAATTCTAAATGGCTTATCAATTAAATCTCAGAAATTGCCTCCTTTCTTTAAAAAGAAGCATTCTCTTCTTTGGACTGCTGGCTGGTTGGTTGGTTGGGTTGACTGGTTGGTAGGGTGGGTGGGTGGGTTGATTTGTTGGTATGTTGGGTGGGTGGGTTGACTGGTTGAGTGGGTGTATTAACAGGTTGGTAGGTAGGTTGGTTGGTTGGGTTGATTTGTTAGTTGGGTTGACAGGTTAGGTAGGTTGGTTGGTAGGGTTGACAGGTTGGTAGGTAAGTTGGGCGGGTTGACTGGGTGGGTTGACTGGGTGGGTGGGTTAACAGGTTGGTGGGGTAGGTTGGTTGGATGGATTGATTTGTTGGTTGGGTTGACTTAAGTAGGTTGGGTGGGTGGGTGGGTGGGTTGACTGGTTGGGTAGATGGGTGGGTTGGTTGGTTGGGTTGACTGCTTGGTAGATTGGTTGATTGTTTGTTGGGTTGACTGCTTAGTAGATTGGTTAGGTTTACTGGTTGGTTGGTTGGTTGGTTGGTTGGTTGGTTGGTTGGTTGATTTAACATATGACAACATACCCCAAAAGCCTGGGCAGTGAACCACATCCAAATCTACAATTAAAACAGTGAAAAACATGAAACAAAAGGCAGCAGCCCAGATTCAAAACAACCCTAACCATAAAAACACAACAGGGACTCCACCAACACACCAAGCCCAGGCCTGGGAATAGGAGGTCTCGGTGCTGCCGACGGAGTTGCCAGGCGTTTGCAAACCAGGTTGCACGAGGCTGGCCGGCCTACCCGGCACAAGCCAGCTTTTACCCATCATCCCTTTGCTTTGGGCTCTTAGAATCCGGAAAGAGGAGCTGGCCATCTTAGCCCAGGAGAAGCAGGCGCAGGAGGAGGCCGCCCTCCGGGAGATGGAAGAGCTGAAGAGAGCAGAAGAAGAGGAACAGCAGCAGTTGGCTGAGAAGGACCGAATTCAAAGGGAGCAGGAAGAGCAGGAGAAGCTGGCGGACCTTCAGCTGCAGGTCGGGGTCTCAGCAGGGCACCCTTTGAGGCTTTTTTCAGCCTGCCCCACCCCGACGTTGGGCCACAATGTCCACCCAGGGAATTGCAGTGTAACGCCAAGCGACAGTGGTGGAGTTAAATCTAGGCTTCCCCTCTTGGGTGTGTGACTCGAACGCAGGACCCAAGTTAAGAATTGGGACCTTCGGCCGTATTGTGCTGTCTTTCGCTGCCGTAACCACCCCTGGCGTAACTTGCTTTCTGTAGCGACGGTCAGTCCCTTTCACACTGGCTGGGTCAGACAGGCCGGGGCCTGGGGAACTCACCACGACAGTTTATTTCCTCTTTTAGCGGGAAGAAGCCGAGGCGAAGGCCTTTGAAGAGGCCGAGAAACAGCGGCAGGAACGGGAGAGAATTATGCAGCAGAACCTGCAGGAGAGGATGGAAAGGAAGAAGGTAGGAGCGCCTTCTTTCTCCTCCTCTTTTCTTCTCCTCCTCCCCTTTCCCCTTTCTCTCTTTTTATTTATTTGTTTGTTTGGTTGGTTGGTTGGTTGGTTGGTTTATATTGCCACTTATTCGCCCATAGCAACTCAAGGCAGTTTACAGAATATTAAAAAACCACATTTAAAAAACAGTAAAACTCATTAAAAAAATCAAATAAATTAATGTAATAAAATCACCCCTGACCTCCCGCCCCAGCGACAGCCGATCACATGAGCCATTTAATGGGCCTCCATTCCACTCTGGGTTCCCCAGGCTCACTGGCAGAACCAGGTCTTCAGCGCCTTCCGGAAGAGAATTAGGATGGGGGCTGTTCTAATCTCTGGAGGGATGATGTTACAGAGAGAGGGAGCCACCACAGAGAAGGCCCTACTTCTGGGTCCCACCAGGTGTAGCTCCATTTTTTCGTCCTGCTGCGATTATGGTATCTTCCATTCGAGAATGCCAGGGCACCCGGTTGCCTCCTTCCCCTCTCCCGGTTTGCTCTCTCTCCAGAGCTCTGCGAGGCGGCTGGAGAGGGACATCCTGCTCTTCCTAGCCCTTTCTGTTGGGCAGGGGTTTTAACCGGTGGGCTCCGCTGCCCTCAGAATCCCCCTGAAGCATTCGGGGGTCTGCATCATGTCCTTTCAATGGAATTTGTCTCCTACAGAGAATCGAAGAAATAATGAAGAGGACGCGGAAGGCCGAACAGAGCGATGCTAAAGTAAGCGTCTCTTTTGTCTCTCACGGGCAGCTGAGCTGCTTTGGACCTTTAAACGTTGCTGGGGTTATTAACCTGCAAGTAGCTCCCCCGAGCCCCACCCACCCTTTGTATTGATCTGCCTTGGCAACAGGCAACAAAGCTGATGCTTTTGAAAGGAAAGGAAGGAGAGGAGGAGGAGGAGGAGAAGAGAGAAAGGGGGAGGAGTAGATGAGAGAAGGGAAGAGAAAGGGAGAGGAGTAGATGAGAGAAGGGAAGAGAAGAGAGAAAGGGGGAGGAGAAGAAAGGAGGGAAAAGGGGGGAGGAGGACAGGGAGGAGAAGAGAGAAAGGGGGAGGAAAACGGGAGGAGAAGAAAGGACAGGGAGAAGAGAGAAAGGGCGAGAAAAAAGGAGAGGAGAAGAAGAAAAGAGGAGGAGAAGATGAAATGGGAGGAGGAGATGAGAGAAAGGGGAAGAGAAGAGAGGAGGAGAAGAAAGGACGAGGAGGAGAAGAGAGAAAGGGGGAGGTCTCCGAGGGGCCAGGGTTTCTGAGAGCTCCTGAAAGGTACCGAGAATAATTGGGATTGAGTTGATGGGCGGACTTAATCTCAGGAAGTCCTCATGTAGCGGCTGCCTTGTTTAGCAACACGTGGGGTTGATCTAACGTCCCCTCCTGCCCTGCAAAGGATTGTTTTCCATTTCTCTTGCCGCAGAATGAAGATAAGTCGAATGAGGAAGATGAGGACATGGAAGAAGACGAAGAGCACAGCCTGGAAAAGCAAGATCAGCCAGGTAGGGAGCTTCCTTGTCCCTCCTCACCTTGGCAAACTGGATGTAAACTCTCAGGGTTTGGGGAAGAGTCCAGAAATACAGGTGGTCCTTGCCTTGCAACAGTCCATTTAGTGACCGTTCAAAGTTGAAACAGCACTGAAAAAAGGGGCTTATGACTCTTTTCACACGAAGCATCCCATGTGATCAACATTTGGACACATGGCAACTGACTCGAATGTACAGCAGTTGTGGCATTCCGGGGTCGCGTTATCACCTTTTGCGACCTTCTGACGAGCAGTGGGGAAGCCAGATTCCCTTAACAACCGTGGCAAGAAAGGTCACGAAGTGAGGACAAAACTCACTTAACCAGCGTCTCACTTAGCCACATAAATTCGGGACCCGCCTGCAATCGAGCAGTCAAGGTAGTTGAAAGCGTTCGCCACGAGGGGCCCCGAATCCTCAACTCTTTTTTAACTCCCCCTTACAGAAAAGTCGAAATGCGAGGACTCCTCTCTCGAAGACGTTCCGGAGGCCTTGTGCCATTTTACTTTGCTGCAAGAAGACTCGAAGATGGGAGCAGACGACGTCTTCCTCAATGGGAATAAACAGGAGGGAGAGGAGGAGAGGAGGGAGGATGGGCCCTCCCTGTATTTCGACCAGTCAGTAGAAACCAGGTAAAAGTCTACGGAGGATTCTCTGTCATCCAGGTTCGTGATTTTTTTCAAGAGGCAACGGGGCTTTCTGGTTTTTTCTTTTGAAGACGTTTTGCTTCTCATCCAGGAAGCTTCTTCAGTTCTGAGTGAATGGTGAGAAACAGAAGGATTTATACTCCTTGCAGACAGCTGGTCATTTGCATCTTTTTAGAGAGTCCTTGAGGCCACTTGGAGGTTTGTCTGTGTCCTCAGGGTCCCCCGAGTGGCGCAAATGGGGGTGGAGCCTTATTGGAACTGTCGAAAGACCCAACACAGTCTACAACACAATCCTTTCAACAGTTCCAAGAAGGCTCCACACCCTTTTGCACCACTCGGGGGACCCTGAGTACACAGATAAACCTCCAAGTGGCCTCAACGACTCTCTAGAAGGATGCAAACGACCAACTGTCTGCAAGGAGTATAAATCCTTCCCTTCCCCACTCTCCTGTCAGAGCTGAAGAAGCTTCTTGGATGAGAAGCGAAACGTCTTCAAAGAAAAAATAAGGAAGTCCAGTCGCCTCTTGAAAAAGCACCTTTAGAAACCAGGTAGGTCTGAGGGACACGGCTGGCATTGGAAGAGTGCTAAAAACTCTGCTCTTCAGCCGGATTCCCGCAGAAGGTTATCCAGGTATCTCCACGTACCTCACAAACAGTTAGTAGCTGCTCAAGAGCTATCCTAAAGAGAGACCCCAGCCCTGAAAATATCCCTAAAAATAAGTAAGCCACTTAATTACATACAGGTAGTTTTCGACCTACCACCGGCTGCTGTAGTGACCGTCCAAGGTTACAATGGACCACCTTGAGGCTACTTACGGCTGGATTCAAAGCTCCAGTGATCTCCCTTTTTCCGCAGTGATGCAACCGACTTTCATTGTGCTCGGTACTACCGCCACATATACAGACACTAGCATCCCACCATCACGTGACTTCATTGTAAAATGGTTTTGCCGACAACCGGCATTTCCTTCCCGCTTTCGGCAAAACGGCCCCCATAGCGAACCATTAATTTGGTTAATGACTGCGACATTCCCTTAACGACAGCCGCAGAAAATAATATGGAGCGACAAGTTCATTGCGGTTGTTGTCATTTTGCCCGGAAAGTCTTGTTATTTTAGGGGGAAACGCAAACCCTAAATTAAGCCAGGAGGAATCTTTCCAGAAACCGGACAATCGGACTGTTCTTCTCTTCCCAGTATTCCAGCTAAAGGACCGGTCATCGAGAACTCGGAAATCCTGCACGTGAATGAAGCCAATCGCCCCGTGGGATTTATCCCTAACTTTAATGGAAAACCTTCCGCGTGGAACTTCGAAGAAATCATTGATCTCGGGGTGCATCCTAAGACAGGCAGGCTCAGTTCGGAGAGCATGGCGGCTGATGTGCCCGGCCAGAAGTTCAGAGACGGAGCTCCGTTACCAGCAAGCCCAAAGCTGGCGTTTGAGGAAGATGGTGGCATGAATCCCTTGACCAAATCCATCGAGGCGGCATCAGGTAAGGGGCATTGATCGCTGCCGTAAAGATGTTTCTTCTGACCTGGCCTATTTTGTGCGCTAGAGGTACAGATAGTCCTTGACTTAACAACAGTCCCTTTAGCAACTGTTGAAAGTTGACAAACGGCATTGGTCAAAAAGTAAGACCATTTTTCACACTTACGTCCGTTGCAGCGTCCCCGTGGCCATGTGATTTACATTCGAAGGCTTGTTCACTGGTTCATGACGGTGGCAGTGTCCCCCGGGTCATGTGATTCCCCTTTGCGACCACCTTGTCCAGCCAAGTCAAGGGGGAAACCAAATTCACTTAATGAGCAGGGCGAGAAAAGTCGTAAAAATGAGGCAAAACTCAACTTTACAAATGTCTCGCTTAACAGCATTAATTTTGGACTCGATTTTGGTCGTATGTCCAGGGTTACCTGTACTAAAAGCCGACTCTCACTTTTGAACAGAACTGTGAACACTACAAGCCCGGAAGGCTCCTGACGGCCACACAAGGATGCACAGGGATCCTCCAGGCAGGAAGGCCTCGGTTTGGGGGAAAAAAAAAACTGCTTGTTGACTTCACCTCCACGTTTCTCTCCGCGTCACCCGCAACAGCCTCCCCCCGCCCTTGGCCGCCCCGGCGTTGCCCCTCGGAACGTCGCAAAGCAGGAAGGGCGGGGAGTTATGTCGCTGTTGCTTTATCCGCACTCTTTAACGAGATTTTTGCTTTTTAAAAACGAAATAACCCATTGTTCTCCTTTGGATGAATTGTTCCGTCCGTTGCTGTTGGTCCTTAATATTGCTCCCCGTTTTCGCCAGTAAAACACGGCGGCTTGTACCAGGGACTTAACAAGCTAGCATTTGCCCAGGATGCCCCCGTCTGCAAGGTAACACACGGTTTAAATCCGATGTATATTTAAACACACACACAAAAACGGAGCCAGTGTCATGCGCTTGTCGCTCTCTCCCTCGCGCGTGTTGTTTCGGGGGAGCGACGGTTACTTCGAATTTAACTTGAATATCTGAAAACGTAGCACCTCACTCTAGAACGAGTCCGTTTTGGGTCAGATCATTTCTCAGCTTCAAAACAAAACAAAACGAATACCAACCTCTTGATTGTCTCGACCAACACTTGAAAACAAAGCGCTTGTTCCAGGACGGACGGGGGATTTTTCAAAACTCAACAGGGCCCCCCGAAGTCGGACAGCGCTCCATTCTGTTGCCTTACGCAGCTCTCTCTGGGGCCAGCCCCCCCTCCCCCCCCTCTCCTCAGTGTTGCATGGGGAGGCTTGATGGAGACCACTCCCAGCGAAGACTGGCTCACCAGCAGGAGGTGGGTGTGTAGAGCAGCCCTAAGACCCAGGGTATGTCTTTGTGCAGGGTGTAAGGAAGGAGAGCAAGTCTAGCCAAGGCCTCCAGCTGCAGGAAACCCCCCCAGACCACATGCTTTTTGGGGGAGTGGGGCAGAACATCTTACCTTATTTATCTATTTTTATTCATTGAGTGTGTCCTAACAGGTGGCCTTCAGTCAAGTGGCTTTTTCAAGCTACCGCACACCGCAGCATCCCTGTCTGGTTAGCCGAACTGAGCGTCCCTCCTGCTCATTTATTTGCAGGCATGGAGGTGGCGGGGGGGGGGAGAACAAGCCTCGTGGAAGACCCATCCTGAAATTCATAGCAGCCCCAGCCAGGAGCTCTTGGCAGCCCCCTCCGGTCCCGTTGGGCGAGTCGGTGTCCCGAACCGCTAAACCCATCCCTGCAGTTCTACTGTACGTTGAATCTCCCCAGACCTGTTAAGTATTACATTTGTGTGTGAACACAGTACCAGTATTAAACCCTTCGAAGGTGCTCGTTCCTCTCTGGGCCGTGTGAATTGCACTCCAGGTTTTTCCTCTTCTAGCTTTAACTCACCGCTTGCCTCCAGCTGAGAGCTTATGTGTTCAGCCCAGCGGCTCGTTTTTTTTTTTTTTTTTTTTTTTGCCTAGCAAAAGAAGGAATGAAGCTTTCTGCAAACGCGTAGAAAGGAGAACGGTCTTAGGCCCGCGTCCTGCTTCTCTCCCCCACCGACCCACCTCCCCCCAAGTGCCCAATCTCTTCAAAGAGCTGTTCTCTCGAAACGACTGTGAGACCCCCCCTCTCAAAAAAAAACCTGTTCCTTCGCTTGCAAGCCTGCTCCTCAACCCCTTTTCAAGCCCAGATGTTCCCCTTGGAACCATTTCTGGGAATGCACACACCCCTCCCTCCCTCCCCATTAAATCATCCAAGCCTCTCCTCTCGTCCCCGCAGTCTTCCCCGCCCCCCCTCACCTCGCCAAGGTTTTAGAATGATTCCCCCATAGAGCAGTGCCTTAGGTGGAACTAACACATATTATTTTTATACGACATCTCTTGGATCCCGACAGAGACAATCGTTCTAACATGCATGCAATGATGACGCTCCTATTTTTTTTTGCGCAAACTGAGGCCCGTTGAATGCTTTGTTAGTTGTATGTAAATACGTATGCACTGTTAATAAACTTTGCAATTGGAAGGGCTTTCTGGAGGCGAGTGGTTCTTGGTTATTTCGGGAGGAAACACCCAAAAATGAATTTGGTTTTTTAAAATAAATGTCGATGGAGATTCTCCGTCATTCAGATCATGGTTGTCCCATGTTGTTTTCCAAGAGACAACTGCATTGAAAATATTTGAAAGAGGGGTCAAAGACACCATCTAGGTCCAAATTGAACAGCCCTCTCTCAACAGAGGGGAAGGGATACGACATCATCTACCTCCTGTCTACAACACAGTCCTTTCAACAGTTCCAAGAAGGCTCCACACCCATTTGCACCACTCGGGTGATCCCTGTGGATACTGACAAACCTCCCAGTGGCCTCAACGACTTTTCTAAAAAGGATGCAAATGACCAGCCGTCTGCAAGGACTATCAATCCTTCCATTCCCCACCATCCAGTCAGAGCTGAAGAAGCTTCTTGGAGGAGAAGCGAAACGTCTTCAAAAGAAAAACCAAGGAAGTCCAGTTGCCTCTTGAAAAAGAAGGGTGGGGGGAAGCACCTTTGGGACAGCTATGACCACTGTTTTCTGAGAGCAGTAAATAAAATCAAGGCGGACACCAAGTTTGTGTGGATAGATGTGTTGGCTTCCGTCGTGAATTGAAGGACTTTACTGGAGATAGCAGATGGGAGGGGAGTTTGTAGGTGACAGTTGACAATCCTGAACTTGCATCCATTCGTTTAGCGATTGAAGTTACCCCAGCATTGCAAAAAGTGACTTATGGCTGCTCCCTGCGCAAAATAACCACCCCCAGCATCCCCGTGGATCAGAATTCAGGTGCTTGGCAAACTGCACGGATTTACAACGGTTGCCACATCCTGCCGTCGGGATCGCCATTTGCAGCCTTCCCGGGGGGGGGGGACGAGTCGGTGGGGAAAGCTGGATTTGCTTAACAAACCTCACAAGTTACCGGACGAGTGCAGCCATTTGCTTTAGCTACAAAATAAAAGACGGTGAAATTGGGCATGACTCGTGTAACAACCTCCTCGTTTAGCGCTGGAAGTTTTGGTTGTAAGTCGAGGACTACCGGTAGGTGGCTGAATCGGTGGAAAGACCAATGGTGGGATGCTGCCGGTTTAATAACCAATTCGATGAGCATGCGCTCACCTAAGGCGCTTGTGCACAGCGCTAAAAATAGAGCATTTAAGCTCAGCTGCTTACCTTCCAAGTCAGCAACAGTAAGTAGAACAGCGAGGGGGCGGGGAATCCGCTGTGCCGCACGATTGAGATGAGCTACAAAGCAGGAAATAAAGGACAGGATAGGGCAGGTGGGCGGGGCAAACTGATGGAGTTACCGGTTCACACAAACCAGTCTAAACCGGCTGAATACCACTTCTGGGCAAGACCCATTTGCTTTTCAGGATTATAAAGGTAAAGGTTCCACTCACATATTTGTGCTAGTCGTTCCTGACTCTAGGGGGTGGTGCTCATCTCCGTTTCAAAGCCGGAAGAGCCAGCGCTGTCCGAAGATGTCTCCGTGGTCATGTGGCCGGCATGACTTAACACTAAAGGCGCACGGAACGCTGTTCCCTTCCCACCAAAGGGGGTCCCTATTTTTCTACTTGCCTTGTTTTTGTGCTTTCGAACTGCTAGGATGGCAGAAGTTGGGGCAAGTAACAGGATCTCACCCCGTTACGCGGCACTAGGGATTCGAACCGCTGAACTGCCGACCTTTCGATCGACAAGCTCAGCTTCTTAGCCACTGAGCCACCGCATCCCAAACTTCAGGTTTATCGCGAGAAGAAAAAAAGGAGAAGAGACAAGGGGGAAACAAAGCATGGTTTCAAAATGGAGGACATCCCGGTGAGGGTTTTGTGTGATCAGCCTCGTTCTGGATGACGGAAGAGCAAATGTTTGTGCATCAACCAGTTTCAGGTGAGTTGACACCGTATGAATCTCCTGCTCATAACTAGAAAACACCACGCCGAGCCGAAATAAGCAGTAACTTCCTGTTTATTGGAGGAAAGGCCTTGGTACAAGAACAAGAATTGCAGTTTCGTCACCCTTATCTTTGAACCTGCCCGGGGAGCTCCTGTGCCACATCTCGGGTTGAGAACAGTCCCCAAGTCGACAAAAGGCCCGTTTTGAGGATGAATCGAAGCGACTTGCTTTTCGCTTTCCAGCAGTTAAAAGTATTAAAATCGATGGCTAAATAAGGTTATTCTAAAGTCAGCAGTGGCTGTTCCTGGGAGTTAAAATGCTGGTTAAAATAAGCTACCTATGATGCGCTCATTCTCTGCGTCAGAGGCAAGGAAAAGAGTTTTTTTTTTTGCAATGTCTCATGTGGATTAACATGGATGCAAACCGAAGAAAAGCACCAAACCTTTGTCTGAACTAGCAGATTGTAGGGTGGAGTCAGATGGCCACTTTGATCTACAGGTAGTCCTTGGTTTACAACCAGAGTAGGGGATCAGACTTTTCCTTGCTGAACAAGGCAGTTATTAAATGCCCGGTTTTACAATCTTTTTTTGGTGTTTAAGCAAACCACCACGGTCATTAAGGGAGCTACGGGGTTGTTGAGCGAATCTTGGCTTTGCTTGTCAGAAGCCAGCTGGGAAACGTCAAAACGGTCCCTATAAACGAATGGTTGTAAACCAAGGACTACCTGTATACCTTTCAAGAAAGGTTACTTTCTCTGAAAACTACCTACGAGAAGAGAGTCCAGTTTGCTGCTTCGAGTGTCTCAGCACGGACAAATTCAATATTTAGGCGTAGGATGGATATTTGGGTAAAAGACATGGAAATCCTTGAAGCTCTCAACAAACATTTTGTGTTAAAAAAAAAAATAGTGATTGTGTTTACAAAAATAATTTGGGACGAGCACCATCTATTAAAAGGGTCCTTGGACCACAATATCACAGCCGTAGGAACCCAAAGTTGAATTAGCCAGTGAGAAGGCTGTCCCACAGGAGCAGCGTTGTCTCCTCTGTGGACCAGGAATGTTTTCAATGGACATCCAAGAGAAGAGAGGTGCCCACAAAGGGGGCTGTAACAAGCTAAGGGCTGGGCACATCAAGAGAAAAAATGGGCACCTCATATCCAGTCCCCCCCCCCCCCGAACTTTTGGTTTTCTCCAGCCACCAGATCCTTGCAAGCCTCTCCTTGTTTTCTGTGGCTTTGCAAACGGGGTGTACCCCAGGAAGAAGGAGATGGGGAATTGCTCTGAAAAAAGCAGCCATGTGAATTCACCCTTGCTGAGCTGCTAGCCCCCCTAAACGGCAGATGCGCAAAGCCAGGAGCGACTCTACGTGGGATGTGTAAGATGTAGCCCGCCCCTCTACAGAGAGGGCAAGAGAGCAGAGCTCAAGGATGCAGCTAGTCAACCCTTTATTGGACATGACCCGCGGAGGGAATTGGGAGGGGAAAGAGGAAGGGGGGAGAAGAAGAGCCTTAACATCCTTTCAAAAAGCAAAAAAAGAGGGGTGGGCTTGGGGAAGAGGAGGGAAGCTACAATGCAAATGCCTACAGCCAGGCCACTTGCAAGCTGAAGGGGATCTCCAAGCTGCTGTGCAGGAAAGAGCTGAGCGGTTCCTGCTTCTGCTCTTCGCTTGGCCTTCCTCCCTTACAGCTTCTTGGCACAGTTGGGGCAGTAGACTTGCTCCAGGTGGAAGACAAAAGGCTTGTTGGCCAAGGGGATGGAGCACTTCTTGCAGTTGAAGCAGTACTCGTGCCAGGAGTGGCCTTCATGGCTCACCACGTTGGTGCCTTTTCCAAAGCCTGGAGAGAAGGAGAGGACAAGAGAGCATTGCACTGTTAGGGAAGCGCTCGGGGTGAAATGCTACTGGTTTGGGCCGGTTCGCCAGAACCGGTAGTTTAAAAATACTTTTAAAAAGTAAAAAAAAAAAAAAAGGTTCTGACGATCGCAGGCACAGCTGATTGTCACAGCTGATCATCGGAACTTTTTTTAAAACTTTTTTTACTTAAAAAATGCTTTAAAAAGTAAAAAAAAAGTTGGCCACGCCCACCCAGTCACATGACTCCCCCACCACCACCAAGCCATGCCCACCAAGCCACACCCACAAAACCAGTAGGGATTTTTTTTGAATTTCACCACTGGAAGTGCTGCTTCTCCAGAGGAGGGAAAACAAGGAGGAACCTGGAACCCTTCAGTGGGTCCTCCGTGGCCTACCTGTAATGGGGTTCCTGCAACCATTGCATTTCTTAGCCACGAAAGATTTGTAGCAATCCACGCAGTAGAACAGGTCTTCCACCGCGGTGAAGCGTTGTCCACCCAGCTTCTTGGTGCAAGTGGCGCACACAAAGCACTCAGCGTGGTAAGGCTGATCTTGGTAGGAGACGCCTCCAGAAGTGATGGCCTTAAAAAGCAACCAGCCAGCCAACAATTAGTGTGGAGTTCGCGGAGTGGAATAAATGTTAGCATTGAGCCCAGAATTCCCCAGCTAGACATGGATGATAGAGTTGGAAGGGACCAGAAGGATCTAGTCCAGTATTTCTCAACCAAGCCAACTTTAAGACTTGTGGACTTCAAGTCCCAGAATTCCCCAGCCAGACATGAAAGATAGAGTCGGAAGGGACCAGAAGGATCACCTAGTCCAGTATTTCTCACCCTACACAACTTTTAAGACTTGTGGACTTCAAATCCCAGAATTCTGGGGAATTCTGGAAGTTGAAGTCCGCAAGTTGCCATGTTTGGAGTTCTGATTAACTAGGGGACTTTCAGCTTCATATTTATTTATTTATTTATTTATTTATTTATTTATTTATTTATTTATTTATTATTTATTCATTCATTCATTCATTCATTCATTCATTCATTCAATTTATATGCCGCCCCCCTCCGAAGACCCAGGGTGGCTCACAATACACTCAAAAAATCACTATAAAAACACTTAAAAGTTAAAAACATTAAAGACATTAAAACTCATTCACACCATTCATTGCCCGGATCTCGTCAGATCGCAAAGCGAGATCAACAGCCCCAGGCCTGCTGGAAAAGCCAGGTCTTCACCGCTTTCCGGAAGGCCAATAGGGTGGGGGCGGTCCGGACCTCAGAAGGTAACTGGTTCCAGAGAGCCAGGGCAGCCACAGAGAAGGCCCTCCCCCGCGGGCCCGCCAGCCAGCATTGTTTAGCTGATGGGACCCGGAGGAGACCAACTCTGTGGGATCTTACCGGTCGCTGGGAGCTATGCGGTAGAAGGCGGTCTCGAAGATAACCTGGCCCTGAGCCATGTAGGGCTTTAAAGGTAATAACCAATACCTTGAATTGTGCCCGGAGACCAATGAGGAGCCAGTGCAGCTCGCGGAGAATTGGTGTAATGTGGGTGTACCTAGGTGCACCCACAACAGCTCGCGCGGCCTCCCTGCAGTTACGTGGGAGCCAAAAGGGGCCGTGTGGGGACTCCGGGGAGGGGACGAGAGGGGCGGGACCAGCCAGCAATTTAACCACCGGTTTTCCCGAACCAGCTGAATCCCACCACTGGATCAGAAACAGAGAGAGAGGTAATAATTGGAAACAAGAAAAAATGCAGCGACAATGCCCAAGACTTACATTCTTGCACTTCACGCAATTCTTGGCAAACTTATGCTCGTGGCAGGAAACGCAATAGATCTCGTCTCCTTTGGGAAAGAAGCTGGCAGTGCCAATCACTTGCTTGCACTGGCTGCAAAGGAAGCATTCCTTGTGCCAGACGGTCTTCTTGTATTCCACGTTCTGATCACCTGGGAAGAGAGAAGGGAAGGTCCAAGATGCAAGATCTCCAGAGCTGTGAAAAAACAAAACCTGGAATTGCCACTAGGTGTCCATCAGATCATTGGTGACGTCCCTGGAGAAGCAGGCCCGTGCTTTTTAATCACAGGGGACTCTCCCACTCCAGAAATTGGAGAGGGGTGGAGTTATTTGCCTGCTTTTCTCACACATCCAAAAATCCTTTGCACTTAGAAAGACCAAGGACCTATCGAGAAGGAAGGCCAGAAGAAGGAAGGCATGGATAGCATCAGAAGATCCCATCCCTGCCTAGAATGAGCAGTGACAAGGCCTCCATGGAGCTCTTCCCATCTAACTTTTCAGGATGCCCAAGTTGGCTTTTTTAATTTTCAGGGATTCGGGTTCCCATGTTGCACTAAAGCAGGGAAAGGCAATCTACACCAGCTGAAGGACAGTCCAACGTCATGGCTATTCTCCAAATCTGGGTGGAGACAGGTCCCATTTGTGGACTGGGTGTTTTAAGGGATGCCCTGTGCATCTAGTTTAAGGCCCATTTTGTCCCAGCCACACTCCTAAAACCCAAAATGCAAAGGGGGTGTTGTTTGGTCCTATTTACTTTTGGGGCACATGTGGATGATGCCTGTTAATAAATTTAATCCTTGAATGAGACGCTCCAGCAATTCCCAGGTCTATAGGTTATTTGGGGGGACCAAAAAATAATCGATGCAAATGACAAAAAAAGTTTTCTCAATTGGGGGCGCCCAGGAAACCAACCTTAACTCCAAGAGAGCTTACCCTTCCTAAGTCACAGTGGACCAAGAAGTCTTATTAGACCTTCACATGATGAATGAACCAACCCACCTCTCCCCCAACGTAGAGATTGCTCCGGGATCAAGGAAGGCAAGCCGCCCCCCCCACCCCCCGTGGAGGAAACTGGCCCCTCCTGGTGCCCTCACCTGCCACAATGGGCTTCAGGCAGCCTTTGCATTTAGGAGCATCCTCGTTGGTGGTGCATTTGTTACACCACACCTTGTTGTTCTCCTTCAGCATGAAGGGCTCGTTCACCAGGGATGTGTAACATTTGAAGCAGCGGAAACAGTTGTCATGCCAGTAGCGGTTCTTGAAGTGCAGCTCCTGCAAGACCAAGAGAGGACGTTTTTGAAAGGGGTCTTTGTCCCAGGGTCAAAAAAGAGAACTAAACAAACTGTACAATTGTAAGAATCGGTTCCAATGTGGTTTATTATAATATCAAAAAAAAAAAAAGTCCATTCAGTAACACACAAGGTCCATCAGCCAACTCAACAGTCAAAAATCTCTCACTCGGACTGCTCTCTTGGTCAAGAAAAAACACACCATTGTCCAAAGGACCCTCACCCAGTCTGTAGTGAGATTTGAGGGGTTGCCCTTTACACTTGGGGGACATTCCAACTTTATTCCCTACCTTGGAATCGGCCCCAATGGGCTTCCGGCACTCGGCACAGGTGTTGGCGCAGAACTTCTCAAAGCACTTGACACAGCAGTGGCGTCCTTCCTTCTGCACATATTTCTTCCCGTGCAGTGCGGCGCGACAATAGTGGCAGTCAAAACGCTCGGACATGGTGCCCACGGTGTAGCTGCTGGGACCTGCAGTGAGGCAGAATCAACATGGCAGAGTTGAGGGCCGTGGGAAGCCTTGGGCACCCCAATGGGGGCATTATTCAAAGCCAAGCCATGAAGCCAAGACAACGGTTGTGTCAAGTTTCCGAAAGATGCCCTAATTAATTCATGAGCCATGAGCCAAACTTCAAAGGAAATATAGTCATTTATTAGGAGCAACATTCCGGCAATACTGGGATGCAGTTAGGACTGATCCCACGTAGATTTACGTTCCCCTATGACCCTGTCTCTCCCCTCCTCTCTGGCCATGTCATAAATCACATTCTCCAATTACCCACTTTGGCTGGCTGTGAAACCTAACACCCTCCTTCTGATTGCGGTCAGAAAAAATGTATGGAATTCACTTCAGTTCTCCCTCCCTCCTGCTCATGGCAACTTGAAAGCTTTGCAAGTTGACAGGTTGGCCCTGTTGTCACGAAGGGGGCTGGTGCCCGTTGGAAAAAAATGGGCCCAACTGAACCTGGCAATGAAACGCTGATGGCGAGGTTGGACCCCCAAAGAGTCCTGGGAGATGCCACCTTCCCATAGACTCTTTGTGGCCTATCTGCCCCCCTTTTCCATGTCTGCAGCAGAGACGACATTATGAGAAGGTCCTTCATAAGTCCGGCACTCCAGCTTGTTGGCCATTTCCGTTCTCAGCCCCTGACTCCACCCCACTCCACAGTCACATGGGTTGAAACCAGTGGTGGGTTGCCCCCGGTTCAGACCGGTTCGCAAGAACCGGTAGTAAAACCGGCGGGAGGCTCCGCCCACCACCCGGATGTCATCATCGGCAATCTGTGCATGCGCAGAAGCAAGCACGACCCCTTTGCAAACCTGTAGTAAAGGTAAGTAGAACCCATCCCTGGTTGAAACCTTCACTGTATCTATATATACAGTATAGAGCACAAATGGTATATCCTTTGATTTGGGTATGTCTAAATACTAACGAAGCTGCAGCTGGTTGGGGTCTTTGCACAAGACCAGCCTTGTATTTTCCTCGTCATGTATCCCATGTTGCTTATCATGCCGACGGCACTCGCAATTGCCAACAGCAGACACCACAGAACTTCCTGGTGTGGTCATACTCTCCTCGTGGCAAGCTTCTCTGGGGGTGACAGGATTAGCTCAGCATGACAAGATTAACATCGTGTGACAGGGTTTTATTTAATTTTTATTTATTTTTTGTTGCTCAAGGAAAATTCATCAGCACCTGGGTTGAGGATCAACCTGGAGGGCGAGCAGGTCCTATCTAGTGAACTGCCAGGCTGTGACTGGGAGTTGTGAAGTGATATAAGAGGAAGTGGTCCAAAATCCCCACTTTATACTACCATACTACTACTGTACTTCCCCGAAAATAAGACCCTGTCTTATATTTTTTTGAACCCTGAAATAAGCACTTGGCCTTATTGCCATGCGCTCAAGAGCCCGATTGGGCTTATTATCAGGGGATAATGTCTTATTTTGAGGAAAACATGGTACTACTACTTTTTTATACTCAGAGGTGGGTTTCAGCAGGTTCTGACCAGTTCTGAAGAACCGATGGCGGAAATTTTTGAGTAGTTTGGAGAACCGGTAAATACCACCTCTGGCTGGCCCTGCCCCCATCTATTCTCTGCCTCCAGAGTCCCAGCTGATTGGGAGAAAATGGGGATTTTGCTGTAACCTTCCCCTGGAATGAGGGAATGGAGATTTTACAGTATCCTTCCCCTGCCACGCCCACCAAGCCACACCCACAGAACTGGTAGTAAAAAAATTTGAAACCACTGTTTATACTACTTAATACTTTATACTACTTTATAGTACTTTGTACTACTTTATAGTATACAATTTATACTACTACTACTACTACATTTTTAGCGTTAAGTGGAGAAAATGAGACAAATATTTTTTTTGCATCACCAGAGGGCACTAAAAGAAACTCCCAGCTCCTTGTCTTCTCCTAATGCTCAACAAAGCCACATCCACACAAGTCAACAAAGCGAGGAGGTTACCTCCATCCAACTGTTTCTGAGTACTAGAACAGAGCAAAGCTGGCTCTCCCTCAACACACCCACATCCGGGAAAAATGGGGGCAGGACCCAACTGCTGTTAACCACATCCTTCCTCTCTGGTTCATAAGGACCGGAAACTTGATAAAGCTGCTGCTATCATAGATAAAGTTTAAGAAAGGGGAAGTAGCAGAATAAAAAGACTGACAGATAAAAAAAAAGAAAAGTCCTTGGGCATTAACAGATTAACAGAGTTACATCTTGTGTTATTTGCAAGCACAGAGTTGGGCTGAGCTATTTCCCGCGGTCTTCCGTGAAAACGATAAGCACATTGAAAGAATAAAAGGGGGAAAGAAGAATGTGGCTGGCTGGAAAAACATGGGAAGTCGCAGCCTCAGGGTTGAGGAAGTTCATTGAATGGTTCCCCCAAACCCAAACTCTGAAAAGTTGGGGATCTCTGAACTTAAGAGCATAGCTGCAAACGTCCTGGAGATGTGCTTCTCAGTCAAGCTTACCAAGGTGCAGACAGCTTCTGATCCCAAGAAATAATTGATGACCGCAGCGTCTGGCTGGAGGTCAGGTTCTAGGAGGACCAAGTCATCCTCCCTTCTCTTCATCTGGCCCAAGATTCCAACCACGTTACCTTGATCTGCCTCTTCCTATCAATTCAGGTGGCCATCCATCATCACCATCACCTCTTCGGTCAAATAAGGAACCCTGGAAACTGCATGGACCATCGGGGCTCCTTCTCTCCCAAGTGCTCTGCCCCCAGCCGATCATTGGGATTGATTTATGCCTTTTCTTAAAGCCTTAGTAAGGCCACACCTAGAGTACTGCATCCAGTTTTGGTCACCACACTTTAAAAAAGAGGTGGAGACTCTAGAAAGAGTGCAGAGAAGAGCAACCAGGATGATTAGGGGATTGGAGGCTAAAACATATGATGAACGGTTGCAGGAACTGGGCATGGCTAGTCTAGAGAAGAGAAGGACCAGGGGAGACATGAGGGCATCTTCCAATATTTCAGGGGCTGCCACAGAGAGAAGGAAGGGGGTCAAGCTATTTTCCAAGGTACCCAAAAGCCAGACAAGGAATAATGGATGGAAACTGACCAAGGAGAGATTCAACCTAGAAATGAGGAGGAACTTTCTGACAGAGCAATCAACCCAGATTCCGAAGGCAACAGAAGTTGCCTTCGGAAATTGTGGGAGCTTCATCACTTGAGACTTTCAAGAAAAGATTGGACTACCATTTGTCAGAGGTGGTGTGGGGTCTTGTAGGGTGCAGGGGGTTGGACTGGATGACCTATAAGGTCCCTTCCAACTCTGTTAATCTGTTATAATCTGTTAAGACTAGATCAGGTGTCTGCAACCTGCGGCTCCGGAGCCGCATGTGGCTCTTTGAGCCCTCTGCTGTGGCTCCCTGTTGGATGATCCCACCCCTTGCCCTCCCCCCCCAGTCACTCCTCACCTGGCCTGAGAAGGTAAGGGCGACAGCAGGGGATGGAGAAGTGGCCAGGGCAGAGACAGAGAGAGATATAGATGTGGGGAGAGAGAGAGATGTCAAAAGGGTTTTGTGGTTCCCGGTGTTTTTTAACAACTGGTTCTCTGCCCTAATGACCAGCTGGGTAGGTGTGGCTGGGGGGGGTCATGTGATTGGTGAAAGTGAGTGATGTCGAGTTGGCCACGCCCACCAAGTTTTTGTGGCTCCCGGTGTTTTCTTTTCTGTGGGAAACGGGTCCAAATGGCTCTTGAGATTTTAAGGTTGCAGACCCCTGGACTAGATCTAGATCTCCAGACGGGGCTCACAGTTCAACAACCACAGTTCCTGTGAGCATTCATGGGGTGGCCCCCGGATCGCTCCGGAACAAGCCAGCCATGCACAGCAAGACCAGGGAGGGAAGGCGATGAAAACGGAGCTAAGCAAACGCAGCCAAGGGTGTTAATAGCCAACTCATTCTTTCCCTCCTGCAAGTCTAAAAATAGAGCAATTACCCCATTGTTTCCCTGACTCATGTGCCCTTTCGCTGGATTACTTGGAATTTGGCCTTGCTATATAAAGGGTGTCGTATCATAGCAACCGGTGTCCAGGCACACTCGCCTCGCCACGGACCGGGAAGGGAAGGGCTGATAAGGGGAGCGCCGCACCGCAGGAGGAGTGTGTCCCAGAGATTTTTGCAGGACCCTCCGCAAAAGAATTCCTTCCAGGCATCGGGGCTGGGGGTGAAGACACCACCCAGAGAGATGGACTTCGTGGTCCTCCAACATGACGAAGGAGGACTCTGTGTGTGTTTTAAATCCTGGAAAGCAACTGGAGCCGAGTTCACACGTTACACAAATTAAGCGGGGGTTTTGTGAACATCGGTTTATTGAGTTGGCCGCAACGGGGTAGGTTTGCTGTGTGGGTTCAACCTGGTGGAACATCTTCTAAGGCAGGGGTCAGCAATCTGCGGCTCTGGAGCTGCATGTGGCCCTTTCACCCCTCTGCTGCGGCTTCCTGTCACTCAAAATATGCATCACAACCACCAATGTGTGACACCTGCTGGCATGCGATTTATTGAGCTTTTCAACCCCCCCAGTAGGGTAACGGATAAGTCCCAAGAAAAGAAAAGTGTCAGAAGGAAACAGAACATTTAATTCAACAACATATGCTAGCTCAAGAAATAGTCAGGCACGGGAAGGGTTTTTGTGGCTCCCGGTGTTTTCTTTTCTGTGGGAAACGGGTCCAAATGGCTCTTTGAGTGTTGTAAGGTTGCAGACCCCTGTTCTAAGCCAAATGAAAATAGGCCACCAAGCAGGCAAATGGCCATCCTGTTAAAGATCTCTTATCGTGGGAATTGAGCTTCTTATGGGATTTCCAAGGCAGCTGTTTCTGCTGTCTGGAATGGTTGATTTTTTCTTTTTTTATGATGCCCACTGAGATGATGCGTTTTTCTTGTCTGGTATTTTAGCTGTGTTTCTAAGCCACGGGATTTTTTGAAAAAGAAGATTTTAATCGTCTTAGCCATGCCTCTACACGTTTGGAAGAGCATAAGATGTGCGCATGAGATATTTGGGGAGGACAAACTGCAAAGCTGTGCAGACCTTGACTTGATTTACAGTCTGTCTTTGGACTCTCTTGAGGTACTCTGAGAAAAAGAGACAACACTTTCCAAGAGGAAGGAAGGGAGAAGGAAGGGGGAAGGAAGGAAGGAGTGCATGGCAACCTCAGAGAACAAAATATATTCTTTTCTGAGCATCTAAAGATGAAGTATTAATCCTTGTGAGCAGAAGAAGGGATGAAGCAAAGATGCTCACTACACACAGCCCAGGGAACAAAAAAATCCAACTATACATTATACACTATTAATGTTCATGCTAAGACAAGTTTCTAGACCACATGATTGAGACATTTGGTTTGCAAGTGATTAAGGGGGAAGGTGGGTGGCCCTGCAGAAAAGTTAGATCGGGGAAGGCCAGCAGGGTTGATCAATACTCAAATCAATGAATGAAAAGACGCCAATCATTGGGGCCAGGTGCAGAATCCAGAGTCTGCTTGCACAAATCAAGGAGAAAGCAAGTTAAATCAAACCGATGTTTATGACCATCGCAAACCAGCATACTCTGGGGCAGGAACACAGTGGTTAAAAGGCAGGCAAAGAAGCATAAAACGCACAGAGGGATATCAAACGTGATTTGGAAGACCTATACAATATGTGGGTCAAATAAGATCAACCCCAAAAAAACCCATCAGCTGCTAGCTGTGAAATGCTTTAGGATAGGAGCATTTGCTGTGCCTCCGTGCTGCTAGTTGGTTGGTGGTTCAAATCTTGGCCATTCAGGTACAGTATTTTACCTGCCACTCCATACGAAAATCCAAAATAAAATATTGTGCAGAAGGCATCACACCCCAACTGTGCTGTGTTGTACACACCCCGGTTTTCCATTTTAATTACACACACACACACACACCGAAGACCTTTTCTCTTACAAGGTAGGAGGGAAGGAAATCCTTCCATGCAATCTGGCAGAGAAAGAGGTGCCTGTTTTCAGAAAGGGGGCCAGCCAGAGAGCAACTCTGTAAGTAAGAGCCTCGGTGGTGCAGCGGACTAAGTGCTGTTAAGTGCTAGCACTTAGCTGCCAGCTGCCTGCAATTAGTGCGAGTTCAAATCTCACCAGGCTCAAGGTTGACTCAGCCTTCCATCCTTTCGAGGTAGGTAAATTGAGGACCCGGATTGTGGGGGCAATAAGCCAGCTTTGTATAGAACAACACCGCTTGGGGTGGGGGGGGCGAAAGCCCTAATAAGCAGGTATATACATAAAAGTATGCAGGCTATTGCTATAATGCATTGTAAGCTGCCCTGAGTCTACGGAGAAGGGCAGCATATAAATTGGACTAATAAATAAATAATAAATAACTAACCAACATGTAAAAAGTTGAATTCATTGCAAATTAACAGTTTTAAGATTAAAATTACGAATTAAGAGTTGGAAGGGACCTTGTCATCTAGTCCAACCCCAAAGCAGGAGATCCTACACCATTTAAAAAAAAAAAAAAACTTTTTCAACATTTGCTGCAATTTGGAATCCTCTCTTTGCTTTTCCCAAATGAAGAGTATTTTATAAGTCTTTCTGCCACAACTGGAATTCTTGGGCCATTTTTTTTTTTCCCGTCAGAAAATAGGCTCTTAGTTTTATAGATTTGGGGGTGTTAACATACTTTAATATTTTCATGGCCCCACCAGCTGCTGAGGCCATGCAGTTAATTCTTGGATGACTTAGAGCAGGATGTAAATGAATCCAAATCCTGAACAAGAGAACTTCGGGGATTTTCCACGCCCTTCAACCATGGCTAAGGAATTGGCTTTTATCTGCCTGAATCAGGGCTTTTGTTTCTGAGCCTCAGCTGACCTAAAGTTGTAAACCAGGTAGAATAAAACGGCTGCAGGAAACCTCCCATCCGGCTGACTGACTGACTCTGTCTTAGCTGGGTGCCCCGGTTAAGACAGGACCTCTCCAAGGGCCAGGGGTTGAATTTCGTTCGAGCAAAGCTGCAAAACTTTGAAGCTGCTTCTTCCAAAATCCTCCAGTCGGGCTCTTTTTTCTTTTTAAAGAGCTGTAGAAGTATTTTAGTTTGTTTGTTTGTTTTTTGCCAAAAGCTAAAAACTATCACAATGCTAAGGATAATCACGGCTGCATTCAATCCCAAAAAGAAATCGGTGCAGAGGGGTGTTTTTTTTTTGTTTTTCTCTGGCAGCCTTAAGAACTTCCTGCAACTTTCTGAAATCCCCTCCCGGATCCAGGATGGGGAGCATTCGATCAAGGAGGGCCAGGAAGGAAAGGAAACCCCCTCCCCAACTTCTTGTCTCTGGCCACTGAAGCAAATGTGCCCCGCAGGGGACTTAAGCAGCTGTGGTTGCATTGTCTATTCCCACCGTGCCACACCGATTCTGGTGCCCCGTTACCTGAATGTCGGTGGTAAGCCATGCTGGTGGAAGGGTGAATCGACCTGTGGCCGGACTGGATCGAGAGAAGAGAGCTGTGGAGTGACCTCCCACTCAGATCACCAGCATATACTTAAGGGAGGCTATTAATACGGGGGCCAGGGCTTCCCACACATGTCCACACCCCTCGCCCTGGCCGGTGGACTTCATCCCACTCAAAACATCTTACCATTTTAGGAGATCTCGAGGGAGAAGAATAGAGCCGACGGAATGAAGCGCCCGCAACATATAAATACCTGCCGACTTCAGGCTCCAAAACTCTCAAATGCCTGAAGGAACCTGAGACGCAAGAATTGGCTGCAAAGACCGGCCAGGCTCAGCATCTTGAAGAGGGATGGCTACGCCACATAATAAAAAGATTAGTGACGGGGCCATGACAAGAGTGCTAGGACGCTGGCCCTGAGTTTGGGCAGGCATCATGTGTGCCGTGTGGGAACCAGGAGGGGAGGAAAGGGGGCTCCTCATAGCTCGGGCTCGGGGCCTGAGGGACTCCCCCCACGAATGTCCATGTTGAGATGGCTAAAGCTATTTTCACTCTATTTCATTTTAGTTTGCTCTAAATGTAAATGAGATGAATTCACCCAAGAGTTTTGGAGGAGCCCAGTGAAAAAAGGGGGGTGACTCTGGTAGATGAGACAGAGAGATAACAGATAGGGAGATAGAGAGATAGAAGATGGTGGATGATAGAGAGAGAGAGAGAATGGTGATAAATAAATAATGGTGATAGAGATAGATGATGGATGGATGGATGGATGGATGGAGGGATGGATGGATAGATGAGGGAGGGAGGGAGAGAATGGTGATAAATAATGATAGATGATAGATAGATAGATAGATAGATAGATAGATAGATAGATAGATAGATAGATAGATATGAGAGAGAAATGATAGATGGGTTAGGTAGGTAGGTAGCAGATAGATGATTGATAGATAGATAGATAGATAGATAGATAGATAGATAGAGGGAAGGAAGGAGAGAATGGTGATAATGATAGAGATATTAGATAGATGATAGATAGATAGATAGATAGATAGATAGATAGATAGATAGATAGAGGGAGGGAAGGAGAGAATGGTGATAAATAATGATAGAGATATTAGATAGATAGATAGATAGATAGATAGATAGATAGATAGATAGATAGGCAGAGACAGGCAGGCAGACAAATAATGATGATAAATAGATAATAGACAGACATAGATACATATCACAAGATTAACTGGCAACAAGGTAGAATACAAACTGAACGTCCATATCCCATAAACACAAGGTGATAACATCTGAAGACGTTTGGCCCCCAACTGCTCAGCACAGGCCTTAAAGTTCATCTACTGTTAGTCATCACTAAGATGAGAGCCCTCCTCAAAATTTGCTGTGACATCTGAAATTGCCTGACAAACATGGACTTCCAATTGGCCGCTGACCAACGGCTTCAAGAGGGCCTCTCAACTCATCCAGGCCATTCTCCGGCTCCCCGTTGTTTTGGTCTTTGCCCAGACTGGAAGGGATGCCCACATGAACTCATGCTCTGGGGTCAAAGGGGTTCTGCAACATGACACATAGAAAATAGGTGGAGCTTCAAAGTGCCATCTAGACTTTTGGGGCCGTTCCCTGTAGACTTCCTGTTTGGGTGCAGCTCTTTAAGTCTTTGCAAACTCTTCCCAAGGTGAGTCCTGGAGAAGTCCTCCAGACTGTCACATTTTACATGGCTTCATCCCAGAATAATAGTTGGAAGGGACATTGGAGGTCTTCTAATCCAACCCTCTTCTCAAAAAGGAGACCCTATACCATTCCATCCAATTTTTTTGGAAAAACTTCCAATGATGGAGCATCCACAACTTCTGAAGGCAAGCCATGCCAACTGATTAATTGTTCTCACTGTCAGGAAATTCCTCCTTAGTTCTAGCTTGGATCTCTCTTTGATAAACTTCCACCCATTGCTTCTTGTCCTGCCTTAACCAGAATAACAAGAGTTGGAAGGGACCTTGGAGGTCTTTTAGTCCAACCCCTTGCTCAGGCAGGAAACTCTATATCATTTCAGACATATGGCTGTCCAATCTCTTCTTAAAAATTTCCAGTGATGGAGCATCCAAACTTCTGAAGACAACTTCTGTTCCACTGATTAATTGATCTGACTGCCAGGAAATTTCTCTTTAGTTCTAGGTTGCTTCTCCCCTTGATTAGTTTCCATCCATCGCTTTTTGTCTTGCTTTCTGGTGCTTTGGAGAATAGATTGACCCCCACATCTTTGTAGGAGCCCCCTCAAATATTGGAACGCTGCTATCATGTCACCTCTAGTCTTCTGTTCATTAGACAAGTCCCTCACACCTCAAGGTCATGGCTTGGCCTGCCTGCTGGTTAGGTCTACAAGGTGACACCCCCTCCCCAGTGAGTTTTCCTAGCCAGTGTCTTCTCTAAAGCCTCTTGCTCTAAAAGGGAAAGGATGAGTAAGACAAGGTCTTCTCACATTTCCCCATCACTTGGCATCAGAGAATGAAAACAGTTCCAGCATGGATGAATCATTAGTCACTCTCAGCAAATGGAGAAACCCTGCAGGGGTAAAGAGAGAATGGAAAGGGCATCGCATCTAAACCTTGGAGTAACGTTTCGCGTTCAGACAACCTACGAGCACCTTCTTTGACTGTTCAAAGCCAGGAAGGCTTGGGTGCAATTATGGTTTCGTTTGGAAAGAAAGGCTGGGCCAAAGACATTGAGCCTGGTGCTGAACGGGAGAGAAACCCCCAAGAGAAATGTGGATGAAATACAAAAGAGAAGATGGCTTCTGGAGCAGGGGTGGGGCTGCTGGGGGTTCACAGGGGTTCGGGAGAACCTCTAGCTAAGATTCTGCGCAGTTTGGAGAACCCCCAAATCCCCGCCCACCCCACCTCGCCCCTCTCAGGAGTCCCCATGCGGCCTGTTTTGGATGCAGGTAAGTGCAGAGCCTCAGGGACAGTGAAAACCGGGCCTACCAGAAGTTCAGGAAGGCCACAAATGGCCGTTTCCGGCCCCCAGTGGGCCTCTGGAGCCTGGGGAGGCCATTTTCACCCTCCTAGAGACTCAAGGAAAGCCTCCAGAGCCTGGGGAGGGCAAAAACGCCCCCTCCCTGCCATGGTGCAGGAGGCCGACTAGGCCACGCCTACCCAGCAATTGGGCAGAGAACCCCTTGCTTAAATTTTTGAAGTTCACCTCTGTTCTGGGGTTATCAAGCATGATGACAAAGAGAAGAAGAGGCAGAGTGAAAAATACTGGAGCGTTTCTTTACACAGGAGTCACTCCATCTGGCTCCTTCCTTCTCAAGGGTTCACTTTTCTTGCTTTGGAAAATGTCCCAGGTTTGACCCAGATTAGCAGTGACTGCGAAGACCGTGGGGGGAGAGAGAGAGAGAGAGAGAAGATCGAAAGGTCTGCAGGGCTACGATGCCAGGCTAGAGCTGATTGATGGTCCCCTGTCTTCTCTCTGCCAGGGAGCTTTTAGCAGTGACGTTTCATTGCCACAACAGGTGAGACTTTAGCAGAAGCCGAAGAGAACAGCAAATATTTATGGAGCAGGATGGCGAGTAAAACCAAGTGTAAACCAAACCAAACCAGGATGTGTCTGGTGGATAAGAGCTTAACAAATGCCAGCTGGGAACAAAGAGCTCCTATTTCTCCATTCTTCTTAAATCCTTCCATCAGATCTGAACTTCCCAGAACGACCTCCTGGGAGAGACCCTGTCCTCTTGGCCTCAGCTGCCCCACCAAGTTGTTGGCAAGATGCCTTCCATCATGGAAGAAGACCAAAGAAGAGGATTCATGAGATTTCTGGGTCATCAAATGAAGGGTGTCACCTGACCCAGATCAGCTCTGACAGCTCTTCAGGGCTGCTCCATAAATGGTTGAACGATCCTCTCCAAGCGGTCTGTGGCTATTGCCTTGGCACCGAATGCCATCCCATTAAAAAAAAAAAAATCCATTAAACAATGGCCAACGTGGGCAATGAAGAGCATTGAAAAGATGCAACGGTGAAGATGTTAAAAGTCGGTCTTTGTGAGACACACCACGGCCTGTAGATACAAATACGCTCATGATTGTGATAGACAAAATCGACACCCAACTGATTGTTGTCCTTGGGAGCAACAAAAAACAAAAAACCAGGCTTAAAAATAGTATGGAAAGCAATTGTTTCTGCTTGAAAGGCTAGGAGGAATGTCCAGCCGAAAGGCTGTCCTACATCTGGGGAGATCAATTTACAGCATTCTGGAATTCTCAGGGGGTGAATTGTCCAGCTGTTCGAGTTGGGGGAAGTTGAAGCCAACTGTATGGAAGTTAAAAAAAGATCGAGAAGATTGAGAAGGACCACTGTACTGTCATGGCTGGACTAGAGATCCATGTTCAACTCCCATTTCCAGCCATCGGATGACTCTCTCAGCTCAACCTACTTCACCACATGGTTAGGAAAATCAATCAAACGATCAATCAATCAGAACAGAGCTGGGAGGGACCTTGGAGGTCTTCTAGTCCAGCGGTCACCAACTGGTGGTCCATGGTCCGCGAGAAAATTTTGGTTGTCCGCAGAAAAATTATTTGCATTTTTAATATTGCACTAAATCAGGGGTCCTCAAACTACGGCCCCTGGGACAGATACATGCAATGAACGTTTGTGTTGCTGCAGAGAGTCTCCCCCTTTGGGGTCTTTTTGAGCGGGTTAGAGGGGGGCAGAAATTCCGACTTGGGGTCTGCTTCGGCCTCCTGGTGGGGGGCTTTGGGCAAAGGCTGGAGGGAAGCGCCACTGGTGGCGAAGAGCAAGAGGGCCTCGTTCCAGTGGGACAGCATCATGTCCTGGAACTGGCTGACCATCTCAGCCTGCTGAGCCTCCAGGTGCTGATACCTGGCCTTGCACTCCCGCAGGTCTTCCCACTGCTTGGAAAGCCTATGCTCCTAGTCCTCAGTGAGGTGCTTCTACTGAGCCTCCTTCCTCATCAGATTCAATTTGAACTGAGTTGTTTTGCCAACTCTTTCTCAAGAAAACAGAAGGTTTAATTCAACTACATATGCTAGTTTTGTGGCCGCTCAAGAAATAGTCAGGGACGGGAAGGATTTTGTGGCTCCCGGTGTTTTCTTTTCTGTGGGAAATGGGTCCAAATGGCTCTTTGAGTGTTTAAGGTTGCAGACCCCCTGAACTAGCCAAACCCAGTTCCTGCAAACTTCTTATGTTTTAGTCTCCAGGCCTTTGATCATCTTAGTTGCTCTTCTCTGCAACTTTTCCAAAGTCTCAACAATTCTTAAGAAAGTCTCAACTGAAGGAGGAAGTGTCATGCATGGTGATGTGAGCTGTTGGAGAAAAGGAGAGATAGAAATCTGGAGCGTGGGGGATGATGGCGATGACTGGCCGGTCCCAACTAGTGTCCCTCTCCATCTGTCATTGCTCTACGAGAAAAATAAAGCTTTCCAACAACTTGGTGGAGTGGAATCTACTGGAAAGGATTATCCGCAAAGGTTATCCTGCAAAGACTCCGGATGAGGTCTGCTGTCTTTGGCACAGAGACAGACCAAGTGGTGTCCTAAAATTAGTCTTCGGGCCTTGGTCCATCGCCCACCCTGTACCCCTCCAGGAAAACATGCCAAACACACACAAAAATAAAGGCATTCTCAATTGAAGGAGGACCTAATCCCTTTGCAACCCTTTGCCAGCCCAAGGGTTTAATTTCCATGGTGTTGAGAAGACAACTCAACACACACAGAAGGCAGCAACCAGATCGAATGTCCGGGGACTGTTACTCTAACTAGCAGGAGTCCCACCCCCAAAACCGATTGGAGGACTTCAAAGAAGTCAGAATTCAAAGCAGAGTTTAAGCTCTTCATGGGCTGAAATGATATTGGGTCTTCCTTAAAATCCAACCTTTTACAAACTCTCAGCTCTGGATTGTTAAATCTCCTTTTACTTTTATGCAACTCCTGCGTTTGTTAAGAGGCGTTTCCTAAAAAGTTCCTCCAGATGCCAGAGACAGCTGCTTTTGCAAAACCACCTGTGGGTTACCTTGCCATGCTTAATTGCATGCCTCTTTGTCTGGCTATGGATTGGACCATTCCTTCTGCGACCGAAGACACCTCCAGAACGCTTCCGTTCATGGTGTTTTAGGAATAATTGGAAGCTCCATGGCTCTTCCTTAGCCCCTTCACCAACTTTCCTATAGTCTGCACACCAATATCAAATTTATAGAACAAGCCAACCAAAAGTTGTACCCTTTGAGCCAGTAGAGATAAGGCCTCACTTTTCCCCTTCCTCTGTTTCTTATTCATCAACGGTCCACTAAAACTCGCCTTCATCATCATCCTTGAATGTTTCGTCTTCATCCTTGACCGTCTTGCCTTCCTCTTCCCCAGCCGTGCTCCCGTTCATGTGGGCAACTAGAGACCTTCCGTCCTAGGCCACTTCCTGGGATGCTCTCAGGATACAGGAGGAAAGATCTTGTGGTTGCTAGGTGCTGAAGGACCACGGAAGTTCTGGCTGTTGCCTAGCAACCTCCCTTGAATTCCAAGCATCTCCCAAACCTCAGAAATGTCCTAATTTGGTGCCCTTCAAAAACATTGGACTCCATCTTCCATAATCCACAGCCATTCTGGAGTAACGACTTCAGGATTCATCGGAAGATATTTTTATATACCGTATTTTTCGGAGTATAAGACGTACCTTTTTCCCCCAAAAAAGAGGGTGAAAATCTGGGTGCGTCTTATACTCCAAATGTAACCCCACCCAGCCTCTCAAAACGGAGGTTTCAGAGGCTGAAAAAAGCCTCAGAAATGAAGTTTCAGGAAAAAAAAGCCTCCAAACAGAGCTTCAGAAGTTTCAGAGGCTTTTTTTCTGAAGCTCTGTTTCGGAGGCTTTCAGAGGCAGGAAAAAAAGTTTTTTTCTGAAAGAGAGTTTCAGAAGTTTCAGAGGCTGAAAAAAAAGCAAGGCACAGAGCTCACAACCAAGGAATCTGTTGCTAAAATTCACTTCTGGGAACAGCTGATTAGGGGTATTCCAATCCACCTGTCAATCAGTTCGGCTGAGCCGGTAGCGGTGACGATGTGACGTCACCGAACCGGTTCTCTGTGACTGGGAGCTGGGCCTTCCCGCCTGCCCCCGGCTTCATTCCTACTTTTATTTCTTGGTTTTTAACCCAGCTGATAGGTGCGGCAGAGTGGATTACCGCACCTCAGCTGGCCAGAAACCTAACGTGCTGAGATTGCACGCAAAGCGTGCGTGCGAAGAGAACCGTTAGTAACACCGGTTGAAACCCACCACTGCTGCCGTGACACCTGAGATGGGACGGGAGCAGTGCTTGTGAGGGTGCGTCGTTCAATTGCTTCATTGTCAAGCTTCACACTTTGCAGAAACACTCTGGGTGAAAAGAAACATCTAAACAACAGGCAGGAGGGGGAAACACCCTGAAAATTTAAATGTTTTTCCTCCCCCCCAGAAAAGTCACACTGAGTCACCCAGGAACTTTTTTTCATTTTCCAATATACATGATAGATGGGCCTTTGGGTTCCTGGCAGCGGCTCTGTTTAGGTAACGACAATAATAACACAAGCCAGACTTTTATAGTTTAGCGGAGACTTTGCCTCTCTGCATGTCCAAACAGTCTGCGAGGCGGGAAGCGGTGGGGAAACCAGAAGGAAGGCGAAAGATCTCTGCCAACTCTTGCATTAGAAAAAGAAACGCTGCAATTTTTTTTCTCCCCTTTTTTTAACCCAAAATTGTAATCTGCCCAAGAAAAAAAGCTCCTGCATGTTTTTAGCTTCATGCGCAGATCATGTTGTCTCTCTGGCTCCGAAAGTCCAGCCTTCTACATTATCAATCCCCTTGTTAACGCCACGGTACGGATTTATGGTTTAAATTAAGACTTGGCAAGAACGCCAGCCACTCTTAAAAAAAAAAAAAAAGGGAAAAAATTTCCCTATGAGTCATCTGTTTAGAATGGATTTCTTCCTTGGCTCTTTTGACACCAAGAATGTAGATCTCTGGGCTGCGGTGGAGTGGGGGTCAAGGGAAGGGAAGGGACAAAAGGGCACCCGGCTATCGGGGAGGTGTGATTTTTTTTCACATGGCTGAAGGCCTCCGATTGTGGCTGATCACTTCATGTGTGCAAAAAAAAAAAGGGAGAATTTGGTTTTTAATTACCCATAATTTCCAAAACGAGATGGAGTCCATTCATGACCCATGCACCCTAAGGCATTCAATGATTCTTGTTTCTAAGGTATCTCCTGCCAACACAGGTTTAATGCACTGCCTTTTTTTAATTTTATTAATTTTGTACTCTCCACCATTCGTAAAAATACTCTGAGCTGGGAAAACAATATTACGAAGGGTGCAATAAAAGAGAAGGAACAAAGAAGTGACATTCAACACGGAAATATCCTGGGGGACATGACGGTGGCCACTAATTTAGGAATTTCCCCCTGGAATAGCCTGAGATTTGGCTCCAGGCTTCTGTTCTTGGAGAAGATGTGGCAGAGGAGGGGGCCACCACAAAGAAGGCCCTGCCTGACAGCATTCCCTGAACGACTTAATTTATGGGTGGGGTGAGACGAGACCAGGGGTCGGCTGCTGGGGGTTTGTAGGGGTTTGGGAGAACCTCTAGCTAAGATTCTGTGCAGTTTGGAGAACCCCCAAATCCCACTCCTGGCTGGCCCCGCCCACCCTGCCCCGCCCCTCCAAGGAGTCCCCACACAGCCCGTTTTGGATGCAGGTAAGTGCAGGGCGTGCGTGGAGGCTCAGAGAGAGTGAAAAATGGACCTAAAGGGAGTTTAGGAAGGCCGGAAGTAGGCCCGTTTCTGGCCTCCAGAGGGCCTCCGGAGCCTGGGGAGGCCATTTTTGCCCTCCCAGAGGCTCAAGGAAAGCCTCCGGAGCCCAGGGAGGGCAAAAATGCCCCGCTGCCGTGGTGCAGGAGATCGACTAGGCCACGCCCACCATGGCCACGCCCACACAGCAACCAGGCAGAGAACCCCTTGCTAACATTTTTGAAGCCCACCCCTGGACGAGACCCCCGCCAGATCATGGGTTACAAGATCAGGCTGGTTCTCTTCAGACGTCCAGCACAGAAAGGTCAAAGACCAACAATTTTTTGAGTTTGGAGAAGAGCTGGAATCGTCCAGGTTATTTTTAAAAAAAAAAAGAAAAAAAAGGACTTCCTGGACACTGATTCACTTTTCAGAGATCGCTCACCCATATGTTAAGTTTGACTCCCAACTTTGAGGACAGGGAAATGAGGTTGGAGGCCTCTGAAGGTTTTGGACCTTAGAAAGGTCAGCCTTCCCTAGGGGAGGGCAGGGAGTCACGTCTGGCAGCCGGTGGAGAGAAAAGCCATTCATGGCCCAACCTTGGATGCCCTAAAGATCTCTGGCCACAACAGGTGCCTGCAAAATCGGAGATTTGAGTAAAGATCTTGGGAAACCCTCAGCAACATTTGGGGCGAGGGGGAGGCTAGGGATTCAGAACCCCTGATTTCAAAGGACCATCGAAGGTGAATGAAGGAGAAATCTCATTATTTCATTCTGAAGGAGAGACCTCAGGAGCTCTTCCGCAGAAAGACAGAAGCTCAATGCTCCCCCTTTTAAAAAAAATGAAAATAAAATGCCCCCCACTCCACCCCAAATTCAGTCCTGTCCTCCCTTAACACCCAGGAAGCCTCTGGAGAAACAAAGGAGAAGATAGAAGGGAGTTGACGAGTTCATCTCAGTCTGATGAAAAGAGAGAGGGAAAGAAAACAAAAATCAAAACTTCACCCATGGTTTACTCGGACACAAGGCTGGCTGTGCCTCCCAAACCTTCGACCCACAGTTGGGTTCAACCAGCTCAATTCAACTGAACTGGATTCGACAACTGAATTGGCTGCCCGATTTTATTTTATTTTTTAATTTGATTTATATGCCGCCCTTCTCCGGAGACTCAGGGCGGCTTACAATGCGCTAAGCAATAGCCTTCATCCTTTTGTATATTTATACAAAGTCAGCTTATTGCCCCCACAAACTGGGTCCTCATTTCACCTACCTTAGAAAGGATGGAAGGCTGAGTCAACCTTGAGCCTTGGCGAGATTCGAACCCTGCAGTAATTGCAGGCAGCTGGTCTTAATAACCAGCTTAATAACAGGGTGCCTTAAACCCCTGTACTACCAAGGCTCTTTGTGGCTTGGCGTGAGTTGTGCAGGGAAGACCAGGGTCAGGGGCCGAAGAAGATGCGGGGCAGGAGAAGGCCACCCTGGAGACCTCACCAAGCTTTCCTGACTCATGCAAGAGGAGAGGTTGAAGTGTAGTTATCTCCCATCTCCTAGCCCTGCCCCAGAGGCGGAGGGGCAGGGCACCCCACCACTGACTTTGGGGGGACAGTCGGTGCCACAAAAGCCAGCTGGTTCAAATCCCTCATTCCCGGGGTGCGTGTGAATGTTTTGCAAGGACAGCAACTCACATCGGGAAGCAGCAGGCGTCCCCTTTGAGCAGCGATCAAAGCGCCAGCGACCTTCTTGCTAGAGAGGCTCTGGGGGTCTGTAGCACGTCCTTTTTTCTCTCCCCATAGAAAGGATTGCAAAGATAGAATCTGGCAGATTTGTGGGGCTAATCTGGTGCCTTATAATTTTACACTGGCTCTGAGGAATGCAAACTATTTTCCCACTCTTAAATCAGATTTATAATTAGAGGAAGTCTGGAAGGCTCATTGCAGACATGGAGCCTGGGTTTATTCAGACTCTTGCCTTGGAAATAAAACAGGTGGGGTGGGAGGTGGCTGAACCCCCTTCCCCCCCCCTTTTTTCATTTTTCCAACGCTTGGGATGGGGGGAATACAACTGCAGAAATTTAACCCCTGCAGGGTTGAAAATCGTGCTGGGAAAGTAAAGAAATATTCTTTTACGTGTGCAAACTTCCCACGTTTTTAGAAAAGCAAACGGCATCCAGGTATGGCCAGAGTTGGCTGGGGATTATGGGTACCGGCATCCAAAATCTCTGGAAGGTCTCCCCAAGTCTTAATTCCTCTTAATTAAATACAATAGTTCTTATTGGCTATTTGCCTGGCCATATGCTAGATGTTTTCTTATGGGAATAAATTTATTCCTGGGGAGTAAATTACCCCTTTTACGAGGATAAGCAAGGGAGAAGTTGAATAAATACCATGAAACGAAGGGTTAAAATAACCGCCTATCATTTGGACGAGAAATCAAGAGTTGGGATTAGCAACTTTGGGAATTGCTTGTACGGCTCCAGGGTTCAAAACCAGAGCTTTTCGGGACAAACGCCCTTCGCCCCTCCACATGGGAAGTGAAATAAACAGATTTATAGCAGCTGTTTTCAAGAGAGGCTTGTTATTTGTTCCTCATTCCTGACTTTCTTTTTTTGCTTTCCTTCCCAAAGTCCGTTTTATCCATCGAAAATCCTTCCAGGCACCCGTTTCCCAAAAGGGCAGTTTCACAATTTGGGTTTTAATCCTCTTCTCAGCTGTGAGGTGAAACGGCCATATAAAAGGGCTTAAGTCAACCTTAGTAGACTTATTAGACTTAAGTTTTTGCACAAACTTTTCATTCTGCTCTCTAGCTGCTACTTATTCTGCTAAAGAAGCAGGCAAAATCACAAGCTCCCCTTGCCTCTTGTGGCAGTCAGTTCCACTGGTGCTTTTATAAGGTGGGGTTTTTTTCTGTGAAACCTGGACTTGGGGAAACTTTATTTGTTGGCCAAAACTTTTAATTCCTGTTCTCAGAACCAGGTGCAAGAGAGACAGGAGGGTCTGTATTATCCGTGATACCTTACCCATGTTCCTGAGCCAACTCAGGTCTTCCCTTGTGCAGGGACTGGGAGGAACAGGAGTTAAATCTGATCTTGATGGCAATTAGATGATGTTATGTTGGTTTAGGAATGGCAGGTGCCAAGGTGAGGTGCACAGAATAAATTATCTCCCCTTGGCATCTTCCTCTTCCTCAATGGCAGCCCCAGCCTTGGAAACCCTGTGTTTGCATCCAAACATTTTGATCTGGATGGATAAATCTCAATTGCTTCATTCCCCAAATAAGCCATGCATACCGGCAACCAACAGAGGGCAGCAGAGGGTTTTTTTTTCCTGAACTAAATTTCTCTGCTGCCCTCCAGTGGTCAATCCAGAAGGCACCTTCCAAAAGACTGAACTCAAACAACTTGTGCAAGTTGTGTGAAGCTAGGACCTGTACTGTTGTGACGTTGGGTGTAGCTATTGAGAGGCTCTGGAACCAGGGGTGAAATTCAGCAGGTTCTGGAGAACCGGTAGCGGAAATTTTGAGTAGTTCGGAAAACCAGCAAATACTACCTCTGGCTGGCCCCAGAGTGGGGTGGGAGTGGAGATTTTGCAATATGCTTCCCCCAGGAGTGGGGAGGGAATGGGGGTTTTGCAGTATCCTTCCCCTGGAGTAGAGTGGGAATGGAGATTTTGCAGTATCCTTCCCCTGCCATGCCCACCGAGCCACACCATGCCCACCAAGCCACGCCCACAGAACCGGTAGTAAAAAAATATGGATTTCACCACTGTCTGGAACCCTACTTGGGGGTCTGTCCAGTGCAAAACCCTTTTAATCCCCAGCAAAGAAATTGGAAAGTAATAGCCGATTAGGAACAGTACTCCTGTTTTACAAGGAGTAGTAAACTTAAGCCATTTCCAGCTGTTTCATGGGCAGCTTCCCTGGTCTTTTAAAACCTGTTTTACTAGTATTCAGGAAATGGAAATGACTCTATCAACAAAGTCATAAGGGCAAAATTTATTTGCATTGCCTTCATCCAGAAAAATTAGCCAACAGATCTGGGATTTTCAGAGGGAGACAGTTTGGTCTAGAGGTGAAGGCACCTGGCTAGAAACCAGGAGGCAGCGAGTTCTAGTTCTGCTTCAGATATGAGAACCAACTGGGCCAGTCTCTCTCTCTCTCCCTCCCTCTCTCTCTCTCTCTCTCTCTCTCTCTCTCCCCCCCCACACACCTCACAGGGTTGTTGTGGTTGAGGAAAATAAGACAAGGAAGGAATATGAGGTGTGTTCACTGCCTGGAGTCACTTATAAAAAGTAATAAAGGCTGGATAAAAGATAAATAAGATCATAAATATATAAGAGTTGTCTTGGCGAAATAAAATAAAGCAGATCTGATTCTTGCTTAGTTTTCAAGATTTTCAAGATAGCCAGTTAAGATCTGGTCAACTTTTTTGCAAATCATCCCAAAATGAATACCTGGGCATTTCACACACACACAAACAGAACTTTTGCTGGCAAAACTAAGTCCATAAATTTAGTTGTAGTTCAATCAAGCAAATGATCCAAGCTAGACCGTCTGGGGGATGGTGAAGATTTAGCAGTAAAAAAAAAACAATATAAGGGAAAGAGTTAAAACTTTTGGGACAAATCAGGGTTGAATTTGATGCTGCCCTGATGCCATTAATAAGGTCCAGCATGCTGCCTTATTCTAGAATAATCCGACTATTTATCAAAAGTGTTTATTCTGTGTCCTGGAAACGGGGTTGATTTTGTGAGTTGGGAAATAGAGTTGGGAAATAGCATTGCACTCGTGTGTCTCCTGAAAAATGTCTGCAAATAAACCAGACATGATGTCAACCTTTCTCTCTTTGACAATACCTTGAGCTAAATTCCATCTCTCCTGTTTCATTTATATGCATTTTTTAAAAAAATGATGGAAGAGTTTTCTTGTTTGTTTCTCGATACACTTTCTGTGAAGGAGATGGGCAGTTTCAAAACTGGATAGATAGATAGAAGATAGATAGATGATAGATAGATGATAGATAGATAGATAGATAGATAGATAGATAGATAGATAGATAGATAGAAAGATAGATAAATAGATGATAGAAGATAGATAGATGAGAGATAAATGATAGATAGGTAAGATAGGTAGATAGATGAGAAATGATAGATAGATAGATAGATAGATGATATAGATAGATAGATAGATAGATTTTTTTTTATTTTTTTATTTATTTAATTTGTATACCGCCCTACTCCCGAAGGACTCAGGGCGGTGAACAGCCAACAATAAAATACATAAATACACAAAATTTAAAAACCCGATAAAATCAAATTAAACTTTTTGGCCCAGACAAATTAAAATACCCCAATAATTTAAAAACAGATTAAAATTTACATATTTAAAAAGGGAAGAGATAGATAGATAGATAGATAGATAGATAGATAGATAGAGAGATGATAGATAGATAGATAGATAGATAGATAGATAGATAGAGTAGATAGAGTAGATAGATAGATAGATAGATAGATAGATAGATAGATAGATAGATAGATAGATAGATACTGTTGTGAATTTGGTCTACCATTTATTTATGTACTTATTCATCTCATTTCTATAGCTCCTGTCTCATCTAAATAATTCCCGGTGGCTCCGATAAAAGCGTGTCACAAAACGTAAGAGCGTGCATAAGAACAAAGTTAGAATTAAAAGATAGGGCTACCGTGTGAAAAGTTCAGAAATTAAAAAGCTAAAAGGGGAAGAGAACAGCCTCGCCACACCAACCGTTCCCCAGGGTTTAGCTAACATTCATGCCAGAGATATCATGGTTCAAACCAGGGATCTGCAAACCATGATTTCATTTATTTGTGTGTGACCTGTGTGTTCAAGTCATATTTTGCCATCTGTAGAACACAAAGCTCAGAGACGTCTCAAGAAGGGGATCACACCCAAATTTAGCTTCTCGGCGTTCATGCAAGAGACGACAAGTTGAAAGGTTTACGGTGCAAAGACAGATGTTTAAAACCTCTGGCTTCTTATGAAATCAGGAGGGGTTTACTAGCACCTGTTCCAATCAACTTTATTAAAAGACATTATCCCTTGCAGTTGAGGAAGCCAACGATAAGCCAGAAAAGTTGGTGCCTTTTAATAAAATTAATTAACGGCAGTTAGAGGCAGTGCTACCAGTTTTCTTCCTGGTCTTTGGCTACTATAGGCTAACATTGTTTGTCTTGTGCAATTTCAGGCCATACCAAACTTTTAAAAAATGGTCCTAGAAATAAGACCAGGGGTAGGGAAGGATGAAAGTATTATTTTCCCACCTGAACAAAAGAGATTGGCGAAACTACAAAGCATCAGGTCTCTTGACCAAAAGTTTGAGCAGAACCACGAAACAATAGAGAGAGGAACAGATTTCGTGCACCCTCCAGGTTTTGCAAACTTAATTGTGCGAAGCATGCAAAATATGCCCCTTATATTTTCTCTGGTTTTTAAAGATGGGTTAGGAGGACTACACCACCCCAGAAGCCACAGCCCAGCCCTGTGCTTCTAGCTGGGAGTTGTGGGACTGGCCGTCCCCACGATGGGAACATCCAAAGCCCGCAGGGAATGGAAAGGAAAGGTTTAATTTGCCTCCTTAGGATGCCAGGGAAGGAAATTAAACGGAAATTAAATCTCCTCTTTTAAGGGGAAGGAAGGAATGCAAGTCTCTTTTTCCTTCCAGCTTAGCCAAGAATGAACTTTGACTCGGCTTGGGTTCTTCCAACTAAACCTCCAGAATGCCTTGCCTTTTCCTGCAAACCCCCTAACTTGCCAAGGGGACCCCCCCACACACCCCAATCTCAGCTCCTCCACCAGGATGCAGAGGGAGATGCTAGAGTGGAAGTGAGGGGGTCAACTCACCCACCGCCCGGCAGCGTCTTCTGAGCAGCTGTCTGGGTACCAGGAGAGTCTCTGCAGAAGTCGATGTGCAGGAGAGCGAGAAGGCAGGAACTAAAAAGCTAGTAGTTGATACAGGGTGGAGCCCAGGAGGGAGGGAGCCGGGCACGGGGGAAAAAAGCAAGAAAGAAAAGGCATAGAAACGAAGCAAGGGGTGGAAACGAATCCAGGGGAGAAGCAACCTGAGAAATAAGGAGAAATTTCCCGACAGTGAAAAGAGTTAACTGGTTGGAACAGAAGTTGCCTCCAGAAGTTATGGGTGCACTCTCACTGGGAGCTTTTAAGAAGAGACGGCACAATCCTTTGTCTGGAATGGTATAAAGTCTCCTGCTTGAGACCTCTAAGGTCCCTTCCTCTAAGACAATGTTTCTCAACCTTGGTAGCTTGAAGATGGGTGGACTTCAACTCCCAGAATCCCCCAGCCAGCGGTGCTGGCTGGGGGTTTCTGGGAGTTGAAGTCCACCCATCTTCAAGCTTCCAAGGTTGAGAAACACTGCTCTAAGAGTCCCTTGGGAGTTGGGCAGCATAAAAATATGATTAATTAAAGATTAATTAAATTAAATTCCAACTATTGTTATTCTGTTAGTTGCTAGGAGAAATGTCAGACCTTCCCAGGATTTTCCCTTTTGGGGGGTGGGGGGCGGAGGGGGAACAAGCAGCCAGGTGAAGAGAAGCAGAGGTGTGATCCTTCTCTTTTGAGTGGTGGGGGGAGGGAGGGGACACAAGGAAGGTAGCTGGCCTGCTCTGCGTGATCCCCTTGAAGCCCCCCGTGGGGCTTGCTGGTATGATGCCCTCTCCCCACCTGCAAAAAGGAGAGGTGGGGGGTGTTGGAAAGGGGGTTGCATTGAGAAAAAGAGGACTCCGAAGCCCAGCCGACAGAGCCCATCTTCAGGTGCTTAGCTGATTAAAGGAGTCGGAAGGGATCTTGTAGATCATCTAGTCCAACCCCCTCCCCCCCCACCAAGCAGGAGACCTTACACTATTTCTGACAGACGGCAGTCCAGTCGCTTCTTGAAAGCTTCCAGCGATAAAATATATTTTATTTATTTCTCACAATTTGGAGCCATATCCCCCCCTCCCCCGAGGGCCTCAGCCTTAGGTCAGCCCAACAATGGGTACAATGCATTTTATTGATTTTTTAAAAAAATAAAACACGTTTCTATAGCCGTTTTTCAATCCACGGGCGACTCCCCCCTCAAAAATGAAAAGACATCGAAAGTAATTTTAAAAACCATGAAACGATGATTTATTCAAAACGTTTATCTAGAATAGAATAGAATAGAATAGAATAGAATAGAATAGAATAGAATAGAATAGAATAGAATAGAATTGATCTAGCCGTCCGTCTCACACACATGTAAGTGTGCACACGCGTGTAGGATGGCAGCCTCATAATGCATGACGTCTACAGGGGCACGTTTTGCTATGGGAAAGTGAAAAAGCCCACCGGCAGCTGTGCTGAGGTCCCCTTAAGACTCCCCACCCCTGAAGGAAGGGCTAAATATTTCACCCCAAAAATGCATGGGGGGGAGAGAATGGATGGGTTTAAACAGCCATGTCTTCACTGGCTGAGTTTCATAGTTTTTAAAATGATTTTAACACCTAATTTTCGCAGTTCTGTCTCATGTCTATGTATATTAAGCCACATAGTGTGGCTGTAGCATTATTATTTATCTTTCTTATTATCTTCCTTACTTCCCCATTATTGGTATTGTTATTATTCTCTCTGTTGCTTCGCTACCAGAGACAAATTCCTTGTGTGTCTACGTCTTCTGGTTGTTGATGGGGTGTTGGCCAGAGTCGGTAGAAGGATGGGCCGCTGCCTATAGAAATGTTTTGGATAAATAAAATAGATAAAATAAATAAATAATAAGATAAATGAATACAGGTAAATATAATCCGTTTAGTGACTGTTCGGAGTTACAGTGGCACTGAAAAAAGTGAGTTCTATGTTCTGCAGTTCAGCTGTTGTTCCCAGCTAGCCTGTGGACTTCAACTCCCAGAATTCCCAGCTAGCCTGTGGACTTCAACTCCCAGAATTCCCAGCTAGCCTGTGGACTTCAACTCCCAGAATTCCCAGCTAGTCTGTGGACTTCAACTCCCAGAATGAAGAGAAGAAGAGAAGAGAAGAGAAGAGAAGAGAAGAGAAGAGAAGAGAAGAGAAGAGAAGAGAAGAGAAGAGACCTTGGAGGTCTTCTAGTCCAGCCCCCTGCTTAGACAGGTAACCCTATCCCATTTCAGACAAGTGGTTGTCCAATCTCTTCTTAAAAACCTCTAATGATGATCTCTTCAGATTGTGTAGATCGTTTGCCTTTTACTAAAAAAACCTCCAGTGATGAAGCACCCACAACTTCTAGTGGCAGGCTATTCCACTGGTTAATTGTTCTCCCCATCAAGAAATTTCTCTTTAATTCCAGGTTGCTTCTCTCCTTGATCAGTGTCCATCTGTTGCTTCTTGTCCTGCCTTCAGGGGCTTTGAAGAACAGGTCGACCCCCTCTTCTCTGTGACAGCCCCTCAAATATTGGAAGTCCTCTATCGTATCACCCCCAGTCCTAATTTTTTTATTATACTAAACATTCCCAGTTCCTGCAACCGTTCTTCGTATGTTTTAGCCTCCAGTCCCCTAATCATCTTCATTGCTTTTCTCAGCATTCTTTCCACATCTTTTTTATATTGTGGCGACCAAAACTGGATGACAAACAGATCTTGAAAACTGTTGTTCAACTTTTCAAAAGAGTTTCAGAATAACAGAGTTGAAAAGGGACCTTGGAGGTCTTCTACTCCAGGGGTCCCCAACCTTTTGGACCTCAGGGACCACTAAATTCATAATTTTAAATCCCGCAGATCACTAATATGATCTGCCTAATGACCGGCTGGGTGGGTGTGGCTAGGTGGTCATGTGACTGGGTGGGTGTAGCCAACTCGATGTCAACGGGCACCTCGCCGGCCTCTACTCGCCCCTCCCCTCCCGGCCACTCCTCACCTGTCCACCTGGGCTCTTAGGGCCCCAACAGGAAGCAGTTGTTGGAGCTAAGAGAGAGTTGGCAAAACAGCTCAGTTCAAATTGGATCTGACCGAGGAGGAGGCTCAGCAGAAGCACCTCACTGAGGACTAGGAGCATAGGCTTTCCAAGCAGTGGGAAGATCTGTGGGAGTGCAAGGCCAGGTATCAGCACCTGGAGGCTCAGCGGGGTGAGATGGTCAGCCAGTTCCAGGCCATGAGGCAGTCCCACTGGAACGAGGCTCTCTGGCTCTTCGCCACCAGCGGCGCTTCCCTCCAGCCTTCGCCCAATGCCCAACACCAGGAGGCTGAAGCAGACCCCAAGTCGGAATTTCTGCCCCCCTCCGACCCACACAAGAAGACCCCGAAGGGGGAGACTTTCTGCAGCAACACAAACGTTCATTGCAGATATCCGTCCCAGGGGCCGTAGTTTGAGGACCCCTGATTTAATGCAATATAAAAAATGCAAATAATTTTTCTGTGGACCACCAAAATTTTCTCTCAGATGGCCAGTGGTCCATGGACCATCAGTTGGTGACCTCAGCCAGGAACCTCGATGTAATGTAACTCTATGCAACAGGGAAAGTTGACAACTGTATTATTTTGGGTGCAGAAGGGGCGAGAATGTGGCGGCTGTGCTTGTAAAATCAGCACTCTAAAAACCAACCTTGGCACCTAGAAAAACTGGTCTTTAGTTGCCATAAAAGGCTTGGCAGGAACCAGCTAACCATTCGCTCCGGTTCCTGCCTGCTCCCCACCACATTGTCACAATTCAGACGAATTGACCCACGGCTTATAAACAGTTTAGATAAAATTGCGCTGAAGGGAAGTGACTTCAGCCACCAGGAATTTGGGGTGGGGGTGCGGGGAGCGAGAAGGCCAGAAAAATAAATGCCAGTGGAAAATAGGAGGGGGGGGCATATATTTCATTGCCCCTGGGTTACAAAATTCCTTTTTTTGAAGAAAAAAAAAAACCCCTCTGCATGAGGATTTATCACTCGGAAGAAAGTTCTGGTGAAGTTTCTTTCCACTCAGTTTTTGGTGAAGGCGAAACGGTAGAGATTTTCTTAGAAAAAAAGTGTTTCAGGGAAGTTGGTGCCAAGGGAGGGAATGGCAAAGGTGCCAGTCCTGAATGAAAGGCAAAGGTATTGCACCCCTCTTGGGAGATTAGGGAGCTGGGTGTGATTGGCACCCTCTGTACATACTTGGTTGTCGTTTCTTCCTATGGAGAGGTATCGAGGGTGAGGTTTGGGCAGCCAAGGAGGCTACAGAGGACTGGCAGGCTGGCACCAGGAGGGGCATCGCTGGCAGATTCAGAAGGGCAGCCTGGGAAATTCTCCTCAAGGCACTTCCTTTCTCTCTCTCACCCATCTTCCTTCCTTCCTCCTCCCTGCCTCTCCTTCCTTCCTTGCATCTATCCATTCACACTCACTCACTCACTTTTCCTCCCTCCCTCCTTTTCCTCTTCCTTCCTTCCTCCTCCCTGCCTCTCCTTCCTTCCTTGCATCTATCCATTCACACTCACTCACTCACTTTTCCTCCCTCCGTCCCTCCCTCCCTTTCCTTCCTTCCTTCCTTCCTCCTCCCTGCCTCTCCTTCCTTCCTTGCATCTATCCGTTCACACACTCACTCACTCACTCTCTTCCTCCCTCCCTCCCTCCTTTTCCTCTTCCTTCCTCCCTCCCTCCCTCCCTCCCTCATTAGTTAACCAAGGATGCAGGATTTTGAAACCAGAAACAAAATTTCCTTAATTTTTCTTTGCCATCCAGGACCTTTCTTGCCTTCCCATATTTCTCATTTTATTTCCATATAAAACATTTCCTCGCTGCTTTAATGCTTCCGCATAAAGGAGTTGATTCAAACCTGTATCATTTGGTTAATATTTCTTTACAGAATGGTCCATGACACGTGCTGGCTGGGGAATTCTGGGAGTTGAAGTGCACAGGCTGGCTGGGGAATTCTGGGAGTTTATTTATTTATTTATTTATTTATTTATTTATTTATTTATTTATTTATTTATTATATTTCTATACCGCCTTTCTCCCGTAGGACTCAAGGCGGTGTACAGTCAAGAAAAATATAGACACACAAACATCATAAAATTGCTAATTAAAATTATTACTTAGTGGAGTTGAAGTCCACACATCTAACATAGCTAAGGTTAAGCATCACCGTTGTTTAGGATTAACAGACTGCTTGCTAAAATTGTTGGACATTTTATAGCAACACTCAAGGGAAAACGGCAAAGATCTCTTAACTGGAAATCCTGTCTCTCTAAAGAATGAGCTTAGGCAGCGGCCCTGCTCTTTTAGAAATAACCCTTTTGCTGCATAAATGGTAAAAGGCGATTATTATTTTCCTCTAAAAGAAAATCTCCATCTTAAGTTTGGGAAATGATCGGAGAGGGCGGAAGATGAAGAGCGAGGAGAGACACGGATGGATGCATGTCGGATGGAAGACTCTTCGCTACAGAATTAGGGAGGTTTAAAAAAACGATAATGGTTCAGTTCAACGCCGAGCAAGAAAGCTGGCTGGGATCTTCCAGGCACGTCTCCCTGTCTGGCTAGGATAATGAAGCGGGAGACAAATGAAGATTTGGCTTGCTGTCCAAACAAGAGCCGAGCTGGAGCTGAGCTGATTTGGAAGAGGCTGTTTTATTAGTCACTGATGAAGCAGCTGCAGCCGAGAAAAAAGCTTTATTTGGAAATGTTGAAACTAGAGGAAGGAGGGAGGTGAGAAGCTTTGTTTATTGCAAAACGTGCTCAGAAGGAAGTGACCCTAATTAACCGATTCCAAAGAACTAAATAAGGAAACATCTTTTCTTTTTTTCTTCTTCTTCTTCATTTCAGCAAGAGCTTCCAAAGCAGACATCCAAGTCTCTGCTTGGGTAAAAAAAACTGCTCATTCTGCGAAGCGTGAAATTTCTCAGTGGTCTCCCATCCAGAAAGGAACCAAGGCCAACTTGCTCCGTTTCCGAATCCATTTCTCCGGCCCCTTTGCTGCTGCTGCTGCGTCTTTCCTTGCTTAATGCAATCCAGTTTTGAGCCTCCTCCGGCCAAAAACGGTGCCATTGGCTCACCAAACCGGCTGTCGGTTTGCGCGATGTGTCAGATGGAAGTGTGGCTGGCTGGTTGGTGGCCTGAAGGTTGTGTGTGTGCGTGGACCCAAAGAGAGGGAAGACCAGAGTTGGTGGCTGGAGAGGAGGAAAGCTGGAGGAGATACCACTCTTGAAGGGCCCCTTCCCAAACCTTCAAGGATGGCTCGGAGATCTGGCAAACCCCCGGATATGCCATTAGCTCCGTTCGCAGGACACGGTGAACTCACGACTCAAATACTCTTCAGCTTAGCCGGGTTTGTGGACGTAGCCAGAGGTTATGCGTAGAGTGCCTGGCCAACCTCGTCCGTTGGGCTTTGCAGGACATGGCTCTTAAGCATGGGAAAGCATGTGGCGGGACGGCGGCCAGAGAAAGCAGAGTCCGGACTGTTTTAATTTTTGCACTCATGTATCACAGGAAGAAACGACCTGCGGCTGTTTGCAAAGCCAGCAAGTGGGAAGGGAGAGATTTTTGACTGGTGAGCAATTATATTTTGCTTTCCACATTCTCCAGAGGTTAGGTAAAAGGGAAGCGGGGCAAAACATACATCACCTTAGAAATGAGAGTGGGTCACACAAACACCTCACATTAGGAGACTGCAACCATATATGGCAACTTCTAGCTGGTAAAGGCCATGCCCTCCACCACCCCCCCCCCCCAAAGAGTTTGGACCCTTTCCTGGCAGGGAAGGGAAGCTGGATATTTTTGGGAGAAAAAGGCGACTGGAAGCAAAAAATCCCTGCTAAGAGAGACTCCTGTCTAAATATTGTGATAAAGCATTCCGAAGTTCGTCTCACAGCCAAATTCTTGGATTCCAGCATATAGGCATCCATGTGGGAAATTTTGTTCTCTTGCAATTTGGGTCATAATTCTGTGCCTTTTGTCCTTCACGGATTGATCCTAACCAGGATTTATTCTTCCTTGGAGCTAATCGATGGCCCAACACGAGTTTGTATTTTGGAAAAAGCTTCATGCTTCTTCTTTCCCCCTCCTAAAACTAGCTTTTTTTAAAAAAAAAGAGCTGAACTTTGTGAGGTGGTCCCATCAGGGCAGAAGGTGAGCAAGGAGAGCAAGGAGGCCAATTGGCGACCCAGATTGATGCTGTGTTGCATGTAAACATTTCAATCCCTGCCTTATTTTTTACACAAGTTGAAGGTAAAAAGTTAGATTTGGGTTACTTTTTCAAGAAAAAAGCCACGTAGCCGTGAAGTCCTTCAGTTGGGGCCATACGTGTTTCCAATTTAACGGGCGGTGTAAATCCAGGTGATTTATAGGTTTGATGGTTCAATTTTTAACACCTGAGCCATCTTATATAGGCTCATAAAGCTAAAACATGCAGAAAAATATCCCCCAAAGAGCCCATTAAAACACACCCAAAGCAATTAAGCTATTAAATGCAATTACCCTTCAAAAAGACCTTGACTATGTGTCAGATTTCTCTAACAAGTGGCAACTTCAAATCTCAACCTACAAATGCTCTGTCTTGCACATTGGCAAAAAAAATAAATAAATCAAAACATAAAATGCAAATTAGATTGACATGACCTTGTAGATGACCCACACTCTGTCAAGGACCTTGGAGTAGTCATTTCTAAAGATCTAAGTGCCAGAGCCCACTGTAACAACATTGCCAAAAAGGCATTAAGAGTTGTCAACCTAATCTTGCATAGTTTCTTCTCTGGAAATATTGTACTACTAACTAGAGCATACAAAACCTTTGCTAGACCAATTCTCAAATACAGCTCAAATGTCTGGAACCCACACTGCATATTGGATATAAATACAATCGAGAGAGTCCAGAGATATTTTACGAGAAGAGTCCTCCATTCCTCTAACCGCAAGAAAATACCTTATGCCACCAGACTTCAAATTTTGGGCTTAGACAACTTAGAACTACACCGACTTCTGTCTGACCTACGCGTTGTACATAAAATTATCTGCCACAATGTCCTTACCTGTCAGTGACTACTTCAGCTTCAACCACAATACACGAGCACACAATAGATACTGTACAAACTCAAGGTAAATCGCTCCAAACTCAATTGCAGAAAATACGACTTCAGCAGCAAAGTGGTCAATGCCTGGAATGCACTACCTGACTCTGTGGTTTCTTCCCCAAATCCCCAAAACTTTAACCTTAAACTGTCTACTGTTGACCTCACCCCATTCCTAAGAGGTCTGTAAGGGGCGTGCATAAGTGCACCAGCGAGCCTTCCGTCCCTGTCCTAATGTTCCTTTTCATTTTTTACTCTTACTCTTTTCATGTATTCAAATTATGTTTATATTTTTACCTGTTATCTTATATATGCTTGACAAATAAATAAATGAATAAAAATAAAGTCACAAAAAGCCTAACAATATAGCCATTTAGCAGGATTCACACCACCAAAGCTGTCGTGCTGAAAACAACAGGCTAGAAGCCAGGAGGCTGAGTTCTAGTCCCACTTTGGGCCAGTCACTCTCTCCCAGCCCTTAGCAAGGAGGCAATGGCAAACTACTTCCAAAATCTTTCCCAAACGCCAGAAACTTCTCCCAAGCGATCACCAGGACTGATTCAAAAGCATCAAAACAAACACAGAATCCCCAAGCTAGATGGCAAAACCAAGTTATTGAGCAAACTAATATGGTTCCAGTAATGTAGCTTAGTGAGCCCATTATTCAAGAAAGGATAAATAAACAGGCTAAGTTAAATACGTTGCCTTCATTGTCGAAGGACACCCCGAGTTGAAGATCAGCAGACATTTATTTTCTATTTATATATCTATTTTTCTTTCTTTAGCTAACGCAGGTAATTGGAGAAAACAGTAGAGATCGCCAGATCACACAGCTCGACAAAGAGGCCGTTTTATTTATTTATAATTACGTTACGCTAAGTTATTGTACAGAATCTTGATGCAGCTTCCATTTCCACTTGGCACATCTTCCCTTTTTTCGGTGGTGTGTGATTTATAGCTGCAAGACACAACGTGACTTTAAAAAAACAACAGTAACCAAGTCCACCGATCGAGGAATAAATTACTTTTAAAAACACATGTTCGTGTGGAGTGAAAAACCACGCGGACGCATCCGATTCGAAGAAACTTATTTTATAGGCCCATGATTTCTTTCACAGTGCGAGTAACAATAAAAGACTTGAGTTATCATCAACCGAAAAGAAAGGTGCAATTATTATGCTTAAGGGTTATCGTTACAAAGAATGCCACAACTACAGCAGTCAATACCATAAAAAGAGACAATTCAACAGTTAAGTAGAGAACACTAGAACTTGAAAGTACAACGTCACCGATGCAGAAGTTGAATCTTTACAGGAGAGAAAAAAGCATATTTTGAGGGTTTAACTGATTTTAAACCCACAGTTGGAGTCACAAACTTATAAATCCCCACTGCTGTTTTTGGAGGTCGTGTTAAGAACAGGGCCCCGGAGAAATTAAGCACAAGGGAATTGCTTTTCTTGCGGCATCAAAGAAACACAACACTTATCAACGCCATGTTCAATCTGTGGCAGATCGTGGTTAATCCTGGAGGAACCGCAGTGGGGATCTGAAGGTTCCAGCGTTGAAGGGTTCCCGATTACTGACTGGCCATGAAACCTGGGATCCACCTCCCAATAGGAGACTATTAACTCAATCAGCAGTTGAAAACTATCCCAGGCATTCCAAGTCTGGAGTGATGCAGCGGTTATTATTATTGTCTTAACAGCAAACTTGCACAAAAAACTAGGAAGTGTATTATTATTACATTTAGAAAGAGAAATTCTCAAAGATGCAGGATTTCAGTCTCAGAGGGTTGGTTGGTGGGTTTGTCTGAAGATCAGGTTGCTTTTCCCCAAAAGAACTTGTAACAAACCTTCATTCTTAAATGTAGGTTTCAGGAAAGGATGCATTCAAGGGGTTCCCGTTAGGAGGACACCTTCTCAAGAAGATGTTACAAGGATGTCCTCTCCAAGGGACCACCAGGAACCATCGCCTTGTCTCTTGAAACCAAGAGGTCTATGCCAGGTTTCTAACCAAGAGGCACGGAAACCTACGGTTACATCACAAGTCCTCTCTCAACGCACGTTAGCAAGTTGCTGCTTTAAATAAATAAGAAAACATGTGAGGTGAATAGTCTTACCGGAATAGTCTGGTGCTGCACAACTACACTTGAGGATAAAGGACGCACAACCAAGGAGTTGGGCGTGGGGACATTTCCCTCTTTTGTCCAGTTTAAAGGCAGCAAAGCAGAACTGAAAAAATGTGGATTCCTTTGGAATCTAGGATCTCCCTAAACTTCTCAGCTCCACTTTTAATTTATTACATGCCGATAAGACATCAAATTTAGACACGCAACCGAAAATTGCAAAGGATCTTGTTTTACTTTTGGTCTGGGCAAAGGTCTCAAGCGGGACCATATGGGGCCTTCCAGATGTTTGTTGAAGTACACGTAACAGGATGGGCACAACCTTCAACCTTGCCGATGTTGGAGGACTCTAATTCCCAGCATGCCACATTTGAGGCTGCTGGGAACTGTAGTTCCACAACATCTGGAGGACGCAAGGTGTCTTGGTCAGGATTTACAAAAAAGAAAGAAAAGAAAAGAAACTTAAGTGTAGAGAGGAGTGTGCAAATCTTCCAAATTAGAGAGGACGGAGCAGAAGAGGGAATCCACTATATGTCTCCTTGACAAAATTCTACATTTTCTGATACAGAAGTCTGCAAACTCCGTGACTAATCAGGCTACACAAGATCATTAGCTATTGCTTAGAAACATTTGAAACCGAAGAGTTATCACATGAACATTTCTCATATTATTATTATTAGCAATAGTACTATTAATTATTATTATTTTAACATCGGACATTAAGATACAGACATTATATAGAAGCACAACATGCATTCACATATATTTAATGACGTTCCTGCATAGCAGGAAAAAAAATAATAATAAAAGACCTAGAAGAGAGGAGAAGGGGGGGAAAAAATCTTATTTTCCAGTGCAGTGAAGCTTTATACTTCTCAAGAATGGGGTGTCACTACAGAATTGGGGTGACTCAAGGTGGGTGGGAACCGGTGAAAGCAGAATGGAACTAAGAGGAAAGGAGCAGGCAAGTCCTCAAAATTGTTCTGAAGGAGACTTGAAGAAAGTTAATTCAGACGTGGAACTTTTGGAAAACGAAAAGTTAATCTGTTTTCATGGCTGAAATGGAATTGATTTCTTGCTGGACCAGAAGAAGGACTCGGAGGCAAAAGTCCAGCACAGCCGATCTTTAAAGGTTTAAAAGGATGAAGCAACTCGGTTTTTCTCTTCCATAAATCTTAGCCCAAATGTTCTCATTAAAGAAAATGAAAAAATAAAATAAAATAATAAAATAGCCTGCTTCCAGGGCACAAAAATGTCACAACATTCCACAATTTTTGGAGCGTGTTTTTCCTCCTTTGGTTAAAGGAAAGCATGCCTAGCTGCACGACATTTATTTTAGGATGAGAAATTTCTCTGGTGATTGATTGACGGAGGAGCTAAACTATGCTGCTGCTCGCGGGTTGTGCTAATCGAAAAAAGGGATCGAAACGAAACCCGTTTTTAAAATGGGATTAAAAAGCAGGGACTGTTAAGTCGCTAGAATAAAGCAGGGCATTTAAAAAGTTCTTTCGAAATTCTAACGCGAGAGTTGGCTGTGTGTGTGTTTTCTGCTAAAGAAGAAAGCGATGAGGTTCAGCCGGCAATCGTTACCAGATCTGCCGGTGTGCCTGGAAAAGATGCAATGAAAATCCTCAAAACGACGGAAGCAGAAAGTTAGAAGGAAAAAAAAAAAATCTGAATAAATTGAATGTAAAAATCAGTAGGTGGTTCAGAGCTCTTTCGTAGGCAAAGGAAAAAAAAAAAAATAAGGCCAAGAAATAAGCCTTATCGGCATTTTTCTCACTGAATTGTAAACGATGAGACAAAAATCTTCCCCCCCCCATTATAGACACACACACACACGCATTATCGTGCAACCAATACCAAACAGTGCAACTATACAAATGGATGGATGTTCCAAGTATCTTTTAAAAAAAAACCCCAAAACCCTGTAGAATTTCTACCTGCGTTTTTTTTTGAACAGTCCCAAGTGCTACTGTTCCAGCTGTTTCTTTTTTTGTTTGCAGATGTGCACCCATTAAAAAAAAAATCTGCAGCCCCCACCCCACCCCCCCAGGGCCCAGCCACTAGAATAGGAAGCTCAAAACTAACTGGGTGCCTCCAACCTGCTCCGGAAGCAGCGTGCTAATCCTCTGCACGAAAATTAACCAAACGGTAGCTCTTTCGGTACTCCCGTCCTTCGGTCCCTCACCCTAATGCGATGAGATAAGGCGAGAGAAAAATTAAAAGCCAAACAATGATAAAGTGATCCACCTTCGGTGTCCGGAGGATAAACCTTCTGGCCTATTGGGACAACCAAGGAGATTGTACCTGTCCACACACACACAAAAACTTGCCAAGTCAGAAGCTTGTTAGGTCCACAGCATCCAACATCTGGCTGATTCTGCCTTCAATGTGGACAGCCAGGCGGCCACAACAGAAGGCCCCTGGACAACTCTCTCCAAATCATCCGTCCAACATCCAGAAGATGTTCTTCAAAATAAAGGCTTCAAGCAATCCCCTTCAGTTTTTCTTAGATCTTCTGCCTAACTGGAGCTTGGCCACCTCGCCTAAAGTTCCCCACTGCTCAAATCTTTGCCCCTCCTTCCTTCCTTTCCTGGCATCAGCAAAACGGGCACTGGATGGTCAAAATCCAACCCAAAAACAACAACAACACATCACTCTATAGAACCGGAAGGGTTGTTGCAAAGCTGGCCTCCGTTCCCAACTGTGGCCCAACTGTATCTAAAACAGTTCCGCCGCTATTGGGTGCAAGTCCCATCGATTTCCCAGGGTTGTTTCTAAACGCACAAAATCAACCGCTCGCTCCCTTTGCACAGATAGCGGATGTTTCTCCTGACACTGTATCAATAAATCGTATTTATACAGCTCAGACGTTCTGAGACATGCGGTAGGTTTTGGGGTCATCGATAGCCAGGTTTTCGTCACCATCATCTGCGGATATTTTTGTCGTCGTTCGTTCCTGTGGTTCCCCTTTCTCGGACTCCCCGTCGTCTCAAGAAACCGATCTTAGGCCGGGCCGTGGCGAGCGTTGTCAACCACGCCGGAAGGAGGCTCCGAGTCGTCCATGGGGAGAACGAGGCGTGTCCCCCGGATGACCAGTTCATGGTCTCCGAAGGCCAGCTCCTGGTCCAGCATGTCCTCGGAACCGTTTCCAGCCACCCGCCTGGAGGCGCCCGATGGCAACGAATCGGAGTTCCCGCTGGAATCCCCGTACGTCAGACTGATGTCTCCATCATTCAGAATCAGATCTGAGTCGTCGTCCTTCAGTTGCTCTTGATTCTGGAGGAGGAGGAAAAGGAGGAAGAATTGGAAGAGGAGGAAGAAAAGGAGAAAGAACATGAGGAGGAGGAATAAGGGAGAAGGGACGAGAGGGAGAGGGGGAAGGAGGAAGAATTGGAAGAGAATGAATGAGAGGAAGAAAAAGAGAAAGAACACAGGGAAGAAGATAAGGGAGAAGGAAGAGGAGAAGGAGAAGAGGAAGAGGAAGAAAAAGAGAAAGAAGACGAGGAGGAAGGGAGAGGGAGGAGGAAGAATTGGAAGAGGAGGAAGAAAAGGGGAAAGAACATGAGGAGGAGGAATAAGGGAGAAGGGACGGAGAGGGGGAAGGAGGAAGAATTGGAAAGGAAGGAATGAGAGGAAGAAAAAGAGAAAGAACACAGGGAAGAGTAAGGGAGAAGGAAGGGAGGAGAGGAGGAGGAGAAGAGGAAAAAAAGAGAAAGAAGACAAGGAGGAGGAAGGGAAAAGGGAGGAGAGGAGGGGAGAGGGAGAAGGAAAGGAAGGAGAAGGAGGAGAAGGAAAGGAAGGAGAAGGAGGAGAAGGAAAGGGAGGAGAAGATTGATGGCTTTATTAAACAGCAAAAGACCAAAAAGGCTTCCATAAGAGAGATGGACAACTTCTTAGTGTCAACAATCACGTTCCCTACTTTTTTTTGCAAGATAGGGTCGCAGTCTATGGGATGGCATTGTGAGGGGAGAGGTTTTATTTTGAGAAACAAGTCTGGGGGCCCTTTCAATTATGGAAAGCCTACCTTTCCATTCAACGCTACATTTGGGGCTGGGGGGGGGGTGTCTGCTGCTCATTTAGAAGCTCTACAGTTGAGGGTGAATCCAGAAGGAAGCCTGAAGAGCTTTTGAGGCTGGAAAAGGGGTTAATCGATCAACCTCAAGAAGGAAAAAGCCCACCTCACCACCTAGCAGAAGTTAGAGACCACTTCAGCAAAGGACAACCCAAACCATGTCCTCACCACTTCCCCGAGATCCTTCCCTCCTTTTCTGGACGTCAACTCTCCAACCCCACGCCCTAGTTGAGAAAGGGGTTTCGCCCGGCCCACCTCAGCAACAGTGAGCAGGCCAAGAGGAATGCACCGGTGGGCCAGGGGAGGTCCTTCAGGTTATTTTGGGGGGCATGTCCTGGACTCACCTCATAAGCCTGCGGACTCGTCAAACACCTTGCAAGGGGTCCGCAGCAGCTGGGGAGCGTGGTGGTGAGGGGGGGACCGCTGTGCGTCAAGAGAGGTTTTAAATAGCTGAGGAGGGGGGTCTTGGTTAAGGAGGCGTCTCTGTTTTCGGAAATAGTATATTTTTATCTAAAACCAAGGGACACGGTGGCTCAGTAGCTAAGACGCTGAGCTTATCGATCGAAAGGTCAGCAGTTCAGCGGTTCGAATCCCTAGTGCCGCGTAACGGGGTGAGCTCCCGTTCCTTATCTCAGCTTCTGCCAACCTAGCAGTTCGAAAGCACGTAAAAAATGCAAGTAGAAAAATAGGGACCACCTTTGGTGGGAAGGGAACAGCGTTCCGTGCGCCTTTGGCGTTGAGTCATGCCGGCCACATGACCACGGAGATATCTTTGGACAGCGCTGGCTCTTTGGCTTTGAAACGGAGATGAGTACCGCCCCCTAGAGTCGGGAACGACTAGCACGTATGTGCAAGGGGAACCTTTACCTTTTATCCAAAACCAACTCGTATATGGTTTTTCTAGCACTAACTCTGCTACCCATGTTTCCCCGAAAATAAGACCCAGTCTTGTTTTCTTTGGGGCTCCAAAATAAGCACTAGGGTTTATTTTTTGGGGGGGGGGTGTTTCTTATTTTTATTTCCCATGCACAGGAGGCCCACGTCTTCTGCTTGCTGGTGGCGGAAAGGACTGTGAAGTGGTTTATAAGTCTAAGGACTATTGCTACTGCTATTATATTAGGCGCATGCGTAAAAAAACCCCTTTTAATTACCTTTTCTGGCCACGGACCCCCAAGATTGAAATCATAACCGTTCTTTAATCCTTCGCTGACCTCCTGTGATTAACACCGCCCCCCCCCTCACCAGGGGTTCGTAGGCCACAGGTTGAGAGCCCCTGCCATACAGGATTCCTCTACACCTGTCTGCAAATTTCCTCCCGTTTTCCTACCTTAAGTCGTCACAACTACTACTATGGTTTTGGTTAACAGTGGGATACAGAGACTGGCAGAAAACCAGTCTGGCCCAACTTCATTCTAAGAAAAAAGTAGCTTACAGGAGCAGGAGGATAACACTTTGGCCCTGAAATTATAGGTTGCTCGGTATAAGTTTTGGTTTCAGGTTTCTCAAAGGTTTGTTGCTAGTGGCAGGGGCTCGGTCACTTCTGGACACAGCAGAGAGCTGGCCTGGTGTCAAAACTCAGGGGTGCATGGGATACAGAGACTGGCAGAAAACTAAAATAATCTTTTGCCCCTGCAGGCATGGCACATACGACAGGCCTATCGTTCTGCATTTCTTGGTCCGGAGCCCAGATAAATGGCCACGAGAGACAAGAATGCACAGCTGAGGAAGGAAAGGCGCTTCGGCCATCTCTGGCCGCAGATGCAGGAGCTCGGGTCCCAGGATCACCCGCTGGTCTCTAGGAAGGATACTTATGGTCGAAGTTGTACCAGACTCGGAATAGCCAGGCGCTCTCGGCTCTGGTGCTTCGCCCCTCGATTTCTGGCCCGCCCTGGAAAAGAAGGAACGCAACAGGATCGTAGTGGGGTTTGGGGGTGGAGAGCCACAACCAATGTCCAGTGTGGTCTTTATTTCCTGCAGTGTATTGTTTATTGTCTGATGTTTGTGATCTGGATTGCGTTAATCAAAAACCGGGAGGAATTTAAAGATCTGTAGTGCTTCAACAAAGTTCTGGCAGAATCCTGGCATCAGGACGCAGGGGAGGCTGGTTGGAAATGAGATCGTGTGTGTGTGTGTGTGTGTGTGTGTGTGTGTGTGTGTGTGTGTGTGTGTATGGATAATGGTTATCTTTTGAGAGCTGAATGCAACAAAATTTCATTTTAATGTATGCTAATTAATGTACGTTTAAAGTGACAAAGTTTCTATTCTATTCTGTTTCTATTATTTCTATTTCATTCTATTCTATTATTTCTATTCTATTATTATTCTATTCTATTTCTATTCTATTGTTTCTATTCTATTTCTATTACTTCTATTTCATTCTATTCTTTTATTTCTATTCTATTATTATTCTATTCTATTTCTATTCTATTGTTTCTATTCTATTTCTATTTCATTCTATTCTATTTCTATTTCATTCTATTCTATTTCTATTTCATTCTATTCTTTTATTTCTATTCTATTTCTATTATTTGCATTCCACTCCACTCCACTCCACTCCACTCTACTCTATTCATTTTCTATCCTATTCATTTTCTTTATCTTGAAAGCGCTTGGCACTCCAGAAGTTGAGAAATGTCTCAGGCGTGATCCTAATCATTGAAGCCTCGGAAATTCTGACTTAACAACCGCAAGAGTGAGGGAGTGATGACGGAGAGAGGAGGAGAGGCACTTACCACATTATCTTGGTCAGCATCGACACCAACCCTGCAGGGAAGAGCACACAAGGACGATTACACTCCCTGTTCAGACTGGGGGAGAGGGAGAGGGGGCAGAGCTCTCTGGCCATCCAGCCGGCACACAAACCCTCCCCCCAAAAGGGTTTGAGGTGTCCGCCTGTAAATACGACCATTGCCCCTTCGTGCTAAAGTAACAGGCGGGCATGGGTAGAAAAGTGTGCAAAGGGAAGGAAGGCTCAGATGTTGGGAAAGGTGGAAGGAAAGAGGAGAAGGGGGATGACCAGCAGGAAAACGGAGGGCACAGTTACAGTGGCGATGGGGCAACGTTAGAAGGTCTGAAGGACCAGGTTGGGGACAGGTCATCTTGGAGAAAATCTAAGGATCGACCCTCAGTTGATGGTATATAATTAATCCACCTCTTCTCCATCTGATGAGAGATGGCGGCGCACAAGTGGATAAATCTAACATCTCTGCTGAGATATGAGCTGTGCTGGTATTCATGAGACTGCACTTTTTTTTTCTTTTTTAAAAAAATATACATCCATATTGTATGTGGACAATGTTGATTCTGGGCATCGTTCATATTAATCCAAATTACAATAACAAGATTAGTAATCTTTATCACATTTATCAAACTTAGGCGATCCTCATAATATTATTTAAACTTAGATGCCTAACATCTATGAACCTCTACTCTTTCTATTATTTTTGTTTATTCTATTAAAATATACGTTCTAATAGTTCCCCTATCTAATTTCATTTCTGCCTCTATCATCTTACAAGCCCCCTTAATGTTTAAAAGGCAATTCTTTCTATCCGTCATCTCTTCTCCTCTTTAGCGTTTCAATTTTTATCCCTTTTTTTTTTACTGCATTCTTGGGAGGTTGGCGTGGTTTATTCCTGCCTTCTCACGCTCATCACCCAGAGCAAAGCTGACACCCAGTGGCTAAGAGGAGCCTTTTCACAACTGGTTGTGGCCCCACTCAGTTTGCACGTGGGTTTCTGAAAGGACACCTCACCCAAACTCACACAACGGCAAAAAAAAAACGCAATTGCAATTCACTCCGTTGAAGCCAGCACCTCCCTTAACCCGGAAAAAGACATAAACCAACTTGCTCAAAATTGCCAATTATCCGGAAAATGGCTTTGACGGCTGCTCTTTTTAAACCCACCACGTACAGGATGTCCCGCCCAAATTAAGCAATTCCGCTCGCAGCTGAGGAAGAGGGGAGGGTCTTGCTCACCGAATGTGCAGGCACGAGAGCATCGTGGTGGTGCCACCACCGAAGACCCAGACGGTGAAAAAGACGATCAGTAGAGTCGTACTGAACATCACCTGCCGCGCGTAAGTGGCTGTGTCCCGGATGGCCAAGGCAAACGCCATGGCTCCCCGCAGGCCTGAGAGAGAGAGAGAGAGAGAGAGAAAAGATGCGTGAAATTTCCCTAAATGTGGCTGGCTTTTTATCTGGGGGTCCCCAACCCCCCCAGGCCGTGGCCCGTTTGGAACTGGGCCGCACAGGCGGCAGGTGAGCGCTGTCGGTCCTGGTAGCCATCTTTTACTTTGGATCTTCAGGGCTGCCACATTTAGTGCTGTGGGGAACTGGGAGGGGGGATTGTATGGAGCTGGAGAGATATATAGTCAAAATAACATTCTTTTCTCTGAGAGTCAAGGACATCTTGCCCTGCACTCGGCTGTGGCTGGGAGGCATCTCCAGTTGGGACGGTGCATTGATTGTACTGTGTGATGGAGATGTGGGTGCTGGGGCAAGGGATTGGACTTTCCTTTGGGTGGGGAAAACCTGGAAGCTTTCAGATCTGGGTTTTCCCAGATGTGCCAAGATGACATCTCTAATATAATGGAACTTTGAGGAACTTCTAGCCTCGGAGTCTCCTTTCGTTGGGGGTGTTCCTTGGAATCCTGACAAGTGCGCTCACATAAGCAGCTGCATTTGCACGAGTAGCCGCCATTCGCGCGCATGCGTGAACTTCCATTTGTGCACAAATAGAGTTGCACATGTGAGCATGCACACCTGCCGCTCACACGGAACCATTTCCTCTGCTCTTCCCCCCAGCCCCCGGTCCACAAAGCCAGAAAGGTTGCAAATAATCTCCTTGTCTTTCAAGTAGGCATCATGTCTCCTCTGGCTCCCTTATCCTCATTGGTTTGTTTCCAGAAGGCAATTTGTTCAGCCTGATAAGAAGTATTTACCTGGCCCTCCCCCTTCATGCCAATATAATCTTATAAACCGGAAGGGTCCCATTCTTCCTCTCTATAAAGGTAAAGGTAAAAGTTCCCCTCGCACATATGTGCTAGTCGTTCCCAACTCCAGGGGGCAGTGCTCATCTCCGTTTCAAAGCCAAAGAGCCACCGCTGTCCGAATACGTCTCCGTGGTCACGTGGCCAGCATGACTCAACGCCAAAGGCGCATGGAACGCTGTTCCCTTCCCACCAGAGGTAGTCCCTATTTTTTCTACTTGCATTTTTTTACATGCTTTCGAACTGCTAGGTTGGCAGAAGCTGGGACAAGTCACGGGAGCTCACCCCGTTACGCGGCGCTAGGGATTCGAACTGCTGAACTGTCGACCTTTCTGATCGACAAGCTCGGTGTCTTAGCCACTGAGCCACTGCGTCCCTTTCGTCTCTATACTAGCCTCCTTTCCTTTCCTGCAAGTAAGCGTGCAATTATTTACGGCAACCACGTTCAAAGGAGTCCAAGGGTCACTCACCAGCAAACATCATCATATGTTGAAAATTTGTTCCGATCTTGTTTCGCCTCCCCAGGTTAAGTAGGAAAGAGAGGGGATAAATGTTTGCCGCTCTTCCGAGGAATACCGCCAGCTAGATTCGTGGCTGCATTAAGGAAATTATTTTCCGATAGAAGAGAATATTTGTAGCTCAGGGTTGAACTGGAGGGTGTGTGTGTCTCCCTGAGCTGGGTGCTTTTCTTGCAGGTAGAAGGGAGTTGGGTTTGCTCTCTGTATACATACAGTCCCTTCTAGCACTGATGATGTTATCTAGTTGGGTCATGAAACGTCTACACAAAGGACCCCACAAATTATTTTTTCTTTTAACTCCGCTTTAAAATTATACTAGCTATTTAACTCGGTTCACAGCAGCTTAGACTGTTATGCAAATGTCACAATCGAGGTTGGCTTCTTTACTTCCTCACCAGGCAGGTGAGTTAAAAACTTTTCAGAGCCAGACATGGCTTGCCACTAAAAGTGCAAAAAAAGCCCGAATGAGCTTCTATTTGCTTTTGTCTTTTCAGACTGAGCCCAGACACGCCAGTCGGTAAAGTCTGACTGGCAGCCTAAGGGCCCAATTTCCTGGTCAGCTGACACAGGTTATAGATACTTCTCACCAACATCCAACAAATCAGGATAAAACAAAAATGGTGTAAACATGCGAACTCAGTGGATTGTTGTTTTTTTTACTTCTAGTCGATGCTTTTTTCCCCTTCCAAGTAGAAATTCTGAACGTGAGAACTGAAGAGTGTTCATTATTAAATTATCTATATCGTTTAGTGCTGAATTTACCCATTTTTAGAATTTAGAAATTAAGTTTATTGTCATTGTACACGTATATACACAGTATACCCATACAATGAAATTCACATAACACCCAGAGACCAAGCCCAACTCACATGACAATCCCCAGACACACTCCACCCACCAAAAATTCCCCACCCCTAAACCACCCGAACATCCACACAGCAGACCAAGTAATGCTGTCCAACAGCTCACTGGCGGTGGCCCTTTAGTTCATTGTTGAGTGCAATTATGGCTTTTTTTTAAATCCTGTTTAATTGGGAGTAATAATCATTTATTCTGCTCGGCAGATTTTTCTTTGTTTAACCCTCCTTTTCCAGACGGTTATCCTACACAACCTACGTGGCTTCCCCTCATTTTTTTTTAAACAACAACAACAACAAAAAAGGATACAAAAGCCCCAACCACAAAGGTTGGATTAAAGACGTGGTTCTGGAAGGTGAACAGCGTGAGTCCCATGTAGGAGAAGATGAAATTCTCCGCCAGGAAGTTGAGAAGCTCAAACAACTAAAATATTGGGCAAGATGGGAAAGCAACGGTAGCATAATCCTTGGGATGACGACGACCCAAATATGTATTTAAAGTGACAGGGAATTCTTCAAAGCGTGGGCAGCACAAAATAGATAAGCCAGCATTACATTTATAATGTAAATGTACTGGCTCCCTATTGCACTGGCTCCCTATTGGTCTCCGGGCACAATTCAAGGTGTTGGTTATTACCTTTAAAGCCCTACATGGCTCAGGGCCAGGTTATCTTCGAGACCGCCTTCTACCGCATAGCTCCCAGCGACCGGTAAGATCCCACAGAGTTGGTCTCCTCCGGGTCCCATCAGCTAAACAAAGCCGGCTGGCGGGCCCGCGGGGGAGGGCCTTCTCTGTGGCTGCCCCGGCTCTTTGGAACCAATTACCTCCTGAGGTCCGGACCGCCCCCACCCTATTGGCCTTCCGAAAAGCGGTGAAGACCTGGCTCTTCCGGCAGGCCTGGGGCTGTTGATCTCGCTCTTGTGATCTGGCGAGATCCGGCCATGAATGGTGTGAATGGGTTTTAATTGTTTTTAATGTCTTAATTTTTAATGTTTTTATATATGGTTTTTAAATGCATTGTAAGCCGCCTTGAGTCTTCGGAGAAAGGCGGCATACAAGTTGAACAAATAAATAAATTGAACAAATAAATATTAGATTTATAAGGGGGGGACAGTGGACAATTTTTTAAAAAAATATTGCAACTGTCCTGGGTTGAGGTAGTTGTCCCTCCCTGGCCATTCTGGTCCAAGGCCTCACCTGTTTTGTCCTGTGCTGCGATTCTGTGGACAAGTTGTTGTAGGTATAGTGAGCTTGAGTGATGCCACAGAACAAAACGGCCACCACACCTGGGGGACAAAATATGGGATGAATAAAGGAGCCTGCAGCACCCAAAGCCCATCTCCTGTTTTTCTTCAACACAGCCCTCTTTTTAAATTATGGCTTAGCATGATAGGTGAGTGCCGCACCGGCATAAACCTAATTTTAGGGCTTGGCATTGGCTTTCAGCCCGATCTGAACAAACTCGGGGGAAAGGTAAAAGCTGGCAGGATGCGTGGGTCCCAACAGAAACCCGTAAGTTTGTAGTTATGCAGAATATTCCTACAGGTGAGAGCAATCAGCCCAAAAGGGTTGATAATGACTTTGTTCTGTGTGGCGTAAGCAGCTCCACCCATTACACCCCACTCTCAGGCCGGAAAGCACCCCGCCTGCCCTGGAAACATCTCAGAGAAAACTGGAGTAACTGAAGACGAGGAGCTGCCATTGTATCCCAGATGCTCAACTCCCCTGCTCAACTGTCCCCAGGGGTTTTGGGGAAGTGGGGGAACCTTTCAGGGTGTGGCTTTTTCAGCCTCAGAGAAGGGGCGTCGCTGCCAATTTTGGCAAGGATTTAAACCTCACTGGGAAATTTCCTGGTATCACTCCACTCAGGCGGTACAAGGCAGAGGCGCACTGCCACTTACTTACCGGTAAAACCACACGCCTCGGCCAACAGGAACGTACTCCAGGACATCAGGAAAAACAAGCCAGTTTCCAGCAGGTGGAACTCGTGAAGTTTGGTAAACTTGGTGACGTGAAACTGGAAGTAGTTAAGGGAGAAATCCACAAGAGATTTCTGCAGATTTTTTAAAAAAAAAAACACACAACATTCCAACAAAACCAGAGCGTTCCCCAAATCAGGGAAAAATATGAACCAAGCAAACTTGAGGGGTTCAAGCCACCCCATAAATACATCGGCAAAACTAAGGTAAAGGTAAAGGTTCCCCTTGCACATATGTGCCAGTCGTTCCCAACTCTAGGGGGCGGTGCTCCTCTCCGTTTCAAAGCCGAAGAGTGAGCACTGTCTGAAGACGTCTCTGTGGTCATGTGGCCGGCATGATTAAACGCCAATGGCGCATGGAATGCTGTTACCTTCACATCAAAGGTGGTCCCTATTTTTCTATTTGCATTTTTTATTTGCTTTTACATGCTAGGTTGGCAGAAGCTGGGACAAGGAACGGGAGCTCACCCCGTTACGTGGCGCTAGGGATTCGAACCGCTGAACTGCCGACCTTTTGATCGACAAGCTCAGGGTCTTAGCCACTGAGCCACGTGGCGTCCCTATCGGCAAAGCTATGGCTTGTCAAATATTGGGTCAGTTTGCTTTAATGCTCTCAGCTTGCAATCTAGGGGAGTAGAGTACAAGTTATGGACCCCTGTGGTCTGTTCTTGAAATGTTTCTGCCCTTTACATTCAAATGGCTTAGCACTGTTTGACTTAATTGGTCCTTAATTAAATCACTTGACAATTAAGAGAATTATAAACCCAATAAGCAAATACAAGCAAATAGGGCAATTCTGACTGGCTGAAATGGACATGATTTAAAATATATATATATATATTTCTACAGTTTAGATATTTGTGGCCAATCAAGTTTATGATAAATGTGTTAAAGCTTGAAGTCTGTTTCTGAAGAAAAGCATCGTGCTAATAATAATAAATAACACATCGGTAAAAATTTGAGTTGTTTACAGACAAACCAGTCCAGAATTTTGAATTCTTTCACTGGGGGGAACCTCCTTACTCTGCGGATTTTTACAGCCTCCCAATCTGCAAACCTTCTTGCTCAGAAACAAACAAAAAAAAGTTTTCAACAGACAAAGCAAGGATATCAGAGCGGTGACGACACCGGTGGCAGCCCCCATGGCGAACGATCCGCTGAAAATCCCAAGGAAAATCCCGATGGATTTGAACATGGCGGTCACATCGAAAGTGTGGCTGTTGTCTCCAGCGGGCTGGTAGGCAACAATTGAACTGTGGGAAACACAGAATATAGACTTCTTAGCAGGAGGCTTTGCGAAATATTCCACAGATTGCAGGAGTCAAGAATTCTTCTTCTTTCTATCTAGAAGAAATCATCATCGTCCATCGTCATCCTTCAATGACCCCATAACCCCTTGAGGGGTGGAATCTGGGCAACTGAATGGAGCTGAGTATTTACTGGCCGGATGCCCTTCCCGTCTCCAATGCAGAGGTTTTTTTTTTCAGCAGATATATTCTCATTGTGCAATTCAGCTCAAAACTGGACTCCAGAGGTTTTCAGGATTCTGTATGGTAAATGCACGTCCTGAAGCTTCTGTGAGAGGCTCAACCACCCATTCATCATCATCTTTTAATGACTCCCATAATCCCTTGCAGGGCGGAGTCTGGGCAACTGAATGGAGCTAGCAGAGTGTTTTAATGGCCGGATGCCCTTCCTGTCACCACTGTGGAGTTTTGTTCAGCAGATTCTCATTGTGCCCAGAGAGAGAAATATCTGCCTCTACCTAGGATCGAACGCACAGCCTCCTGATTGTGAGGTGAGAGCTCCACCTCTAGGCCACCGCACCACTCCTTCCTATCTAGAAGAAATGGTCTACCTAATATCAGGAGAGGGAGAATAACTACTACACTGGGCAGAGCTGAAATCATAACATGCTATCATTCTAACATTTGGTGGTCACCGGGACAAAAGATGGACTTAGTCAACCTTTTCCTTGGGTTCAGGGGAGGTTATCAGTGCTTCTTCAGAAAGTCATAAAGATGGCTCCATGGCCAAGTAGGGTCCTACAGCAATTGCCCTCCATCATTTTGCTAGTGGTAGAGTGGTGCGGTAGCCTAGAGGTGAAGCTCTCGCCTCACAATCAGGAGGCTGTGAGTTCGATCCTAGGTAGAGGCAGATATTTCTCTCTCTGGGCACAATGAGAATGTATCTGCTGAATATAACTCCACATTGGCAACAGGAAGGGCATCCAGCCAGTAAACAATCAGCTCCATTCAGTTGCCCAGACTCCACCCTGCAAGGGATTATGGGGGTCATTAAAAGACGATAATGATGGTTTTGCTAGTGCTAGATGATGCGCCAAGAATCCCTTGGAAGAGCCGTGGTGGCGCAGTGGTTGGAATGCAGAATTGCAGGCTAACTCTGCTCACTGCCAGGAAGTTCAATCCTGACCGGCTCAAGGTTGACTCAGCCTTCCGTCCTTCCGATGTCGGTAAAATGAGGACCCAGATTGTTGGGGGCAATAGGCCGACTCTATAAACCGCTTTATAGAGAGGGCTGTAAAAGCATTGTAAAGCAGTATATAAGTCTAAGTGCTATTGCTATCATTTTTTGACAAGGCACAACAACTTCGCAGACGCTCCCTAACTTGAGCTGCCTCTGCCAGGGAGAGGGACGGGAAGAAGACACACGACTTACGAACACAGCACAATGGCCACCGCATCGTTGAGGACACTCTCTCCAAAGAGAAGGGCGTAGAGCTCAACATCCACTTGAAGTTCATGGAATATGGCGAGGACCGTCACTAGCCAAGGGGAAAAAAAAGCGAAGAATTTGCTAGAATCCCAAGTTAGCTTACCGCATTATTTATCTGGCAACATCTCAATCTTCAAAATACGACAGAGATGCAAACACCCATGTAGAAAGAACCAACAAACTCTTATAGGACAGGATCCAATCTGGGTCAGTCAACAGGACCAGAAATTTTGTCTTCCGAGCTTTTGGACTCATAGTGGAGCCCATCATCTTCAGGGAACTTCTCTCTAGCTCAGAGGTGGGCAACTACGGCCCTTTTATGACTTGTGGACTTCAATTCCCAGAATTCCTGAGCTAACATGGCTGGCTCAGGAATTCTGGTAAGTGGGGGGGACGTGACACCCCCTCCCGCAGCCTGTTTTCACTCCCAGGAGGCTTCTGGTAGGTCTACTAAGCCTAAAACGGGACGCGGGGGAGCGTATCCCCCCTCCAGCGGCCCGTTTTTGCTCCCAGGGGGATGCAGGAGGCCAAGTGCTGCCTGTCACACCTCCTGGCCACGCCCTCCATGGCCACGCCCACCCAGCCAGTCATTAGGGCAGAGAACCGGTTTTTAAAATTATTTGAATCCCACCACTGTTAACAAGGGTCCCTGGTTCCCGCCTACAACCTACCAGGATCCGTAGCGGAGGCGATGGCCCCGAAAAACAGGCAGTCGGTAAAATAGAAGTCTCCTCCAAGCTGCCCCATCACTTTCATCAGTGCGACACAGCCGTACATGATGGATCTGTTGAACACAAGAGAGTTGGCATCGTCGGCACCATGGCAAGCTCAACCTCAGTACAGGCAATCCTCGACCTATAGCCACAACCGAGCCCCCAAATCTCTGCTGCTGAGTGAGACATTCGTTAGGCGAGTTTTGGCCTCCGTTTTATGGCTTTTCTCGCCATATTTGTTAAGCGAGTCACCGCGGTTGTTAAGTTAGCGACAAATCTAAATTTGTCAGGCGGGTTGCAAAAATTTAATTAATCATATTTCTATGCCGCCCAACTCCCTAGGGATGCGTGACTCCAGGGACACTGCAATCATCGTAAATGCGAACCAGTTGTCAAGCACCCAAAATTTAAATCACGTGAAGATAGGGGATGCTGCAACCGTCAGCAGTGTCAAAAAATGTCCTAACTTTTTTTTTTTGGTGCTGTTGTAACTTTGAACGGTTGCTATATGAACTGTTGATTGTTGGGTTCACATGCACACCAGAAACCGGGAAGTGGAACAAGTGACACCGTGCGTGTCAGATACCATGGCTCCATGTGTCACTTCGGGCACACATGGCATAGGTTCGCCATCACGGCCCTATACTATTTCAGTCCCGTCTCTGCTTAAAAAAATCTAGAGGGACCCACTTCAAAGAAGTTCAGTGATTGGGTCGAACCATAAACAATTAAGATTAACCAACCGTAATTCATTCCTATGTTCAATTCTGTGCAATGGAATCAAAAACTTCTCATGGGCACAATGGACAAGAGGGAGAATCGCAGAACTCTGCAAACTGGGTTTGTTTATCAACACATCCAAACCAGCCTGGAATTGCTCAGCTTCTCATTTTTAAAAATGCAAGGCGGCCTTGCCTTGCTCTTGTTCGTTTTTGTTTGTGATTTAAGACTGCGCCTGTTTTCATTGCCGATCTTTCTTGCCTTATTGTTGTCATGGTTTTAACCTCTGGCATTGCAGCTGCTCACAGAGAAACTGTTGATTAGGTAATATGCAAAGGATGTAAACAGGGAACAATTTTTAGAAGCAGTAGGAATTCTCACCCTATCATAAAACAGGAAATTGCTGTTCCAAGAAATGCATATGCTAAAATGGATCCAAGGTTTCGGAAGAAGTGACGCTTAAAAAAAAAAGAGAGAGAGAGAAAAGAGAGAAAGACTTTTGTTACTTTAAATGCTAGGAATGACTGAGCCAGAATGACATGGCAATTTTTTTCAAAATCCCACTCAACCCTCCCTAAACATACAATTATTTCAGACAAAGAGCAAATAACAGCACAATACGATTGGCTTATCTCTCCAGCACTTAAAATGCCTTTCCAACTAAGATGTTTTATAAGCATACAATTACTCATTTTTTTCCCTAACATGGGGAGAAAAATCTACGTTAGGACAGATAGCTCTGCCTGTAGGCACTTGGTGTCTGGTTACAAATGACTGATTTTGGAAAGATCAGAGGCACATTTGGTCTGGGATTTTTTTTTTTTTTCACAACGTACTATTTCTTTATAATCCAATTTTATTTTTCTGGCGGAAATTCTGTTCTGGTTGTATTATTATTGCACTGAAAACCAAGGTATAAGAGAGGGCAAGCAAAGGTTTGGATTGCAAAGGATAGACTGCTTAAAGGGTCTATTTTTTCTTGTATGCATGCACTGGCCTACATTGTACAGGTCCTGGATGGAAAAATTGGGTATGTAAAAGATTATTTCTCCGGTTGCAAACCGTTCCAAAGCAGAATCTTAAGGCATTCAATCCAAGAGAATCCAGTAAGCTGACCTCATCCAAAACAGACTGAAGTTGTCCTCAAAGACAACAGCAGAGTAGCAGGTGGATGATGTCTCCTTTCTGTTCTTCTCAACAAGCGTGTTGCTACCCTGGATAAATTTTAAAGAGGATCAGAAGGAACAGACACCTACCCGTTTTAAGCTATATCCAGCATAAAATATAATGGGAGGGAGCAAGATATTGAAGAATACTTCAGGATCAAAAGTTACCTGTAGGGTATTAAAAGAGAGAATCAAAGCTTCACAAAAGACCCAACTTCAATCGGTGCAAAGTAAAACTTATCATTTGGTGAAGCGCATTTTCGTTAAAAACAAGAACTGGGCCACCTTTTAGCACAACTGTTCTGCATGCCAGAATTTTCAACTTCACAACCGGGAGGCATTAGTTGAGTTCACACCCACCAAACTTCCAGAATCGAAACAGCACAGCCTGCGTGGGCAGTCACTGCGGTGTGGGTCTGGGGTACACAACACAGCAGAATAATGCAGTATGTCTGTTCCAAAGAGATCTGATGAATATGGGAAGGAAGCCCCTTTTATTTGGCCGTGGAAGGACACGGCCTAGGGTGAGTTTGCCTCATTATGACTCTTGAATAATTACAAATGGCTGACCACACACAACCTGTGCCAGTTTGCCTCTTCCAAAAGCCAGACCCACCCAAAGTGGCAAGTTGCAACCTAGCAATTCACATTTAGATTTAAAGCAAGGTGCGAACACAGCCATTAAGGGATTTCTTGAAGAGGCAAAATGGAAAAGTTTGAGGAACAGCAATCGGCCCAGAGAAGCAGCAGCAGAGATGCCTTCAAAAAGTCTATATATATATATTTTTTCCCCCAGACTCCTCTAGAAACCTAGGGAAAAGCTACGGCAGAATTTCAACCGTGTTTTCCTAGAACCCTCGATCTAAAAAAGTGGGAAAAGTGAAGTGGAAAGCATGAGAGTTTACCTTCCGCAGCATTTCATTATCTTGAACATTATTGAGTTCGTGGGAACTGATTTCCCCCTTCAGGGTGTACTCATAAAACTTCCCACTCAGGTTGACCAGCAAAGTAGCTGGGCTCGTTTGCATTGGGCAGCTTAGGGTTACGTTGTTGATATCACTGGGAATGTGGATGCCGTAACGAAGGATGACTCCCACCAGAACTCCTGTAAAAAACAGAGGACTTCAGGTTTGCTGGAGTTCTAGAGCAATCCGGAGAGGTTCAGAGTTCAGATCGATACATTCTTAGCACCCTCCTTTCACCGACTGTCAGAAGAACTCCTCCAGCAAAATTGGGGTGAAACAGAAGAATCAAATGGCGCCTAAAAGGAATAAATTCAATCCCTCAAATCATGCAAAGCCTCATCAAAATAATTCAGAATTGGTGTGGTGACACACCAACATGATGTGTGGCCTGAATGTTTCCTAGATGCTGTTGAAAAAACTGGGTGCAATAGAGTGGCAGCAATGAGGGTAGAGATAAGAAAACATTGAAGATTCAAGTCCCTCGATGAATTATGGTGCACAAATCAGACCATCAAGATATGAAGGAAACTGAGAGATCATCTAATCCAACCCCTGTTCATTGGGGAAAAAAATTCTATTACTACAACTGTAATGCAACTTAAAATAGGGATTTTCTCGTCCGTCAGTTTGAAAGGAGCAGCAGCAGATAAATTTAAATTTTTCCTTTATCTCCGTTGCGCAATCTGTGGTTTCTCTGAAGCTTTTCAGTTCAGTAAATTTCCCAACACTCTTCTTGAGATCAGCTTCAGTTAAGAAGAAATGGCAGTGGATCTCTTGAGCAAGATTTGCCAAGACACGTTAAAGAGAAAAATCCAAGTTGTGTACCTATATTACAGGGATCTGCCATGCTGGGAAAAAAAATTTTTTTGGCCAGGTTAATCTAGACCAGAAGTCTTCAAACTTGGCAGCTTTAAGACTTGTGGGCTTCAACTCCCAGAATTCTCCAGCAGCATAGCTGGCTGGCTGGAGAATTCTGGGAGTTGAAGTCCACAAGTCTTAAAGCTGCCAAGTTTGGGGACTCCTGATCTAGACTCTTGGATTCAAATAGCTAAACAATAGGACAGCAACCCAGTTCACACAACACTGTAAAATGTAGTTTGTTAGCATACAGACAGTCATCAACTTATGACCTCAATTGAGCCCAAAATTTCTGTTGCTAAGTGAGACATCTGTTAAGTGAATTTTACCCCATTGTACGACCTTTCTTGCCACACTCGCCAAATGAATCACTACAGTTGTTAAGTTAGTAATACAGTTAAGTGAATCTGGCTCCCCCATTGACCTTGTGAGAAGGTCACACAAGCTGATCACGTGACCCCAGGACACTGCAACCATCATAAATATGAGTCAGTTGCCAAGCGGCTGAATTTTTGATCACATGACCCTGGGGATGCTGCCATGGTTGTGTGAAAAAGAGTCATAAATCAGTTTTTTTCAGCACCGTTGTAACTTCAAACAGACACTAAATGAACTGTTGTAAGTCGAGGACTAGCTGTATTGAATGGTTCCCACGCTAGCAACGTTAGCTGCTGTCATAGGATTCATTTCACCAGTTAAAGTGCTTTTTTAAGAGTTATTGCATTGTCTTCTATTGTGTTTGGTCTTTGACCCTAAATACATTTTGATCCATTGATATTTGGTGATTTATTTCATTAAAAACTACCCCTTAGCAGCCGATCTAAACACAGCAACTGAATATTTTTTGGAAATATCTCCGTTTTATTTCCTGTTAATAAAACAAGATTAAATAGGAGAGAAAAGAAGATTGTTACTGTCCAGCATTTTGCACATTAGAGCCGCAATCTCAGCTCTTCCCTGAAAAAGATCCCTTTTGGATGGAGGATGTCTATTCTGCGCTTCTTTTCAGAGGATTCTTGCTGGTACCACGCTGGATTTATAACTCCCCCTGGCTGTGGATTATGGGAGGGAAAAAAAATCCCAGATGTGTGACCTAAATCAAGGGATTTAAACAGTGCCAGGCAGTGGTGAAATCCAAATTTTTTTACTACTGGTTCTGTGGGCGTGGCTTGGTGGGCATGCAAGGGGAAGGATACTGCAAAATCCCCAATCCCACCCCACTCCAGGGGGAAGGATACTACAAAATCTCCATTTCCTTCCCAACTTTGGGACCAGCCAGAGGTGTCAGTTCTCCAAACTAATCAAAATTTCCGCTACCGGTTCTCCAGAACCTGTTCCGAACCTGCTGGATTTCACCCCTGGTGCCAGCCAGGGTTTATGAAGTCCATTTGGAGTTGGGCAGCCAATACATTTTAAATATCAAGCATCCATTCCTTTTAACAGGTCAGCCTCTCCCAAGCAGCCCCCCCTCCCAACCACCACCATTCAGCCAACGCTTTCGTAGCCGCCGCCCCCCATTCCAAAAGAGAGGAAAGGGGCCCCAAGTTGACCCTTTTCTTTCTATGGGGGAGGAAAGGAGGAAAAGCACAACCTACAAAAAACATTTTCCGCCTTCATTTCACTCCAGAGACCCCACAAAGCAATGCCAGGTTGGGGTTCAGCCCCCCACCCCCGTTTCCCAACTGAGGATTCCCCAAATTCTCTGAAAAAAGGGGGGGTCACTGGGGGACCCTGGGAATCCTCACCCCTCACCCCCCACCCCCAAACCTCCCCTCCCCTTTTTTGATTGAGGCTGATCCTCCCCCACCCCCCACTCCAACGCCTATGACACCCCTCCTCCCTCAGCCAACGAGGCTTCATTATTCCACCGGGGCTGGGGGGGAGGGGAAGCCAAGCGGGAGGGGTGTCTGGGGGGGGGTCGGCAGGGGATGATGGGCTCTGTGGCCGCTCACCATAGATCATGGCCAGCCCGGTTTCGTGGAGGAAGCGGGCGCGGCGGTGCTTGAAGAGCCAGATGGTGAGGATGGTGAGGGTCAGCAGGAGGATGAAGACCAGCAGGTTGGCGCTGTCCTGGCGGTGACTGGCCTCGGCCACCAGCTCTTCCTCCAGGCCGCCAGGACGACCCCCGCCCGCCCCGGGGCCCGGATCCAGGCCCAGCACCAGCAGCAGCAGCGCCGCCATGGCTCCGCTCGCGGTCCTATTCGTCGTCGTCCCTCCCCCGCCCCGGTTCAGCGCCTCAGCGGACCCGCGACGCCCATCATCCCCGGCCGAGCGTCGGCCCCGCCCACACGGCTCCTTCGGTTCGCTTCTCCTCCTCCTTCTCCCCCGGCCCCGCGCGTGCGCGAGAGAGAGACGTCATGGCGGCGCGCCGTAGTTCGGCGGCGCGCTGTATTACGTCATGGCGGCGCGACGGCGGAGGCTCCTCCTCTGGCTCGCGCGCTGGCTCTCCCCGCGCATGCGCACACGGCGCCCTCGGCGGCTGAGGAGAAGAGGAGGAGGAGGTGGAGAGGCGGATGATGGCGGCTGCCTCTCTCTGGAAAGGGCTGGTCGGGGTCGGGCTTTTCGCCCTGGCTCACGCGGCTTTCTCCGCCGCGCAGCGTGAGTGACCCGCGTGGGTGGGTGAGGGGGCTTTTCTTCCGCGACTCTCCCTTCCGAAGAGCCCCGGGGGGCAGAAAGGGGAAGGTGGAAGCCCGACCGGGGCGGTTGGGCCTGAGGGGGGGGGGAGGAAAGGAAGAAAGAGCCGGGCTCTCCCTCCCTCCGTCCGCCGCAGCTCCCTCACCTCACGAGGATGCACAGGATGATGGGAGTTGTAGTCCCGGGGAGGTGGGGGTGTAAAAGGTCATCCGTCGCAAAGGGGTCTGCTGAATCCTGGGGGGGGGAGGAAGGGGGAGAAGAGGAGGGAAAGTATTGGTGGAAGGAAGGGGGAGAAGACGGGGAGGGGGGAGAAAGTATTGGGGGAAGGGAGGGGGAGAAGACGGAGAGGGGGGAAAGTATTGGAGAAGGGGGGAAGTCTATTGGGGGAAGAAGGGGAGAAGAGGGGGAGGGGGGAAAGTATTGGAGAAGGGGGAAAAGTCTATTGGGGGAAGGAAGGGGGGAGAAGAGGGGGAGGGGGGAAAGTCTATTGGGGGAAGAAGGGGAGAAGAGGGGGAGGGGGGAAAGTATTGGAGAAGGGGGGAAGTCTATTGGGGGAAGAAGGGGAGAAGAGGGGGAGGGGGGAAAGTATTGGAGAAGGGGGGAAGTCTATTGGGGGAAGAAGGGGAGAAGAGGGGGAGGGGGGAAAGTATTGGAGAAGGGGGAAAAGTCTATTGGGGGAAGGAAGGGGGGAGAAGAGGGGGAGGGGGGAAAGTCTATTGGGGGAAGAAGGGGAGAAGAGGGGGAGGGGGGAAAGTATTGGGGAAGAAGGGGGGGGAGAAGAGGGGGAGGGGGAAGTCTATTGGGGGAAGGAAGACTGCCCCCTCCCCTTTAAGGCCAGGAGGATATAATTGCGGGGAGGGGGGCAGCTGGAGCCACCCCTTATTGGAGCGCTCAATATAGGGGAGAGAATTGTGGGGAGGGGGTCTCCCTGCAGGGGAATTTGCACAGAGAAGGGGGGCATGAAGGTCCTGGGCTTCCCTGCCTTCTCTCTCTCTCCCCCCCCACTCCAACCCCATATTTTAAATATGCTTTTCCCTCTGCATTCCCCATCCTGCTCCCCCGCTTCCCCCCCTGCTCCCGTTTTGGCCCATTTGGGGGAGGGGTGAGATGAAGACGGACACTTTGCCTCCTTGTATTTCCAACAGATCGGTCCTATATGAGACTAACGGAGAAGGAAGATGAGACGTTGCCTATAGACGTAAGTGGTCCCTGGCCTCCTGCTTTCCATTTATAGGGCACAAGCCCCAGAGTGGCAGATTGGACCTTGGAGTACGGGTAGCCCTCAATTTAGGGCCGCAATGCAGCCCACAGCTTACGTTGTTAAGTGAGATGTTTGTTAAAGGGAAATTTTGTCCCGTCTTTATGACTTTTCTCGCCACGTTGGTTGCTTGAATGAATCCCTGCAGTTCTTAAATGAGTAACACAGTCCTTAAGTGAATCTGGCTTCCCTATGGACTTCACTTGTGAGGAGGTCACAAAAGGGGATCGCATGACACTGCAACCGTCAAAAATAGGACTCAATTGACAAGCATCTCATTGTAAATCACGTGCCCATGGGGACATGAGTATGAGAAATGGCCATAAATCACTTTTTTCAGTGCCATAACTTAGGTCACTAAATGAACTTGTTGTAAGTCGAGGACTCCCTACAAAGGAGGAAGGGAACTGAGCTCAAGGCCCGAGCTGGATTTGAACTGGTGGCTCTTTTTTTTTCTTTACACCCTTGGTAGGGTGGCCAATTGTAGCATGTGGTCTCAGTGGCAGGAATGAAATAGTCCAAATTTGGCACTTTCCTCTGCCTTGAAATCATCCCTCTAGGAATTCCTTGTTGCCTCCCATTGGTATTTCGCTCTGGTTCAACTCCCAGAGTAAACAGCCTGATCTTTCTGGCATTTGGCTTAACATATCTTCCGCCTACTGATCCTGCCCCAATTGCATTCTTTCTCCTCGCTTTTTTCTCAGTGTTTTTGATTATTTTATTTTTTTTACTGACTTTGAACTGGTCAGGAGTGCTCAGATTGCAAACAGCTCGATGCCTTTGCCCTAGAAATCTATGTCTTAATTGCACTAAAGGGAGTTCATTTACTTTTCCTCACGTTTGCACACAGTGAGCATAAGAAGGCATTCCGTGTCTCAAACCAGATCTTGATCTACCATGTTATCCTTTTTCTAACCCTGCTACATTTGAGCTCAAAAAGGAGAACTACCTCGAATACGGAAGCTTTGGCGCGAACTAAATTACGGTGGAGAGGCTTCCTGAAAACGCTCAGCTGTCGTTTTTCGTCTGTTTATAGATCGTTCTTCAAACTCTGCTGGCCTTTGCAGTTACCTGTTACGGGATTGTGCATATTGCAGGAGAATTTAAAGACATGGATGCCACTTCAGAGCTAAAAAATAAGTATGTGCCTTTCTTTTTCCTCCTCGATTAGTACTACTCTAATTACATGTCTCCGATTGTTATTGTGCTATTTCAGGCCAGGTAGGAGAGGACTCTCACTCTTCGGCTCAAAAGGGAAAACGAGTGTTGTTGGCCAGATGCCAGCAAAAATGTCAGGGGAGATGAAAGGCTCTGCTCAGTGTCTTCCTCAGAGAGAAGAGGATCACATGAGGCCTCCTCTTCATAATTCTCCCCCGCCCCCCCCCTCAGAATAGTTCTGCCAGGGGTTATGGGAGCTATATTGTAGGGAGAAAATTAACCATGGAATCCATTAGACACATGTGAGAAGCGCATGTTGGACCTGTGAGGGAAAAACTATTAACAAGAGTGAGAGGTTGTTCAGTCAAAGGTTCAGTCTGGAGGGAAAGGGGCTGGTGGTTTACCAAAGAATAAACGCACAGGTTTCATGAAAAACGGTGACATTTTGACTGGATGGTATGAAACTTTAAACCAGAAAGCCTTCCTTGAATTTGGGGCTACTGCTATTACTTATTATTGTTCTTCTGAGAACAAGAATTTAGGACATTTGGAGCGAGACTCGTGTTGTCATTTTTCTCTTTTCCACTAACCCATCTGCCTGGCTTAGCTTCATTTACAGGCTAGGTTCACAGAACGGGTGAAGCAAAAAAAAAAAAAAAAAAGCTCATTTGCCAAGTGCGCACTGCCATTTTAGGCCCTTTTAGAGAAAGTTTGATGCCGATGATGTCATTTGGGAATGGAATTGCAGGTAGCAGAAGTTTGGGAAAATAATCTACAATAGCTGGATTAATAGCAAGGTTTAGCTAGCTAACGAGTGTGCAAATCTTGAAGCAGGGCCAATTCTGCAGGCTAAGTGCCTGAACTTGTCAAGGCTGACAAAGGGTATGGGGGAAATCCGTCGTAGGATTGTAGAGTGGGAAGGGATCATAAGGTTCAGCAGTATGCAAGCAAACCAATTAAACCGTCCTTGCAGAAGTGGTTCTCCAGAACCTTCCATCGATGGAGAAACCACCATCTCTGTAGGTACACGTGTTCTTGGTCCCAAGCAGCAATCCCCCATTTTTTTCTCTCTGCTGCTTAGGATATGGCAGTAATGTTTTATCTTTCAGATTTAAGTAAGATTTAAGTTAAGTGTGTCCATGATATTTGTTTATATCAAATGTCTAAAATTCTGAAATGATTGTCTGCTTGCCAGTTACGGTAACTGTTCTCAACGTTAATTCCGTTCTCTCCCGTTTTCCTTTTGTTTTAGGACATTTGACACATTAAGGAACCATCCATCCTTTTATGTATTTAATCACCGGGGCAGAATGTTATTCCAGTCCCCAGACACTCTCCACTCTTCCTCCAGCCAGGATGTTTTGTCATCCAGCACATCACTGAAGTTGCGAAAACTTGAACCTCTGCACCGTTAAGTTTTTCTTTTTTTTTATAGACGATTCTAAAAATAGGACACTGAGCTGTAATATTGGAGCTGGATATAAACACTTTTTTTTTTAAATTTCTGGAGCAGTATTTATATTGATCTTCCAGGCTTTAGAGTAATGTGCGCGCACGCTTGTGTTATCTACACACAGGCGTGCGCGCACATACATGAATATATTAAAAATATATTAAAAGGACTTTTGAACACTGGTCACAACTAAAATTGTGAATTGGCAAACCATGGAAGTGACTGCTAAAAGTACGCAGTGAAATAATGCATTTTACCTTTCATTAAAGCACTATGGTTAACTCGCTTCTGGATTATCAAAATCTGTGTCACCAAATGCAGATGGAGGTTTTAATGGACTAGACAAGCACAGAAAAGGGTATGTTGTATTATTTCCAGCAGAGTCCCTGACACGATGTGGTAGTTTCTGCATCTCATTTGTGGGTGGTCTATGTGGAATATCTGGCCAGCAGAGCCAGTCAGGATTAATCTTTTACAAGTAGGAATTTAGCCAACATTTTGCCAAAGGGGTATGGACTTATCAGTTAGCCATTGACTGCAAGTTCCCCAAAATGCTCAGAGATTATGAAAAGTGTATGCTTTTTGAGAAGTCACAACGAATGGCCAGGTCTTAGGCTAAGCAGGACACAGAACTGAATCAGCTGTAATCCATCCACTTCTGTCATCAAGCTCTTTATTTATATCATCATCAAGGTGACAGGCAGCTGGGGAAGACTTAGGGAGGAAGTGGTTTGACAGCATGCAAACTCTGCAGGTGGGAGAGATTTAGGATTGTGTCTTGTAATGATTTCGTGATTTCATTTTTTTTTTATAGTGCCTTTTGATTTGGCTCCTACTCATTGTACGTGCCGATAAAAACAGGATGAAGGCAGATTTGCCCGTAGGGTTGCCGTTTTGAGCAACTGAACACGTTGAACTCGTTTTTCCACTGTGTTACTTTAAAAAAAAAAAAACTAATTGATGCGATCACCAGACTTCTTCCAGAATTACCCACTTTGCAATATTTTGGGGGTGGGGAGGGCGTTCCCTTCGGCTCTGGCTCAGTACATGCTTTGCTCCAAGCTTGATTTTTTTTTTTTCTTTTTCACGGAATGTAACCAATTTCAAAATGAGCAACTCGAGATGTAGAGAAGTTTGAATGCCTCGTCTTGGAGAGCATTGCCCCGTGCGTCTCCAGGGATGAAAGTCTCGGGCTCCAAATGGGTGAAAAGTCGGGTGTGCTGGCGGTTAAAATAAAAATGCATGCACTTTGCAGAGCCTGGGATAGGATCTTTCCCTTAGATCAGTGTTTCTCAACCTTGGTAGCTTGAAGATGGGTGGACTTCCAACTCCCAGAATCCCCCAGCCAGCGCTGCTGGCTGGGGGATTCTGGGAGTTGGAAGTCCACCCATCTTCAAGCTACCAAGGTTGAGAAACACTGCCTTAGATGGCAAACCACTCCAGGGCAGGACTATACAAAACCCAGCAGTTTTTTTAATCTTATCTTAGAGAAAAACGGTGCTCTGGCCAAAGGATCAGAATGCCAGACTTGACTCTTTCTTAGGTGAAACTTATCAGACATCTGTAAGGCAGTTGCAAAGCTGTTGGTCACCTTCCTCCTAATATCCTGGTGTTAAGATACCTGCTCGGAGTAGCTGCCCGTTGGTTATTATGTGTGTCCCCCCCCTTCCTTTCTGGGCGTTTGTTTCTTCTGGCAGGTTTTTAATTGTCTTGTATCCAAGTAACTCTCCAGCCCAAAATTCAAAGCAATTAGGTGGGCAGTTCATAGGGATCGTGACATCCAAAACAGCTCTACAAAATGCCAGTGATTTGCCCATGCAGTGTTTGCTGTTTTAGTATACGCTGACGGTTTTGCCAAGGACTTGCGAATTTTGCTACAAAGAGGCAGCCTTTTCTCTCCAAAGCCCAGGATCTTTCCATGCGTTTTGTGTTCTGGATTTTGCACTCTGTTCAAGCACCTTCTAGGTCTCTCAAACTTGCAAGGAATAAACAGGTTCCCTTTCACTATCAGTGGTTATTTTACAAATGTGCAAATTTTGTTTCTTTCCCTTTTTGGTCTTGCAACACCCAATAAAGAACTAATATTATTCCAAAACAGAGCGTAAGAATGATTTTTGCAGACGTGGTTTTTTTTACTGGTGTTTTTAAACTTCTGAAAAGGGTTCTTTAATCTGAAGGATTGTGGATTTCTCTGAAGGGAGAGGTGAATACTTAGGGGGGAAAAAGCAGATTGAATACAGTGATCCTCCAGTGAGTTTTGGGGCTCCTAAACTGGTTCATTACACCCCTTAACAGTTCAAGAAAAACATCAGGCAAGAGGAAGGGAGATGATTAATTGATGCACGGAATGGTTATATCCCAACCCAACTTTGCCACCACCTATCTGTCTGGCATCTGTAAATAAGCCCTTAATTATAGTCCCACAATTGGGGTGCATAGGGGATCATCGGGCCTAATTCAGGGGGACATAAAATTGAAAATGCCCACTTCCAAAACTTTCCACTGTTTCTGAAAAGACCAAAAAAGCCTTGCTTGATCCATGCGGTTCTTGGCTGCGCAGGATGGAAGCATAACTCTCAGCAGTTGGGACTCCACATCTCTTCCAATCGCAAGCCAGCTTTCCATTCCTCTCCCCAGAGACGCTGCTTTGGTGCAGGAAAACAAGAGACGCCGCACAAGTCACCAGAGATGGGTTGTATTTTTAGTACTCTCAGGACCATTGTGCTACTTTCTTCCAGCGGGCCTGCAGGGGAAATTCTGCCTCAATTTAAGGCTGGAAGCAGGCCTGCCAATATGATCAAGTTTCCGCAGGCAAGCTAATTTTTTTATTTATTTTTTTTTGCCTGCAGCCGTCAGGTACTTTTGCACCTGATGCAACACGATATTTCAGTTCCGAGCAACACCTACGCCCAGTTAATACCCATTATCCCGCAATGAACTACTGGAAGTGAGAACCCAATTTAAACATCTAGAACCTCCCCAAGACATGACGTTTCTAACTATCCTCACGAGTGGAGCAAAAGCAAACATTTCTTCAGCCTGTGCTCTACTACATTAGGGGTCCCCAACCCCCAGACTTCGGTCTATTACTGGGCCGTGAGCCATTCGGAACCGGGTTGTGGAAGTGGTGGGTGAGTGTGGGGCACCACATCCCCACTGATGTGAGCAGTAGGCGAGGGCACACGCTTCATTTGTACGAGCGGCAGGTGTGCTTGCCGGCCACTTGCACAAATGGAGCTGCGCGTGTGCATGTGCTTGCCAGTGCAAAATCACACACACAGACCAATTTGCAAAGCCGGAAAGGTTTAGGAACTCTGATCTCCATGAAAATCAGCGTTGATGCTTACGTTTCCAAATTGCAGCTACGAAGGGAAGTCTCCAAAACTTAGCCACGCGCCCTCAGGATGTCTGCAGGCAACAGCATCCCATAAGCGTGGGCCGGTTACGCTCAGGAAGTCACCATAGCCTGCCTCTTTTACCATCCATCCCATCACTTCCTTATCCGGACAAGAGGGGTGGATAGCGAGGTTGCGTCCCAGTTGTTTGGAATGACAATTCCCAGCTCCCCTGCAACGGGCGAAAGCTAAAACCTCTGGAGCGCACCAAGTTCCCTTGTTGGACAACGAATTCTTCCCCCAAAGAGCAAAATAAACTGCTCAGCAACCTAAAGTTGAAGCTGGTTGTTGACAGGCTGAAGTCTAGAGAGACAAAAGCAGTGGTGGGATTCAGCCAGTTCGCACCTATTCGGGAGAACCGGTTGTTAACTTTCTCGGCAGAGAACTAGACTAGAAAGTTTATTAGAATTGGAGAACCATTTGTTGGAAGAAATCTCGTTTTTTTCCACTTTACAGGACTAATCCTGTAGGGAAGGCAGGAAGGAAACATTCTGGTGTTTCTAGCCTAAACTGTATTGCCCGGCTTACAGAAACTGCCTCTGGTTAACCCTTATTACATTGTAACAGCTAAGGCGAAGTGCACTTCGATGTGAGTGATGGTGAGTTGGCCACGCCCACATGGTCACATGACCGAGCCACGCCTACCCAGCTGGTCATTAGGGCAGAGAACCGGTTGTTAAATTATTTGAATCCCACCACTGGACAAAAGTCACCCACTTGGGCCTGCTCCGAAGCAGGTAGATGGGACACCACGGCAACCTTGAGCCATTCGATTCAACAGGAAAAGCTGGAAGGGAGAGTCATGGAGGCGCAGAGTTTTCCTCCTTTCCAAGGTATTTTTTTTTCACTGACAACTGGCACGCTAATAAAAAAACAATCCCCCATTCAGATTAGGCACTCCTTAGAAAAAATCATAAAATGATTTTTATTATGTACAAGTGCTCAAAAAATCCTCTCATATATATATATATATATATGTATACATATATGTATATATATGTATATATATATATGTATGTATGTATATATATATGTATAGATGTCTATATACACACACACACAAGCACGCCATTTGATATCTCAAATTAAGGATCTGTTAAACAACACTGTCCCAAAATAATTTCTTCTGGTATGAACATTTAAAAAGTAAAATTCGTGTGGAGGGAGGGGGTGGGAGTTCTTTTTTTTTTTTTTCCTGGCTTTTGTTTTTTTGTTCCTAAACCCCGAGTTTCCTTTTAAGCGCCTCCAAAGCCAAGTCCACGAGAAGAGTCTCCGTCCTCCTCACCGAGATGAAAGAGAACTGAAGCCTGGACCTGGGGAGCCTCGGGCGCGCTTGCAGAACGTCTGCAGACAAAAGAAGAAGAAGAAGAGGAAGACTGAGGTAGGTTGTAGAGTGGCTACCACAGGAGCAGCAGCAGCAGCAGCCAGCCAGTCCGTCCGTCCCAGGGCTCTCGAGAGGGTCTCCTCAACCCAGGAAGAGCAACGCCTGTCAATCCAACTGACCCTGCGACCTGGGCTGGCTAGCCGCATCTCGTGGGAAAGGGCCACCTTCGTGCCCGTAGCGACAAGACGCACTACCACCACGGAGGGCCTTTCCTCCTCCTCTCCTCTCCTCTCTTTCCTTTCCTTTTGGGTTTTTTTTTTTTTTTTAGGACAAAGGATCGCTCCGACACAAGTGCAGAGATAACACGGGGGGGTGCGCCATTCGCCCAGGGTGGCCTACAGCAAAAGTGTCTTACAGCCAAGGGTTCAAATGAGTAAATTCTCATCACCTGCAGGACCCAGGGGGCGGCACTGAGTGTCTTTCTTCGGCCCAGGGGCAGATCAGCCCTCCGAAGGTGGATGGGGAAGGAGGAGCCACACACCTCCTGCGGCAAATTCCTCCGGTGTCCGGCCAAAGAGGTGCGTTAAGCGTAAAAACATCACCCTGCTTCTTCTGAGACGCCCACAGAAAAGACGCCCGCCTGCCAGGCTGGCACAGGCAGCGGCTGCCACGTCCTCTTCCATTCCTCCACGGCACAGCAAACTCCCATCGGCCGGTCCTGTCCGTTCCTCTGGCCGGCACGCTATTATTATCTACTGTTGACATGATTAATTCGGTTGGGAAGGCTGCTGAATTCTATTTCCTCTAGTATTCTTTCTAAGTGTTGAATTAAGACCCGTTTTTTAAATCTAAAAAAAAAAAAAAAAAGAGAGAGAGAGAGAAAGAAGGGAGGCTGTTTATTAACGGCATCGCATTCTTCTTCCAGTCTGTCTGAACAGACAGACAGACAGACAGACGGAGCTTAGTGTTTCTACAATGTAAACCAGCAACAGCTTCCCATCGCCCGGTGCGTTCTCACAGGGAGGGCCTACTTAGGGTGCCATCGGCTAGACAATGTCGGCTGGCGGCTCCCAGAGGTAGAGCTTTCTCTGTGGGCGCGCCCACCCTTTGGAATCAACTCCCCCTGGGGCTCCCCTGACCTTTGCACTTTCCGCCACAAACTAAAGACATGGCTGTTTAAATCGCCCAGCCTGGACTGATGGGGTTTGATTATTTTAATGAGTTTTAACATATGTTTAATTTGTATTTTAATATGTTTAATATCTGGTTTGATTTTAATTGTTGTGAGCCGCCCTGAGTCCTATGGAGATAGGGCGGCATACAAATCAAATTAAATAAATAAATAAAATAAAACCAGCAACGGCCAACAGCTTTGATCTCTTGGGAAATAATAAGAGGTCCATCTGCCCCTTGGGAGCCCCTACAGAAAGGAGCACATTTTGAATATTCGCAAACTATGTAAACGAGCCAGGCAGTGAAGTGAAGCCTTTCTGTTTAGCAGGTTGTCTTAATACACACCTTGTTGCTTCTTTGATAGCAAATTCAATGAAATATTTTTGAACCTCTACAGGGCCTTGTATTTCTTCTAGGAGAGAGAAGATTTTTTCATAATCTACAATTTCAAAAAAAGACAAGAGGGTTAGATTAGAATTGGCAGACACTCCGAATGTTTTATTCCAACTCTGCCACCAGCCAGTTTAGCGAAATTCCCACCCAGCCAGCACTTCTCCTTTTCAGTTTCCAGAGTTGCCTTGAGTACGGCAATACTCTCACCATCCTTTCTCCTTCTGCCTTGTGTCTGCCAGTCTTGAAAAGATACATAAACTGCTCCCAGGACTGATCGAAAAGCAGAATAAAATGTCTTTAAAAGAAAACGAATTGGACTTTTGTGATGTGAATCACTCTCCTAAACCTAAACATAAATCTGCTATATCTGACTAGCATTGTTATTTATTTAGTGTATAATGAGAATGTGATGAACAGAAGTAAACATATCCACACAACTTAAGTAAGCATCATTGTTCAACGTGTTCTCCAGTTGGCCCTCAACCTTTTGGGCGCCAGGGACTGGTTTTGTGGAGGGTGGTTTTTCTGTGGACTGGGAGTGGGTGGGACACCTGGTTTCTGCCTGGATCCTGTGTGTGCGGGGATAGGGCTTTGCTCACTTGTGTGGCCTAGTTCCTGGCAGGCCACGAACCGGCCCAGGGATTGGGGAGCCCTGAATTAAAGGATCTGGAAAAGTTTAGCCTACTGAAAAAGAAGAGATGGTTAAGGGGTGATACAAAAACATCGAAGGATTATCACACGGAGAGGAAGTGAATTTAGGACAGAAGCTGTAAGATAAAACTACAAGGTGATTCAGGCTAACCATCAGCTGACTGTAAAAGCTAGTGATGTGTTGGTTACACCTGTGGAGATTCAAACAGAAGCTGAAGGCTCCTCTCTGAGCCATGTTCTGGTGGACCCTGTGCTAAGCAAGGGACGAGACTAGTAAACTTTCAGATCCCTTCCAGCTCTTAGGCTTCTAATTTATCACTCTCGGATACAGCACTCTTCTGTTGCTCTTAGGTTTAATGTACTGCTTGTTACGAAGCTCACCTTCAAGAACCTCAACTCTGCTTCTTGGTGAATGTGTTTATCAGGAGCGGAACGTGGACAACTTAAGAGCTTCAGTAATAACTGAGATATGTAAAATTCTCCCTGTCCTCCCTGCCTGCTAAAACTAACGGATTTTCTTCCCAGCTCGTTGTTTTGAAGGAGTAGCGGAACATACGCAGTCCACCTGCCGTCCACCTGCCTCTCTGAAGAATAACAGAGTTGGAAGGGACCTTGGAGATCTTCTAGTCCAACTCCCTGCTCAAGCAGGACAGCCTAGACCATTTCAGATAAATGGCTCTCCAGAAAAAGGTGTCTCTTCTTAAAAACCTCCAGCATTGGAGCACCCACAACTCCAGGAGGCAGGCTGTTCCACTGGTTAATTGTCCTCATTGTCAGGAAATTTCTCCTTAATCCCAGGTTGCTTCTCTCGTTGATTAATTTCTACCCGTTGATTCTGGTTCTCCCTTCTGGTGCTTCGGAGAATAGGTTGACTCCCTCTTCTTTGTGGCAGCCCCTCAAATATTGGAAGACTGCTATCATCTCACCCCTTCTTTTTATTAAACTAAGCGTATCCAATTCGTGCAACCGTTCCCCATACTTTTTAGTCTCTAGCCCCCTAATCATCTTTGTTGCTCTTCTCTGCACTTTTTGCAGAGTCTCAAACATCTTTTTTATAACGTGGCAACCAAAATTAGATGCAATATACCAAGTGCGGCCTTACCAAGGCATTATAAGATCATAATTCGAATATTGCATCCAGTTTCGGTCTTTCTAATCACTTACTTCTCCCGGGTTTGCGAACTTCCTTCATAACCTTGATTTTGATAACCTCGTTGTTCCCTTCAAACATATTGGATGTTATTTTCACTGAATTTGGCACAGTTCCAGAAGCTGGCTCCACCAATAGTTTTTGGTCTTCGGTGGACATATTGTAGTTTAAAGGGCCCCGTACGAGGGAATTGACCACAGGCCTATGGTCCAGTCCATCTTCCCCAACACAGTTCAGTTCACCAGTCAAAGAGTCCGTATCGTTTGGCAGGTCTTCGTCCACCACGGCAGCCGGGGATGGAGGAACAAGATGCACCAAAGGTCCGTCCCCTGGTTTGTCCAGCAGCTGGAAATTCTCGGCTTTCTTTTCACCGTTGCCATCTTGAACCGTGTTGCTGTTTGCATCTGTAAAAGAGAGAAGGCTTGGCACTGAGTTTCAAAAGTTGGAAGGCACTGAAAAGAGTTACTAAATGATCACAATCACCCTCCAAAAATGGAACAAAGCTGATGGGACACAAACTCTTAACAAGACGGGTCCTTTCAAATGTATTCGGAATTCCAAATGCATGGCAACTCAAAAAAGTGACGAAATTCTACGCTATGGTACAGGTGGTTTTTCACTTGCAACAGCTCACTTAGTGACCAAAGTTACAACAGCAGTGAAAAAAAGGAGGATTTTTCACACTTATGACCACTGCAGCATCCCCACCGGTCATGTGACTGGTATTTGGATGCTCGACAACTGTCTCACTTTTATGACAGTTGGGAGTGTCCTGGAGTCATGCGATCACCTTCTGCCAAGCAAAGTCAGTGAGGAAACCAGATTCACTTAACAACCGGGTTACTCATTTAACAACAGCAGACAACAGACAACAGCAGGCCAATCAAAGAAGGAAAATACCCCAATTAACACATCCAACCCAACTTTTCTAGGACAGGCTGTTCTGTGGCTTTCAACAGCAGCCTGAAAAGCTGATCCAGGTAAGTCTCTTTCCCCTCTTGTTCTCCTGCAGAGCACACCTGAATTAGGTGAGCCACCTGCTGGTGAATGCAAGAAAGACCAGTGATACACTTTTCCCCCCCACTCATAAAAATGTAGGTGTTTTCATTCAGGAAATGCGTTACACCTCCAACGTTCAAAAGTATCATTAGTATGTAGTTTCCCTGAAAACAAGCCCTACCCTCAAAATAAGCCCTACTTGAGCCTGTGGAGCCGCTGTCCACTGCAGCCACAAGGCGAGGCAGGGTGATGGAGGAGCTGCCTCATGCGCCCCGAAAATAAGCCCTAGTACTTATTTTGGGACCCAAAAGAAAATAAGACCCAGTCTTATTTTCGGGGAAACACAGGTATGTACATGTCTCTCTTGTGCAGGTCCAAGGAAGTGCCTACATTGCATCTCTCTCTGCCTTGTCTGCACCCTGCAGTGCAGAAAGTCTACTCCTGTACCAGCAGAGCCCATCTTTCAGGGAGGGTTACAACAAGGAGGGCACAAAGAATAAAAGGTCAAAACTCTTGGCATCTGGGCAACTGCATTTATTTAGTTCTTTAGAACTTTGGTGCCGCCCGTCTGGTCTAGAGGCGGTTTTATACCTTTATAAGCAGGCGTGGTTTTAGTATTTAGGTTGGATGGGGGCCCGGCAGCTGAGGGCGACCCCTTCCCGCCAACGTGGTTGGCTACGACGGGCGGCGACTGCGGCCGTCTTAAGAGCGGGGACATGCTGCGCCTTCTCTTTAGGGAGGCCGGCGTGTTGGGCTCTCCTGGACGTTTGACTTTGTTCTGAGGACCGGCGACGAATTCATCCGCTTCATCGATCATCATTCCCTGAAAGGGAGGGAAAAAAAAAACACCATCAGTATAACCCACGAAGAACGACAGGCTGCGTCTCCTGCGTCGACTCCCTGGGGTGAGGAAGGGGATGGAGAGTTGAGGGTTTGGCCAGTAAGCAGAGCCCCTGCCCCACCCCTGCCAGCTACCTTTTTATCCTGCTTAAAAGGGTTTCCGAAAGTGTGAAGCCTTTTGGGCTGGTCGGGGTCAATTTCTCGAAGGGGAGAAGGCATCATCTTTAGGTATTCCTGGTAGTTCCCCATCTGTGCTACAGGAACACTGTGAAGGCAATCTGCAAGACAAGAGCCAGGTACCTCATTGGCCAAAGAGTCCGTATTTTCTAAAGTCTCCCCCTCTTCCCCCCCTCCCAAAAAAAAGCTTATGGCTGCGGTAAGAATTTCTCCACTGGAGAAGAGCCGCATCAAAGAAAACCGTGTATTGTTAGCATCTCCAATAACCTGTTTCCCAACATCATCATCATCTTTTAACAATGCCATAATCCATCGCGGGGTGGAGTCTGGGTAACTGAAGGAGCTAGCAGAGTATTTTAATGGCCGGATGCCCTTCCTGTCGCCAATGCAGAGTTTTGTTCAGCAGATAGATTCTCATTGTGCTCAGAGAGAGAGAAATATCTGCTTCCACCTAGGATCAAACTCACAGCCTCCTGATTGTGAGGCGAGAGCTCCACCTCTAGGCCACCGCACCACTCCAACCTTTTTCCCAATATGATGCTCCCCAAATGAGGAAGCTCAGCTCTCAGTACCGACTGAGAAAGCGGCAGCTACGGTTATAACACAGCTGCAAATGTCTTAGCCTCAAGCTCCACCGTTAAGAAGACTTTCCAAGTTGTCCATTCTTAAGCCGATGAGCAGCTACATCAGTCGTTTTTTCCTTGGGCACGTCCTCCCATTTTTTAAAAAAGCCTCTGTCCCACAGGTGCTGAAAAATGCAGACTGGGGCTCGAGGCCAAGACTAGCCGACAGAAAGCATCTCAAGGTAGTCAGTCCTTTAAGAGTTCCCTTGATTTGCAACTTCCAAACTTTTCTTTCTTTCTTTCTTTCTTTCTTTCTTTCTTTCTTTCTTTCTTTCTTCTTCTTTCTTTCTTTCCTTACATCCATCCATCCATCTATCTATCTATCTATCAGATTTATATTGCCGCCTACCATATTTAAAAAACAAACTCATAAAAAATCAAATAAATTAATGTAATAAAATCACGCCTGACCCCCACCTCCCGCCCCAGCGACAGCCAATCACACGAGCCATTTAATGGGCCTCCATCCCGCTCTGGGTTCCCCAGGCTCCCTGGCAGAACCAGGTCTTCAGTGCCTTGCAGAAGAGAATTAGTGTGGGGGCCTTTCTAATCTCTGGGGGGGATGATGTTCCAGAGAGAGGGAGCCACCATGGAGAAGGCCCTTCTTCTGGGTCCCACCAGGTGTATCTCCCTCGGGGATGGGACCCGCAAGATTCCCTGCCATCCCGCTCTGAATGGTCGGGTAGATGTGACTGGTAAGTGACAGTCCCTCAGACCATCAACTATTAAAACATTTCCTGGGAAACAAGTCCAAAACGAAGAGGCAAAGCATTCTCCAATTCAAACTGAACATAATCCACAGCGCCGCCCCTCCGAATTACTCCCAGGAACACGCCTGAACTCTGAGGTATAAAGCAGCTCCTTTGCAGGCACACGGCCATCCGTGTTCAACCCTTGATCCAGGGTTGGGAAAGAGGCAACCAAGGCTGCCTGAATTATCTGGAGGCAGACGTAAAAAAGCAACCCCCTGCATTCCCAGAACTCCACGGGAATCCTTACCTTCGTCCTGGCCTAGAATGAACTTGTGTGTTTTCAACAGGTTAGTTCTCATCCGGGTCAGCTGGTCTAAAAGGCTGCGACGAGGGATATCGTAAGCGTTACGGAAGGCCTGTGGCTTTAGATCCTGGGTTTGGGCAAAGAACATGATGGATTGGCTTTAGTGTCTTTTTTTTTTTTTTCCCCACTTCTGAAAAGCCGGAAGACCCAGAGTCAGGAGGCGCCTGCTTCCTTCAGATGTGGGACCAGACTCACCTTATTCAAGAGTCCTATGTGGAATCCAGCAAATTCCTTCACGTTCATTTCAGGCAGCCTCAGGGGAGAATCGCCCGAAATCCCTTGAAGCAACTGCTTGAAATCCTTGCTCTGGATGAGGGACAGGCCACTGGAATGACTCTTCACTTTAATGCCTGTCTCTTGCGGGGGTTTCTTACCCACTGACCCTATTATCCGCTCCGACTCTATTTTTGTCTGCAATGAAAATCACAGTGCCCGTTAATGACGGCCCACAGCCCTGGCGACGGTTTGTAGCATAAAGCAAACGCCCGACACATCGAAAGACAAAGTCTGCCTTCCGAGTGTCAGGGAGTTTCAATATTATTATTTTTTTTTAAAAAAAAACTGCTTAAAACAGGTCCTTCTCAAGGATTCACAGCGTTTTGCTAAAACACCCATCGCAATCATTTGTCGAGGTCATGCAAGCTTTCAAATTACACCATGGGGCACATTTCTTAAGCGACTCTGACGCATGGATGGCTTAAAAGCCTGCAAAATGGGAGGCAGGAAAGCTAATGGAGAAAGTTTTTGAACATCAGGTAAAGGCAGGAGGAAATGTTACCATGGCAAAGAGATTTTCATTGGCCAGAGCTCTACAGCCTCTGCTGCAAATAATCATGTTTGCCACGTGGGCTCTGCACAGCTTAAAAACTTGCATGCCTGGTTTTATATTAGTCCCATAAAGGCTACTGCACTGCAAAAGGGATTAAAGGTTTGTGCAGAAAGGGCCAATACTTCAAAGAAAACGGCAAGCAATTTAGAGCATTGACCCAGAACCTCTGTTGAACAAAGTTTTGGACAGATCAACCTTCTCACCCAAGAAGGCACAGCAACAATTTCCTCTAGATTCCCCTAAAATACATCCTGGTCTCCTGCCCTTTGGGTTACAGCTCCAGTTTAAGCAACTGAACTACAAATCATACAGCCCTTTGGCCAAATATAAGTATATACACTCGAAAGAGAATTTGTATAATTTAGAGAGAGAGAGAGAGAGAGAGAGAGAGGGAGGGAGGGAGGGAGAAAGAGAGAGAGAGAGAGAGAGAGAGAGAGAGAGAGAGAGAGAGAGAGAGAGAGAGAGATAAGGCATTATCCCAAATTGGACTTCTAGAGAATTAACTGTTTGGGTTTAGAAGCACACAGCCATATCCGGCTTCCAAGTATTTTTATAGACTCTACGTTGAATTTGAGGATTTGTTTTCATCACACATTCTGGCTTTCTCATGTAACTACTAGCAAAGATAATGGCTATCACAGGACAAACAGCAAAATTTAAGTCTACCCTGCCCAAGTGTTCCTTTCTCAAGTCTTTAGTGGCAATGTTACTCCAAGTACGGTGCAGCATTGCATCCCATAGAAAAACCAAGGAAATGTGATAAATCTCAGCTACTTCAATCTAGCTGCACCTTTCAGCTTTTTACCTCCTAAACTCTACAGGAAGCAAGTTGGGATCCTGAAGGCCTTTCTTGAATATCCCAAGATAATCTGAATGGTTTGGGGGAGGGGGGATAATTCTTAACGTCATCTAGTTGGTAGGCAGAGTTCTTAACCAATTACTCAAGTTATTCAAAAGAAGCAAAAGGGAAGAGGAGATTTCTAACAAGCCCACTACCTCAGCCATCCCTGCTTCCAAAGCAATAGAGCTGAGGGGAAGAGAATCACCTTGTGGACAGTTGTTTTGACCTGCAATGTTAAGTTTTTTCCAATGGGAAAATTTTCCCACTCTATGGGAAGATACTTCCAATACCATTCTTTAAAGCAGGGGTCTCCACCCTTTTGCGACTTGTGGAATTGGAACTCCCAGAATTCCTCCCCGAATGAGGCTGGGCTGATGAATTCTGGGAGTTGAAGTCCACAGGTTGTAAGGTTTGGGGACCCCTGCTTTAAAGCATCAAGGCACCCTTTAGCGTTTTCCCCAACCCATGCAATTTTAATACACAACTCAAATAAAACCCAAAGACTTCTTGGCATTTCTTAAATACTCAAAGAAAGGGATCCTTTGGGGAAATTCCCTAGCTTCAGTATTGTGATGTGTCTAATTTGGTTTTGTTTCTTAAAGAAAAAAAAAACCAGTTCCTATGTGGCCTCCAGGTACCAACAGCACAAAACAGCTGCTGCATTTTCAATGCTGACAATGCTAATGATTTACCACCACAGCCCAGTAAAAAATAAACAGCCATCCTAAAATTGTTTGTCCTCCTCTATTTCTTGTGTTACAGACCCAACCACTGCTTACTGGAGATGCAAACAGGTCTTTAACCTATCTCAAAAATAAGGGGGGAGGGGGGGAGAGACATTCCTTGGTGATTTATTTATAGAACTAGAGCAACACACACTAAAAAAATAATAATAATTAATGTACTTCTAATTTCAAAGGTTTTGTCGATACTACCTGTTGGCTGAGTTTTTTAAGGTAAGAGATAACACTGTAACTAAGTCCACAATCTAAATTATCTGATATCAGATTTGGAGCTCCCATCATCCTTAGGGCTTTCTTTAATGGCTATAAGGAAAACAAAATACACAAGAGTAAGAAGAGAATCAAATCTTTTTTCTTTCTTTCAAGAAATTGTTTGTTTGTTTGTTTGTTTGTTTGTTTTAAAAAAAGTCTCAACAGATCAGTACATGTGAAATTAAGGCACAGCAGAGTTGGTGCTCCAGTATGCCGTGTTTTATTTTTATTTTTATTTTTTTTTGGAAGCATGGATTCAAAGTCGTACATTCCAGTCGTTTAAAGCATCTCATTGTGGGTGTCTGGGCCACGGAACCAACCTGGCGCCCCCACCAGTTAAGAGCACAGAAGCTGGAGACCCTGATTGCCGGGATGATGCAAGTCCACAATGAGGCATCTTGCCCAAGCTATCCAGGTAATTCCATATTGCTCACCTAGTTTAATCAGCTTCCCTCCCACCTCTGGCTCAGCCAGATGCAGGGTTAAATGCTACCCTCTCCCTTGCTTATACTACTAGCAGTAGTAGCCCGGAGATCTGAAGTTAATGGACCCAGAAAGGGTGAAGGGGAGAAGGAGGGAAGGAGGGGGCTGAAAAATAAACCCCCCAAATCGGATATGCTAGGCGACAATTCCAAAACGTTTTTTTTTTTTTTAAAGGGGGAGTACTAAATTGCAAGCATTAAAGAACTTCGGAACCCTGCCATGCAAGTCGTTTTACTCAGAAGACATGCGAAACGGATGTTCTCTCAAGGAACAGCCGCCAGCGGTTCGTTTGGGCCCATAAAAAGGACAAAACTACATACCACTAAGTAGTAAGGAGGCATGGTTTTTATGTAGCTCTCCAATGCCTGTCGCCACTTCAGATTTGGCTTAAGTTTGTGAAACTTGAAAAGGTCATCTGAAAAGAGGAGAAACAATCCAAGTTAAAAAAAACCTGCCCACCAACACTTGGACGTCAAAGTAACACTATTTCCACGACATTTTTCCCTTAAGAACCAAGATCCAAAGGGATGCCAAATCCCAATGTTGGAACTGACAAAAAGATATTTTTGCTTCTAAAGACACACAGAACGCGATCGTATGCTCCAACTCCATCCAGGGTTACCACATAAAAGTAACACGTCTTAAGAAAAGACAATTTGGCCTAGGTGTGAAGTCACTGGAGCAGGAGCAGGACAACCTGAGCTCTAATCCCGCCTTGAGGCAGAAGACAACTAGATAGACCTTGGACCATTCACTCTCTCAGCTCTCTAGGAAAAAAGGAATGACAAGCCACTTCCAAAAATGTTGGAACTGGTTGGACGTGTCCATGGTGCCACCAGTAATCATGTCTGACACAAAAGCAAGGGGGGGGGGGAGAGAGAGAGAGAAATTGTGTTACTTTAGTTTGAGAGCTCTGAGGTAGGCCGGGGCCTGCTTCAAAAAATGGTTCAGAAGCAGTGCTTCAAAGCAGGCCGAAACCCAGGACTTTTTCAAAGCTCTTTTCAAATTTCGGTATGAAATTATTTTTCCAAGCATGCCATACAGCCTTAAACGGAAGCCAGGGTCTTTTCCTCAGCTTTCGGTGCAGTGTGTTCCCTTGCAACACAACAAGCTTGAAGCGAATGGGATGGTGGGTATCCCATGAACTGAGCAACGTTGATTGTTTTAAAATAGGTAACTAAGCAACAGATGGAATTCCTGATAAGCTCTTACTCAACTTTTCCTGATAGAAAAGGGACCTCAAACAAGCCATCGGGAACGTGTTACTTTTGGGAGACACAACTGGGTGGAAATTCTTCTTAGAAAATTCAACAGTTACTTGACAAAGCCAATCATCTGCCCCCAGTTAACTATCACCCCAGACGCGAAATCTCCATCTCATGCAAATCTGTAGCCTTCAACCGAAAACTGGGAAGGGCAAGTTAGAGAAGAGCCTTCATTTTAACATCTCCGTTAAGTATCTTTGCCAATCAGGCAAAGAAAAATATTCTCAAATTTTAATATAGCAAATATAACAATTGACAAAAAAAAAAAGTGGCAAGGAGCAGACAAAATCTGAGGAGCGGTCAAATCAAATCTATGTAGTTGGAAGCCAATAGGGATAATAAAACAGGAGCGATTTATCATGTAGGTTTTTTCACCTACACATATAAGTATTTGGAAAAAAAATATTAAAGAAGAATAGCAAAGAGTTCCTGTTTTCTTTGACCTACAGGAACAGAGCAAGGTCTGAAGCAACAGGAAATCTCAAGTAAAATTATATACCCCCTCAAAAGGAGGGAGGAATAGAATCTCTTATTTACCAGCAGTTCTCTCTCCAAAATCACTCTTTCAAAATATACCCAAATGCACAATGTAGGGCACAAGAATAAGCAGAAAGTGGCCTTCTGAAATGGGAAGGCCAAAAATAAACTAATCCACAATCCATCTGAATTTTTGCAACGCTTTTGTTCCAAGGAAACAAGAGTGCTCAGAGGGATAAAAAAAATTTTTTAGGAAGATACTCAAAAGACTTAATCAGCAAGTAATTCAGTTGTGCTTCTGGATATATTCCTCAACTGAGGCAAGAAAGAGCACAAGGCAGACACACTTCCATTTATCATTCCCCTGTTTGCAAAAATTACCCAACCACAGAGCAAGCATCTTGACTGTGAGTCATGCAGCCTGGGATCTCCACCCTGCTGTTCAACATTTAGTCAGCTGGACTGAAAAATAAAGACCTAAAAAAACGAGCACGTGAAGCGAGGTACAGATGTTGAAAAAAGAATCAGCCTGACGTTTGTTTTCGGTTGTGAAAACAAGTGGCCGACAGAGAGAGAGAGAGAGAAAAAAGGCAGAGCTGTCAAACTTGTCAAGTGCAACTAAGAGGCTCAAAACTAGGTCTCTGTCACTTCCAAGGCAGGGAAATCCATGCACGTCTGAACCACAAGGCCGGGGAGTTAGAAACGGAGCAGGACAAGGACTGATTATTGGCCTGCACAATGAGCCAAGAATCGGAGTTAATGGGCAAAGCTGAAATTGGGCTCAGTGACAAGAAGGAAAGCAGCACACACACAATCCCCGAGGTGTTTCCTTCCACAGCATTCACAAGTCAGAAACTAATTTTATCCTTTTAGGCAACGGCTAACCAACGGGATCTGCAATGAGCTCAGCTGGCACCTGAAAAAGGACTCGCGTTCTAAATTTGGGGGACAACTTCCGTAGGCAAAATGCTTACGTGTGAGTTGCCATCATCATCATTGCGGCAACTCTGAAGAAGAGGCTATCAAGTTTATACTGGGAGGAAGGATACTTGGGCACCTAGAGGCCATCCAGAGGCATTTGCGTTCAAACAGGGAGCCTGGACTCGGGTTAAAACGAAACGGGCTCCTCTTACCCAGACATTCTGCCTTCGGAACCAAAAACTGAACACGCAGCACGGCAACCTGGGTTTCCACGACTGAAGAAGTCGGGATCCAGGCTAAAATAAATCTTTGTGAAATAAATCCACCCAGAGATAAGGTGCTTATTTCTTGCAAAAGAAGGGAACAGCAAGCTCGGTTTTTTCTTTTCTTTTCTTTTCTTTTCTTTTTTTTTCCGCGTCCCCGATATTATTATAAACCCTTGGAAATTCTGAGCCCAAGTTCTCAAATGGAAAACAAAACACAGGGCTTTTAATATACATGCTGCTGCAAGAAATGTAGACACCACAGCCTGAAAAGAGGGAAAAGAATGGAGGTTGAACCTTACTCCAATTAAGGAAGAAGCTACGAGTCTAGGAGGTGAGCAGCATCAAACATGCACTGGCTGCAGGTGGCTCTCCTCCTCTGCTGCAGAGAAAAAAAGGGAGAGGGGGGTGTAAAAAGCCTCTTCTCCCAACGTAGCAGTTTGCAACACTTGGTACCCATCCCGTTTAAGAAAACGGCTGGCAAACATACAAGCACGGACACATATAGACAGACGTCGGGACGACCTTCCTACGATACGGGTGGGCAGGCGGGCGGGGCAGCGCTTACCGAGCAGAGGGAGCAGAACGGGATAGTTGTAAGGCATCACATAGAGATTGACACAGGTCAGACTGGTGCTGGCCTTTAAATAGCCAAAGGGGTGTCCGAGCTCGCTGTATTTTGCGCTGCTGCTCACGAAGACCTAGGGAGGAAGAGCACAGGGGAAGGGAGGAGAGTTAAGACACACCGGGCGGGACAGAGTGGCTTGCTATTGAAAAAAATAAGTGGTAAAAGAGGGGTGAACAGTCTGTATGTTGGTGAGATAAAAAGTTCGCCCGTATTTTTATAAAGAGGTAACTGCAGCTTCATGTCCTTTGATTTAAGTGTCTGGTTTTTCTCCAGGGAACCGATAGCTTTCCCAGCACTGTGCTTGAACTGCAACTCCCAAAACACCCACTCAGTGTAGCCACTGATGGCAAGGAGCGTTGTGCTCCTCTGTATTCAAAAAGGATCAGATTTGGGGGAAAAACAATATATATATATATATATATATATATATATAAGAACAAAAGTGGCCTAGAGAGTTTGTTTCTCAATCTGCCCTATTTATTATCAAAGCATCACTTCATCATGCTAAGATTAGGGCCCTTTAATCCTAATTAGCCCACAATCTCTTTTATAATCACCTGTCAAACAATTCTCATATTATCAGTTGTCATTCGTGTTAACACGAAAGACAAATGCGGCTTTTCCTGAATTCTGGGTCCCAGAGAGGGTTTAATCATTTCTTTTTTTTTCTCTCTCTCTCTTTTAAACTACGTTGCTGGAGAGATATGTTACAGTGACCAATAAGGCTGGACAAGGGAGTGGAGAAACTGTAGAAGAGTTTCAGGATCCAGGTAAAAGACAGGGGACTGGAAGGGGGGGAAAAAGGGAGATAAAATACATTCCCTCCACCCCTGCAAGTACTGTAGGGAGAAAAATGAAATTTTCCTGCCAATCCACTAACATTCTTACCACTCAGCAGCAGGCAATTCCACACAAAACTTGAGAGTTACCTGTGAAATGGATTATTACAAGAAGCCTGTGTGTGAAATGTCAAGGAAGGCTACCCATTTGCCTGCTCAGAATAGTATGGATGGTCCGAATGGCAGCCGGAAGAGGATGCTCTCTCCCTCAAAATCTTCAATTACGCCAAGAGTAGTAAGGATTGAACTGGGGATCCTCTGCAGGTAACCCAGCGGTACCCAGCGAAGGACCGGACCAATGGGATTGGTTCGGCTTGTTTCCAAACCTTTTTAAATCTGTACGGCGTTAAAGGATCTGAAGAAACAGATCGCGCAAGTACCTGCCAGCACACATGAGACAACTTCCGTTCCAAGATGTATTGCGTTAAAGGCGACGGTTCTAGTTCGTACTTGTCAAATGGCAGTTTGTCAATCACCATGGGTTCGCAATCCACGCAGGAGAACCTCACCACCGGATGAGCTGTGCGAGGGGGCTGGAAAGGATGGAACAAGCAAAGAGTCAGAAGCGCTGCCAAAGGTTCAGTTCCAGCCCGTTCCAAAAAGTACTTAGGGCTAACCATTGTAGCTTAAGTCAATACATACATTCAGAGGTCATTACCAACTTTTTTTTTTTACAAGGTTCCTAACAAACCTCTACGAAGAGTTATAAAGTAAACTAGCACTGATGCCATTCAGTGTTTTTAATATGCTCGAGGTCCTTCACAGGTGACATTTAAACTATTGGAAAGTCAGGTTTGTAGTACTTCCAGGAGATGGGAATGGATCTGAGGGACGGGACAACTCTAGGCCCTTTCAGACGAGCTTAGAACCTGTACTAAGAACACATCCGTTAGGATGTTGTCTCAACGAAGGGGCCCAGAATCCTCAGGAGTATCTTACATACCAGCGTTGGTGAATTCTGATCAGGCCAAAAAGATTCAGGAATTGGCCAATGGCCAACAGGCACCCCCGTTTTAGGGTTTGGACGCACATAGATGAGTTTATGACAGCTGTGCCATGACTGAGAACCGAAGGAATTGACAGGCCTTGTGGCATCCACCAGTCCATCTAAGATCCAAGGAAAAACAGCACAGTAAGAAATAGGGAGCATGAATATGATCGCCAGTTCTCTCTACACTGGAACAATGCAACAAAATAGAGGGTATAAATATTAGTGCAATTTCAATTTAATAAATTGGAGCACCCATCCAAAACCTAATTTGTATCATTTGTGTGAGTTCAAAGTCTTGGGGGTTTAACGGCCAGGTTCCTGTTTGAAGTAAACAAAGATCCTTCAACCAAGACCTATTAAGCTGAGGGTCTACATAAAGCTTTGTTACCTTCCCCAATGTGAGGAGGATCTGGTCCCGATTTTTCAAAATTAATGACCACACCACTCTGAACCTTCTGAGCAAGGGATTCTAAGCATTGGTTCAACATGCGCTGGGTCCGAACACAATACGAGCGCCCTGGAATACAAAACAGGGAAACAGACAGGTTTTAAATCAGGCAAGTTACAAGAAACGTACTGCAGGATTAAGAACTGAAGGAAGAGGGAGGCTGCATGATTTCATTTAAAGGTACTTCGGGGGGGGGGGGGGGGGGGAACTGGACTTGGAACTCTTTCAGAATCGAAGGAGGTGGTCATTTTTATTCCCATTTGATCCCAATTCTGGAAAGTTTTATATGGAAAGGGGAAAATAAGAATGACAAGGGAGTACCATGCTCCCTTGTTGACAGCATGTACAGCGGTTTTTAATTTGGTAAGGAATGTTTTTAAAATGGCTTTCTCTAATCGTATCTCGAAAGAAAAGTGTTTCTAGGGCCAGAAGGCAAAGTTTTATACGAAGAGTGCCTTGGATGTTCATGACGCTTCTTCTAGAACAGTGATGGCTAACCTTTTTCGGACCGAGTGCCCAAAGCGCGCCTGAATCCCCAATTGCAATGCGTGCGTGCCCCTGCATGTGCCCTGCGCAGGCACCCCGCTCCCTGCGCATGTGCCCCACCCCCCGTGCATGCATGCGAGACCCGAAGACCAGCTGGCTGGTGGGAGACGCTCGGGCATGCATGGTGGAGCTGAACTGGGGCGATGGCTCATGTGCAACCTCTGGCACGCATGCCATAGGTTCGCCATCACGCTTCTAGAACAACCAAAGAGTATTATTAACAGGGACCTTCAGAGCAATCCGATCTTTGTATTTCTCCCATAGCTTGTTATAGTGACAAGTTTGACAAAGCCTTCAGAAGGGCAAGGTTTACTAGATTACAAAATATAAAACTGTCTTCATAAACTCAACAAGGACCATTGCTATGGAGCTGCTGCACAGATGTTCCCAGAAAGCCAGCAGAGATTGTGGGGAAGAGAAAAGCCAAGGCACAACCCACAAGAGAGAACAAGTTGAACCAACTAAGGTTCAACCTTGTCTGCCCTGGCTAGAATCTCACACGGGGTTTCCTAGACTGCTAAACTGTGAAAGCTGGCTACCTCCAGTGACTTCACACATCTGTGTGATGGCAGACTCATCTGTGGGAACGCTCCCTAGCTGCTCGGGTTCCACTGAAGGGGCTCCGGGCAAGCGCAGCACGAGGGCAAACAGCCGTTGATCCCAGCGAAACGGTTCTTTGGTTAGCTCGCTACCAGGCAGGGGAGAATTCAGAGGCAGATGGAGCTGTAGAAAGAAGGAGAGAAACGTTTTAGCTAAGAGTCTGCCAGGACTCCACAAGCAAAGGTGGCCAAAATCACAGAGAGAGAGAGCACCACGTGAACAAAACAAACAATCCTGCATTTTTAATAAGTCTTTGATTCCTTTATAAAGAGAGTGTTGACATTTTAATAGCAAACGTGCCACGTTCAGAGCATAGCAATTTAGTCGTATACCTTACTTACCTCCTCTTGAACAGAAGAAGTATTTGTCAGCTTGTTTCCATCTGTGATGGTAATTAAAATCGATGGCTCTAAAAAAAAAGGATTCCTCCCCTACAGAAAGGAAGGGACAAAATGCCCAAATTAACACCTTCAAAGAATCAAAGAGGGTGATGCGTTCGTTGTTGAATTTAACCCCAAGGAGAGTCCTTACCCCAAGAAAAGAGGAACAAAAATACTGAATTTTTGTTTCTGGCTAGGAGGGGAGGGAAAGATTTCAGTCTCCCTGGACAGGGTGAGGGATTTCCCAAACGGCCCGTAGAATTTATTTTAAGCATTATCAGTAACCGCTCTGATCCCTTTTACACAAGAGCTCCTTTCAGATGACCAAGCGAGGGAAATTCAAGGCCAGCATCCCATTACCTGCCCGTAGTTGTCTATTCCAGAGACTAATCTGTTGAGGTTCAGCAGGTCAAAGGATGATCGCAGAGCCTGGCCCAGGGTGGTCAATCCAGACGCTTGCAGGTTTTTCAGTTCGTTCATGAAAGTGGCATGGTTCTCCTTCCATCCAGCCTAAAGGAGGAGCAAAGGCCACGTTTACTTTGTGACGGCCAAGAAAAAAGGGCTTCAAAACAAGTTGTTATTATTTTACTGAATAGGCGCGATGCAAGAATGCAAGTGATGAGGAACAATTCATTCAGGTAAGCACTGGATGAGCTCAGCTGCCTGAAGGACTCCAGTTCCAGGCTGGCCTTTCACTGCCCCCACTTTACTGAGAAGGCAACGTGGCACACCTTCCTTTTCTGCCGTTTCAATGGCTGGCAGCAGCATCTTTCAGATCTCATTCCAATAGGTTTAATTTAAGTGAATGGCTACAAAGAGCCTTTGAATCACGGCTAATCTTTTAAGGACTACTACATTAAATTGCCAAGCGTCACTGGGCAGGGAACATCCGCCAAATAAGCCATTCTATTTCATAGTCAAGAGTCCTGGAGAGTAATTTTTTTTCACCCCTGGAAAAAACGGTAGTAGAATATGAGAACTTTCCCAGGCTTTTAATTTTTTTTGGTGGAAAAAATAAAGGAACGTGGCCAGATTGTTATCCGTAGCCTTGGAATCACTGGACATGATTTCACTCTCTGTAAAAAGAAGTTCTATCGACATCACACAATTTTCCTCCTTAGCCTCTGCCATGTTCAGCACATAAAAAAGACTTTTTTGTACCCAGATATCCACCGGTGGGAGAGCCATTTTTTAAAAATTCCAGAGCTAAGTTACTTATCAAATAGATGTGAGGTATTTAACTGCAAATCCTCCTTCTCCCAAGAAACAGGTCTTCTCAGCATGCCAATGATGAACCTGTTCTAAGCTTTTTGTTCTCAACTTGCAAGTTGCTGTTAACATTTGCTGGAAACATTACAAAAGATTTAGGAGACAAGCTTTTTTAGTGGCTGCCATGATCTCATCTCTCCACACCCTACAACTCACCATCTTCAACTGTAGCTCTGTTTAAGATGCAGAAAATGTGACTGAGCAAAGTGTTGCAATTCCCTATCACTCTACTGTCAATACCCAATTTTAATCTTACAAATTAAATCTTTGGGTCTAAAACATTTTCCCAATAAAACTCTCGATGAAGGATCCACTAAGGGAGTAGCAAAATATCCCCAATACAAAAGCAGCAATTAGTGGCTTAACAAAAATTTAATTCACTAACCAAGAGCCACCCAAATAAATATAAGTATCAACTTTAAAATCCAGGAGTGTGATAAACCGTTATTCTCCGGAAAAGATCATTTTGGTTTAAATACTAACCAAGTCAAATTAATATATTATGGGCAGCAACTTAATACAAAAATGTGTACAATTTCATTTCAAGAGCTAGGCAATGCACTGCAAAACACTGACCAAATTAACGGAGTTTGCATTTTTAAACCATTTTTAACATTTTAGTACAAGACCCACCTAACTAAGGAGCAACATCTAGCCAACTTTAACTGGATCTTGAAATGCTAAGGGCAGTCAGACATGGTTAGCACTTTCATTGGGAACGCCAAAAAAGCCAAGAGCTCAAAAGTAGCTCTTGAGAAGTAACCCATCTCTCCAAAATGGTGATACCAAATTACTGCATTTTTGCCCCCCATGGAACAAGTGTGGGAAACTGAAGGCCGCTTGTGAGAGCTTATAGAGAGATGAAGTGGTGTGATTCAGTTACTGGACCACAACATCAGATCTAGATTGTGGCTCAGGTTTATTCAAATTTACACAAATGCATCTCGGCGTATATATTTGCAGCTATTAAAAATCTGAGTAACCACAGCCTCATTACTTGCAATATTCTCAATACATCATGTATGTTCCGGATACCTGACACCAAGTACACCATATTACACCAGGGAGGTTACTTGATGCCACACAACCTCCAGAGGGGCTGGAAAGGTGGTATGATCACAGGGCGTTTAGAGAACCAACTGCCCTTTCTCCCTCCTTCCTAGATCACCAGAAAAAGCGATGAATAACCTGCAAAATAATCCAGTAGATAATTCTCCCAAATATTTGTTCTGAACAGATAGAAATTGAATTAACCAATGTATTTGCTCAGTCGTGAATGCGTGAAGGCAGGATATACTGTAGATCACTCCTGATCCCAGTTTTTGGGTACGTCTAGTCTAGTGGAAAGAAGGGCTAGGGGTGACATGATAGTAGGGGTCCAATATTTGAGAGGCTGCCACAAACAAGAGGGGGCTCAATCTATTCTCAAAGCACCAGAAGGCAGGACAAGAAGCAACAGATGGAAACTAATCAAGGAGAGAAGCAACCCAGAAATAAAAGAGAAATTTCCTGACAGTGAGAATAATTAATCAGTGGAACGGCTCGCCTCTAGAAGTTGTGGGTGGCTCCATCACTGGAGGCTTTTAAGAAGAGACTGGACAGCCATTTGTCTGGAATCGTATAGGACCTCCTGCTCAAGGATTGGACAAGAAGACCTCCACCGTCCTTCCCAGCTCTGTTATTCTGTTATTCAATGCTATTTGTCTTTTGTTACAATCAACCCCTTATGCGAGAAAAACAAACTATAATTCACCCTTTTAAATAGAAGAACAGCCCTCTAAATCCACTGCTGCAGCCTAACAAGAACCCCTACCCCGCCCAAAAAAATGACATCTGTTAGAAGCTGGAGCCCTGCAAATGAAGAGACAAGTGTTCCTTCCAACAGAGAAAAATAACCACAGAGGTGTGCCTTAAGAATGACACACTGAAAAACAAGGAGGGGCATGATTAACTTGGCAAATTGCCAGAAATCTCCCCCCCCCCCGCCCCCACTTTATCCCAAAGGGCAGTGGTTGGGCCTTGTGAAGATCCAATTTTCATTAGACCTTGATGTTCCAAGCAGCTGTATCTCCCTAGACCAGCCTTTGCTGGCTGGGGAATTCTGGGAGTTGAAGTCCACCAGGCTTAAAGTTTGCCAAGGTTGGAGACCCCTGCCCTAGACCAAGGTGTCCAACCTTGGCCGCTTTAAAACTTGTGGACTTCAACTCCCAGAATTCCCCAGACAGCCCTACACAGCTGTCTGGGGAATTCTGGGCTTTGAAGTCCACGGGTCTTACAAGTGACCAAGGTTGGACACTCCTGCCCTAGACTAACCAGATGGCACTCAGCAATTAAACCACCACCCAAAAAAATAATAATAAATTGCCATGGGCAAATTTTTACCCAATGGCTCTTGGTACACGGTGCTCTTTGAAAACTCGCAAGCCAAGTTTTGCAACCTTTCATTAAAAACACCACACCCCGATGGAGTCACACACCACCATGGCAGCTAATTCGAGGAACAATACAAGCCTTCCACATCATACTTCCAGAGGTCAAAGAGAGAGAGAGAGAGAGAGAGAGAGAGAGAGAGAGAGAGAGAGAGAGAGGAGCAGAAGGACCTGTTGAAGAGATGTTGGGGAGGTGCTCCCTCTCTGCAAACAAATTAACATAAACAAAGGATTTAACCAGAGACAGTCCCTGCCTTAAGCCAGCTGAAAAGATTCTACCATGAATCGTGGGCAGGACATTCTGTCTTCGGCTCACATTTTTTAAACACATTCAAGTATGGCCAGACTGGCTCATAAGCAATGATTTAAATAATTGAAATCTCCTTTTGAAGGTCTTCTATACAGGTGGTCCTCTGACTTATAACCATTCGTTTAGTGACCATTTGAAGTTACAATGGCACTCAAAAAAAAAGGGACTTAGAACCGTTGCAGTATCCCCGTGGCCACGTGATTAAAATTCGGATGCTTTGCAACCAAACTTGTATTCATGTTTGCCGGGTCCCAGGGTCCTGCAATCCTGTTTTGCAATCACCTTCTGACAATCGGCAAGGTAGATTCATTTTATAGCCATGTTACTAATTTAACTGTGGCTAGAAAGGTTATAAAATGAGGAAAAACTCAACTGTCTCACTTACTCTGTTATGTTTCTAAGTTGAGGATTATCTGCACTTGCTAGGAATGGCCCTAGAATGGTCGTAGAATAGCGGGCTACAATTTATGTAGATTCTGCTCTTAATGTTCACCCCTAAAGGCCTGTATCTAATTCATTCAACCTGATAACGTTTTTCTTCACTTATGGACTAGAACGTTTTGTTGAAGTTCCTTCCACAAAAAGATGTGGAGACTCTAGAAAGAGTGCAGAGAAGAGCAACAAAGATGATTAGGGGATTGGAGACTAAAACATATAAAGAACGGTTGCAGGAACTGGGTATGCCTAGTTTGATGAAGAGAAGGACCAGGAGTGACAAGATAACAGTGTTCCAATATCTCAGGGGCTGCCCCAAAGAAGAGGGAGTCAAGCTATTCTCCAAAGCACCTGAGGGCAGGACAAGAAGCAATGGGTGGAAACTAATCAAGGAGAGAAGCAACTTAGAACTAAGGAGAAATTTCCTGACAGTGAGGACAATTAACCAGTGGAACAACTTGCCTCCAGAAGTTGTGAATGCTCCAACACTGGGAGGTTTTAAGAAGAGATTGGATAACCATTTGCCTGAAGTGGTGTAGGGTTTCCTGCCTGGGCAGGGGGTTGGACTAGAAGACCTCCAAGTCCAAAATCAGTGATTTGGGAACAATTCCTGGAACGAAGGAGAATCTACATGTGTCAGGATAAGGTTGCAGGATCCAATCTGGGCCGGTCCCTGGGGCCAGAGCTTTTGTCCTTTGAGCTTTTGGACTCGTGCTCTGAAGATGGGCTCCAGTACAAGTCCGAAAGCTCAGAAGACAAAACCTGGTGGTCCCGGTGACCAGACCAGATTGGACCCTGCACAACTGTTAGAAGACAGTACATCCCAAAGACTCCGTCTGCATTTGCCAGAAGAGCTGCTACTCCACAATGCCTTAGGCCTGATTCTGTTTCCCGGTACCCAGAAAGTTGCTCTCAGAACTTAAATTTATTAGGGAGGGAGTGATCGGGAAAACTGCATTTGTGATGGAAGGTTTAACCGTCTCCACAGGCTGCAAACCCCAGGGAATCCCAACACACGAGGCAATGAGGTTGAGAAGAAAAATGGCTAACTGTAAAAAAAAAAAAAAAAAAAAAAAGCCTAGGCAAACACAGAAGATCGTATTTCTAATACCTAAAGATAATTTTTCTGCTCCTCAAGAAACCAAGATTTAGAACAGAATAAGAGTTGGAAGGGACCCTGGAGGTCTTGTAGTCCAACCTCCAGCTCTGGTTAAATTTAGTACTGTCCTAGGCGAGATTTAATCTTCTCAAGCAGCCATAAAAGTAAATGTATGTGCATTAAATTCTTAAGGCAGGCAAAACTAGGCTTTTGGGAAGCTAGTATACCGAAAAATCATATGCAATTCTAAAATGAATAACGAAGGGGATGAGCTGCAGGGTATTAGCCTTTTTGGTACTTCCTGCCCCACCTGGCTTCAGATTTGACAAGATATTTAAAATGTATTCCACCAAGTTAATTTATTTTTATCTTATTATTCCAATTCTATAGTTGCTCTCCTTTTATTTTTAGAACTGTCCCCGGCCAGGTGTTATAAAGGTGTAAGGGACACTAAAATTAACATGTTTTGCTTAAGTGTCCAGAGAAGGCTAAATTGTTCTCTGACGATGTTAAGGAATGCTTCACCAAAGCCATTTTTCAAAATTGTGATGTGAATTTACTCCTGGACCATCCCTAAATTCCATCACGGGAGTCCACATGCAATTCCACATCTGAGGGTTCCCGAGTTTTAACAACGGCTCACAACTCACTATTTCCGATGCCACAACCTTTTACAAGTGCAAAGGCATGTATTTTGGAGGAGTTACGAAACTCTCCAAATTGGTCACATGTGACAAGAGTTCTGCTTTGTGTTCCTCGAGAAAGAAAACATCCATTTGCCACGAAGGGTTAAAAGACACTAAATTCCATTTTCAGCTGCCACTTACATCGAGAACGTCTACTCCATTTTGAGGCATATAAAGGCAAGCAGTTTTGGAAAAAGAAACAGGAAGAGCCTTCCTGACCAGAGTGTCACGAGAAGTTTCCGATGACAAGATCCGGAGAGACTAGCCAGAACAAGTCTTGCCAGCAGCCAGCTCTTCAGAGCAACAGATGACGTAGGGAGACCCAGAGGTGTGAACCAAAGCCAAGTCAGAGCACTACATGCACAAGTTTGCGTTGGCACAATTACATGCAGCCAAATGCAGATGTCTTGGTTGCTTCCCTCCATTCTTAACATCTGCAAAAGCCTTCAGTTGGATTTCTGGTGACCGGTTAAACCAGGGATCTGCAACCTTAAACTCAAAGAGCCATTAGGACCCATTTTCCACAGAAACGAAAACACCGGGAGCCACAAAAACCTTCCCGTGCCTGACTATTTCTTGAGCGGCCACAAAACTAGCATATGTAGTTGAATTAAACATTCTGTTTTCTTCTGAAACTTTTTCTTTTCTTGGATTTATCCATGGTTGGCCTACCGGGGGTTGAAAAGCTCAATAAATCGCATGACAGCAGGTGTCGCACATTGGCGGTTGTGACACATATTTTGACACATAGGGAGTCTCAGCAAAGGGGTGAAAGAGCCACATGCGGCTCCAGAGCCGCAGGTTGCTGACCCCTGGGTTAAACTGTGCGCTTTCTTCCATGGCCCCCTCTATTTCTCTGCCATGAACTGCTAAGGTTATCTGTAGACATTTTTGTTCTGCCAGACCCATTTCAATCCCCATTTTAAAAGTTTCATTCAACTTTTAAAATTCTGAAGCAGCCCACCAGAAACACAATATTCCACAGGGAGAAGGGAAAAAAAAGGAGAGAGCTTCAACCAGAGAGAGAGATTTAAAGACCATGGATTAGTTCTTCATCCAATCTGGAGGGACCTACCAAAGGATTATTTTGCTATTCAGGCAATACAAGGCGGAAGGGCTACTCAGAGATACTGCTATTTTTTTTTCCCTATAGGTGTTTTAAAATTCTAACTAACTCTCACAGGGATGTAAGACCACTTGGGGAAAACAATGCAGCCCTGCAATATGGAATTTCGATCGCTGGGCCATTCCAAAATTTGGTACAGATTGTAGACTTTTTGGTGCAAGCAGATAGTGAATTCAGGAAAACAGATACGAAGATGGAGAGGGGATGTTTTTCGGCTTTCCGAATGCTTGTTTACGATGTGGGATTTGCCCAACAGCTCTAAAAATCCAAACAGCCTTCAAAATACAGGGTGCTCCATTTCTATAAGACAAAACTCGTGCGTGAAAAAATAAACTGAAGAGCAAAACCTATGCGCAGAAGCTGAACAGCTTTTTGCCATGTTGAGAATTATGGTCTCAACTCATCAAAATAAAGAGGATGAGTCAATGAGATTGACCTGATTACAGATCTGTTTTGGGGGATTTCTTAGAAGATGAACTCAATGGTGCTATCTGAGAGCTCAGCGACAAATTAAACCCTATATGTGGTCTGAATGGAGACCCTTCTTAGACCGTGTCCCACAGGCCAAAGATCATCACATGAGTCAGACAAGAAAGAAGGGAGTGGCTGGTTCTTTTGCAACATTCCCTATAAGCCTGCAATCAGCCATCAATTACACTTCTTTCTTAAGGATCACTGCTCCCTATAGCCCATCCAATGTAGCTGAACACTTTACTTGGGAAATGTAGTTTTATGAAAAAACTGGCCTAGAAGTTCTTGAAGTCATCTCCTTCTCTTATTGGTTAGCTTTGAAGTTATCCTTCTTACAGATTAGCTATCGGCGCTGCTACAATAAATATTTGCACTCACTCAACTGGACTGTTCAGTGGCAGGGGAAGCAATGGCCAAAACTAAAATCGTTGGGGAATGGTTACAGATTACATACCTACTGGCTACCTACATTGCCAACCACAAATATAGCCTTTACACCTGATAGAATATGTGTAGCTCAGGGTTAAGTTGTGGGGTCCTTGATGCTCTCGGAGCAGAGTTTGTTTTCTGGCAGACGTTTCATGACCCAACTAGGTAACATCATCAGTGCTAGCCTTTACATCTTCTGGTTCACTTCTTTCAATAACGTGGCTGCAGGATCACAATTAATATTTAATGCAGTATCCTCAGTAACTAATTATGATTTTGTCTCTGTAGCGTGTTCACGTTTGGTATTTTTCTTCTATTTCCACCACCAATAGCACCAGAGACTTTGTAACGGGCTTTGCAAGAAATTTATTCTCAATCCTAATTTACAGGATTGTCAGCCTAATCTGGGACAAGAAGTGCCATTTCAATATCTTTGGCGTTCTGGGAGATCGCTAGAAACCTCAATTTAGTAAGGATTGGTGCAAAGCAAAGTTAAAGAGGACTGTTCAAGAACATGGGCAAGAAAAGGAAAGCGTGACTGAGATATTTTCAATGTTTTAAGGGAGCTGATTGTACTTTTTTTTAAAGTGTATCTTGTTTCCAGGAAAAGTAGAAATGCTTCCCTTGGGTTTCCTCAGTTCAACTTCAGCCATGGGGCTCAGTAGGTGGCCCTGAGCAACTCACTTTTTCTGACTCTCAATTCTTCTTGAAAGATGGAAGAATGGCTGTAAAAATAACAATGCAAACCATAGTGAAAACGTCTGAAAACTACAAAAATATATACCGTTTCCAGAATGGCATGTGTGCCCCTTTGACGAATTCCAGTCTTATTTTTGGCTGACAAAGATAAATTGTTTCTGAAGAACGATTAAGAAATCAAGAGCATATTTCAAAGAGAGCTACTGAAATGGACAATTATTCTTGGGATACATTTTCAACATGTTTGCATTAAGGAAATAACAAAGAGATGCACAATGGTAGCTGAAATTGTAACAACGGGCACTCCTAGTTGTTTGAAGCAAGCCTTAAGGATATAGAGAAAATTGTTTTCTCTGGAGGCAAAGCGAAAAGAGGCAAGACAGAATCTTCTCCTCACTGGTGTCAGAAGAAAATGGAAACCGAACTTCCAACAAATTTTTTGCTCATTTCCTGATCAATTCACAGTAGACAAGTGAAAGGAACAGGCTTCTGCACCCTGTTCCAAAAATTAAGGATACATTGTCAGTTCAGTTCAGATTCCATTTTCTCTTACTGCACAGGTCCAGAGTTTTAAAGATTTTGAAAATGCTACCAGACAATTGTTTTATTTTAGTTCTTTGGGAATGTGGCCAACGGGCAGTATTGCAGACCCGTTAACTTTGAGACCCATTTTTATCAGAGGGTCTTATGGCAACCCAAGCAATTTTAAGCTTTGTATAAGAATGAACATAAAAGAAAATGGGCTCCTAGCAGGGAATCCTTTTCTCAGAAAGAGGAAGCAAACTTTACAGCTGATCTTCAACCAAGGAAACTGAAAGGAATTCATTCACAATACTTAAGACTGAAGGGCATGACGAGAAGAACAATTTCTGTTTATGCAGACAGAGGTGGGATTAGCAACAAGGAAATTGGGAGGAGGAGGAGAAACTGAAGAACTTTCCCAGAAACAAGGCTGAAGCCTTTATGGCCCTGCCAAAAGGAAAAGATGACAGAAGTAAGGGGAAAGGAAAGCCACAGAACTGCTCTAGGTCTCCTTCTTCCCTCTGTTAATCAGCTGGCTACCAGAGGGGATGGAGGCGGCCTCATGCCCCATTGCAGTTACTCTCTGGAAGTGAAGGATGTGGAAAGGAATTGGAAAGCTTTGAAAAATGATCTGATCAGGAGCTCTTTTTAAGCAAGATGGGAGACAGATTGTTGTTTGTACAGGTGCTTGATTGCCATGTAAGGATAAAATAGGCCCCTATCTGGAGATTAATATCTAGGACTGATTTAAAATGTAACTTAACACAATTAGAGTCATCCTTATTCAGTTCAGGATTTAGGATGGTAGAAGTAGTGGGGGAAGGGCAGAATTTCAAGGCAAAAACTACTTTATCGTATCAAAAAACTGTACCCTGGCACAGAAGACAGATTATGCTTCTGAGCACCTGTAGGGAGTCTTATTGAAAGTGAATTTAATTGTGCATTTTTATGATAAAAGTGTTGCTGTTTACGAGCACGACGAAAGACCACCTTCCGGGGGAAAATAGGTCAGAGAAATTTTGGATTTTTTAAATCTACAGGTCAAGCTTTCCCCATCTGGAGCCCTCCTGTCTTAAGCCATAGTGAGGAGGAGATGCCTTACATGGAGGCTCAATGGAGAAGCTTGAGGGGAAAATATGTTTTCTATGAATACAGCAGGGACACCATGAAGATATGTGAAGGAAGGAACGCTTGTTCATTTGTTTGGTTTAGAGGAGAGTAGAAAGAGGAGATGGTGAGTTTTAGTCCCAGCTTAGCCATGAAAGATGGCTGAGTGACTTTGGGCCAATCACCAGGTGACTATGAAATCTAGTTGCACCTTCGGCATGAAAGGCTGGATGACGCTGGGCCAATCCCTAGGAGACAGCGAGTTCTAGTCCTGCCTTACCGACAAAAGCCAGCTGGCTTGACTTTGGGCCACTCCCTCTCTCTCAGGCCAAACCACCTCACAGGATGGGGAAAACGGGAGGAAGGTACATTGGACACGTTTGCCAGCTTGAGTTATTTATAAAAATAAAGGTGGGATAAAAAAAAGTAAAAGGTGTGGGGACACCTAGAGAAGGCAAAGAAGCCAGAAGTGAAGTGCTCTCCTGATGAACTCTGATGCTCCTCCTCCTGGGGTGGCTAGGATTATTATTATTATTATTATTATTGATCATCACAATCAGCCAGATGTTCAGGCTGGATTTGGCATTTTCGTCTAGCTATAGAGCAATGGTCTACAGACCACTGGTGGTCCGTGAGAAAATTTTGGTGTTCCATAGAAAAATTATTTGCCTTTTTATATTGCACTAAATACTATTTATCTTTTTTTAAAAAATTCGTATTAGTGGTCCGTGGGATTTAAAATTATGAATTTAGTGGTCCTGAGGTCCGAAAGGTTAGTGACCCCTGCTATAGAGTCCTTACCAAGGACCCACGATTATTATTTCTATTGCTATTATTATTATTATTACTGGTGGTATTATTTAGACTGAATCTAGCCCTGCAGAGGTCGAGAGAGAAAGATAGATAGATACGGTGTTTCCTCGAAAATAAGACCCTGTTTTATATTTTTTTGAACCCTGAAATAAGTGCTTGGCCTTATTGCCATGCACTTAAAAGCCCGATTGGGCTAATTATCAGGGGATGTCTTATTTTGGGGGAAATATTAGGTAGGTAGGTAGGTAGGTAGGTAGGTAGGTAGGTAGGTAGATAGATAGATAGATAGATAGATAGATAGATAGATGGGACCTAAACAACCAATAACCCTTAGACTTCTATACCGCTTTCCCAGGGCTTTCCAGCCCTCCCTAAGCAGTTTCCAGAGTCAGCCTCTGGTCCCCCCCAACCCTCCGGGTCCTCATTTTACGACCTCCACAGGACGGAAGGCTGAGTCCATCTCCAGCTTCCTGAGGGGCTCGAACTGGACCTGCATCCTTTTTTTTTGGCATCCTCTGCACCCAGGTGACCTTCAGGGACAGACCCTCCCAGGGAGAGACAACCAAGGCCCCCCCTCACCCTCCCCAAGGCCAGCCCTGTGTGTGTGTGTGTGTCGGGGGAGGGTCGTGTGAAGGGCTCCGCGTGTGCCTGGGAACGGAGCGGCAGAAGCCCCCTCCCCAAGCGGGAGGGAGGGGAGGGAAGGGAGGAGGGGGCAAGGGAGAGGAGGCGGAGGGCCGCCGCGTGGTGGGGCGTCGGGCGGGCGGGCGGGCCGGCTCTCCTCCTCCTCCTCCTCCTCCTCCATCTCAGCAGCGCCCTCAGCCTCCCTCTCTCTGGCTGGCTCGCCCGCCGCCGCCGCCTCCTCCATACAAAAGCAAAATGTCCGCCGCCATCTTCGCAGGCAGCCAGTCAGTCAGGGGCCGCCTGGCCTCTTTCCCTCCCGGGGGTGGGGAGGGGAGGAAGGAGGAGGAGAGGGGGGGAGGGGGCGAGGGAAGGGGCTGCTGCTGCCCCCCCCCCTCCTCCTCCTCCTCCCCCCCCACCCCCGCTTACCTTGATGCAATAAGGCGCCTCGTCGAAGGTGACCAGCATGTACCTGTCGCCGCGGCTGGCCGGGTCTCGGGCCCTCAGCTGAGGAGAGAGAGAGAGAGAGAGAGAATTGGGGGGGGGGAGAAGAGAGAAGAGAGTGAGTGTGTGAGGTGAGATGAGGGAGGGGGGGCGCTGAGGGAGGGAGGAGGGGGAGGGGGAGCCGACACGCGTTGGCCGGTGTTACGTGTGAACGTGCTTGGCGGGACGCGCGTCAGGCAGGCCCGGGCCCCACCTTCATGAAGAGCTCGACGGCGCCCTTGGCCACGTCCAGGTAGCTGGTGCCCAGATACGCCCGCTGGTTCATGGAGGCGGACGTGTCTATGAGGAAAAGGAGGATCGGCATGGTCCGCGAGAGCCCCGCGGCGGCCAAGGGCGAGGGCGGAGGGGCAGACGCCTCGCCTCCTCCTCCACCTCCTCCACCAACAACGCGCTCCCCGCTCCTGGCTCCGGCCGGCCTCCCCTGCCCTCCCCTGCCAGCGCTCCGCCTGGGCGACCCTCCGCTCCGGCCGCCGGGAGTCACTGAGCGGCTCCCAACTTCGGCTCGCTCGCTCCCTTGCTTCGGCGGCGGCGGCGGCGGCGGCCGGCGCCGCCCCTAAGGGGGAGGGGCCAGGAGGGGGGCACGTGACCCCCGGGCGGCCTCCCGTTGGCTGCCGATTATGCCGAGATTTGCATAGGGGGCGGGGGGACCGCGCTGCGGCAGGCAGGGCGGGGAAGCCGAGCGGCGCTCCGAGGGCCTTCGGGGGGATGATTGGCAGTCGGGGGAAGGGGCGGGGCCAGGGGCAGCGCGGCGGCGGCGGCTGTTCTGCTCAGCTCCGCAGAGGGGTCGGGGGGAGGGAGGGAGGCGGACGTGGGTCTCTGTCGCTCGTGGGGATGCTTACTTCTCCTCCGCGGGGCAGCGAGACGGGAGCCCCGCGAGTCTCCGGGGCTTCCCCTCCCGAGTTGGGGGATCCGCAGCTCCCCGCAGTTGGGGCGATCTCCTCCGGGATCGGGCCCTTGATAGGATCGGGCTGCGCCCCTGGAGCCAAGCCGAACGCCCCGCAGCTTCTGCTGCCCCCAAAGGCCCCGGAGCCTCGTTGCTTCCCGGGCAGTGCCGCCTCTGCCGGGGTCTCGAGGCCGGGAGACCCCCGTCCCTTCCTTCCCTCCCTCCCGGCACCGCTGCGCCAGGTTGGGCAGGTCGCAGCCTTGGGGGCATTTCAGGGGGTCTTAAGGTTCACACACTGCCGAGCGCGGCTGGGTTTTGGGTCCCGTGCGAAATGCAAAACCAACCGCGGCTATAAATGCAGGGTCGGTGGTCCCTGCATTAGCCCTTCCGAGCGCCTCGATCCAGGCTCGGACAAGTCAAAACTCGTTGGGACGAGCCTGGCTGATAAACCGGCCCGGTGGCCCGGCCGCTTCTCCCCCAGATCGGCTCTTGGAAGCAGTCGAGGCTAAAACGTGGCTATTTCGATTGCTTCTTCAACACCCCCCCCTCCCCGAAAGCTTTCAAGGTGGCTTGATTTGGAGGCGCTCCCATTCTTGCCTCCTTTGTGGGAATGGCTCGTTTCCTGTTTTGCATTAATGCCAGGTCCGACTGGAACCAGCGACATAAAATAAAAAGATTCTTGCCCTTAGAAAAATCGACTTGCGGGTCCTTTCAAAAATAGGTATCCCAGACCCTTCACTCAAACATAATTGTTTTGTAAACATACATGCCAACTGTACTGGAGCAAAGGAAAGAAAAATATTTCGTTTGGGGACCATCTATTCTCAATATCCTTTCTTTTCTTTTCTTGTTTTTGTACTCCTGGATCTTTGCCATTGGTGAGAAGCCAAGCTGTTTGGGGCAGTGTTAAATAGAGAGGTATAAATATTTATTTATTTATTTATTTTTCATATTTGTATACCGCCCTACTCCCGAAGGACTCAGGGCGGTGAACAGCCATAATAAATACAAATACATATAGAAGTTAAAAACTATTAACTATTAAACTATACAAATATATATATTTGTCCTGAGTTGGGATGGGGGTAAAATTGGGAGTGATCTAAATAAATCAAATAAAACCTAACATGGGGCTTCACCGGTGGGGCAGAGCAATAAAGGGGAAGCTGAGCATTAGTCACTTCTAATCAGTAGATGACAAAAATGTAATCCTTATCTGGGGTTAAAAAGGGCTTCCTTTAGATCAGTGTTTCTCAACCTTGGTAGCTTGAAGATGGGTGGACTTCAACTCCCAGAATCCCCCAGCCAGCAGCGCTGGCTGGGGGGGTTCTGGAAGTTGAAGTCCACCCATCTTCAAGCTTCCAAGGTTGAGAAACACTGCTCTAAATAAATGTCTTGTTCTAGGGTTGGATGGAATTTCCCTACCCAGCAAGAACAAGGTGAGAAAAACAAGGCACCAAGCAATAAAAAAAAAAAAGAGCTAAAGTTTGGTTAGAGGTATAAATGCTAAATTAAAGTCTGGTTTCTCTTTCATAAACACCCGCCAGACAGGAAGTGGATAAATGAAAGGCAGCAATTGTGGAGGCCAATCTGACAGTCTTCCTAATCCTTGTGTTCCCCCCCCCTCAAAATACAAATCTTAAAAGAGAATAATAATCTAGCGCTAAAACCGTGTTTACCTGCAGCTTGTCTTGAGATTACCCATAGCTGGTATCCGACTGCCAAACGTGACCTCAAACATTATGCCACCTGCTCCATCATCGTTTTGCAGAAAAATAATTTGTGAAAAATTTATTGAGAAAAAGATGGGAAGCCATTCAGGTTTTGTTGTTGCTGTCAAGAGAGATGACTTAATTCTCATTTTTGGAATAGCTTTTCGTGGTGCAACAAGTGTGTTCTCCCTTGGTAGAATCACTTCAGCACTTCTAAGGGGAGTGATAATGATTTAATTACTGTTGGAAGAGCTGTCTTTATAATGAGATCAGTGCAGCTTTCTCCATAATGGGACTTTTTCAGCTTTGCAGCAGCTAACTGTTGCAGAACTGGGTGAAAACTGGGAAGGTTGTTGGGTCCACATCATGTGCTCAGCCCAAACCAAGGGATTGCATATGAAATATTTTTTTTTTTTTGCATTGCTGTCTTATTCGTAGCTGGGGAATCCTGGGAGTTCAATGGGGAATTCTGGGAGTTGAAGTCTTAAAAAAGGTTGGGCTAAGCCAACGTGTGGTTCTTTTGGGGGTCCCCTTGGTTAGTGCTGTGAATTGTGGATGGGCTTGGCAGTTGCAACCCAGTGGGAAGCCCACCGTGGCTTATTCAAGACATCCTAGTCAAGTCAACCAGATCAATGCATGAAGGGGAAGGGATCCACTGGGAAAGGCGGATCTCCTGTTTGGAGATCCGAAAATTTGCAGCCTGGCAAGGGTCCCTTCACTCCCATTCCTCTGATTGCAAGGCCTTTATGGACATTACGTGTCTATTTTTCCAATAACCCTCCCCCACCGACCCAAATGAACCCCCCCTCCCCCCCTTTCTCCTCTCCCACAACAGCCGTTACAAATGGCGGCCCGGCCAGCCTGAGAGCCGAAGGGCGCATGCGCGGGCTTGGCGACCGCGTCTCCGGAGCCACCGCAGGAAACGGGCTCTGCGCGCGCACGCTTCATGCCATCGATTGCGGGGAGGGAGGGGGGGGAAAGAGAGAGGAGGCGGTGACGCTAAAGCGTTAGTCGCCGCGCAGGCGCAGTGTCTCTAGGTCTTCCCTCCTCGCTCAGTCCTCCACCTTCCCGGCGTCCTTCGGTGGCCCCGCCCTCCCCCCGGTGACGTCAAAAGGGGGGCCGGGGAAATCGAGACTGGCGAGCCGGCCTGCTGAGGAGAAGAAGGCCCGGAGGTGGCGAGGCGGGACGGCGGCGCTTCCCTCCGCGGTTGCCGCCCACAGACGAATCCGGGACGGCGAGCATGGCCGGCGGGGTGAGCGAAGGGCTCTCGTGAGGGGCGGGGCGGTGGAGGAAAGCCCCCTCGACTCGGAGGGTCGTGTGAACGCGTAGACGCGTGTCAGCAAGGAGGACCCGTGTCGGGGCTCCTCACAGCCCCAAAAGGGAGGGTGTCAGAAATGGAGGGGCGTCCCGGGCCGGGGTCGTTGGGAAGAGCGAGGCCTGTCGTCATGGGGTAGGAGGAAGGGGAGGAGAGGAGGCTTTTGGGGTGGGGTGAATGTCAATCATTTAAAGCCGGGGAGGGGGGGGGCTAAGAAATTGATGCCCGGTTACTGGAATGTGTCTCCCCTTTTTAGGGGCTGGGGTCCTCAAGATTGCCTGTGCCTTAGCAAGAAGTGAATGGGTTGCAGCCCTATTTCAGGATAAAGTGGGGAGGATAAAGTGGGGAGGATAAAGTGGGGAGGGGGCCTGCAGCCCCCATTTCAGGATAAAGTGGGGAGGGGGCCTGTCTGAACCTTCCCTGGAAGCAGATAGTGGGATTGGGGGGGGGGTTGTGGGGAGGGGGCTGTGCCTGGATGGACCTAGAATCCCCTTGTTGTTCCCCCACCCACCCACCCCCTCCCTCACTCCGTCTCAGGTATGTCCGAAAGAGGCCGAGGCTGCTTCACAGTCCCTGGATTTGGGAGATGAGCCGAGAACAAAGAAATCCAGGCTGATCTGCCACTTCAATGGTTTCCAGGAAGCGGATGTCCAAGAAGAGTAGAATGATTCATAAACATGGAATCAAAACCATCCGTTGGTCACTTCCTGCCTTCTGTTGGTCTTCACCCCGGAGTGGGGGAAAAAACATGTCTGAACTGCCTGTGAACTTTATAGAGCAGTGTTTCTCAACCTTTGTAGCTTGAAGATGGGTGGACTTCAACTCCCAGAATCCCCCAGCCAGCAGCGCTGGCTGGGGGGGTTCTGGGAGTTGAAGTCCACCCATCTTCAAGCTTCCAAGGTTGAGAAACACTGTTATAGAGATTAATTGAAGTCAATAGCACTTGGACTTATATACCGCTTCACGGTGCTTTAACAGCCCTCTATGAGTGGCTTACAGAGTCAGCCTATGGCTCCCAACAATCTGGGTCCTCGGTTTATTGACTTTGGAAGGATGGAAAGCTGAGTCAACCTTGAGCCGGTCAGGATCAAACTGCTGGCAGTCTGCAGAGTTTGCCTGCAATACTGCCTTCTAACCACTGCGCCACCGTGGCCCAATGATGTGACACCCCCACACACACACACATCTTATGGCTGGAATTTAGCTGGTCAGACAAGAATGAAAAATAATTTATGATCTTATCTTGATAGGTAGGTAGACAGATATATAGGGAGAGATGGATAGGCAGGCTGCTGAAGGAAATTAAACAAACTTCCTATGTTAAGACTACACGTAAAGTCATCATGTGTATTATAACAACATGGAAAGAACACAACACATAATTTACTTGAGTAAATAAGCCAGAATAGAGCCAGCAGAGGTACAGTACTCTTGAGATCTTAACAGGAAAAAGGTATAGAATAAAATATAGTGATAATCTAGATGAATGTTAGTGATTATCCAAAAATACATAATCTAGACCTTCAGTGAGATGGTGATGTGTGAGCTGATAATGTTAAATTTTTTATCAATTATCTACTTTCACGGAATACTTAAGGAGCAAGTCTGTAACGCTTTCCATTTGGATGCTTTGGAAGATTTCTCTTGCTTCTAGATAAATGAGGTTTTGTTTTTAAGTCGCGCTAGGGAGAGAAGGTGAATGTTGGTTCTTTTGCTCAGTGGCATTCAAACTCTCATGTTCTTCCTTTTCCTTGCCTTATAACTCCAGTGTGACATTGGCTGCCCGCAAACATCATCTTCCTTCCTGTCTTGGCCAATTCCCCCAGATTTTTGAGGGGGGGGCTATATTCCTTGCAGGCATGCCATCTGTGTTGCATTACTCAACAGGTAGCTGCCAGGGCTATAAAGGGGCCGGACTCTGGCCTCCAGGACTGCCTGCAGTTACAGGTTTACCAACAGTTTATGTGTTGGGGGAATGTGCTCCTCCTTTTCAGTTCATTGGCGGCTTCCAAGTGTAGGCAGTTTGTAGAAATGGTCTCCAACATAGTCACTGACTGGAAAAGTATTCAGGGATATTGAAGCCACGTTTGTATTATTCGTGTATTTGTTTATGTGCAGTATATTTGGGGATATCTTCTTTCTGTAGGCTGAGCTCTTATTTGGTGCTCTAAATGCAATTCAAGTCTGCTTCTGGCATAATAATGTAGATTTGGGGATTAAAGTCTGACTTCCTTAAAATAGGTCGGATGAGAAAAACACAAATTGCCAATATCCAGGGTGGTGCCATTTCAATAGATGGGTTCACTTTAATTATTAGCTTTTCCTGGAATCCTTTATTTATGCAGTACCAGATAGGGGGTATTTTTCAACAATCTTGTTGTGTTCTTGCAGGCTGGCAGGCTTCCAGAGCAGACTCGTTGCTGTTTCTTTTGTGCTTGAACGAAGCTGTGCCTCTAAATTATCAGCGGCACCTAAAGAATCAAGTCCTAATAATTACAATAATGGTAGGCTTTGCTTTCCCATCCCATCTTCCTCTGCAGGTGTTCAGTAACAGAGCTAGGCATGCAGCATCCCCAAAGTTCAACCTGAGGATTTTGCTTCTGCCTTTCACTCTACAGATGACATACACGGAACAGCAGCAGTTACATTCGCTGTCTCCTCCCTCTATTTGCAGGCTTATCACAACGCTCTCCGATTCTTAAGTCGCTGCGAACAAGAAGTCTTTGGAGACTGAGTTACCCTAAGTGCAGAAGGAGCGGGAAAGGAGGACTTGGTGCCAATGCAGCAGCAAAAAAGACAACCAGAGTTAGTGGAAGGGAAACTTCCCGTCTTTGTGTTTCCTACCGAACTCATATTTTATGCCGATGACCAGGCGACGCACAAACAGGTGTTGACTCTCTACAATCCCTATGAGTTTGCCTTAAAATTCAAAGGTGGGTGTTGAAGCCTTCCTGGGGTGGGGTGGGGGGTGGAGAACGGGACGGGACCAAATTGTACTGAATGTTTAAGTTATAGAATGTAGGAGAAGGGTAGAGAGTATGAATCGACACTTAAGATCAGGGCATGTATCCAGAAGTGGGTTTCAGCAGGTTCAGACCAGTTCTGGCAAACCGGTAGCGGAAATTTTGAGTAGTTCGGAGAACTGGTAAATATCATCTCTGACTGGCCCCGCCCCCATCTATTCTCTGCCTCCCGAGTCCCAGCTGATCGGGAGGAAATGGGGATTTTGCAGTAACCTTTCCCTGGAGTGGGGAGGGAATGGAGATTTTACAGTATCCTTCCCCTGCCACACCCACCAAGCCACGCCCCAGAACTGGTAGTAAAAAAAAAATTGAAACCCACCACTGCATGTATCTGAATCTTCTGATTGCTGTTACGGCCTTTTGCTAACCATTTCCTTTCATTGCAGTTCTCTGTACAACTCCAAATAAATATGTCGTGGTGGATGCGGCCGGTGCAGTGAAGCCTCAGTGCTGCATTGATATGTATGTAAACATTGTTTCTCAGCTTGCTGCATAGTAGCTAGCAATTGCCAAGCCCCTTCCCCACACTTCTTTAGTCTCAATGCTTACTGGCGCTTGTCCCGATAAATAAAAGTTATAGAGCAGAGGTGTCAAACTCAAGGCCCGTGGCCCGGATTGGCCTGCGGGGTGCTTAGATGTAGCCTGCGGGGCCGCCCTAGCCCGTGGATCCGGCCCTCCCGAGCTCCTTTATCGCTGGCAGAAAGTTGTAAGAAGCTGTCGCAGCCGAAAACAGAACTCGGGAGCCCATTTTCACTGGCAGAGCGCTCGGGCCACCACAGGTGCCCCCGACACGAATGACATCAAGCTGGCCTGCCTCCCCCCCCCCCCCCGGGGTCAAACAACTCTGATGCGGCCCTCAATGAAATAGAGTTTGACACCCCTGTTGTCAGGTTTCGATGCTATCTCAAAATAAATGAATTTCCAAACTGCCGATCTTTGAGGAAATTTTCTCTTTATTGAGCATAGTGATTTGTCCCTGGCACTTTCGACATCAGCACTGACTTTTGCCCCCCAAGCCCTCCCTTTCCGATCCCCAATTCTCTGCGTCTCATTGGCTATCTTCCAAGCCACTCTCCTCATCCCATCTCTGTCAGATCATAGGAATGTCCCCCCCCCCTTCCCATCTCCGAGGAGACAGAATCTTCAAAGGAATTAAGTAGGCAAAAGTTCAAGCTTCTCCTCTCCTTTTCATATGTCAGCGCTGGAACGCTGACACCTGTAATAGAGCAATCCCTTGGGGTCTTGTGGGTAGAAATTGTTCACATCCTTGTCCCAAACACTTTAGCTCCTACGAAATCTTATGAACGGTGGTGGCGGAGCATATTTCTCTCTCCTCTCCTCTCTCCTCTCTCCTCTCTCCTCTCTCCTCTCTCTCTCTCTCTCTCTATGGGGAATTGGCCTTTAACAGCCACGAGTTTTTCTCCTCACCCCCTTTTGCAGAGTGATTCGTCACCGAGATGTCCGACCTTGCCATTATGGAGTGATCGATAAGTTCCGGCTCCAGGTCTCTGAGCAAAGCCAGAGGAAAGCCCTGGGAAGGAAGGAAGTGATTGCTACTCTGCTCCCCACCGCAAAAGAGCAGCAGCAGAAGGAAGAGGAAGAGAAGAGGCTGAAGGAGCATCTGGCCGAAAGTGTATTTCTGGAGCAGACTCTGTGTCCGCCGGGTAAAGGAGCCCACCGCATCATTTCCTCAACCAAAGGGAGTTTTTGCCTCCCCTGCATGGCTTCTGTCGCCCCATTGAGCAGTGAAAATGTCTGGGCTAAGATGCCATGACGTGGTATGCAGCCCACTTGGAGACCCAAGGTGCACTCAAGGGCTCTTGGGGACATGTCACGTCCATCATGAAGGGGCTTTTATGGAAGTGGGCCAGTTGTTTCTGATAAACTCACAATCAAAAAAGAAAGGCAGTTTCTTTTAACGTAAACACACCCTTTTTGTGGGTGCACTAGTTGGGCACAATGCCAAATTAGATGACCAATGGTAACCTTAGCCACTTTTAAGATTTGTGGACTTCAGTTCTCAGAATTTGCTGGTTGGGGAATTCTGGGAAGTGAAGTCCACCAGGCATAGAGGGGCCATGATTGGACACCCCTGATATAACAGGACAACAATAGTGGGTGAGGAATACAGTGTATAAATGTTTTTGCCATTGGAGTAGCGGTCATGGGCACGAAGATGCAATAGGGATTAAAAGGAAGAAAGCTGGAATGCTAATGAGATTCTGTAATCCTGATTTTTTTTCTCTTTGTTTTTTTTCCCCTTTTCCCCAGAAAATAGAATTGCCTCATCGGGGCCTAGTTTACTCACCGTCTTCGTGGGAATCCTGTGCATTGCTGCTCTTATGCTTCCCACATTGGGAGAATTGGATTCCCTGGTGCCTCTCTACCTCCACTTGAGCGTGAATCAGAAGTTAGTCGCTGCTTATGTATTAGGTATGCGGCGGCTCCTTGCTTTTACGCGGGTTACGGGATATGTGCAGCGTTTCTGATTTGTGGGAGAAACGCCATGCAAAAAAGCCAAGATACAAAATTCCCAAGATAAGATAGAGAGTCTTTGACTTACAACCCACAATTGAGCCCCGGGTTTTGGTTGTTAAGTGGGCCACTGACTCAATTTTATGGCCGTTGTTACGCCAGAGGTTAAAAAATAAATCGCATGGTCATCGAACAAATCCAGCATATCCAATGAGCGTTTTTTGGGTGAAAAGTCACAAATCGCAATCATGTGAGGGCTGGATGGTGCAGCCAATCATCAGTGGGATCCTGTTGTCAAGTTCTCAAATGCAATCACATAATTGAGGGGGGGAGAGTTTCGGGGGAGGGGAGGCACAGCAGTGGTAAATTCAAGGACCGGTCGTAACTCTCGAGTCCATCATAACTTCGAATGATCATTAAACAACCAGTTGTTAAGGGAGAACTATTGTCAATATTGATATATGGGTCACTTTGTGCCAAATTTCCATAAATATAAATATTGCTTATAATGTAAATAATAATAATATTTACATATTATTAAATATGTAATATTTATATATTACATTTACATATTACAATGTAAATTTAAGCTACAGTCGACCAACCTTTCCTTTTTTTTTTTCAGGTCTCATCACCATGGTTATCCTAAGAACATGAGTGATATTTTAATGGGATGCGGAAAGTCTTTTTTTAAAGAAGGTGTTATAAATTCACGTCATGAATGTGAATTGCCTTTGACTCGCATTGGGCTCCTTGAGATGCTATGGAAAAACCTATTCAGTGATTTACAGTATGGGGTTTTTTTCCCTTAAAAGAAAAAAGCAATGTTTTAACTATGTTTAACCGAAACGATTCAAGCCTTTGGCCACGCTTCTGTTACGGAACAGCTCTAAAACGCTCAGCGATGAAACGAATTCGGAGCGAATTTTTATCTTTGCATCCACCAGGCGGAATTCTTTTAACGCAAGAAACGTTTCTGTTGCTTTTTTTAAAATAATAATAATAATAATCCAACTTGCCCACCTGTTGTTAGATCATCATGAACCTCCCCCCAGCAGACGCGCCTCCAATGTTAATTCCTCGTCTTCTCCTCTCGTGTCTTGTGTTGCCATTCGTGCGAAGTGACTTTTTGTGTAGCGCTGCCGGTTCTCCAAGATGGCAGGTGGTTATTCGGAACGGATTACCTGAACGGTGAACATTTGAATAAAAGGCGGGGGCAGGAGGCATCGTGTTTACATAGCAATCTAGTTTGCTGACAGATCCTTCACCGGGGCAAGAAAACGGGACTGCGCTAGCCATTTCTGTCCAGTAGTTCCGTGGCCTCCCGTTCCTTGCTATTCGGGCTCACCCAGCTCATTTTTTGGCCAAGGTGTTTTTAACCCACCGCCGGGGTGGGATGCAGACTAACATTCCCTTAACTGGCGCCGCCGACCTCATTACGCATCCAAACTTAAGACAGTGCTTCTGCCTCCTCCTCCCCTCTTTGCGTGCAAGATGTGCTCGGTCTCTGCACAAAAAAACAAAACCCAGAAACTGACTTTGAGAATGAATGCTTCTTGCATTATTTTGTCCCTGGGAATGAGTGATTGTCCACTCGGGCGCCTTGTCTAAGGAAACACCTTGTTTTCTTTCTCGGACCTGGTGGTTCTGTTTTTAATCCCCTTCAGCCTCGTCTTTTTTTCTTAAAGGTCTAATGCACTTTGACTATGTAAGGAATGTTTTTGGAGGATTAAAACCTTTGCACCCAGTCTCCCATGTTGTTGCGGATTGCTTCTTTGTGTGCTTGGAAAGAACCAGTATCCTGAAAAGGATGGGGGAAATTATTATCGCAGGTTAGCAGAGAAGGCTGTTCTGCCCCAGCTACGGACCACAAAGAACGCAGCACACACAAAGTCCGTACAAACCTTAGTTTACTAATTAAGGACTGCTAATGTGCTTTCTTAGTAGTTGTTCAAACACAAGTACAGTTTAAATCAGTCTTTTCTGAACAAGGGCTGTTCATTTAACTTCATTAACAGCTGACAAGAGTCCAAGAAATAACTCAATTCTGAGGCACAGTCTTTCAGATAACCGTAAGCTTACTGTGGTTGGCAGACTGCCCAGAAGCAATTTGCAGGAAAAGTGATGAGAGAAGCAAGAGCCGATCAGACATTTCTGGAGTCAATACGCGAAGGAATATGAACGAAGTTGTTTTCTGCAAATTGCCTCAGTTGTCATTCCTTAAATAGGCTGAGTGGCCAATTAGCCCCAAGCCTTACTCTCGAGGAGACCTCCTCCTGAGGAGCCATTCCTGCCTTTTGGCAGCTCTGCACGAACCAATAGCACCAGGATTTGAATCCCACTACTGGTATGAACATTTACAATGCCAGTAGTCCTCGACTTATGACCTCAATTGAGCTCAAGCATTTAAGTTAAATTTGCTTCATTTTACGACCTTTCTTGCCCCGGTTGTTAAATGAATCGCTGCGGTTAAGTTAGTAATACAGTTGTTAACGTGAATCTGCTTTTCCCATTGACTTTGCTAGTCTGAAGGACGCAAAAGGGGATCAGGCTGATGACCCTGAGACCCTGCAGCCGTCATAAATATGAATCAGTTGCCAAACATCTGAATTTTGATCAACGCTCAACCAGTTGAACTGCTGGTGGAGTCGAGCCTGCCCATCTGACCTTGAGCTGGCTCTGCCATCTGAAATCGTCACAATTGTTTTTTTTTGACCAGTCCTGGTGGTTTAGCCAGAGCAGTGAAATCTTACCCCATGTCAACACTAGATTGGAACTCCGTGTGAAATTCCTTCACATGAATTGCTCAAGAGATCAGGTTTACTCAGTGATGAAATCGGGGAGCCTAGCTATGTCATCCCGTGGTTTTGTTTACAACTCTGGGGAGGAGTTAAGGGGCATTTGGTCAGCCCAGGTTTTCTTTTGCAACTGAATAAAATCTCATCTAGAGAATTTTCTGGGTTTTGTTTTTTTTTAACCTCTTCGGAAGTTTCTTGCAAACAGTTCCTGGAGATTGAAGCACAAGCTACACCAATCTCTACTGGATGCAAATCGGTGGCATCTCGCTACGCCTTCGAATAGGCTCATCTCAAGAAAGCAAGGTTAGCTCAATATTGGCAAAATGAAGAAATAACACGAGACGAAGAGATAATTAGGAAGATAACTGGATTGTGCAGAAATGGACAGACTTCCATTGAAGATTAAACAGAAAGAATATGCAGAATATTATCAAACATGGAACTTATTCTACCTTAATCTTAAACATGGTTGGAAAAAAGGGGTGGAGAATAAGAATGTAATCTGTACTGCTAAGGAAATAACCCTTAGCCTCCAGTCCCTTCATCATCTTGATTGCTCTTCTCTCTACTCACAATGTTAGACCCCTTGTTTTTGCTCGCCCCATCAAATCTACCACAGAGGGAAGGACAGCCAGCCCAATTAAATGCAAAACAAAAATGAATGCCTTTATTCTAAGAGGCTTATAACTTATATATACAATATGTAAAAATTATTTGTAGAAAAATACATCATTAGCTAAGTCAGCTCTTTGTGGAATAGGTTCACCTTCCATTATCTTCCATAACTACTTCTTTTCTTTATGCCTCCTGTTTTGAGAGGTTGGTTTTTGCAAGATGTGACATGAGGCCTTTCAGTTCCTGCCTCTCAATCTTGGCTGCTCTATCCAGATGGTCCTAGATGAAGGGATGGTGAAAGAGAAGCTTCTTAATGCTATTTACCCGAAGTGGTCACAGAAGACTCCACAAATAAGGCTAAGCTCAAGACTTAAGATTTTGGGTCATCAGCAGAGCCCAGAATGGGAAATTCTGCCTCCGAAACGGAAGATTTAACCATTATATGTCGAATAAATGGAGTTCTACATGAATTTCAAAATTAGAAACAGGGTTCATGCCAGAAGAGGCTCTGTTCGCCTAGCACACTCCGCTATAACCCTTAATAGTGAACCCGACACATCATAGTTTTAAATTGGGGTATTCTAAATTTCTGGGGTTTTAATTGAGCCAAATTTATTTAATCATTTTAAATTTTAATTGCTGTTTTGTCTTGTGTTTTTAAATAGGCTGTACACCGCCCTGAGTCCTTCGGGAGAAGGGCAGTATAGAAATAAAATTATTATTATTATTATTATTATTATTATTATTATTATTATTATTATTATTATTATTATTATTTATTATTATTATTATTATTTATTGGTTAATCTTTAGTGAGATTCACAGCCTTTGAGGCTGGTTAATAGCTCAGCAGCTCGAGTCCTAACCAAGGACCTAGGAACTGTTAAGGTATTGTCGGAGGATGTAAGCTGTTCCGAGTAAGGTGGTTTTTTGTAGAGTCAAAATGTTTAAGTCCGGCAAATTTAGAATTTCTAAATAGCGGGGTAGCCCTTTGGGTATTGCTCCAAGGGCTCCAATTACAATTGGGACAACACACAATTTCTTTTTCCACAGTCACTCAACTTCAATTTGCAAGTCTCGGTACTTTGTGATTTTTTCTTGCTGCTTATCTTCAATTCAATTATTATTATTATTATTATTATTATTATTATTATTATTATTATTATTATTATTATTATTATTTATTGGTTAATCTTTAGTGAGATTCACAGCCTTTGAGGCTGGTTAATAGCTCAGCAGCTCGAGTCCTAACCAAGGACCTAGGAACTGTTAAGGTATTGTCGGAGGATGTAAGCTGTTCCGAGTAAGGTGGTTTTTTGTAGAGTCAAAATGTTTAAGTCCGGCAAATTTAGAATTTCTAAATAGCGGGGTAGCCCTTTGGGTATTGCTCCAAGGGCTCCAATTACAATTGGGACAACACACAATTTCTTTTTCCACAGTCACTCAACTTCAATTTGCAAGTCTCGGTACTTTGTGATTTTTTCTTGCTGCTTATCTTCAATTCAATTATTATTATTATTATTATTATTATTATTATTATTATTATTATTATTATTATTATTATTATTATACATCTCTTTAATCAAGTTACAGCAGTTAAGAACAAACCAGGAAGGGGCCTATTTTAGTTCTCCCACAACATTGTAGGCTAGGGCAGAGTGTTACACACATTTTCTCCAACCCGAATTTGTGGTTGAAGAAGATGTCATGTAAACACCGTGTCTAAGACCGGAGGCCCACATTTTAAATTTGGAAACTTCCATGTAGGAGATGACCAGGCTGAGCCTGAGGGTGGCATGAAGCATGTCATTGGTCTCTAATCTCTTCACACCCACAAGGCCAGCCCACCTTGAATTCCATTGGCTCTTATCTCCCGCCAATTTGCTTGGACCGTTAGTAGTTCAGATTCTTGTAGAGAGTTTAAGCTTCCATTAAACCTTTATATTCATTTGAACTGCCTGGATTTCCCCAATTTTCCAGCGCTGGACATTCCATTAATAGCAAGCATCGATCAAGAGGAAGCCAACCGCCAACCCACAAGTATGTAGTAGATGTTTAAGCCAATGGCTTTGTACTCTACAGGTTGGTCAAGAATCAGGATGGTTCTGCAGGTCTTAAATTTTGTCAAAGAGCAGCATGGGGAATGTGCTGGAGCAGGGGTCAGCAACCTGCGGCTCTGGAGCCGCATGTGGATCTTTCATCCCTCTGCTGCGGCTCCCTGTTGCCGGTCGGCTCCACAATTGATAGGGCTTTCAGTTAGGACAGGTAGAGGAAAAAGGACGCCGCGCTAGGGGGAGACTATGGTGGGGGAACTGGACTTCCGATCAGCTCCAGAATTGAATGGGGGGGTTCCAGTTAGGACCTTTGTGGCTCTTTGAGTGTTTAAGGTTGCCGACCCCTGTTCTGGAGGCTCGGAATCAGAAGTGCAGAACAAACTCCCCAAAATACCTCCCAGGGGGTCAGGACATGAGCATGTAGGCCCATGCTAAATTATATCCCCTTCCCCTCTTGGACACAAGGATGGAGAGAAATACCGTCATCTGTTTTTCTATTAAGCTTAAGTTTTCTCCAAGTTTCTTGGCTTCCTCCAGCTCCTGGTGGCCCGTAGTGTCCATCTCTTCTTTGAGTGCCTTCAGGTCCTTCCGCCATCGTTTCGATCGCTCCTTGCAGGATTTCATGGCCACCTCTGCTTCCTTGAAGTAGCAGACGTGCTTGGCTGCCACCTCCCGCCTGGCATTGGCAAGATACTGGAACAGATTGGATTCATCACGCCTCTTGAAGGGAGCCACACAAATACATTTTATCCAAAAACCCTAAACCAGTTCTAAATCCTAACAAGCCGGGTTCACACAAGCGTTCTTTTATCCATGGTTTAAATAAGCTATCATGGAATGGAATTGACCCCGCCCATCACAAGTAGTCCTCGACTTATGGCAACAATGGAGGGCAAAGTTTCTGTGGTTATGTGAGACATTGAGTTTTGCAACACGGTTGTTAATTCATTTTTATTTATTCTAAGTTGTAAGTTAAGTGAATCTGGTTTCCCCGTTCACTTTCCTTGTCAGAAGGTTGCAAAAAGGGATCACATGATCCCTGGACACTGCGACCGTCATAAATATGAACCAGTTTGCCAAGCGTCTGAATTTTAATCGTTATGATTATGTAAAGGTAAAGGTTCCCCTCACACATATGTGCTAGTCGTTCCCGACTCTAGGGGGCGGTGCTCATCTTTGTTTCTAAGCCGAAGAGCCAGCGCTGTCTGAAGACGTCTCCGTGGTCATGTGGCCGGCATGACTCAATGCCAAAGGCGCACGGAACGCTGTTACCTTCCCACCAAAGGGGGTCCCTGTTTTTCTACTTGCATTTTTTTACGTGCTTTCGAACTGCTAAGTTGGCAGAAGCTGGGACAAGTAACGGGAGCTCACCCCGTTATGCGGCGCTAGGGATTCGAACCGCTGAACTGCCGACCTTTCGATCGACAAGTTCAGCATCTTAGCCAGTGAGCCACCGCGTCCCTTATGATTATGGGGATGCTGCAAAATTTGTAACTCTGAAAAATGGTCATCAATCACCTTTTTCATTGCCGTTGTAACTTTAAATGGTCACTAAATAAACTAGTGTAAGTCCAGGATTTACCTGTGTACCAGACCCAAACCAACCACCTTAGGATGCCGCGGGATGAATGAACCATACCTGTGTATTGTTTTGTTTTCTGAAAATGTTACCAGCAAAGACGGTTACCTTCAATTTTGGCTTCAGGTGTTCTAGAATATTACGGAGCTTTTTGATGTCATTTCTAAGTCCCTTTTCAAACTCTTGGATGGAGAATGAAGCGGAGCATTTTTCCAGGTATTTCTTCCCTTCTTTGTTATTTTCCAGTTGCCGGGCCTTGGATTCTATTCCCAGGAGTTGCTCTTCCAGACCGCAAAGATCTTGGGAAATATTCTGTATGGGAATACAACTTTTTGTATTACTTCAGGTATGTTTGCGATGTTACGACAAACAGCAGTGATCACACAGGGGTCATTTGTCAAGCCTTCTGCCTTGGTGTTACTGGAGCCCGGCGTTCACACACATTTCGAGGAAGCCACACACCACCATGGGGTGTGAAATGACAGGAAGATAAGGAAAAGAACAAAATCGAAATTGAAGTGGGTGATTGTCACTGCGTTTTTGTATTTACCAGCTGAACTCATATTTCTGGACTGTCAGACTTTCCGTAGCTTGCCAAAATTTCTTATCAGTAAGCTAACTACGCATGTCCGCATTCCTTTCTTTCTACTTCACACTTTCTTTGTTCTCCTGCCAAGAAGTCCGACCACAGAGAGGTGGCCGGCAGGAACGTTGCCAAAATGTAATTATTTAGATTAGTAAGATTTTTTATTTTCTTTCTAACAAATAAATGAGTTTATTCTTAGAAAAAATATCTTCGGGTTTATTTTCTTGCAAAAGTATGCTTCGAGGGAAAAGCCTCGATCCACGTCTCTAAATCAAGGTGCGATTACCCAAAAGCAGAATGGGATTAATTAGCGCCCTGACAGTGATGAATAACAAGAGTTGAAAGGGAACTTCGAGGTCTTCTAGTCCAACCCTCTTCTAAAGCAGGAGACCTTACGCCATTTCAGACAAATGGTTGTCCAGTCTTCTTCAAAACCTCCGGTGATGGAGCCCCCACAACTTCAGGAGAGTCCCACATTGAGGCACCTCTCATTCTGCTAACCTACTGCTTGTTGTACACACTACAATTATGTAGGTTCACACAACACACTCGGCCAAAATCCAAAGCAGGCCACATCTCACCCAAACCTGGATTTTATGTTTCAGACTCTAAAAGCAATAAAAAAAATTACTTAAGATTATGAAGAACCTCATCGACGGATTAGTCATGGATCCTCCAATTCCTTTCTAGCATAGGTACCTTCAACTTTCTCCCCTCCCCTTCAGGACAAAAATGAGAAGGGGGGGGTGAACTATCCATCCTCCCTCTCTCCTCTTTTGGAAGATTACCTCCAGGAAGATGTCCAACCTCTGTCTCAGGGCTGGGATATCCAGCTGCTTGAATTCGGTCCCGTAGCGTTCGGATTTCTTCAGACTCTGAATCTCAATCAGCAGCTTGAGTTGCTTCAAGTTCTCGTCCAACAGATCAGTGGTGAATTTGGAGATGCTGACATAGTATTCTTTACACTCCCGGTACCATTCGGCGAAGTAGTACTTGTGGGAAGAAGTAAAACACACAAACACACATCCAGTCAACCGTTCCCACATCACACAAAGCCAACCTTGAGGGACCAAGGGGACATACTTCATATTTTCAGGACAGGAGTGGTTGACTCAAAAGACATTTCACAGATTGGGCAGCTAGTAGTTTGGTAGGATATGAAGTTTATATGAAGGATTGTATTTCAATCTTCATCTTTCTGGATTAAAAGGATTGGAAACACTGCTATTAAGTTTCTGCAAGTATGCATCAGGAGTGCAGGTATACATCTTAAAGTCCTGGCAGCTCTCAGTCTGTGGTTCTGTATCATGGCAAGCTTTCTTTTAACAATGGTTTGTCAAAGAAGCCACACTTGACCCCATTTAGTGAAATCATAGTTTATAAACCACAGGAGAGAATATATTTTAAGGCAGGGAGCTCCAGTCTTGGCAACTTTAAGATTTGTAGACTTCGACTCCCAGAATTCCAGAATTCTGGGTGTGTTGAAGTCCACAACTCGTTAAGTTGTCACTGTTGGACACCCCTGCTTTGAAATGAGTAACATACACACTGCACTAATAAAGTACGGGAAGTCACTGCCACAACAATCAGCAACGACAATCAACTTGGGCTCTTTTCAATAAGGTGAGACATTTCACAAAGGATTAAATAGAATGTATATATATATATAAAAGTGAAATACCACTCACGCATCATCACAAAATCTCCAGAACTGTAAAGCCTACAAACTTGAAATTTGCCACATATGTTCCTCTTGGCTTCTAGGTGCTCACTAAGAAAGGATTTTTCAAAATGACCATCAGAGCGTTTCCTATATTATGACTAACACGCTCTGATGCTAAGGAGTTCTACTCCCCCTCCCCACCTAAAAAGAAATCTGTTCCAAATGCAAAACACAAGCAGAGGAGAGGCGTTTCAGTTTCAGTTTTACTTTCAGACACAAGGCCATCAGCTAGGATCCTGAGAAGGCCAATAAATCTGGTGAACAACGAACTGGAAAAGGAAGAAAATGACAATGCCACTGTACAGAAAAGAGTCCTTCTGTTTCCATCACTAATGGACAGAATTAAGGCATGGACCATCAACAGAAAGATCCTCTTTTCCTGCACAATGCCCAGAGCTTCAGTGGACAATACCTCAATATCAATCAGCACGGAGTAAAGTTCTTCAGTCGCCTGCTCAAAATACCCTTGAAGTTTGAGAACGTTGGCCGTCTGAACATGAGGGAGACCAGAAAGTCCTTCAGCGGCCACAGATTTCATGATCTCCAGATCCCCCTTCAAGTTGAGAGCCAGGAGGGCGATATTGTCTCTTTTCTTCTCCATTATGGGAAGTTTACTTAGCACCATCTGAAACAAGGGGGTGGGAGAGGGTATAGACTCACTAGGACAGAGGTCTCCAACCTTGGCAACTTTAAGACTTGTGGACTTCAACTCCCAGAGTTTCTCAGCCACTTCGCAAGTCTTAAAGTTGCCAAGGTTGGAGACCCCTGCATTAGGAGAACCAGTTGTCTCTCCAAGTGGCCGGCTAAATCCAAAAACTTTAGACCTTTTCAATCCTTCAACTAAGGGAGGCAGCCCTAGTTGGTCACCCAGAGACAAAAGTTTGATTTCAGAGGATTTACTGCTAGCTGCTTTTTTCTGTTCTTTGGCATTTTATTAGTTCCCCCCCATTAGACCCATGATTAGAAGAGCAGCTGAAAGGAGAGCGAAATAAATATTTTGGCCCCCACGGAGAGGGCCCGCAACTTGGGTGTCCTCCTGGATGCGCGGCTGTCTTTAGAAGGGCATATGACAGCCGTGGCCAGGGGGGCTTTTTGTCAGGTTCGCCTGATACGCCAGTTGCGCCCCTTTCTGGACCGGGACTCCCTACGCACGGTCACTCAAGCACTCGTCACTTCTCGTCTGGACTATTGTAACGCTCTCTACATGGGGCTCCCCTTGGGGTACACCCGGAGGCTCCAACTGGTGCAGAATGCGGCTGCGCGGGGGATTATGGGAGCGACGGGGCGCTCCCATGTGACTCCTCTCCTGCGCGAGCTGCATTGGCTTCCGGTGGACTTCCGGGTGCGCTTCAAGGTGTTGGTGATCACCTTTAAAGCGCTCCATGGCTTAGGGCCAGGGTACTTACGGGACCGCCTTCTGCCACCAATAGCCTCCCACCGGCCGGTTCGCTCCCACAGAGAGGGCCTCCTCAGAGTGCCGTCGGCCAGACAATGCCGGCTGACGACCCCCAGGAGGAGAGCCTTCTCTGTGGTGGCACCTACCCTATGGAACAATCTACCCCCAGAGATACGAGTGATCTCCGACCTTCGGATTTTTCGTCGGGCCCTAAAAACTCATTTTTTCCAGTTAGCCGGTCTGTCTTGATTTTAGGGTTAGTTTTTAAAATTTTAATATTGATTTTAATTGACAAGTTTTAAATTATGGGCCAAATTATAAATTATTTTAACTTTATTTTTAAACTGTGATGTTTTGTATAGATGTTTTTATCTTGGCTGTTCACCGCCCTGAGTCCGAAAGGAGAAGGGCGGTATAGAAATTTGAATAAATAAAAAAAAAATATTTTAAAGGTTCAAGTTTCAGAAATGCCATTTCAAGGAGGGGGGAAAATATCCCATTCAATAGGATATGGGAATTTTGCTTTAATATTCTATTATCTAGAACAAGGGTCTACAGTTGGCAACTTTAAGACTTGTGGATTTCAATCCCTGAGAATTGAAGTCCACAAGTTTCAACTCTGGGAATTGAAGTCCACAAGTTTGGAGAGCCCTGATCTAGAATTAGAGGAAAAGATAACGTTTCTCCAAAATTCTTCTGCATGCCCATAATTTCCTCCTACCTTCTCAGTGAATGTAATCAATAACCGGCGAAGATGGTCATTCTCCATCCTCAGACTGAAGATGGTTTGCCAGAAGTCCATCACCCTTCTTCTGTGATAGGAGTTGTCCAGCATTACTTCTTGAAGATTTGTCTGTAGTCTCTTGTTTTCAATGATCAGCCCCTCCTCCTCCTCAGTTATTTGGTGGGCTTGTTCTGCTGTCACCGTCTTCACCTACCGAGACAAGATTCCAGAAGGCAGCAAACAGGTGTAGCCTCTACAGTACTTCCTACTTAGGGTGGGTGTGCTTAGTGAAAGAGGTGAAAATGTAGGACAGCATGGCAAAAATGGAACAATGAAAACATGGCAAAAATGAACTAAACGAGGGGGGCAACCTGTTCTCCAAAGTCCAAACCACCTGAAGGCAGAACAAGAAGCAATGGATGGAAACTAATCAAGGAGAGAAGCAACCTAAAACTAAGGAGAAATTTCCTGACAGTGGAACAACTTGTCTCCAGAACTTGTCTTTTCAGATGTTTGCTGCTCAAAGAGTAAGGTCAACTTCATTAGGAACATCTGGCTAGGTTTGCATTTGATACCAAACCACAACTGACAAATGATTCATCAAATAAGCCGAGCTGGAAGGGTTCGACATTAAACCAGAACCAAACATTATGGTTGAGGGAAACAGAAGAAAATAGCTAAAGAGTCAAGAAGTGGAATGGTTGAAGGCATCTACTGCTGGAGCTGGTCAACTCAAAGTAGTTGAGAGACATCCAAGTCAAAGTAATGTTTTCCAAGCACTGCAGCATAAGACCTCCAGTGAAGACATTTTACAACAGGGCTTTTTGACCTTGGCAACGTGATGATGGGTGAACTTCAACTCCCATGATTCCCCCCTGGAGAATTCTGGGAGTTGAAGTCTACCCACCTTCAAGTTGTGCTGTACAGTTTTGTAAACCCATCATATCTACTCTGAAACCTACCTACAATGTTCTTACCTTTTCACCCAGGTCAGCCATTGGTGAAGCCATCATTTCCTGACCCTTTGGAGAGTGAGGTCCCTTAGCCAAGAGAGACTCCTTGGCTTCCTTTAAGATTTCACAGCAACCTTTGGATGACTCAGCGGTAGCTCTCACGTGATCCTGCAGTTCCAGGTTCTTTAACAACCCAAACAGAGAAACATGAAGGCATCAGTCATTCCCACCTTTCTTCCCATCCAATGTTAAGATGGGGTTATTAAAAAATATACGTATTTCGTTACTCACTGCAGCAACCGTTTTCTCGATGGTCTTGTAAAGACTATGCATGGTACTGTTTAGAGTGTCTCTCTCGGCCTGAAGGTCCTCAACCAAGATTTTCAGGGAATCTTTTTCCTTGGAAACAGCCTTCAGATCTTCTTGGATGGTTTGGATTTTCTGGAGCAAGTCAGTTTTCTCTTGCTCCAAAGCCTCGATTTTCATCTTCAGTTCCTCCATGTTGTCTCAATCCTTCCAGGTTTCTTCTGTCAAGTCAAGAAAATCGGGAGAGATCCGGGAACTTCTCCAATTGTTCGATTTTATTTTAGGAAGAAACAGGTCAAATTCATTGGGTACACTTTGGGGCTAAACATTCCAGCATTGTTTCACTTGATAGCTAAAAGTGTCTCTTGATGATAAGGAAATCCCCAAGAGGAACATTGTCTCTACCAGGGACATAGAAGACACTCTTAGGCCAACCATAGTTTCTCATTACCTTCCCCTCACAAAGGTTATAGTCTTTCTCCAGCCCAACATCTACCAGTATATTTTGTACACTGGGATTACAATCATCGGCTTCACAGATGTCTATAGAGATTCTCAATCATCCAGGTCATAGTTGCCCCAAAGACGCTTTTCCAAAAAGGTTTTCTTGTTTTTTTTCCTTGAAAACGTTCCACTTCTCATCCAAGAAATTTCAATTCTGAATTCTGTAGAAGCTTCTTGGATGAGAAGCAAAACATTTTCAAGGAAAAAACAACCCCAAGAAAGTCCATTGCTTTTGTAGGGGACAGCTGCCTTACAGCATTCTAGGAACCTTCATGGAATTTATTTATTTATTTATTTTATTAGATTTATAATAAAATAAATAAATAAAAGGGAAGTTTCAATTACTTTGTGAAGTGAGGTAGAAAAATTAAGACCTAAGCAAACTTTATTAGCTATGACAAGGAAAAAATGGTTACGCTTTGGAATATAGTTTTATACCTGAAATCAGTGGTGGAATTCAATTTTTTTTTACTACCAGTTCTGTGGGCGTGGCTTGGTGGGCATGGCAGGGGAAGGATACTGCAAAATCCCCATTCCCTCCCCACGCCTGGAGGAAGGATATTGCAAAATCTCCATTCCCACCCCACTCTGGGGCCCACTCTCAGAGATGGCATTTGCCGGTTCTCCAAATTGCTCAAAATTTCCGCTACTGGTTCTCCAGAACCTGCTGGATTTCACCCCTGCCCGAAATAAATTATAACTCAATGGTGCAAATTTAGCACCTTTTTAAAAGGGAAGGTCCCACAAAGTTCCAGATGAAACTTGAGTGGATTAACCTTAATCATTTATTTGGGAAAGGGTTGAGTTTGCATAACATGCTATAATCCCTAAATTGTGGCCAATGAGCATAATTGCTAGCTTCTCACAACACACTATGCCTGAACAAGGGTTAAGGGTTTGACAGGATGGCCCAGTTCACATGAGACTAAGATACAATATGCCTTGTTTAGATGAGCAATCAGTTTGTTTAGACATAGCATGTTGCAGAAAGTACATCGTTAATTCTCTTTATTCTCCCAGGTCAATTTATCTGCCTTTAATGATGCTAAATGTGTTTTTCTTTGCTTAAATAAAGGCGATATTCCCCTATTACCCTAGGCCTCAGTGGTGAAATTCAATTTTTTTTACTACCGGTTCTGTGAGTGTGGCTTGGTGGGCGTGACAAGGGAAGGATACTGCAAAATCTCCATTCCCACCCCACTCCTGGAGGAAGGATACTGCAAAATCTCCATTCCCACCCCACTCTGGGGCCAGCCAGAGGTGGTATTTGCCGGTTCTCCTAACTACTCAGAATTTCCACTACCGGTTCTCCAGAACCTGTCAGAACCTGCTGGATTTTACCCCTGCTAGGCCTCCATAACAATTTATTTAATTTTAACTGGAAGTGTCGTCTTAAGCAAAGTCTTAACAAAACATGGCTTACAGTTGAAAGTTGCACAGACCCACTTAATTATTATATATATATATATATATATATATATATATATATATATATATATATATATATATTAAAAATGCTTCAAACACATCTTGGCACCATCTGTAGACAAACACCTTCAAGAAGAAATAAAAAGCACAGTGAGGTAGGAGGCCAGTCACCAATTCCACCACTAACCGAAATATAGTTTCTCTGAAAGGTTTTTGGCAACTTTGTGGAAAATGAAGATTGTGAGATCTGTTTTTTTTTTTTTTTTTTTACTTACCAGCTTAATAAAGAAACACCTGCTCCAATTTTACAGGATAAATCCACCCCAAATGTCTCTTTCCTTCCTTCCCATCTCTGGCTGGCTAAGGACCCAATTTATACCACTAACTTTTTTTTGTGGGAGGTCCCGAGAAGGACACAGGTGGAGAGAATGATGGGTTTGGATGATTTGACAAGGAGTGAACAAATTCTCCTTCCTGAATCTTTTAAGGAATGGCTTTGGGGAAAACTTGTGATGGATCCCTTTTGGAAAATACAGTGTTTTCTATACACCAGAGGACAAAGCATTATGTGCAACTGTAGCAGAGACTTTGTGATATTTGACAGTAACATTTTATAACTGCAGGGGGAACTTATAAGTCATTCACCGCTGACAATTGTAATATATAAATAGGTTTTCCTTTTATATTTATATTTATATTTTATTTATATTTATTAAATTTTTATACCGCCCCCTCTCCCGAAGGACTTGGGGCGGTGAACAGCCAAGATTAAAAAAAACATACAATATAAACCTTAAAATACATTTAAAACAAAATTAAATCCAAAATGGCTCCCCAATTTAAAACGCCTTACCCATAACCCTATAATTAAAACAAATTTAAAATTTCCACATTAAAAGGGGGAAGATTTTATCTTTTTGGGAAGTTTCTTCCCTCTTCCTTTGCTTTCCCTATTTATTAGGATGTACTAATCCTATTTTTTTTTTCTTTTATCGTTTAACAAACTTGAAGATTTTTAATTGCAGGTGTTTTCTGCCCCCCCCCCCCCATTTTATTCGTGCAAGTTCTAAATAAAAGTTTGAAAAAAAGGGACAAACCACAGTTTAGCCATGGTTAAGCCCAGGCATTGTGTGTTCATCTATGTTGTCAGGCTTCCTTCCCTATGATTTGATGGAGATGTAACCCAGAAGACGAAGCCTGCTCCTGAGCTACTGTACACGTGTGAACCAAGTCCCTGTGGTCATGACTTGGGACCCAGGTGCGAATCCGGCCCTTTTCCCTTTCCAGGTAGGCTACCTGCCGTTCTTCTTCTATTGAGCCGCACCGCTTTCGCGGACAAACGACAAGCGCACCCTTCAACTCGAAGCATTTTTTTTTTTAAGTTGGGGGAGACCCGCACTAAAGCCCAAAAACGCTGCAGGGCAGGATTCGAACCGGCCACCTAGAGCGGGCTAAAAAGAAGAAGAAGCGGGGTGGGGGGGGAATAGACCAAAGAACGTTCCCGGACCGCTCTCGCTTAAAGCGCTCCTCTGATTGGCTAGTCGGAAAGGAGCGAGGCCACAAAGTAACCCGCAGCGCAGCGAATCAGCGCCTCCCCTGGCGGCTTGGCCAAGCGTGATTCGTCGTTCTTTCTTTTTTTACAGCAGGGGAGGGGAGGGGAGGGGAGGGGAGGGGGGCAGAGCATCCCGCCCCGCGGCGGCCCGAGCGCCCGTCGCGCATGCGCAGGACCTCCGAGCGGCCTACTCTCCTTCGCTTCCCCTTTCCCCCCCCGACCGCTATTGCCACCGCCTTGGCAACCGCCGCCACCGCGCAGGCGCGGGCAGGCGGGCGGGTGCGCGCGCAGCCCCCTCTCCTTTTCCCTCAGAGAGCCGCCGGGCGGGCCAGGCCGGGCCGCGGCCACGAAGAGGCAGGGCGCCGCCGCTGCCGCCCCGCGATTCCCTCGGCATGGGGCGCCGCCGGCGCCGGGGCTGCCGAATCCCGCTGCACCGCCCCGGCCTGTAGCCGGGGGAGGCGGCCTGAGGCCTCCGTCGAGTCCCGCCGCCGCGCCCCGCCGTCCCGCCGGGCATGAGCCGGGCAAGCGGCCTTCCTCCTCGCTGAGCGCCGCCCTCGCCATGGCCCAGGCCGAGAAGATGGAGCTGGACCTGGAGCTGCCTCCGGCCGGGAGCGACGGCGGCGGCCTGAGGCGCTCCAACAGCGCGCCGCTCATCCACGGCCTCAGGTGACTGCAGGGCCCATCCGCCACCGCCGCCCTGCGGGGTGGTGGTGGTGGTGGGGAAGGGAAGAGCCGGGCAGGATGGGCTCTGCAGTCCAGGCGGAGGAGGAGAAGAAGAAGGCTCGCCCCGGCCGCCCTCTTCGCTGAGGGGTCGGACTACAACACCCATGCTTCCCAGCCGTGCCGGGTTGAGGCAGGATGGGCTTTTTTTCCCCCTCCTCCTCCTTTCAAAGGGCGCCAGGTTGGAGAAAGCAGGTCTGGAAGCGCCCTCCCTTCCCCCTCTTAAATGGGGTTGTATCTGTCCAGATGTTTGAAAAAGGTGGATTTATTTGAGTTTGTGGGGTCCCTTTTAAGGCAGGGGTGGACAACTGTGGCCCTTTTACAACCTGTGGACTTCCAACTCCCATAATTCCTTTTTTTTTTTTAAATAGATCTTTATTAATTATTTACAAATAAAAAAACATATAATGTAATTTTCAGACAGATATCAGTTATATATAGGTACACAATACAACACATAAAGACAACCACAAAGAAGGACTAACCGGGGGTCGTATCGAACCCCCCCAGATACTTATTAATATTTACATCCCAGTAGATCCTTTTGTTCAAATAGCATTGACTATTTTAAATACCAAATGCTATCTCATTATAATTAAGTATATATTTAATACTATATTACTATATATATATATATATATATATATATATATATATATATATATATATATATGCATATTCTTTCTAGCCAGGTTCCACCTATGTAAGCTAAGTTGTTCTTCAGCCCTAGTTCTGTGAAATCTCATTCACAAGTTTCTGGGCTTTTTGTATCCTGTTGAAAAGCAATATATATATAAAACTATAATACTATATTCTATGTTTGTCCTCTTCTTTAGCCATATATACCAGCGTTCCCAGTTACTGTAGTATATGGATTCTTTTTTTTTTCTTTTTAATTTAATTTATATGCCGCCCTTCTCCGGAGACTCAGGGCGGCTTACAATGTGCTCAGCAATAGGATATACGTTAATTTGTCCAATTCGGCACAATTCAATATCTTATTATAAATTGATCTGATGGTGTATTTGGGTTTTTCCAATGCTTGGCAAGTGCCATTCTCGCTGCTGTTGTAATATGGATGAATAGGTGCCAGTCTTGTTTGCCCACGTCTTTTAGTTTGGCTCAGGAATTCTGGGAGTTGAAGTCCACAGGTCATAAAGGGGCCATATTTGCCCACCCCTGCCTTAAAGGGCCTCTGGGACCCCCAGAACACACAGGAAGGGCCTCTCTGGATTGGGGAGACCCCCAGGTTTTGTGGGGGTGGGGGTGGCAGGTGGTGGTTGTTTTTCTCAGGAAAACAACCTTGTAAGTGCCGAGAAGGATGAAAAATCGATATAAATCTGTAATTCCCTTTTTTATTATTATTTTGGGTCAGCAGTCGCTAAACTTTTTTTTTTTTTGCCATCGCCCCATCCCTTTCATGCACCACCCGCCCTCAAAATTCAGCCAAGTAATTATTATTATTTTTTTTTAATTTGATTTATATGCCGCCCTTCTCCGAAGACTCAGGGCGGCTTACAATGTGCTCAGCAATAGCCTTCATCCTTTTGTATATTTATACAAAGTCAGCTTATTGCCCCACAAACTGGGTCCTCAATTTACCCACCTTAGAAAGGATGGAAGGCTGAGTCAACCTTGAGCCTTGGCGAGATTCGAACCCTGCAGTAATTGCAGGCAGCTGGTCTTAATAACCAGCTTAATAACAGGGTGCCTTAAACCCCTGTACCACCAAGGCTCTTCTTATTATTGATTGATTGATTGATTGATTGATTCAATTTATATGCCATTCACACTTTGGTATATACCTGCTTAGTAGGGCTTTCGCCCCCACCCCCCCAAGCGTTGTTCTTTTTTTATACAAAGTCAGCTTATTGCCCCCACAATCCGGGTCCTCATTTTACCTACCTCGGAAGGATGGAAGGCTGAGTCAACCTTGAGCCTGGTGAGATTTGAACTTGCAGTAAATGCAGGCAGCTGGCGCTACTTAACAGCACTTTAGTCTGCTGCACCACCAAGGCTCTATTATATATATTGACAGCAGCCCGCATAGTCTATGCGCAAAATTGGAAGAAGGAAAATTTGCCATCAGAAGAAGATTTAATTAGAAAAATTTTAGAATGCGCAGAGATGGACAAATTAACAAAAGAACTCAAGGAGAAAGAGGATACAGAATATTACACAGTGTGATGTAGGTGGTATGAATGGTTGGAGAATAGGAAAAAGGAGAAGGAGGAATAAAGGAGAGGGGGGAGAAAAAATGTTGAAGATCAACTTACAATGTAGAAGAAATAAAGAAAGATGGAAAATAATTGTTGAATAAGACAAAGTTAAAATATGTGTAAATAGATGTAAATAGCAAGAAAGGATCACTTCGAAATAGCTGTAGGAAAAAGTGATATGTATATAAATGTTGTGTGTTTGTGTCTTGTTTTAATGTATTCAAAATAAAAAAACTTTTTAAAACAAAATTCAGCCAAGTGAAAAGGATGCAATGACGTTTTAGAAAAAGTGGATTCATGGTGACAACTCAAGGAAAAGGGGGGGGTTCCCCCCACACCTTGCCAAAGAAGTATAGCTGGGAAATCTCCAAAGAGTAATAAAAGATAAAAAAAAACCAATAATGATGATAATGTATAATTAAAGCAACAAGGTTTATAATAATGTGGCACGTTGAGATGCCCTAGCTTGGTCTAGATCAGTGTTTCTTCACAACTTTGAGAGATGTGGATTTCAACTTGAAGAATTCCCCAGCCGGAGTGACCTAGATTTGCAATGGAAGTTATCAAGATGTGAATTTTTTCCCCCCTGGTGCAGAACCACAGAATTAACCAGTTCTTTGGGTATCTGCTCAAGGGTTAGGGGAAGGCAGTGATGGGAATATAACGTACGCATTTATGGCGCTGGCAATTGATATGGCACCCTGCAGAAACAGTTCTAGCCAAAAGGACAGGTGTCTTCCTTTGCAGCACTCAAGGTGTGTAGTAGGAAAAGGCCACAGACTGAAAAAGGACGGAAGGTAGATTAATGGTGAAAAGCAAAGGGGTGGAAAAACCATTGCAGAGTTGTAACAATTCTGCTTTATTTCTTTCCAGTGATAATTCGCAGGTTTTTCAGCCTTATGTCTTACGAACCCGCAGGAACAGCACAACAGTTATGAACCGGCATAGCATGGTGAGTGTTTGGGAGGCACAGAAAGATTTTGGACTTTATACATTGGGAAGGTGATTGGAATTGAAGGACCCCGTATGTCAAGGCAAGAGAAGACCATGCTGAAGGCCGAGCTTTAGTGACTGGTATGGGTTGATCCCCTAAGAGGCAGCAGCTAGGTAATGCAAGGATCAGCTTTGCAGATGGGAGTCCCCTGGAAGTCTACTGTAAGGAGGAATTAGGTAGCAGAAGGGATGGGGATGGAGCCAGGGCAGCAGGCTGGTTTTGGCATAAGAATAACAACCTCTCAGTCTTCCTGGAGACCGAGAAATTGGCCTGTGGATGTATTTTTGAATGTGCACATACAAGCACTGGGAAACGCAGGATGGGCAAACATATAATCCTCTTGATTTCACATGTCCAGGACCTAGAATGAAGTTGTCGGCTACATCCTCAGCAGGTGCCCTTCCCAAAGGCTGAGAAATCCAGAGTCTGCAATTTCTTTCAGGCTTTTGGTTGGGTTCAACAGCATCAAAAATGCCTCTCTGGATTTTAAAACACATAGTTAACTCTGCAGTTGTGGTTTGCTCTGCCAAAACAAGTTGTGTTGCCTGTTTTGACAAAAAGCGTTTGAGTTAATGCCCTTTCTTAGCAGTTAAAATACACAGAGCAATAGGCTTTAGTTTGTCATGCATTGGTCATTTTGGAATGGGGGTGTTGGCGTGGTTCTGCATGACGGAAGCTGTTAATTCTTCTGCCTTCCAAGGAGAATGAGTATTCCTTCAGTGCTATAAAACGAGGAGGTTTCAGAGCCGCCTACCTTGAAGCACAGGCTGCGTGGTGGTATGCTTCTCCAACATGAAAATAATGCTCCTGAAAGGAAGGAGGTTTTGTTTTGCTTGTGCTTTTTATTTTTGCTGGCTTTTGAAATGAATGTATTTTTTTTTTGCAGCTGATATCATCATCTCCGATCCGTATCCCTAGTAGTCGACTCCATCAGATCAGAAGGGTAAGTGAATAAAACAGGTTTCTTTCTTCCATTAAAAGAATATATCTCGGGTTTCTCTGCAGATTCTTTTTTAACAGATTCAAAACATAGCTGCACGATGACATTTTTGGCAACCTAAATTGAACATCACACTTACTCCAAATGTTCTCTCTTTTAGAGCTTTCTTATGTGAAAGCACACACACACACCCAATCCCTTCAGACTGCAGGGATCTCCCGCCTTAGCAACTTTACAACGTGTGGACTTCAACTTGTGAAGCTGCCAGGGCTGGAGATGCAAACACAGCTTCCAGTTTACACCTGACATTGTGACTGCAAGCAGGCAGTGCTTTGTAGAAGGAATATTCTCACACCCAAGCGATGGTTCAGCTGACCATGTTGCTCCTTTCCACTCTTAACTACACCCTATAACAAAGTGCCAGTCAATTTTAGGCAGAAAGGTACGAGCCCCTGAGACATTAATTCTTCCTCTTCCTCAGGAGGAAGGAGTGGACCTGATGAACAGAGAAACAGCCCATGAAAGGTAGGTGTGATTCAGATGCTCTCTAGAAGTGGCACCTCTCGTCCTGCTGTGGCACTGATGACCCTTTTTGTGTTTTAGGGAAGTGCAAACAGCAATGCAGATAAGCCAGTCATGGGAAGAAAGCTTGAGCCTGGTAATCTCTTTATACAGATGTTTAATATTTTAATTCCACTCCTTCACTTAACCAGTGAACGTAAGGAGCAAGACAGGTAGCTTAAGGGGAGTGGCCGGTTCACCACTTGGCTTTTCCTTAGAACGGCTCAGCTTTTCTGGCTGCCACATGCCACGTAAACCATAAACGGGATGCTTTGTGTTCCCAGAGCGACAACGACTTGGACAAATCTGAAAAATCTTCCTCTCCAAAGAGAATAGACTTCATTCCTGTTTCTCCAGCTCCTTCACCCACCAGAGGTATAGGAAAGGTAGGTCAGAGAGATCTGGAGAAGTTCCCCTTCCCCTCATGTCCACGGATCACGCTGATGAATTTCTCATTTCTGTCTTTTCAAATCCCATGCACATTTTCTGCTTTTCCTTCCTAGCAATGCTTCTCACCGTCTCTGCAAATGTTTGTGAGCAGTAACGGATTGCCTCCGAGCCCTATTCCTAGTCCCACGAGGAGATTTTCAAAGTGAGTTGAAGTGTTTGAAGTGTCGAGGCCTTCTTAATAATAACAGTTTAGTCGTCATCAAAAGGTCCGCATGACATTCCTTGAAATGAGGGTGAGGAAACTTTCTAGGCAGTGCAGTGGAACAACAAAGCTGCAACTTGCTGTCTTTTTCTTAAGTGTGACTACAAGTTCACAAGAACATCTGTCTCTTGTAGATGTCTCCTTTGTCAGAAAAGTTTGCAAAATGATTCATAAACAAATTATTCTGCTAGTTTTTGTTTGGTAAGTGCCAGAATGGTCTCCGGCAGTTGCCGTACCCAGTCAGCAGGTAGAACTAACAAGACAGGAATAGATAATGTAGAAAGGTAGAGGAAGGTCCAGGACGGTAGAAATCTGGAAAATCAAGCTTTGTTTTTTCAAGAATTATACTCCATCAGGTATCTAGCTTGTGAAACATAAGAAACACCTCAGTCAGGTGTAAATCTATAAACCTACTTCAGTCACATATAAATCTAGCTTTCTTTTGTAAGAATTAAACACAGTCAGGTACTTGCTTGTGAAACTTAAAGAAACGCTACATGTATCTTAACTTTAATTTCTTTCTTGGCCCCTCTACATGTCCTCTATAAGAAATATTGTCCATTCTGTCCAGATTAGTTGCTTCCAAATGTACTACAACTCCCAGAAACCTTTGGTTACATTACTTATTAAGGCTGGCAAAAAGTGGGGTCTTCTATTTCTGGAGTTCATACATAATTATAGTCTTAAAACAGACACTGATCTTAAAATAATTCAGGGGTGTGTTTCCTTACAACCTTCAGAGTCTTCAAACATCCTAGAAAGATAATACTCTGACTTTGATTTTAGCAGGAGGAGTCAGAGTCCAATCAACTGTATCAGGCCCAGCATACTTGGTCCCATTAAAAGAAAAGGTATGTAATGCTTCCAAAATATTGTCCAGTACATCAGATATTAGACAGCACAAGGATCTTCCCCCAGCTGGTCGTTGCTATATATTTAGGACAGAGAGCCTATTTGATCGATCACTTCCTGCTGATGGAGTGATCTCAATTTACAGAGACATCTGTGTGAAGTTCTTGGACACAGGCTGATATATTTGACCACAGAGAATAACCTCCCTTGTATTTCCGCGTGATGGAAGTCTATCATTCTTCTATGTTCTAAGGAGAATGCATATTCCTTCAGCGCTATAAAATAAGGAGATTTCAGGGCCACCAGCCTTGGAGTAAAGGCTGAATGGTAGTATATTTCTCCTACATTAAAAACACAAGAGTCTTGAATTTTGCTCCTGTTTTACATGGTCTCTAGCTGATTCCAGTAGGGCTACGAAAGCAACCTTCCACAAATCTGCTCAGCAAGAAGCTGAAAAAATTTTGGATTTTGGTCTTGGATCACACAAACAAGAATTCTCAAGAGAGGGAGATGGTTGTTGACAATCTCTCACTCGCTCCCTAAGCAGAAAATAGAAACTTGTTTATCCTTTTCTGCTTGATTAAGACGGGGGGGGGGGGGGAACCCTGTAAAAGATTGGATATAAACTTGGAATGTTGTTGGAGCTTGCAGGAGAATTTCTTTGGAAAAGAAGGAAGGGTTAACCCTCCCTCCTTTTGAAAAACAGCCATGTACTCTGGGTAGTTTGCCAAGGCTTATTTTTCAGAAGGAGACTAGGAGGGACACTTCCTACCTGCTACATGTCAAGAATAAGGCACCCTTTATCTGTTCATAGCACAATTCTCCCAGTTCGCTTTGTTCTTAACAAAGCTTTGATTTTCTGTGCTGTACTGATATTATCTCTCTTCTGTGGCAAAGCGTGTCCATCTGAAGTAGATGATGGGACAACCTCTCTTAAAAAGCTTCCTTTTCAAATTTAATAAGAACGGCTTGAATTCCCACAGGTGAAATGGAGACCGAAAGCCAGCCAAAGAGACTTTTCCAAGGAACCACGAACATGCTTTCCCCTGATGTCACCCACCTGACTGACCTCAGTTCATGGTAAATTATTTCTGCAGGAAGGTTGCTTAGAATATGCCGCCTTCTTACGAGTGGGCTGCCAAGGCAGTTGGGGCCTCTGCTCCTTACGGTTTCATACAGCGTGCGTAATTTTTATGACCCATACTGAGAAATTCATGGATCAAGCAAGAAGAATCACCCTGAGATTTAAGAAAGGGCTACAAAGTGTTGGCCAGATGTTTGCTTCCAGGACAAAAGTTCTGAAATTCAGTCAGTGGTGTTTCTCAGGCTGAACTGGGACACCGTCTTGTCTGATCCTCTGAAAAGCTGCCACCAGTCAGCAGCTTCCATTGGGGCAAAGTGTTGATTCTTTGAAGTCCTGTCTTTTTGGTGTCCGTTATGGTACCTTAGTTTCCCACTTGGCTCCTCGAGCAAGTAGGAACGAGAAAATAAATCCGACAACTGCAGAAGTTTAGGATTGCCAGTTGAAGAAATTTCTCTGCCTTGTGACTGGGGTGAATCACAAAACCAATCTTAAATCTGGATGGTCAGTCCCATCGGGGGCTGGGATTCCAGCATCCCCCCCCCACCCCTGATTTTGCAGTGAAATAATTCACACCGTGAGGTTGAGGTGACCTGCTGGAGCTCCTGAATGGATTAAATGCTTCAGAAGCCGTTCAGTCAAACTTGTTTGAGCAAAGGAAAAAGTGAGTTGCGGGTGCATAAAAGAGAAGACAGGGTTTGTGTATGTAACATTCCGGAAAGAAGTCTAGATTGAAAAGAGAAACATCCGATTTTTTCCCTCCACCTCCTGTCAGTTCTCAACTCCGAGTAAAAGAAGAGGCAAACTTAGTATCCTTTGCAGGTGTCAAACATGAAAATCATTTGAGTGATGCTAATTAATTTAAGAGATAAATAATATTTAATAATATGAGCCGCGGTGGCGCAGTGGTTAGAATGCAGTATTGCAGGCTACTTCTACTGACTGCCAGCTACCAGCAATTTGGCAGTTTGAGTCTCACCAGGCTCAAGGTTGACTCAGCCTTTCGTCCTTCCGAGGTGGGTAAAATGAGGACCCAGGTTGTTGGGGGCAAGAGGCTGACTCTATAAACCGCTTAGAGAGGGCTGGAAAGCAGTATATAAGCCTAAGTGCTATTGCTATTTAATGTAATGTTCCTTCCTCCCTCCCATTTACTTCTCCAGTAAGGGACTGCAGGCATCCCTGACAATTACTCTCCTTCGGGATATTGTTTAAGGGCCGTTCTGCAAAAGGGCAGCTGCCCCATCCTTTTATTCAAAGTCTACTTGAATAAAACGGCATGTTTTCCCCTATTTCTTCCCAGTTTGTCTTCGGATATCCTGGATGGGAGCACCAGCAGCATCAGCTCTTCCTCCGACTCCTTGGCCAAAGGCAGCACCACCACCGAATCGCCCCTCGCATGCTCCAACTCCTGCTCTTCCTTCCTCTTGATGGACGACCTTTCACCCAAGTGACTTTTCCCAGGGCAGGGTCGATGTCTGCCCGTTCTCTGTCCTCTCGCTCTGCATACGCGCTGAGAAAATCCACGGGAAATAAATCCTCCAGGACCTGAGGATTTTAAGTACTGAGTGGAAATATGAAAGCGACTTTAATTCTTAGCAACTTCTCCGACTGGTTTTGATGATCTTTACTCTTTCAACCGACACGTCAGGCCCTTAACGATAGGTCTTTTTGGCTGTCTGGTTTTGCAGCTTTTTGTTTTTAAATCCAACCCGATATTTTACCCGTATCTGTTGAAATCATTACTATCTTTGCTTTCAAAGAAACCGCAACGCTTTTTAGAATTTTTCAAGACAAGCACCTAATTTATATTAGTGTGAAAATGGTAGGCGGGGAAGCCTTTCGCTGTTGCTATCATGGTCGTGGGTTCTGGAGGTAAAGGATGGGGGTGAGAGAATTGTTAGAAAACTGTCCTTGTTCAACGTGCTTTTTTTTTTTTTTTTTTTTTAAGAATAAGCTAGATTGCTCTAGAAATTCATTTAGGGGGAAGAAATGAACTGTTTCTGCTGGACAATGGCACATCCTGGGCCCCCTCTCCCCTCCCCTCCATTCACAATACCCCTAAAGAATTATTTTATAGTAGGAACTTCTTTATTTCTCAGTTGCATCTTCTACTTTTTCATTTCCAGAGAAGAGGAAGAGTTGCAAAATTGCCCTTTATGGTTGAAGCAGCAGCGGCTGCCGCTGTCGTCACCTCTGAGAGCCAAAACACTTTGTGAAGGCTGGCTCCGTTGCAGTCGAGTATCCGTAGCAGACGGAGGAAGATTTAACTCACCTGCTGTTTCTGGGCTTGTACAGAGATGGCTTCCAAGGCTGCAGGGATGACCAGTTGCAAAAATATTTTTTTGGGCGGGGAGAAGGGGAAAGGGGCAATTGTTTGGGCTATCAAGTAGAATATGTCAAATAGTCGGTGTCTCCCGCGGCACTGAGCAACGTTTGTGCCTTAGGAGACCTAGTAAAAGAATGGAAGAATGTAAGCAAAGGACCTGGGTGGAGAGGAAAGGCTTTAAGGGGAGGGGGCTCGTACCAGGTGCTTCTGTCCTCCTGCTGCTCTTTGGTGGCTCCTGAGGGGCTGGAAGAGGAGAAGATCCTCCCAGCTCTTCAGGGTCAGGTTTGCCTGGAAGGCAGCAGCCACAAGGCAAGCTTAATGGCCAGAAAGGCTCCCTGTTTGTTGGGCTCGAAACACTTGTTGGTCTGTAAGGAGTTTACCTTTAAGCCAGGAGGCGGGATAAACCTGTAGTAGCTTAGCTCAGTTTGGGCTACAGCAAATGGTTTATTTACTTCTTGAGATCTAACCAGGCTTAACCAACAGAAAAGAGATCCACTTGTAATCTACTGTGTTATGCTATTTATTATTTATAACTGTAAAAAAAAAAAAGTCTGGTGTTGAATTATAGTATTTTTTTATGATTGAAACCCTTTTTTATGTTTTGTGAGTGCTGGCTAGTCTGTATTGAATAGGCAACCTTGTCTGCCAAAAAAAACCCCCCAACCCAATGTATGCTTCCCTTTTTGAATGTTTGTGAGTATCCACACGCTCTTTTTGTCAAAATCCAAGTTTGGGGAGGGGGGTTTCTCCCCTCCCCCGCCCCCTTTGGGTAAGATAATAGCACTGAATTTGACATGGGATTGTGCTGACCTGCAAGGCACAGGAATCTGCCAATGTTTGCCTATCTAAGAAGGGGAGGGGGAAAGACCCATAGAGAAAGACTTTCATTTTCCGTACTTTTAGCATTTTGGTTTTGAAAGTGTTTGTTTGGAATTGTAATAAGTACTACATTCGGGCAAGCTGTGCCTCCGTTATTGTGATCTCACTATGGAGAGTTAGTTTCCCCACTTCCAATAAATATTGTAAGATATTCACTGGTACCTTTCCTTTTTAAGCAGCACGAATCCTTCCGTGAACCGCGTATATGCTTATACGGACACCTGTTGCTACTGCTTATTTGGTACTTGAAGCGTTGGGCAGGGGATTTTTATCTGTTGTCGTTTTTCTCTTCCAATACCTTTTATTGCTCTTGCTCTTCTGTTTGAAAAATAAGTTCAATGCGAAAGTCATTGTGCAGTTTTGCTGTATCTCACATTCAAATGCCATTGTCGGCAGAAAATTCAAACTGCCTATTTTTAGTTGGTTTTTAATTCCTTTTGGTCTCTCTGGGTACTCCTCGACTTAAGGACCACAGCCGAGCCCAAAATTTATCTTGTTAAGTGAGAAATTTGTTGAGTGAGTTTTGCCCCATTTTATGACTTTTCTTGCCCCTTTTGTTCAGTGAATGGCTTCAGTAGTTATGTTAGCAACACGGAGTTATTGGCAGGAATTCTGGAGCCCCAGAAATTCCCGTCCGTCTCGCAGAGGCATCAGCTTCCGGTCTTCACGTCTTAAATGTGAACCAGTTGTCAAGCATCCTAAGGTAAACCATGTGACCGTGGAGATGCTGCAACGGTCATAAGTGTGAAAAATGATCGTAAGTCACTTTTTCAGTGCTGTTGTAACTTCGAAAGTTCATTAAGAGGACTGTTGTAAGTCAGGGACTACCTGTATTTACAAGCATCAAGTCTTGAAAACACTTTGGCTTCTACAGCTATTAGAATGTGCCTGAATGACAAAGCCAAAATACAGTGTGATCTAAATTTTAACCTTTTTTTTTCCTGTTATTTGTTTACAATCCTATCAATCTTTTCTTGAACCTCTATTGTGTGTCTTCAGCCAGGAGCTCTCAATTCACAGATCCCCTGCTGATATTCAGTGCACTGTGGAATTGCTGGCAAAAATTAAAGAAATTAACATGGTTTCAGCCATGCACATTATACTATATATAATAGGTAGTCATTATTTTTATGACTATAATTGAGTCCGGAGTTAGAATTGTAAGACCAGACATCATTTGACTGGACCTGATTTTTCAACTTTTCTTGCAGCTGTCATTAAGCAAATTCACCCAGCAGCAATTTTTTGCCAGAAGCGGGGGGGGGGGGGGGGGGTGTTAGGGTTAATTGTAACCCCCCAAAAAATTGCAGTCACATAATTGTGGTACACTGCAAACCGCCCTAAAGGTCTGTGCACCTATTGTCCCTTTGAAATTGGGTCATAAGTAGCTTTTGACAGGTCTGTCACAACGAGTTGCTAAACAACCGATCCTAAGCTGAAGGACTATCTGTAATACGAGAACCAAGCAATAACTTGGCCTTGTATCTGATCCATTTCTGTGGCCACAAGAGGGCACAAAACAAGTTGAAAATAGCTTTAAACATCTACTGTGTCGTATACGTTGGTTTGAGAAAGTGGTCACCAGAACAAATCTTGTTTGCACCGAGGGAACCATAAAATATCGTGTGTTTGCAGCAAACCCTCTGGAAACAGCCTCGGAGAGATTGTGGTTGTTGGCAACTGTTTTTCTTGCTACTGTGTTGTGCGGTATGCTATGTGAGTTTGTCTAGCCAGATGCATAAGCAGATCTAATTCTAGAATTTCAGAGAATTTGTTTCCAATATCTTTTACTTCTCCTTCCTACTGAGCTGCATTGCGTTGGCTTGTTTTAGTTACCACTGGAACTTCAAAGCTGCAGTGACTGACATGCCATCAAGTCACTGTTGATTCTTGACCAGATAGGTAAATGTTCTTCAGAATGACCTGGTCCTTCCTGGTCTTCTAATGGCATTGCAATTTTCATCTGTGTCCAGCTAATCCTCCTTCCTTTCTCCCAGCATTAGAGCTTCTCCAGAGAGCCAGATCTTCTCAGAAATGTGTCCTTAGTTGGATCATTTGAGCCTGCCTGGATTGATAATCCTGGGTCAACTTGATTTGCTTTCTTGGCCCTCCGAGGTATTCTCAGAAGCCTTCTCCCAACACCCAAAGTTCAAAGCAGGAGTGTCACTAGTCTCGTTCCTCAAAGTCTGACTCTCCCTTCCACAGGATTAGTTTCCGTGGAAAATTGTTCACAACAATAAGGTCGCTCTGACCTCGTTTCCAGTTCTGCTTGGCATCGAAGGACAATAAGCTTAATGGAGGTGGTCATCTTCGTGTCGTTGTGTCATGACTGGCATCTCCACCTCCAGGTTTCCTCTCTTTTCCCCTTCGGTTTCTTTATACTAAAATTGGGGCATATCTGAGGCATACAGTAGTGGCCAAAATTGTAAGTCCTTTTTTCAGTGCCATTGGCGACTTTGAAGGGTTGCTAAATGAATTGTTGCAAGTCAAGGACTACCTGTAGAAACTCGGTGATGTTTGCACTGTTCCTCCACAGCAGCTGTGCTCCTAATGCTCCGTGGCCTTCCATACCAATGGGGAATTTTGCTTTCCTTGCACCTCATTCTTCCGGTCTGTTGTATGTTTCTTGCAGAAGGCTTCTCCAGAGCTGTCCGGCTCCAGAAATGTTTCCTAAACAGGCTTATCTGCAGCAGGACTGAAGCTAAATTGGGAGCAACTGTACCACAGCATCTTGGGCGTAGAGTCTCGCTCAAGTCAGCAATTTTATCATGGATGATTCATGCTTTTTCCAGCCATGCCTTTTCCTCTCTTGCTCGCTCCCTCCCTCCCGCGCTGCAGACACCGGTCCATCTGTTCAGGATTCTCCCCTTCAGGGGAAGTTCATAATTGTATGTGTGTGATAACAAGGCTTGAGTTACAGAAACGAAGTCGAAAACCAGCCCCGTTCCTTCCACCGCCGAATTCTCCCTCTAGCGGCTTCTTCCTGCACTGCCGCCATTCCTATGAAAGGTCCCTCCCGGGCAGGATTCCCTTGCGATGTCATTTCTCAGCTGGCCCTTCAGAAGGTAAGGGTCAGCTTGAAGAAATTGACTATCCCAGTGGTGTCCCAGCAAGCGTTACCGATCAGCAAGCCACGAACGAGGTTGGCATTAGCCAAAAACGAGCGGTTAAAACGCAGGAAGTGGGTGGTAGACCACAGTGACGTCACGCAGCTGGTGGTGCTATTTTTACTCCCCTGGGTAATTGTAAACTCAGAGCGAAAGGTAACAGGGAGAAGGAGGAGAGATTTGAAGGGATGGGAGATGGGGGGATGAGGTTGAAACGACAGGCCAGTTTTAAGCCAGGGGGTTGCTTACTTGAGGGAGAATCTAGAATAAAATTAGTTGGAAGAGACCTTGGAGATCATCTAGTCCAGCCCCCTGCTCAAGCAGGAGAACCTATACCATCTCAGACAAGTGACTGTCTCGTCTTTTCTTAAAAACCCCCAGTGATGGAGCGCCCACGATTTCTGGAGGCAAGCTGTTCCACTGGTTAATTGTCCTCGCTGTTAGGAAGTTTCTCCTTAATTCTAGGTTGCTCCTCTCTTTGGTTAATTTCCAACCATTGTTTCTTGAAATTTGCACGTAAAGAAGGAACGGAAGTCATCCAGATGCGTTAGGAAATTAGGTTAGTGGATCTGTATCAAGACTCGAGTCAAAACTCAAGAAATCTCGGTTGAACCTATGGAGGGTTTGCAAGTCCCCATTGTTCCTTGGGGAACAAGCTTCTGCTTTACAAGTGGGGTAACCCTTGAGTTGTTGCGTTTTTCCTTGAAAACATTTCGCTTCTCATCCAGGAAGGCAAGACGAGAAGTGACAGATGGAAACTAATCAAGGAAAGAAGCAACCTAGAACTAAAGAGGAATTTCCTGACGGTGAGAAAAATCAACCAGTGTAAAAAGCTTGCCTCAGAACTTGTGGGTGCTCCATCACTGGAGGCTTTTAAGAAGAGACTGGACAACCATTTGTTCTGAATGGTATAGGCAGTGGTGGGATTCAGCCAGTTCACACCTATTCGGGAGAACTGGTTGTTAACTTTGTACGCAGTTCGGAGAACTGGTTGTTGGAAGAAATCTCCTTTTGTTTTTTTCGACTTTACAGGGCTAATCCTGTAAGGAAGGCAGGAAGGAAACATTCTGGTGTTATTTCTAGCCTAATCTTTATTGCCCTGCTTACAGAAACTGCCTCTCTGGTTAACCCTTATTACATTGTAACAGCTAAGACGAAGACCCCATCAACGTTGAGTTGGCCACGCCCACACGATCACATGACCACTGAGCCACGCCTACCTAGCTGGTCATTAGGGCAGAGAACCAGTTGTTAAATTATTTGAATCCCACCACGGGGTATAGGGTAAGGTGGTCCAAACTTGGGAACTTGTAAGACTTGTGGACTTCAACTACTAGAATCCCCCAGCCAGGATGGCAGTATAGAGTCTTGACCAGGGGGTTGAAGACCTCCAAGGTCCCTTCCGACTCTTTGTTATTCTGTTCCAGCTACTGAAAAATTGAGAGCTGAACCGAAGAAGCTTCTTGGACGAGAAGAGAAAGGTCTTCAAGGAAAAACAAAACCCTGTTGCCTTTTGGAAAAGCACTTTTGGGACCACCATGATTTGGATGTCTGAGAACTTCCACAGACACTTGAGTAAGGGAGCCCTTGTTTTGTCTGTGCGTGTCCCACCAGTCGAGAGATAAGCAGCTCCACTTCAACGCCTGGCCTTGATTCCCAACTGCCGAAAACATGCAACAAACCGATAGGGAGGGAGGCCGTGGACTCAGCCTCTTTCCACGTTTTTTTTTTTATTTTATTTACGGGCTTGTGGGTTTTACGCACCCGAGTTCTATCCCGGTGGACATCCTGTTCGTTCGTCACTATCCTGAACCCATCCACTTTGCAAACGCTGACCTCCCTCCAACCGTACACTTTTAACTCTTTTTTTTCTTCTTCTTTATTGGTTCGATTTATATTTATTTATTGGTTCGATTTATATGCCGCCCTTCTCCGGAGACTCAGGGCGGCTTACAATGCGTTAAGCAATAGCCTTCATACTTTTGTATATACCTGCTTAGTAGGGCTTTCGTCCCCCCCTAAGCGGTGTTCTTTTTTATACAAAGTCAGCTTATTGCCCCCACAATCCGGGTCCTCATTTTACCTACCTCGGAAGGATGGAAGGCTGAGTCAACCTTGAGCCTGGTGAGATTTGAACTCGCAGTAATTGCAGGCAGCTGGCAGCTAAGTGCTACTTAACAGCACTTTAGTCCGCTGCGCCACCAAGGCTGCTCTTCTTTTTTCTGCTGGAAAAGTGCAGGTAACATTTATAAGGTAGATCAGGCAGCTTGTAAGGTCGCCTCCGTTTAGAGCGTTGAGAAAAGGGATGTTTTTACTATAGACGAGAACTCTCGGAAAGGGGCTCCGTAACTTATTTTTCTCTACCCCTCTCAGGTGCAGGTCAAAAGTTTAGCCATTTAAAAAAAAAAAAACAGTGCATCCACCACACACCATTGTATTTTTGGCTGCGTTCACCACCGTCTCCAGAGGTTTCTGTTCATAATAAATATAAATATAGATTTCTACGGGCTCACAGCTGGTGCAGAAGTCAAAGTTGACTGGATCTGCAGGCCAGAGGAAACGGGAGGCTGCAAGCGGAGAGCGCACACCTCCCGGGAGAAACGAAGGGCACGAATGAATTTTAAAAAGCAATGTTGAAGGCACCGGACTCTGTGTGTGTATGTGTGTGACTTCTCAGGATCTTTGTTTGTTTTCCGAGTAAGGCTGCAACTGGCGGGTTTTTAACAAAATGGCAGGATGAAGAAGGAACGTTTTGGCCTTAAACGGACCCAGGCAGGGATGGGATTCAACTTGCTTTCCCTACCGGTTTGCAAATGTCAGCACGTGCCCCGCCCACGCATGTGCCCGGCCTCAAAAATGTGCCTAAATAGGATGGCATAGAGCAGCAGTCACCAACTGGTGGTCATCTGAGAGAAAATTTTGGTGGTCCACAGAAAAATTATTTGCATTTTTTCTATTGCACTAAATCAGGGGCCCCTGGGTGGAATACGTGCAATGAATGTTTGTGTTGCTGCAGAGAGTCTCCCCCTTTGGGGTCTTTTTGTGCGGGTTGGAGGGGGGCAGAAATTCCGACTGGGGTCTGCTTTGGCCTCCTGGTGTGGGGCTTTGGGCGAAGGCTGGAGGGAAGCGCTGCTGGTGGCGAAGAGCCGGAGAGCCTCGTTCCAGTGGGACAGCATCATGGCCTGGAACTGGCTGACCATCTCAGCCCGCTGAGTCTCCAGGTGCTGATACCTGGCCTTGTACTCCTGCAGGTCTTCCCACTGCTTGGAAAGCCTATGCTCCTAGTCCTCAGTGAGGTGCTTCTGCTGAGCCGCCTCCTCGGTCAGATCCAATTTGAACTGAGCTGTTTTGCCAACTCTTTCTCGTGGTGGCTGCTTAGTTCCAACAACTGCTTTCTGTTGGGGCCCTAAGGAGCCCGGGTGGGGAGGCGAGGAGTGGCTGGGTGGGGAAGGGCAAGGAGAGGCCAGCAAGGCGCTCCTCGATATGAGTGACACCGAGTTGACCACGCCCACCCAGTCACATGACCACCTAGCCACGCCCACCCAGCAGGTCATTCGGCAGATCATAGTAGTGGTCCGTGGGATTGAAAATTATGAATTTAGTGGTCCCTGAGGTCCAAAAGGTTGGTGACCCCGGCACACCTGCGATTTCTGCTACCGGTTCACACAAACCGGTCCGAAGCGGCTGAATACCACCTCTGGACCCAGGGGAGGAAAATATTTTTCTGGCTCAACCTTTAGTAGGACTGGAAGAAAAGCTGACGTTTCATTTCCCCCATTCGTTTCTGTATCCGACAGGTCCTTTCATAATTGGTTTCATCGTTAGGGCTCCTCCATCGTTGAAGCGACAAGGTGAAAATGGGCATTATTGTTAACATCGGGACAGAGACGGGATGACAACGCAGGAGCCAATGGGGACATAACACAAGTCACTGGTTTAAGTCTTGTCTTCACTCCCTATAAGTAGAAATGAGATCGTTGGGCCTTAAAACATATTAGTATTTCATTTAAGCTCAGTAAATCTTACACAGATGAGCTTGGGACAAAATAAACATGGTAATCTTTCAATTACTGTAAGACTCCTCCTTATAGTTGGAAAGCTACTTTGGTATACTGGGGTGGGTGCTGGTCTAAAAAACAGGAGACAACAGTTCTGAGTTCTAGTTCTGCCTTTAGGCCTGAAAGCCAGTTGGGTAAGTTTGAGCCAATCACCAGGAAATTCTGAGTTCCAGTCCCGCCTTCGACATGAAAGCTGGGTCGGTGACTTTGGGCCAATCCCTCCCTCTCAGCTCAACCCACCTCACAAGGTTGTTGTTTGTTGTGGGGAAAAATAGAAGAATAGTATGTTGAGCTGAGTAAATATTTTTTTAAAAAAAAAATATGGCATAAAAATCCAATACTGCTAAATAAGCACAATTTAAAATAAAACACTAATAAACTTAATGGATCCCCCACACTCCAATTATATTAAGCATTTTAGGAATTAAACCTTGGGAGTGACAGAATATGTTATATTCTAGAAAGCTTTGAGGGAAATCTACCAGCAAACGGTGACTTGCACAGGAGGAGAGCTTTTCTACTAATTTTGCAAAGGTGAGTAAACTAAGCTGAAAGAGATCTAAAATTAGGATCACTAGGACACAGGTAAGAGATTAATTGGTATTGTTCTTATGCTCAGTCAGCCAGATGTTTAGACTGGATTTGACAGTTTAATCCAGGGGTCTTCAACCTTAGCAAATTTAAGACTTGTGGACTTCAACGCCCAGAGTTCCTCAGTCAGCAAAACTGGCTGAGGAATTCTGGGCGTTGAAGTCCGTAAATCTTAAAAGTTGCCAAGGTTGGAGACCCCTGGTTTAATCCAGCTACTGAGTCCTTCCCAAGGAGATGCGGCAGACAGCTTTGTTTGATGGTGTTCAAGATCTTCTCGTAGGATGTCAGTTGTTGCAAGCAAAGCTGCCTTTTGCAATTGACCGAGGGTGATTTTTGTCAATGCCACTGGGGTTCGAGTGGTGGCTCCAGGTATTTTCATTTTCATTTTCATTTTATTAAATTTGTATACCGCCCTACTCCCGAAGGACTCAGGGCGGTGAACAGCCATAAAATAAAACATATAAATACAAAATTTAAAATAGAGATAAAACAAATTAAATAAATTTGGCTGAACCATTTTAAAACCCCAATAATTTAAAACCAAATTTAAAATTCCCATTTAAAAGAGCCATTTTGGCGTACCCTCACTTTGGCTTTCTTTTGCCACAGTCGTCCTACTTCTATTTTCCGATCTTGGTGTTTGGTGACTTCACCTCTTCTCTTCTGCTTGTGTTGTTATTTATCTCTTCACAACAAATGGGAAATCACCCTGCCAGTTCTTTAGCTGGTGTCGGCCTTCGAGGGCAGCAATAACTTTACTTTTAGCGGTTTTGGCAAGTGGCATGTCTTGAATTGCAGGGAAGATAAATTCCCAAAATTGCAATGAGCTAGAAAGCCATTCCTGACACAAGACAAAATAACGTGCAACCTACGGACAAAAAAGCGTGTGCAGATAATCACACCATTTCAAACAAACAAGCACCAAAGCCCATTTGCGTGGGGGGGGGGTGCGGGGGAGATTGAAATTAGGTGAAGCTGCACAGAAACATTCTTTGGTTTTAATTCACGTTAATCCCTCTGAGGCAAAGTCTGAATTCTTCCAAAGCAGGAAGATAACAGCCCAAACAGCCAGCAGGAAGTTGTTCCTTTACTCAGTTTCGTGTTTAGCTAAATAACATCTTCCTCTTTTCTTTTTCTTTTTTTCTTTTTTTTTTTTCTTTTTCCTCCCTCTGGTTTTTGACGGCAGAAAGAAAAACAACTGGGCGGCCAGATCATCTCGAAAAAGGAAGTTAGAAGAACAGCAGAGCAACCGGAGGCCGGCTCCTCGGTGGCTTTTAACGGACAGAATAAAAGCCTTAAAAAGCAGGAGAGCTTGAGTTGGGGATGGGAAAACAGGGAGGGCTGGGAAATAAAATTTGCACGGGGTAGAAGAAGTTCCTCGCTTTTGCTGATCGGGGAAAAAAAAAAATAAGTTGCACAACCACAGCCTTATCAAACCGTTTTCCTTACTCCTTCCATTATGACTCACTCCCAGCCCACAATTTATCCGTGGAAGTTATTAGGGAAGGACCTTCCCTTCAGCAGCTACTCCGAAAAAACCTGCAGTTTTTAGCATTTCACCCCCTACAGAAGAGATCGTGGCAACTACTGGGGTCTCGGCAACTGCAGCGTGTGCGTGAAGCAGTTCGCTGCTCTGGACAAGGACAGAAATGGTGTAGGGTCTGCTTGGGGGGCGGAGGGTTGGACTAGATGACCTACAAGGTCCCTTCCAACTCTTGTTAATCTATGTTCAGCTTTTGGCTTTAGGTCCTGGTTTCTCAACCTCAGCCCCTTTAAGAGGTGTGGACGAGGAGTGAAATGCTACCGGTTTCCCCGAACCGGTAGCGATGGCAGCGGGTGGTTCGGAGAACGGGTAGCGATGGCAGTGCGAGGCTCCGCCCACCCACCCGGTCGTCATTACTTCCTGGTTTTAAACAGGAAGTAACCTGTTTTATACCCTCTGCACATGCGCAGAGGGCCGTGCATGCATGTTAAGCGCATGCACTTCCGAACTGGTAGGGAAGGTAAGTAGATTTCACCCCTGGTGTGGACTATCGATTCCCAGAATTCCCCCTCCCCTGGGGAATTCTGGGAGCCAAGGTTGGACAACCCTTGGCATAGGTGGAGTTGCCAACTGAACATGACCCGAATCCAGGACACGAAGCTGAGCGAGGAGAAAGGCCAGTCTGGATGCAAAAGAGATGCCAACTCATAAGAGAAAAGAGGCCGAGCCGAATTGTGTCCAATTGCCATTACAAGCTACTCCTCGGCGTACGACCACAATTGAGCCCGAAATGTCTGTCGCTAAGCGAGACAGTTATTGTGAGTTTTGCCTCACGTTACGACTTTTCTTGCCATGCTTGTTAAGTGAATCACTGCAGCTGTTACAATTAGTCACATGGTTGACTTCGCTCGTCGGAAGGTCGCAAAAGGGGGATGGCGTAACCCCGACCGTCATAAATGCGAGCCGAGTTATGCAGAGCGTCTGGATTTTGATCATGGGCATGCTACAACGGTCGTTAAGTGTGAAAAATGGTCCTAAGTGACTATTTTCAGTGCCGTTGTGTAACGGTCACTAAACCGAGGATTACCTACACAAGGTTTTGCCGTCCGGCCGTGTAATGAAATGCCTTCCTTCGCAACGGCCTGGTGGCCGGGTTGCTTTTGAGCTGCTGGGCAGAAGGACCCAACCGCCTCGCTGCCCCCTCCCCCATTTCCATGCCTGGGCCAAGAAGCAGGAACCCCATAATTAAAAGTCGCAGTGGGAAAACTCCAGACGAACCCTCCTGGCTCCGGGACGTGCTCCAACCCAGCGGCCGTCCACCGCAACACCACAACACCCAGATGGACAAACGTCAATCCATCATCTGTTGTGGGTTTTCGCTTTCCCCCCCGAGGGTAACGTGTCGACTCAGCCATTAAAGCGGTGGATCTCACACCCTTTGGGGGGCACCAGGCTGGGGAACCCGGCCTGGAACAGAAGGGAGGGGGCTCTCAAGGGGCAACCAAGGACAACCCCATCCCTTTGCCTCCCCTCATCTCCCCCCCCGCCCCCCTGTGGGGAGAACACACAGACAACATCTTCTGAATTGCTGGCTTTTCTTTTTCTGGACCTGTCTTGAAAGGGTGTAAAAACAAGCAATTCTTTTTTAAAAAGAAATCCCATTTTATGGGAGAAAAAAGGCCTGGATCCTGTAAAATTAGTCCATTTGAGGAAAAAATGGTTGAAAAAATCTTATTAGAGATATAATAAGTCCTGGTTGTCCCAAAGGGGCTTTTTTTCCAAGAGGTAACTGGACTTTCTGGTTTTTTTGTTTTGTTTTGTTTTTTTTTTTCTTCAAAGACGTTTCGTTTTTCTCATCCAAGAAGAAAACTTTTTGGAACTTTTCAACTTTTTTTTTTTTTTTAATTTGATTTATATGCCGCCCTTCTCCGGAGACTCAGGGCAGCTTACAGTGCGTTAAGCAATAGCCTTCATACTTTTGTATATTTATACAAAGTCAGCTTATTGCCCCCACAAACTGGGTCCTCATTTCACCTACCTTAGAAAGGATGGAAGGCTGAGTCAACCTTGAGCCTGGCGAGATTCGAACTTACAGTAATTGCAGACAGCTGGTGTTAATCGCAATGCTATCAGTCTGCTGAGCCACCAGGCACTTTCCAACTTGGTTGGAAAAAAGCTTTTCCCTGTGACGCAGGCCCAAGCAGTTTGTCGAGGGACCATTCAAAGTCACGACGGCACTGAGAAAAGTGTTTCTCACACTTACGACCGTTGCAGCATCCTGGTGTGTGTGTGTGTGTTTGTGTGTGAAGTGATCAACTTTGTGAGCCTCTGACGAGCGAAGTCAAGGGGTAGGCCAGATTCGCTTAATAACCGGGTTTACTAACTTAAAATGGAGTAAAACTCACCTAAGAAGTGTTTCACTTAGTGACAGAAATGTTGGGCTCAATTGTGGGATGTGGAAGATTGCCGGCGATGCAACGCCTCCCTTCTCAGCAGCCTTGTCGCTGTGCCGCTTTACAAATGATTGTAAGCTAAGGATGAAGTATATAATGCAAGTCAACAAAGAGGATTAGGGGACTGGAGGCTAAAACATACGAAGAACGGTTGCAGGAACTGGATATGTCTAGTTTGATGAAAAGAAGGACCAGGGGAGACATGATAGCAGAATTCCAATATCTCAGGGGCTGCCACAAAGAAGAGGGAGTCAAGCTATTCTCCAAAGCAGGACAAGAAGTGATGGGTGGAAACTCATCAAGGAGAGAAGCAACTTAGAACTAAGGAGAAATTTCCCGACAGTGAGAACAATTAACCAGTGGAACAACTTGCCTCCAGAAGTTGTAAATGCTCCAACACTGGGAGGTTTTAAGAAGAGATTGGATAACCATTTGTCTAAAGTGTTGTAGGATTTCCTGTCTGGGCAGGGGGTTGGACTAGAAGACCTCCAAGGTCCCTTCCAACTCTGTTATTCTATTCTATTCAGGTATTTGGGGGAAGGAGCTTCACGGGTCCTGAATGCTCACACTGCAGGTAGGCATTTCCAGCCCCTTCCTCTATTTAAACAGGAGGATTTGCCCTCAAATTAAACCCCCCTAGACATTCCCACGAAGAAGGCCACTGCTTTAAAGCTCATCCACCACAGGCCCCCCTGGGCTGGGTGCACCCCTAGGCGCTGGGAGTTATTGCACATCTGGAACAAACAGCTGCATCAGGCATCCTGCAGGGAGAGAGAGAAAAGCAGCCCAGCCGCCCGGCAAGACGGGAGGGGAGCAGGAGGGGGGGGGGTGGAAGTCGGCAGGGGTGGCTGTGCTTGTGGGGTCATCGAGGCAGCCACGGACGCCATCTTGACTTTTTTGACCGTCCTGCGGGAAGGAGGACGAGGATGGAGGCGCGAGGTCCGCTTTTGAGCCGCCCTCCCCAAAACTCGGATGAATCTGGAAATCCGGACTTGTCTTTCTCGGGACCGGTGGAGATTTAGCCCCGACCCGGCTTTCTCCTCGACCGGGGGCTTTTGCCATCCCTTCCTCCAGGTTTCCCGGACCGTCTTTGGCCGGACGCCTTCGGGGAAATCGCCGCGCTCAGCCGGGTCCGCCCCGCCGGGGAAGGCTCGGCCGTTGCTCTGCTCGCACCGCCTCCCCTGCGCCCGATCCCGCCCGCGCAGCCTTGCCCCGCGCAGCCCTCCTCCTCCTCCTCCCCCCCCCCGCGAGCCCCTCCCGGCCCCGCCCCCAAGCCTGGGCGGTGCCTGCCCACCGCCCCCCCTCCCCTCCCCGCCCCCCCGTCCCAGCAGCCTTTGCAGGCGCTACAATGAAATTTGCAAAGTTTTTTCGATTTCGGCGCCATTTTCGAGTGGACTCGGAGGTGAGGAGGGAGGGCGGGGAAAAGAAGGGCGCCCCGGGCCGGGGGGGGCCGCGGGGGGAGCCCTAAAAATCGCCAAAAAATCCCTAAAAATCCCCCCGGCCCGAGACGAGCCCGGGAAAGGCGCGGGAGAAGCAGGAAAGGCGCGGGAGCGGCGCTTGGGCGGGGGAGGAGGGGGAGGGGGAGGAGGAGGGCGGGGGAGGGGAGAGGAGGGGGGAGGAGGAGGCGGCGCGCGCGCGCGCGCTGCCGGGGGGGGGGAAAGAAACGGGGGGCGAACACCGGCCGGCCCCCCTGCTTTTTTTCTCCCCCCCCTCGCGGAGCCACCGGGGAGGATCGAAATAGAGAGGAGGGGGGGGAGGGTCGCTTGGAGACCTCCCCCTCCCCGCCCGTCAAAGTGGCCAAACTTTTCTGGCGGGGCGGGGGGAGGGAGTTGAGTCTGAGGGGGCCTGTTTTTTTTTTTCCCGGGGGGGGTCCGCAGAAGGAGGGGAAGCCCCCCCCCCACCGGTGCCACGGGTGGGGGGGGGGCGGCGCTGCCCTGCCCCGAGGGCGGGATCCGCCCCCCCATCTCCCCCCCCTCAGGAAAGGCCGCCACCCGCGCCCCCTCCTCCCCCCCCGCCTCAGCCGCCGTCTCCGCTTCCTCCGCCAGATACTTTTTAGCTAAATATGGATACAGCGCGGAAGAAGAAGGAGAAGAAGAAGAAGCGGCGGCCGGGAAGAGTCTCGTCAGCCCGGCGGAGCCCGGCAGCGCCTGCGGGGCTCGGGGTTGGAGGTGGGGGGGGGGGGCAGCGGCCGTTGGGGGGGGGGCTTTCTCGGCCCGGCCCGACCGGGGTCCCTCCTGCCCAGCCCTCCGCCGGCCGCTCCCTCGGGGGTGGGGGGGAGATAGAGGCTCCCGGGGTCCTTCCTGGAAAAAGACGCGCGTGGCGGAGGGAGGGGAGGAGAAGCCTGTGGGGGGGGAGGGGGGGTTCCCTCGCAGCTTGCAACCGCAGCCCCCTCCCCGGATTAAAAAAAAAGAGGGAGGGAGGGAGGCGGGAAGGGTGGGGGGAAAAAGAGGGGAGGGGAAAGTGACAGGGGCCAAACCCGGGGAGGTTAAGGGGGGCTCCGAGGCGCTTCCCGCCCCCCGCTTCTTTCTGTCTCTCTTGCCTTTCCTTCGCTTCCCCCCCCCCCCCCCCGCCTTCAACCCCCGGCCCCGAAGGAAAGGTGGCAGCCCCGGCGGACGTGGAGCCGGCAGAGCGAGAGTTAAAAGTGATGCACCGCTGAATATATATATATATATATATTTTTCCTCCCCTCCGAGGGAAATCAGTTGCAGCAAAAAAAAAAAAAAAGACTTTTCTTCCCCCACCCCGGCCAAAAAGAAGAAAAAAAAAGTTTCTACCGAAGCAAAAAGTGCTTGCAAAAAAAAAAAGGAGAAAAGACGTTTTCAATTTGCCTGAAGTAAACGTTTAAGAGAGAAATTGCCAGTGAGAAGATGGTTTCATTTCACTTTTTTTTAAGTATTTAAAATGGTGTTTTGTTTCCCCCCCCCCCTTTTTTTTAAAAAGTTTTGGAAATGTAAAATGCGATAAGTGTTTTCTGGGGTTTTTTTGGTCCGGGAGATTGGAATAAGTGGGTCGAATTCAAAGTGGTCCTTTTGCAACGGAAAAGTGGAAATTTGTTTTGGATTTTAGAAGAGCTGTTTTAAAAAAATTTTGAAAAGGCGCCGAACGCTCACAATAAACTCTATTTTTTATATAAAAGTGCATTAGTCTTAAAAAATACACAGCATATGTCTCTAAGTAACTAATTTTTACAGTGTGCAAGTCATTATTTCAAAAAAAAATAAACAATTTTAGAAATTATTTTGCCCCGTATTAAACTTTTTGTCATTTACATATTTTATTTTACAACCATTGATTGAAATGTAATTTAAGAAACTGATTAAAATAATGGTACCATGAACTAATATAAACAAGGTAAATTTTTTAAATTACAGAATTTAAAAATATTTGTTTATCCCTTATGAAGCCTAATTTAGATTTTTTAAAATTGTTCCTTAACTTTGCTATAACTTAAAAAAAAAATTTTTTTTACAAAACCTGCAGTTCTATATTTTCAAATGTTAATTCTTATTCAATAATTGATTTTTTTTAAAGCAGTGTGTGGGAAATTTGCAAGATCCCAGATTTAATCTAAAAATGTCCACATTTTCTAAAAGTTTGGACTTTTTAATATACATAAAATCAATACAAGTCTCTTGAATTTCGCTATACTTTTTTTGATTGGTATTTTTATACAGGAAGTGTAAAAAGTAAAAGGACAGAGGAACTTCTACATAATAAACAGTGCACAAATATAATATGGCTGGTGATAAAAAATACAATTTAATCATATGCATGCAGCAGCTAGAAGAATTTTGAGTTGTGGAGGAACATTTTTTCTCCTCTCTGTGCGGCTCTTTTTTAAAAAAATGCAGAGTAAAAAAGTGTGCAAAAAAAGGGGGGGGAGAAACCCTCTTGTGTAGCTATGACAGGAAAGACCCTTAAAGATTAGAGTCTGTAATTGTCTAATTTTGCAGTCGCTGCCAGGTGGGGTAAGAAACAAACTGCCTTTTTGAAATCCTAAATCATAACTTTTCTGCTGGAAAAAATGTGCAAAAGGGGCGACAGATCTTAAAAAAGATAATCTGTTGTGCGGATGGGTGTTTTGTGTGTGTGTGAATGCATTTGCGTGCTCACATGCAGGTCCTATTAAATGGGTGTTTATTCTGGTCAGACTTTCTACTTTTCTACCGTCCTTGGTTTGAACAAATGGTGTTTTTAAGAGTTTGGTTTTTAAGTCTGCAATGCAGTCTTTAAATCTAGAGGAGGCGACACTGGTCCAACGGAAAAGCTCCAGGGAGTTTAAAATACTGTTCTTCGTCAGCACTTTTGAGGGAAAACTTTTACTGGCATTCTAACATACAGTATTATGGAGCCTTCCCTTCCCTTGTGCTCCATTTAAAAGAAGTAATAAAACTTCCTCGCATGAAGTGGGAGACTGCAAGTTCTTCCTCCTTGCAAAAGTTTAAGAGCTGTGCAACAAGACGGGTTAGTTAGAGGAGAGTTTGGAGACCAGTTTATCAATAAGCTAACCCTGGTTTGTTTCTAAACGATCTTTTCTGGGGTAAGGGATGCGTGTGTGATTTAGACCCAGCGGTTGGTGATGAATTAAAAAAGAGGATGTGTTTTGGAGAATAATCTGTATTTTAGAAATTATTTATCACTTGTGGAAGTTTAGTTTCAGTGTTTAAGCTTGATGCTAGTTGAAAACATAATTGTGATACTGTTTGTTTATGTTTATTTTTAAAGGTGCTATCTTGCCTTAAGCAATGTTGAAACAATAAAGCAAGGAGATTGTTTTAAAATTTCACTGGGGTGAGTGTTGGCTTCTAAATTTTTCTATTTCTGGTTGTAGGTCAGGCAGATTATTCTATCGAGATTTTTTTTCCCCAAAAAAAGATAGTGACTTGGTTAAGTCCACTCAAAATTAATATTTTTTTATTTCACTCCCCACTTTTCACATAGGATTGTTTTCGGCTAGGCTTTTACTGGAGGTGTTCGTTCCTTGTACAGGGAAGAAATAGATGAAATGTTCCATGAATATATTTTTTTAAATTCATGCTGAAATAGACAATTAGGGCACAATTCAGTGCCAGGAATCCGTTGTGCAATTACACAATTCAGGAGGTTTTCTCTTGGGAACAGTTTTGCTTAGTTGCTATCACACCCCAACTCCTGATGTGCTTTTCCAGCATTAGTTTTGTGGGGGCCACTGCAAATTTGAAAATAATGTTTGTGGCTTAGCACACAGTGTAGGCTTGTGGTTAATTCATTAAGCTTATTTAAATAAACCAGGCTTCACATGTGTGAATCCAGTCTCTCAGTTTCCTATGTGTAGGTGTGCACATTGTGTCTCTTAAATATGAATTAGATTCCACAGATTAGAAACACAATTGTTGTGAATCTGCCCTCAAATGTCACTTAATCTAGTAAGAATCTTTTTATAACAATCATCCATACCTAAAAATGTGTTGAAATGAGATGCAGGCTATGTTGGTTTCTGTTTATTCATTATCTGTGTCTTTGCTTATTGCAAATAAACTCACAGACGAGCCACAAACTTCTCAAAACTCAACTTTCACTCTGCTACAAAGGGAGTTATTAAAATGTTGGTTGGACGAGATGGTTGGATGTGATAACTTTGAAAGTCCTTTGTGACTCGCGAAGTGGGGCTTCCGACAAATTTCTTTCTAGACGGTTATGGTAGACTTTTTTTGCTACATCAATGTCTCTCAAGCGTTGGTGGCTTTAAGATGGGTGGACTTCCAGAAGTCTGGGGGTTGAAATCCACCCACCATAAACCACCAATCTTGAGAAAAACCCTGTGCTACAAAGTTGGAAGTTGTCCCAAGTTGTTCCCCTTTGCTTGCTTGGCTGAAGAGCCATGGACTCCATAACTGTGAAGATAATCTGGATTTATCCCTGTTCTGTTTTCACAGATGACTTTTCTTCAACCCTTCAGCTGACTTCTTTTTTGGGTTTTCTGTTTTAATTTCAGGCATGGTTTCTTATGCATTAGCTGAACCTCCACGATGGAGGAGGAAGACACCGGACAGACAGTTTTGGGTATGTTGTTGTTTCCCTTTGCTAGATTAACAGAGGGGGAAGGGAGGAAGGCCGACATTGTCCGGTTTATTACTCTATCCAGTTTATTACTTTGTCCGTGGAGGTAGCAAAAGAATGTGTCGGCCTGCAATTTGATGATTGCGACTTCAGTAGATGCCTGACCTACAAGCCATTAACAACATTCTCCAGCCAGAACATTGTGCCTTCTTTCCCACAGAAGTCTTCTCTAGCTCCTACATTGGTTGAGTGTAGTAGCCAAAATGAAGTTGGGTCTCTACATGGTCTCTTTCTTAGCAGTCCATAACCCTGGTTGCGTGCTCGTCTTCAATCTAGTCCAACAGCTTCAAAATGCCATTCATAGAAATGATAAGTTTCTCATGGTCTTCCATGGACTCTAATGGGGCTCTAAGAAGATAGTTAATCTCTGGCTGGGATTTGGTTCCAGATCCTGGATCCAGTGGCCTTGTTTCTGAGAGGGAGAATAAAATCAACCAAAAAGGCCATCAAAGAATGGAAGCGATCAGATTCCATCTCTCTCTGAGGGTACGGGGGTTTTCCCCCTGCAACCAGTATTTGGGGGAGGAGGGTTTTCCCCACCTAAAAATTAGTGCTCACGACTTCCTCTCGCAGCTCAAAGGTTCGTGAGCTTTTGCATTCATGGCTTTTATCTAAAATACGCATTTGTAAGACCTTTGCTTGTGGGGTTTGATGTTTTAGCTCCTGTTGCAACTAAAGGCAAATCTCTCCCAGGAGTTCTCTTTGCGTTGTTTTTATTCGTCGCAGGTAAGTTGACACAGGTGAGTAGAATGAACAGAGGTTTATAAAAGAGCCGCATAGGTTGGTTCAGAGCAATCCTCTCCCAATGGCAGCTTGTGGCTGAATTGGCTGGGAGGTTTAAATTCCCCACTTGTCTTCTCTCTGCATTTCAGGCTTTTAGCAAAAGCAACAGGCACCCCTAGAAAAGAACTTTTTTTTTTTATTTTTAATTTTCTTTTAATACAAACATTTCATCTTTCATTTAAAAAAAAAAAAGAACTTTTTGGTTGCTTCTATTAGTTGCTGTGAACAGGAACTGCTACAGGAACATGGGGTTTGTGGTACCCATGTGGGCAGTGGTCTGAATGTACCATCAGATCTCTCTTCAGCTTTCATGGGTTAAGTCCTGCTAAGCTGTGGCAGCATTTCTGTGCTAAATTTCCAGGCAGGAGAAAAAGCATTATAACTGTTGCCTATAGTCCATACAAACATTCCTTAAATCATACCTGTCCATAAGGCAGTGAAAACAGGAGTCATTTTCTAGTGGATGTAATGATGTCTCAAAGAAATATGACGCCATTTAGATAAACATTAATTTGTTAAAGTCAAGAATACTTATAGTTTGTTTCACAGCCTACAAACTTGGTTGCTGGTTGTGATACTATTGGCATTTTATATAACTTTCCATTTCTAAGGATTTGGTTTTTTTTTTTTTTTTAAATGAACTCTTTAAATGAGTTTAGTTTTCTTCTTAGCCAGTCATGTGTTTTAAAAGCCTGCCTTGTAGAGCATGTTCATGGAATTACTGAACAGGAAGGGATATCTAAGATTATAATGCATTTATATGAGGTGTGGACAAGTTGGGTAATTTAAAACGAATAAAGGAAATTGTGAGCATTTTAATCCAACTCAAAGTACTTGGAAGGCTTTAGATCAGGCAAGGCTGCAAAACGTGCTGTATATCTTAATGCATAGATAAACTAAGAATTATTAAGTAAATGAAATAATTGGAGGGATCAGACCTTCAGATATATAAAGTCCTGCAGTTAAAAATCTTCACAGGACTTATTTTAAAAAAAGAAACTGCTAACTATGCTTATAATATATAAGTGTTGGTCCATAACAAATAAAATACAAAATCCATAGTTGCCTAACCTTTTATCAGAACATACCAATAAATGCTTTTGTGACTGACAGCAGTGCATACCAAATAAATACGAAGGTTGATGGAAATCAGTTTCTCAAATTGCTTGATTATCCGACTTAGATTATACCTGTACATTTACGCTGGAGTAAATTAAACTTGCCCTGAATTCACTGTTTGAAATGCACCACTGGCTACTGCTGGAACAGGTGCATTTTAGAGGTGAATATAGGAATTCTGGCTTGGCGAAGACCGATTAATTTGGGAGGCAAGGCATGGAAAATCCTTAGTTTGGCTAAAACCATACAGACTGTGTTTTCCCATCTGATGCAACCAATGGAACCATAGTTTTGAGTTCTCCCTGAGTTGTTCAAAAGCCAAGAATTTGTTCTCCAAACACTTTATGAGATGCTGATTGACGTTCTGTTGTTGCTACTTGCTCCGTTGTGACTTCGAACCCTTTCTCCCTGTATATTTGGAAGTGGGGAGGGAGGGGGGAGAGAATGGACCTGCTGACATCCTGCTTCTTGGATTGCTTTGAAACTCGGCTTCCTTGGGGACCCTCCCTCAAATGGCCAACCTTGAGGTGATGTAGCAGCACGACATGGTTTGTAGAGAAAAGAAGATACAGACCGTTCTGGGCTGCCTCATGACCTCAAGGACTCAAGTCGAAGAGAAGCCATCATCCGCCTCAGGAAAGCCAAGACCGTCCCAAACTTAGCTTACCTGGCCAGGTATGTTTCAGTATGAATACTTGGAGCGGGTTCTTGAAGCATCCGTCTTATAACTTTCCTTTTCCTTTCCCACCTCAAAAATGAAAGAAATAGGGGAAATGATTTCAGCATCACCCAAACCGTGAGCGTCTGAGGTCTTCGCCTCTGAATCCACAATATTGGGAATGAGATAGAATTGCAAAGACAAAATTGAGGCCGTGCTGCCTCTGAAGGCTGGGGTTTCCAACTTTGGGGACTTTAGGACCAGCTAGCTGGGGAATAATGCTGGGAGTTGTAGTCCACAAGTCTTAAAAGTTGCCAAGGTTGGATATCTCTGCTCTAAGGGCATTTAAAAGTGGCTAGCATCCTTCCTCGATGTTTTGATTCCTAGCAGTATTAAGCTCTGAATAGAATAGAATAACAGAGTTGGAAGGGACCTTGGAGGTCTTCTAGTCCAACCCCCTGCTTAGGCAGGAAACCCTACACCACTTCAGACAAATGGTTATCTAATCTCTTCTTAAAAACTTCCAGTGTTGGAGCATTTACAACTTCTGGAGGCAAGTTGTTCCACTGACTAATTGTCCTCACTGTCAGGAAATTTCTCCTTAGTTCCGAGGTTGCTTCTCTCTTTGATGAGTTTCCACCCGTTGCTTCTTGTCCTGCCCTCAGGTGCTTTGGAGAATAGCTTGACTCCCTTTTCTTTGTGGCATGCTCTGGATTGCATGCTGCTAGCAGAATAACACGTTTCCTTGAAAGCACAGCTTCAAACTCATGAGAGCTACTCCCAAGTCAAAAAGAGACAAGATTTCAATCTAAATTGTCTTCCAAAATCCCCTGACTATGATCATTTCCCCCCCCCACACACACACACACATCTTGCAGCGCTCGGGCGACATCACATCCCTCTTCGTTACTCCCAGGGAGGGCTGCAGAAATGGAAAGATCTGTCTGCTATGCTGTAGCAGCACGTAAATACTGGAGTTTAGGATGGCCTCCAGTATTGCTTTGCTGCTGTAGTGAAGCTGGCACCTGCTCCGGGAAAGTGGCTTCCTAAAGCGATGCAAAGAGCTTTGTTCGTTGTCTGCTGGGTGAGAGTTTTAGGATGGGAGTTGTGATTCTCCCCAAATAAACCAATATCCCCCTCGCCATATTTGAGGAGAAAACATTCTCCTTCCATTAGGGTGAAACAAGGGCAGCATAGCCTAACCCTAACCCTAACCCTAAAGTCTTCTGTACTCAAAAATCTAACTCTCCGTGGACTTGCAAAGATAAATGAGAATATATTTGTAGGTCAGGGTTGAACTGTAGGATCAGTTCTTGGTGCTCTCTGAGCTTGCAGATGTTTAATTACCTAACTAGGTAACCTCTTCAGTGCTAGAAAGGAGTGGGATTGGCTCTTTTTTTATACCAATATAACCCCACTTCCTTGTAGCACTGATCATCTTCCCTAGTTGGGTCTGCAGGAAAAAAAAAAAAACAAGCTCAGAGAGCTCCAAGGACCCCCACAAATAAGCAAACTGAAAGCTGCTGATTGTGGAAAGAGCGTCTATGAATATAGTAGTATATATAGTGGCATATGAATATCGTATAGTCCAACTACTATTAAGTGTTGTGGCGTCTAGTAATCAGCAAGGGTGGGAATCTGTCCCTGGATCTTCTGTGGAAGAAGCCCACTGAATCAGGAAGATGATAGAAGCATCAATGGTGCAATTTAACTGATTGGATTTCTGTATCATACTAAGCAGTGGCTTATTTAATTAATGCTTTTTTTTTTTTGATAAAGCATAATTGGATGGGTTTATATACTAACTGACGGTGCATAAATCATATAATGAAGTGATGATTCTGGGTTTATTCCTCCAGAGTTTAGGGAGAAAAAAGGATGGCAAGATTTTCTAGTAAAAGTTATTGCGGGGGGGTCTTCTTGGTGCCATACCATTTTATAAAACGAATAATTTGTATTAAATGCCTGGTGTGAATCAACCATTGTGTGATTGTCCCGTATCTGAGGCGAGATAATTGGATGCTGCTGTCTTTGATTGCCCGCTGAAGTCGTCTTTAAAACTGAAGGACAGACAGAAACTCTAGCTTTGCACATTGAAGTAAACCACAGCTTGTCTAGGTTTGCAGGACAAGCTGAACCAAGATCGACTTCTTATAACGAATCCGGGCCACATTTTAAGACGCAAAGTCTCGTTTTTGCTTATCCAGGTGTGTCAATTTAGCTTCCTCTAAAAAAGACTGAAACATCACCTGGAGGGTAAATTAGACTCCTGCAAATTGAAGAGGTAGAAAAACAAATCGGGAATCCCGCAGGATCTTTTCAGACGGAGGAAAACGGGGGTTTAATCAAACGGGCTCGTCTGAAAACGGCCGCCGGGATTCCTGCTATTTTGAACGGCGTCTCCTACAATCGGGAGATCTGAGAATAAAACTCTGCCGCCTTTCTGGGGAGTCCTTCGGTGGGGTGGTCGAGGCTGCCGTGGCTTTGCCCCACCCAGGCTTCCCCCAGGGATGGAAAGGGGGCTCGGAGACCCCGATTGCTTCGGAAGCGGCAAAGCGCTTTTTCCCCGGGAAAGAATTGGTCGAGAACGGGAGCCCGGGGGGGGGGGGGGGGGTTGCGCCCGGCACAAAAGCGAGCGGAGCGATGGGGAGTTAAGACAGCCGAGAGCGCATCCCCCGGAGAGAAATCGGGGAGGGGGCCGAGGAGAGGCTGGACCGTCCCGAAGCCTTGCCTGTCCCCGACCGTCGGGGCTCCCGCGGCTGACGGAGCCGTCTGGGTCGGTTTGCAAAGCGCGCCGGGCCGGGAGAGGACACCAAACCTCTGGTTACACCCCCCACCCCTGGGGAACGTGGGGCTGCTGGCCCCGTTTCGTTTGCTGGGCTCGAGTGGAAGCCGGACGCCTCGTCCGCTTTCCCCACCCGCGTCCAGCCTTTGGGACAAGGTCTGGCCTTGAAATCGCGGGGCTGAAGGAAGAGGCAGGGGGTCGGACTAGAAGACCTCCAGGGCCCCTTCCATCTCTGGCTTTGTTCAGCGTAAATCTCTTCCCACCGAGAGAGGCGAAGGGCCAGGAGGCTTTTCAAACTGGCGGCCCCGGCTACAATTTTGCCCGACGTGAAGGCTAGGAAGCCGGGCGGGATGGAGGGCGTTTGAGCCGAAGCTCGCGGGCTTTCATGCCCTTCCTGGGCCAATAAAATAACGAAGCAGCCCCTCGAGTTTGCAAGGCTGGCAGGTGAGAGGGGGGGGCAGGCCCCCTTTCCTAGTGGTACCCTCGGGCCCATGCGGCTGGGCGCTCAGCTGCGGCTGGCCTGCGGAGAAGAGGCGCCGTCTCTCGGCCGCTTCCGCGTGGGTGGGGGGTCTCCTGGGAAGCGCGTGTCCGCCACTGTCGTCCCCACCCGACCCCTCCGCCGTTGCGCGTCTTTTCGTTCGCCCCCGCGAGTCGCTCCGTCCCGGGGAGAGGCAGGAGGCGCGCTTCGTCGGGCGGCCCCACCCTGCCCTCCGCCAGGCTGGGCGCGGCTGGGCAGCCCGGTCCCGTTTGCGCCCCCTCCGGGGATCAGCAGGGCAGAGGGAGCCCCCTCCCGGGACAGGGTCTGGCCGCCGAGGGCGCGGTTCGCCAGCCCGCCGCTGACTTTGCGAAACGAGTGGCGGTTTAGCCGGCCTTGCGCTTGTCTGCCTGCCTGCCGGCCGGCGGGGGCTCAACCGCAGCCCGGGAGAAGCCTCGTCGGAGCTGCAGCGAGAAGCGAGTCTCGCCTGCCGACGCCGCTTCAAATGAGTGGGGGGGCTTGGGTTTGCCCCGCCCGGCCTACCTCGCAGGGGGCTCGTTGGGCGGTGGGAAGGAGCGCAACGTGCCGTTTCCTGGCGGAAAAGGGAGGTAGAGACAATTGGGGAGGAGGCTGGTTTCCCTCTCCGCCCCCCTAAAAAAAAAAAAAAACCAGGCAGGGCTCGCCAAGCTTCCCCCCCCCCAAAGTCTGGAGGGCGACGCCGTTCGCCCCGCGTCCTGGGGAATCCCCGACTCCCGTCCGCACAGAGGGCGACGCTCGCGGCCGGCCTCCGTCTCTTCCCTTTGGGGCGTCGGGAGGGAGAAAGAGGGACCCGCCACCGGGAGCCGGGCAGGAGCTTCGGAGAAGGGAGCGGACCCCCGGCCCCATCACCGGCAGTTTTCCTCCTGGTCTCTACTGGTTTCCTTGCACAGGACCTGGCTGGAGATCCGGGGAAACTTGTGGGAAACCCAGAGCAAGGACCCTTGATTCGGGATAACTGCCCGGGTAAACGGATTCCCGTTTTCCTGTTCTGCCTTGAACACAAACCAAAAGACCTCACCTGCCAAGGTGCTTTACTTACCTAACTGGCCAAAGACAGAGATCGGACCGCTGTTCCAAAGGTGTTATTTTCAGGAGGCAGCTGGACATTGTTTTTCCCTTTTGAAGACGTTTCGCTTCTCATCCAAGAAACTTCTTCAGCTCTGACAGGATAGTATAGTTTTGTTCCCACTGTCCTGTCAGAGCTGAAGAAGCTTCTTGGATGAGAAGCGAAAGGTCTTCAAAAGGAAAAACTGAAAGTCCAGCTGCCTCCTGAAAAAAACACCTTCGGGACCACCATAACGTGGAGGACGGAGAATCTCCAGACGATCTGGAGAGCTCTCTCTGGTGCATCATGCCCTGCGGCAAAGTAGAATTTCAGCATCAGAGCTTTTGAGAAAGGAGCAGATTCTGCCCTGATTTTTGGTCTAATCCTGCTGATGGTGGCATGAAACAGGAATACGAACTGGCATTGACAAATACATACCGTCACGAACTCCAAAATGTAGAACCATCCAATATGTAGGACATCCGCTGTTTTCCGCCTATAATGCAAAGGCAGGATTCGGTCCTCCAGTAAGTAGCTGTTTTTGTTTTTTGTTTTACTTAGCATGAAGTGTGAAGCTATTTGTTCTCATTTGTTATGTTGTACAAACCCTTGAGATTTCATCAATAAAGACTGTTTTAAATAAACCAAAACCAGATCCTGCAATGGTTCTTAACCATGGTTTGAGAAGTGAATCATGGCCTGCCCCATAGGTGCTACTAAGTCATGGGTCACATTAGGCCCCAAAGTAACCGCACTGATTTAACACAACTGTGAGCATTCCCCACTTCCGGGCACAAGGCAAATGGACCAACGGGTCACGTGTGTGTGTGTGCGTGTGCCAGAGCATCGCTAGAAGATTCTGAGTTTTCTTAGTGGCAAGTCCATGCCAACATCTGCCTGGTGAGTGAGCCACATCGTATGCAGCTCCTTTTAATGTGATGCTGCGGTTGAAAATGTGCTCCAGCCCGAGGAACTCCAGAGGTCACCCTTCTGCAACCAGCAGCGGAGAAAATGAAAACCCTTAAAACGTATTTTAAAACCACCATCCTGAACTGGGGCAGAAGAAAACAATGGAAACTTCTTTCATGGAAGGACTAAAATGGCCCCTAAAATTTTTAGGCACTTGTAAATTTTTTTAGGGGCATCAGAATTAGTGTGTGTCTTGTAACCTCCAATGTAAAAAAAAACCCTGAAACGCAGCCAGGGATGAACTGGGAAGTCATGGGAAGAGGGGACTCATTGGAAAAGATGTTGGGAAAGATTCAGGACTAAAAGGAGAAGGGGGAGATGGCAGGGATGCAATAATCATGAATTTGGGCAAACTGGGAGATACTGGAGGAGGGGGAGGGGGTTGGCAGGCTGTTGGTCTATGGGGCTCTGAAGAGGCAGGCACAATTTAGGAACTAACAACAACTGTGATGAACACAAGGGCTCCTCAGTCTGCTAGGGGGGTTTCTCAGAGGAACTGCCCGATGCCAACTGCCTTTGCCAGAAGCCAACAGCGTTTTCCCAACGGGGCCAATCATTGCTCATGCCCACCCCCCCTTCCCCAAAGAGGCCAGAATTCTTCCCTGAAATCATTGCTCTGGGATGAGGATGGGGAAACTGAGGCAGGGAGGACAGCCGGTGATTGCTTTAAGTATACGGTGGAGCCAGCTCACAGCTGCCTTGGCAGCCTCTTTGGAGAAACAGCATTTTATTTTTAAAGTACATCCGCTTTGTGCACCTCGAAGGGTCCGCGTTACAATCATGTTCTGTTTTGTTTTTTGTCACTGGCACAAAATACAAAGACGATGGGTCGGGTGCGAAAGGCAACGCAACTCAGCTGATGGAGGAAAGAATGAGCGAGACACAAGCTTGTGTGGGGAACTTGTGTGTTGCCGGCTGGATGGAAGCAGCTTTTCCTTGGATCAGCCTTTAGCCAAAGGACGCCAGCGGACAACGGTTGCCCTCAAATCCTGAACTTTCCTTGACGTGGTTGCATTGCATTTCTTCCCCCCCCACCCAGACCCAAATAGACCCTTTCCTTTTAACTCTGCAAGAGGCAACTAAAGCAACTCCGAGCAGCAGCTTCGCAGAAGAGCATCGATGCTCCTTTCAAGGATACCAAGACCATCCGAAGGTGCTCCTTGTGCCTCTTTCCCAGCACCCACCACCCCTGGAGCAGCAACCCCGTTATCCCCCCTCCCCAAAAAATCTCAATTACATTCCATTACAATATAAAACTTAAATTACTTGTTTTTTTAAAAAATATTACTAATATAGATTTCCCATCTTAAAATGCCTTATACATTTACAGTACTTATAACTATTTCATGAGTGGATGAGGTTTTTTTTTTAAAAGGGGTGGGTGGGTGGGTGGGAGAGAAAGAGGGGGGGAGGGAGGGGGAGAGAGAGAGAGAGAAATGTGTTTTTCTTAAGGGAGGGGCAAGGAGGAGGAGATGCATAGTGCAAATTTAAAAAAAGGGAAAGCAGAAACTTCCTTTGACTTCCCAAATGTAAATGAAGAACATGAGTTTCCCATGCTGTACATGCAATAAGTTATAGCAAGCGATTATGACGAAAGAGAGAGAGAGACAGAAAGAGAGAGAGAGAGAGAGAGAGTGAGAGAGTGAGTGAGTGCGGGAATCACTCCACAATCCGAAGCTGGTCTTTGGGCCGAAAGGCAGAGAGGGAGGGGCTGGAGCTCAGCTTCACGGTCTCGCTGCTGTTGGGTGAAACCGGGATCACGCCTTGTATTTCTGTTTCCCGGTCTCGCTGATCACGCAGATGTGCTGAAAGACAAGGAGGAAAAGGCTTCCGAATTCATAATAGCAATAGCGCTTACTTATATACCGCTTCATGGTGATTTACAGCTAGCCAGCCTGCCTGCCTCCCTTCCTTTCCTTCGCATTTAGCAATAGCACTTAAGACATATATATATATACATATATATATATACTCATATATACATTTTCTTCCCTTATCATAGGCCCTTTATGTGTAATTTCTCCTCAGCCGCGTATTTTCCTACGTAAACCAAGGTTTTCAAAATGCTGCTCAGTGAAATCACAATTCACTAGTTCTAGCCTTTTCCAGACAGCAAATAAGCAGTTTGCTGCCCTTTGGGAGACTAATATAGATCTATTTCGGATTAATTAGTCCTCATCAGTTAGCCATACCTTCATCACATGTTTCCTCCCCATAGAGGTCAAGTAGTTTGAAAATCTTGGTTTACGTAGGAAAATACCCGGCTGAGGAGAAATACACATAAAGGGCCTACGATAAGAGAAGAAAACATGTACTTGACCTCTACGGGGAGGAAACGTGTGATGAGGGTGTGGCTAACTGATTCTGACAGTTTCTTTGCCAAGAAGCCACCTCAGGTTTTACACACTTTTGTCAGTTTGCTCGGTACCAAACTGTGTGGGAAGCCAGAATCAAAATGGGAATCAGACTGGAGAAGGCGGCTTGAGGGGCCCTGGGAGTCGCCATAAGACTCTGGACGTTCCTACTCTTGTTGCTCAAGAAAAAATTCTGTTCCTGCTGTTTCCATTCATTCATTCATTCATTCATTCATTGACTTTATATTGCCACCTATTCGCCAATGGCGACTCAAGGCAGCTTTTGACCCTTTCCTGTTGCTAAAAGAAGCAGAATAAAGGCAAGGGTGAAGATGTTGCTGTTTTTAAAAACAAGATAATCTGTGTTAATCACTTACATTCAAATCTCTGAAGTATTCGTTATAATCTAGAGCATATCCAACCACAAACTTGTCCGGCACTTCAAAACCAACAACTGAAAAGAACCACAATAAAGCAGAAGGTTAAACTTAGGCAGGGGTTTGGGACAACCGTGTTAATAATATTAATTATGATGCCACTTTGCGTTAACTGGAGCGGTTGGTTAAGAGTGCTGTGGCAAAATGGCACGGGCCTTTTTAAAATAAAACCAGGTTTGTTATCATAAGGCAGTAAGTTAAACAGGTGCCTTTTCCTAGCGTCACTCGAAGTTCCATCGTGAGTAAAAAGAAGAGAGGAGGAAGTTGGAAGGGCTCCCCAAAATTAGAACGAATGCACACACTGTGACCCCAATGTTGTTAAACTGAAATCCTAAACGTAGTCATTACGGAGTAAATCTCTTTTAAGCAAAAGGGGACTGAGCACCGGCTTACACTGTTAGCTGCTTTGGCTTAGTTTTGCCTACACACCCACAGTCAACAGCTGGGTTTTTCAAGCCACAGAAAAGCTGTTCTTGTAAGCCAGCTCTGGAGCTTCTCCTCCTTAACCAGTTTCAGCCCATTGATTTCTGGTTTCAACGACCTTCCCTTCATACCTCTAAGATCACACTCCAGATTACACTATGCTTACACAAGAGTCACTTACAATCGGGCCGGTATCCTACACTTCGGGGTGTTCTTTTCACCAACAAGCTGTCAAAAAAAAAAAAAAAAGCCAAACCAAAGTCAGTTCATATAGGAGCAAAAATTATAGGCAATCGGTACATTCCACACCGGGTTTGTTTGGCAACCTGTGGGCTTCAGCTGCCAGAATTCCCCAGCCACCTGGGAGTTGGAAGTCCACAAGTCTTAACATTGCCAAGGTTGGACACCTCTGAGCTCTGGTTTACGTTCTGTCCTTCCTCACAGGTGCAGCCAAAAAAATAAACAGCCAATCGAGAGAGCCAGCAGGAGCCTTCTGATGAAATTCTCCCGAGTTTTAGGTATACACCAAGGCTGTTTCTTGGCTCGGGTCTCAGCAGAGGAGCCGAGGAAGAACCGAAGGGCCACTGCTGCCTCCTTAAGCAGGGCAGGACGAGAAAGGGGAAACACTGCCCCACTTCCTCCCCACATCAGCCTCTGCCTTGCTGAGAATTTGAGTGGCAGGAAAGAGCGAGTGGCCCACACACGCTGCCTGATGCATTTATTTTCCACAAGCCTCATAAGTAAGAGTGCAGGTGTGTGTGTGTGTGTTTGTGTGTGTGTGTGTGTGTGTGTGTGTGTGTGTGTGTGTGGGTGGGTGGGTTATCTACTGTACAGAAGCCGATTCAGTGGCTGCTTGTCTGCTATCAGTGCTGCATGCTTGGTCAAGGTCAGAGCCCGACCGACACTTGGAGCAGCTTGTTATGGGCAACCGAAACCGGCAGTGAGCAGCTTTATCAACCGTGCCGTTTCTGGTTCGGATCAGCAGTTACACTTTTCTTGTGAAGTGGCAGTGGATCAAACGTCCTTAAAACAGCTGAGCAGCTCTGCTGGCTCAAAGGAGAAAGCCGTAAGAAGCCAAAAAAATCAGTTCCTGGTAAGACAGCCAGATTGGGAAATGAACTTTCTTCGTGCATGGCCTCCTGCCCTGACCCATGCAGGTCCTGAACAAGGTTTCCTCCAATCTCCCTTCATGTGGGGAGGGGGGGGGAAGCAGGTGGAATTCTTAGGGACACCTTAGCCCCTCTCATGATTCTGGGCCGTTCTCAAAATCACAGGCCCCGAGGAATGGTCAGAGAAGTTAGGGGTTCTCCGACTGTAGAGAAGGAAGCCCTTCCAAAGGGACTTAGGTTCATCAGCCCGCAAGACAAGCTACTTTACAAGTCCATGACAGCAAAGCCAACAAAGATGAAGAAAGGGTCTGGATACAGTACATAAAACAAGTTATAATTTACCGCAGTTTCTGGAGAGAGAATGTGGAGGCCGCAGTGATCGTAAATGTAAAATATAGGTCTTTTGAGAGCTGCGTGTGAAGGACACTGATAGTCCCTCCCCCAACCCCAAATCTTCTCTTTAATTAAACTGTGGCTCACTAAAACACGCCAACGAGTCCACGTTGCTAGGCTCAGATTTTTCGTAAGGAAAACGACTGAGGTCCACTGAGCAAAAAGTTATGGGTATGTGAGCTGAAAGTGGGATCACTTCAGGCTGCTTGTTCTGTCCTGCCTGGGGCGGGCTTTCAAAAGTGACACGGGGGCAGTGAAGGGTAACCTCTGACCTTGCTACTTTGACCATCTTTGGGTTGTACTGCTGGAGGAGGGACAGGAGGGTCTGCATGGTCTTCCCAGTGTCGATGATATCCTGAGGAGTAAGCAAACAGAGGGATCGATCACACACCAACTTATTTTGGAGGAAAATTACAGCAAAGTATATCTCGTTTGGATGAGTGATTGGCCAGATTAAAATTAATGCTGCATTGGGGCACATTATGCCTAGAAAAAATAAATAAATAAAAGTGAATATATCTATAAAGGAGATAGCTTCGGGGCTTAACATACATTACTAAAACTTGATCAAGTGTCTTTATAGGGCCTTTTACAAAGGCAGGTAAACTTTGACGTGAATTATTAATGGGCATTTGGTCACAAAGAGAGTTAATAAATCTTGTTTCAACAAGAACGTTTCAACGGTTTTCGTCATCCCCGTTTAGGAAGGACGGGAAGAAATGGATAGGTTCGAAGTTGCCTTGAAATTTGCAACTGGAAGAAGATTCTAAACCACACATCTTACTCAGACCTTGCGAGGAATCAGCGAAACGCAAGGCAACGGCCCCCAAAACATACATAAAGGTAGTAACTGCCATCTGAAGTACTTACTTCTACAATCAAGACATTCTGAAAAAGAAAAGACAGAACGTTATCAGTAATTTTAGTTCAGTTTTTAACCCCCAACTTCTATTTTTTTTCATTTTTTAAAATTAATTAACTACCACATAATTATAGGTAAATGCCCCATCTATAAAGCAGGCCAGGAGAAAATGGGTACAAATTGTATCTGGTGTTTAAAATATACGAATTATTAAGAGCTCATTAGTACATTCTTTGGGCCTTTAAACAATTAAGTTCAAACATAAATGTCTAACCACAAAGCAGCAAGAATTAAAACTAGGAAAGACACTGAATTAAATGCCTTAGGAAGCACATCCTAAATGCTTTTAGTTAGCTAACATTTTTGAAGTGGTTTAAGTACTTTCGCATGGCCAAAACTAACAAATGTTTTTCAACATACATCTAGACTAGAGAACAACTTTTTAAATCAGGAACTCTAGGGCTGAACTTAGAAAAGGGATCACTTGAGACATCTGGAAGCCTTTGGGAAAATCCGCTCGAAGTAATGTCTGTTTCTTTTTGATCCCAGGATCTGGTGTTCCAAGCAACAGTGATGTGGGCCAACATAAGTACCCCTTGTTTTAAAGAGTGCATGGATTTAATTTTTCTGGCTTCATCTCCTCCCTTTCCTAAAGGGACAAGAGCACCATTTCTTGTTTATAAAAATGTCTACCCTGCTCCCCTTGCCAGAGACACCTGGCAATCATCGCAATTGCAGAATTTGCTGGGTCAGAAGGAACCCGCACGATTAGCTAGCAAAGCTTTCTGACAAAGCCAGGACTGCAAGGGAAACTTGGCAATGTTTTCCACGGAGGTTTTTTTTTTTTTTAATGAAATGCTTTCACACCTTTAATTGCATTTCATTTTAAGTACATTTTGCTGATGAACGAGGCACGTGGCATTGTGTATCCCTGTTTTCCAGAAGCCTCCGTATCCATGTCTTCTTTTGGGACGTACCTTCCCAGTCAAGGTTGATAAGTCATCCCCGCCAATTACTTTTATATCGCCAGTTGACTGGTCATTCTACGTTTCGTCAGGAAAAAGAAAAGAAGAAAAAGTAAAGCTGTTATTAATACTACAGAAAACTCCAGGAAAGGGGAAAAACAAAAAATTGAAACTTTTTAAACATTAGCACGCCTGTGGCTTCATCCCCCATAGCAAAAGGAAAAGTCGTGTTTTCTTAGCTGTGATGCATCCTGCAAACAAGATTTTTTTTCCTTGCCTAATCCTGCAGGGCCTAATACATACATACATATATGTATGTATGTATTACACACCCCCAGCCAATCGGAGCACGGCCAACCCCACATCCAATCAGAGCACAGCCAAGCCCCCAACCAATCAGAACACACCTCCACCCAATCAGAACACAACCAAGCTCCCACCCAATCAGTTCACACCCCCACTGGCAGTTATAAGGAAGAAACAGCTATGATCAAACATTGCTCCTAGAAGCACGAAGCCGAGAACACTAGCCTGAAAATGATGAATGAGACTTCGTCGAAACGTCTCCAAGACACTTCCAATTTTACGCGGGAGAAAACCCAAATAACCAAAGACCTACATACAAACACCCGCGAAAACCTCAGAAAACACACACACACATATATATATTCCAAAGTAAGTCCCACTCATTTAGATGGGGTTTATGCCCTGGGAAATGTGCATGTACTGCTCACAGAGAGGCAGTTTTTCTCCCTCTGTTGAGATTGTTTCTCACCCTTAACCTGAGATGTTCCCCCTGGTTTGCTTTGAAGCAAAAAAAAAAAAAAAAACCCCAATCACTGTTCATCCATGATTGGACTGCATGTTCACAGTAAGATTTGAAGGAGGCTGAAGGAGCATAAATTATTTTCAAATTACTGCCTGTTTTTTTTCTCCGGTTTCAGGGGAGGGGGGAGGTTTGCCACCAAGGAAAGACCTGAATATCCTAGGTGTAACATTGTAGGCCTCGAATTCTAGCTGACCATAAGCTACGAATACAAAAAGCCTGTCTCCCAACAGACCGACTTACACAGTAGCTCTTCAGGCGGATGAAGTCGACGGTCATCGGAATGGACTTGTCGCTGTTCCGATTCAGGGCTTTAATATAATCCAGTAAATCGGCAAAAAATTTGTAGCCTCCCTTCAGCACACAGAGAGCAACGATGTGGTGGCCCCCCATGGCTTTCATAATTTCCCGGGCTAACCTCTCCGTCCTAAGGAAGAAAATAAAGAAATGAGATTTACTACAAGTACTCCTCCGCTTAGGACCACAATCGAACCCAAAATTTCTGTTGCTAGCCGAAACAGTCGTGACCAAGTGAGCTTTGCCCCGTTTTACAACTTTTCTTGTATCGCTGCAGTTCAGTTAGCAACACGGTTGTTAAGTGAATCTGACTTCCCCATTGACTTTGCCTGTCGGAAGGTCGCTGCGACCATCATAAATGTTGAGTCAGTTGCCAAGTGCCTGGATTTTGATGACGTGACCCTGGGGATGTTGCAACGGTCGTAAGTGTGAAAAACAGTCGTCACTTTTTTTCAGTGTTGCTGTAACTTCGAACGGTCACTAAATGAACTGTTTTAAGTCCAGGACTACCTGTACAGAGACACTGGGTGTTTGCACGCAGGTTATCCAGTGGCTTCAACCCAGTTTTAGGAAGCAAAAGGTGGGAAGACAAAACAAACACGGCTTCCATCTGACAGTGAATATGACTATTGAGCAACGGTTGGTCGATGACATGCCTGCTTTTTCTCACTTGCCAAGGTTAATCTAATCGTGGTGCTGCCAAACAGCCTTAGTTCTTCTAGGGAGCTCGTGCCAAAGCAAATCTCAGCCTCCAGATAGCGACAGCACGACCTACAAAAGGGGATCGGGCAGCGAGATTTTTGGAAAGGAAACAGAAAGGAATTCACAAAGCAAAATAGTGAAACGTTTTCAAACTGGAGAGCCATGCTTTTTTCAAGGTATGGCAGAAAAGGAGACCACTATACAGTAAAGCCTGCTATGCATGTTACATTATACACCTGCTTCATTTACATCCTGCATCAGGGGTGCGTGGGTGTCCAACCTTGGTCACTTGTGGACTTCAACTCCCAGAATTCCCCACCCAGAGAAGCGTGGCTGGCTGGGGAATTCTCGGACTTGAAGTCTACAAGTCTTAATAAAGTGGTCCAAGATTGGACACCTTCGATTTACATTTTTATATATTTTTATTTTTATATCTATCTATCTATCTATCTATCTATCTATCTATCTATCTATCTATCTATCTATCTATCCATCCATCCATCCATCCATCCATCCATCCATCTACCCTGTTTCCCCTAAAATAAGACATCCTCTAATAATAAGCCCAATCGGGCTTTTGAGCGCATGCACTAAAATAAGCCCTTCCCGAAAATATTTAAATGCACGTGCAGTCGGTTCCAGCCATTTCCTCTGGTTAGGGTTAGGGAGACAGAGCTGGAAATCAGGTAAGACGGCAAGAGGAGCCCCGTCTTGTCCCACACGCCCCAAAATAATAAGACATCCCCGAAAATAAGGCCAAGCGCTTATTTCGGGGTTCAAAAAAATATAAGACAGGGTCGAACATTATTTATGAGAAGAAAAAATGACTAGGCAGCTGCAGAAGCTGTATGATATTTGTCCAGATTGCTAGGCATCTGCTTAGTAGGGATAAAACCAAAGATTAATACTGGGGGCATTTTTAAATGTGTAAATGCTTGCCATTTGTGGCGGAGAGGCAGATGAACCTTTTCTCATTATCATGGATCTGGTAAAAATGTTGCAAGTTGCCCCTAGCAAGTCCCGTCTTCGTTCCAGGGGGCGGCGTCCTTCGCGGGTGGGGTCTCCTGCTAATGTTCCTTGACTAAATTTATACACACCATCAGTTGCCGAGGAGTGAACTTGGCAACTTTTCATCGGGGAAGTTCCTTAAAGCAAGCTTGCACAGGTAGTCCTTGACTTACAACGGTTCATTTAGTCACCATTCAAAGTCAGAACGGCACTGTTGAAAAAGTGACTTATGACTGTTTTTCACACTTACGACCATCCCTGTGATCACGTAATCAAAATTTGGACACTTAGCAACCGACTGGTATTTATGACAGTCACGGTGTCCCGTGCGGGAGGGGGGGGTTTCACGCTTAACAACCGTGTCCCTAACTTAATGACTACAAGTGATTCATTTGGCAAGAATGGTCGTAAAATGGGGCAAAACTCACTTAACAGCTGCCTCCGCTTAGCACATTTTGGCCCCCGTTGTGGTTGCAAGGCGAGGAGCACCTGCCGTCGCTTGCAGGGAAGGAAACCTGCATTTCAGAACAGACTCTGGGAGTCAGACCAACCTGTCCATGATGAGTCCGTGAGGAATGTAGACTTTTTCCAAATCATCCGCGTAATGTTTGGGGATGCAGAACAAATCCAGGTCGTAACCTTGTTCGTCATCTCCAATCTAAAAGGGGGGAGGAAAAAAACAGGGCGAAGTCAGAGGTAACGCACAATGCATCTCTGCGGAGACCGGCCACATCAGAAGCCAGGTTTGCTCTGGGTTTTCTCCATATCCTGAAGCCGTGAACCGGTGGGGGTTTCATGCTTGGCATTTGGGGGGGGGGGGGTAGGGGGGGGCAAAAACCTCAGGGTTGTGGCATTTGCCCCTTTTCAGAACCATTTGATTCTTTGAGAGAAAAGGGCAGCAGATTTGCTGCTGCAGGCAGTCTGGACAATTCAGGTTTTCATGTGAAGGACAAGTATCATTTAAGAAAAAAAATAAAATTCCTGCCGGGAAAGAATGCAGGGTATGGTCAGCAGAGCAAGCAGGGGAGGGAGCTAGGCAGGCCACAATTTCTGACTTCATAAAAAGAAGTGTTTATACAAAAGCAGCTTGGCGCACATGGCATTAAAATGCTGGCTGGCAAGGTTCCCTGGACTAAAGTTTAATAACTGTTTTTGACGGTTGCCATTCTCACTGCTGCACCTTTCCTCTATGAAACAATTCAAAAAAGAGCATCCAGATACTTTTTGGTCCTGCCACCCAAATAAGCTTCAAAAGAAGCCATTTCTACTCGTGGCACTGCCAGCCTGTTTTACTTAACCTGGAACTCAACATCCCGCAGAGAAAATGCACCGGGTGGACAATGCTCATCATTACAATATGTGAGGAGCTGCGTTTTCGTTAAAAGCGTATTTCAGAGTGCAGATAACATCTGGTCAACAGAGTCCCCAAGAAAAGCTGCATCCCACAAGAGACAGCATGTTTTACTGAAAGAGATAAGTGAGTTTGCAAAAAGATTCCATCTTTGGGACCCCGGTGCGGTGAATATCTTTTGCAAAGAATCCAGATGCCTGCAAGGGAGGGCTTATTCAGAATCGTTTAGCAAATTTTAATCATTTTTAACATATTCCAAGCCATGATTTAGGGCATCAAAGAGTACCGGACAAAATGCAATTCTAACATATTAAAACCAAAGACGTTTTGGATGCCATTAAAAAAAAAACAACTTTCCCTTTTAAACCGAAGCAAGCAGCGTTCCGCTATCATTACAGCTATATTTCAGTTTATGCAAAGCATGTGCTGGAAGGGCTCCCCGTACCAATAGTGAGGCTTACACACCTGATTTTCTTATCCAATATTGTGCGTGCCGATATGTTACCTGAGCACCAATGTATAACTACAGAAGGAACTCCTTGCAGTCAACATCTCTTGAGAAATGCTCTGCAGATCCAAACAGCCAGCTAGGCTGCAGAAGCAAATCAGTACTTTTAGCACTCTCTGGAAGAAAGAAATGAAGCTAGAGCGCTTCCTCCCAATTCTTTTTAACGAATGCAAGGCAGGCTCAGGCAGATAGGCTAAAAAGCAGGTCTGAACCCAGAAGTGTTTTCGAGGTCAGTTCAAAAAGCAATACAGAAACTGCCATGATTAATAAGCAGTAAAATTCCGATTACTCTGGGGTTTTATGAACTCTTACATCACATCTTCTTTCGTTATTAGCATCTTCCAAGGTCAGTTTGCTGTCTTTTCCACAGCCATGTGCTCTTATCTTCAGTTAAAAAGAAGGAGCATGAAAACAATAAACTAATAAAAACCAGCTTGGAAGTTTACAGAGTTCTACTTGAGGTGCTTTGATAGGAGGGAGATTTTCCCCCCAGGTTCAAAGCTCTAGGTTACTTCTACAGATTTAACCGAAAGGAAGGGAAAATCAGATCTATCACACAGGAACATCATCTTCTCTGTCCTTTCATCTTAAAAGCAGAGAGTCTGGTTACGATAAATGTCTTCTCCTAACCATTAACCTATCTGCTAGGGCACAAAAAAACGCAGGATAAGTTTATAAAACCTCCACTTTATAGCTGATATTTTTCTCTCCTTATCAAATCTGCTGGAGCAGCACCCATACTTCCTGTAAGCACCCCTAAAACCCCCATGTTATACCTGTTATCTTTCTCTCTGTATCAAATCTGTTTGAGCAGCGCCAATACTTCCTGTATCCCCCCCACCCAACCAGTTAAAAAAAAGAATAAAATCAAAACAGAACTTCAGGCAGGAAAAAGAGCCCACTGACAGATGAGGAAGCACCAACGTCCAAGATCTAACTTGATCTCCTGTATTTTCAAAAAAATGGCTGCATTATTTGGGTGGGGGGGGGTTGCGATGACCAAGGGATCCTCCTTTCTGCCTTTTCTTAATTCCTGAAGATTTGGAGCCTTCAGCTTCCCCACACAAGCCCCCCCCCCCCCCGATCTTTTTCGGTGAAGGATGGGAGGGGTTTCAACCAAAGCAGACCCAGATGTTTTCCAAGCCTGGAGCAGGAAGTTACTCATCTCAGCATGTGCCTGATGAAAGGCGGCAGTGGCAGCGGCTGCCCGTGCCTGTTTGCCAGGTAGGATCTGATCCACCCAGGGACACGCGCCAGCCAGCGGCTTTCCAGGACTGTGGGGAAGCGGATCTTGGGAATCTTTTCTGCAGGAATCTCTCTTTATTTTTTTTAAAGCATCGCCCGTTCAGGCTGCCAGGCATGCAAAAAACTTTTTGGATTTGCTCTCAAGGACAGGCGGGGGGCGGGGGGACGACCCTGCTGGGCATCTGGGTGCCACCCACCCACTCACACAACCCTCGTCTGGCTGAGGCCTTTAAAAGGACACACCAACACACACCGACAGAGGGTGGTGGCCATTATAAACACTCCTTCTGGCTCCCCTCCCTCCTAACGGCCTCTCTTTCCCAATGGCTCTCTCCAGGGGTGGGGCAGAGCCCCCCTCGCCCACCTCCGCTGCTGCTTGTTCAGGGTGCAGCTGGCGAAGCTGGAGGGGGGGCATAAGACCCCCCTCCTGGCTGTTTGTGGAGGGGAGGTCTGATAAGGTCCCCTCTGTGCCCTGTCAGCCCTGAAGACCCCCCCTCCGCCCCTTGGCGGGTCTCCTTCTCTCCCCCCCCTTTTTCCCCAAAGGGATGCCCTCCCCCCATTTGGAAGGGTCTGCCAGGGCACAGAGGGCACCTTGCAGGTCTTGGCGCCCCCCTCCCCCAAAGATGGCCTTCTCCTGCTGTCTGCTGACCATCCCTTCCCCCCCACCCAGGCATAGAGGGCAGGGTCCACTCTTTTGGGGGGAGGGGGGGCAAAAGCAGCAATGAATGGAGGCCCCCAGGGTGGATTTGATCTGGAGGCGCTCTGGACATGCCCAGAGACCCCTTCGCCGGGGGCTTTGGCCTCCTCCCTCCCAGCAAAAAGGCCTCCCCAGGGGTGGAAGGTGGGTGGGTCTCTTTCTCTTCTCTTCCCCCTCCCCCACCAACCGAAAGACCCCCCACCACCATTTCCGCGCGCCCTGTTGCCAGGCAACGCAGCCAGGGCACCCCCCCTCCCTCTCTCCCCCCCCCCCACAGGCCCTCACCACGATGCAACTGCCTCCGCCGCCACCCCCGCTGTTTCCGGCCATGGCGGCGGGGAAAGCGGCCGCCGCGCTGCTCCTGCCGCCCCGCAAGCAGCCGCCGGTGAGGAAGGGATGGGGGCGGGGGGGGAAGGCGCAGGCCACGCCCCGCCTGGCCACGCCCCGCCGAACGTGCGCGAGCGGCAGGCAGGCAGGGAGGGAGGGGTCGAGCATGGAGGGGGGGAGGGAAAGAGGGGGAGTGGGGGGGGCTCGCGGGCGCCCCTGGCGGCCAACCCGGTCGGTTGGTCGCGAGGAAGGAGCGGCGGTTCCCGCCAAAGCTGGTTTTACCTCAGATATAAATAAGCCGCTCGGAGTCACCTTAGTGGCGGCGGGGGAAGAATGGGCGGCATAAAAATAAACAGACAAACAAACAATAAATAAATAAATACAAATAAAATGAGAAATGAAACGAAACGAAGACACTGGCTGTATAGGTAGATAGATAGATACCAACCATACGCTAAATAAATAGATAGATGATATAAATACATGATGGAGAGATGATAGGTAGATATTAGATAGATAGATAGATAGATAGATAGATAGATAGATAGATAGATAGATAGATAGATAGATAGAGAATAAAAAATAAGTATTATAAATTATAAAATGAGAAATGAAATGAAACGAAGACACTGGCTGGATAGATAGATGATATAAATACATGATGGAGAGATGATAGATAGGTAGATATTAGAGATAGATAGATAGATAGATAGATAGAAATAATAAAAAATAAGAGTATTATAAATTATAAAATGAGAAATGAAATGAAACGTAGACACTAGTTGTCTAGATGTCTCTGTCCGACCCTTTCCCTAAACCTGGTTCACCTCAGCTAATCGGGGTTTGGGGAAGGCGCCTCACCCCCCCCCAAATGTGGCTTAACAACAACAATAATAATAATGAAATAGAGGCAGCCCCCCTCTTCCCTTTCCATATAGGCCGGTTTGTTTAATTCTGGTTTTGAAGGTTTGACATGCTTTTCATGGTTTTTTTTAAAAGGAGGATTGGGGAAACGTGTCCTTAAAGGATAGGGATTTATTTATTTTTAGTTGTATTCCTTACAAATAACTCAAGGCAGTGGATATCTAAACACACCTTCCTTTTCCTATTTTCCTCACAACCCTGTGAGGTGGGCTGAGAGAGGGAGGACCGGCCTAAGGTCACTTACCTAGCTTTCATGGCTAAGGCAGGACTTGAACTCACAGCCTCCTCCTTTCTAGCTTGGTGCCTTAACCACCAGGCCAACCTGGCTAGCTTTGCTGTCTCTTCCCCTTTGCCAGACTCAGGGTCCCGACTAGGAAACCCTGTCGGAAGATCTCAGAGCTGTTAAGAATTAAAAATCCGTTTCATCTGGATATGAGTTTGTTCCAGCAAGGTAGATTTAGTGGTCTAGGTGAATAGAGGGCTATGAGATTGGTAAAACAGAAGAGTGCAAGCACAAAAAAAACCTTCCAAAGATAGGACTTTTTAAAAAAAATCTTTGTGCTGTTCTTCTGAATGGCGGATGCCTGAAAATACAAAGTGCCATTTTTTTTAATTAACAAAAAAAAAAAAGTGCTAAATTGCCCTTCTTTATGAAAGACATTTGACCTGTTGCTTGTACTGCCTTTTGCTTTATTCTTGCAGAAACCGTTGGTACTGGTTGCGTGTGTGTTGCTATGGTTCTCTTGGCGTGTGCTAATTTGCACCCACTTGGGAGAACACCTGTGGGCTGCAAAACCCATTGATGGGGACTCTGTCCTTTGTTCAGCAGGTAAGACAAGAAGGGCTTGTTAAATAGTATCTGTGTTTCTGGTTCCAATGGTTGCATTGCTAATTCAAGGCCGTTAGTCAACAGGAGGATGAATCCTGCCATCCTTCTAAGTTTAAATTTGCAGAGTTTGCTTGCCCTGAGATTGCTAAATCAATGAATGCAGGATCTAAACAGGCAAACTTCTACCTCTCTTTCCAGCCATACGTGGACGAACATGTGTTATATTTACCCAAAGTTCTCTTCCAGATGCCTCCATTAAATAAAGTGGTGATATCCTTCAAATTACTCATTGATACTTACATCATTGTTACCAGATGTGCTGAATCATTACTCTTTTATTTCCTAATATATTTTGGCAACTATCTGTGTTCTAGGTCTTATCTTCATTGTTATCTGCTGTCTCTTTGTTCTCTGCCTATAGCATTTTGCTTTTGGAGAGATCTGAAATGTAATAAACTTGTAGTTATCATCACAACTTCTGTGCATTCTAAAGAATAAAAATGACAGCCTCTATACAGTATGGAATAGAACACATCTCTTATGTTTCAAGAGCGAAGCCCTGTACTAATGTGGCTGATAATTCAAAGAAATAAGGAATTATTTGGAGCACGATGACACATATATTTTCAAAAGATAATTGTTTTTCCAGCAGAATGAAGGCATAAGTCAGACTTTGTCTGAAACCCAGAAAAGCCACTTTTCTTTATATGCCCATGACTGCATTTAAAAGAAAACCTGGATTAGTTCTAATCCCGTTTTAAAAAATGCAACAGAAGCAGAACTAAAAAGGTTTTTTAGGCATAGCCAAAAATTACAGGTATTTCTGAAACAAGTGCAACACTATTATTTGGTCAGAAATAAATCTTGCCATATTTAGGGTGGCATATTTCAAGTGAGCACAGGATTACAATACATGCCTTACGAGCAGGGACTTCTACCTCACATACTTCCTCTTCATCTCTTGCCTCTGAGATAAATTTTAGACAATAAACTTTTTAGAAGCAGAGATGACTTTTTTATGCTTCTAAGGAATACCCACACACGCACACACTATAGCACTATACAAATGAATATTTACAATAGTATTGAAGACTTGGTGGGAAATAAGAGCAAAGTCTGTGGAGTGGGTACAGTAGACTGAGTTCCGTTCTTCTGTAAGGCTCTTTTGTCCTAGAAGCAAAAATGCTGCTTCGGACCCCAGTCCAGGAAGGTATAAAAGCAGATTTACATCTGCAGGAGAACTTGATGAGTGTAACATAGCTGAATATACAACATGCTTTCAAAAGATGCCTGTAGAAAATTCCCTGCAAGCAAAAATAAATAAATAAAAATACAACAGGCAATGAACTGAAATCAGGACCTCTCTTCTGAATCCAACAGAATTTACTTACAAAGTTTTACATATGGCTGCAAATGATTGATATTTACATTTTCATTGCATCTTTTCCTCTTTAAGTTATATATGTAGGAGTCTTCCCCCATTGCACCCTCAGCAAAGATTTGCTAGCAGTGAGTTGGAAGGGAAACTGTTCTCTATGGCCTTAAAAGCAGCGTCTACTGAAGACATCATCTGCATGTCCTGCAGATTTGGTCAGTCCCAGACATCAAAAGGCTATTGAGCAGACTCATAAGAGGACTCTTACAATTGTTAGGGTGTGTTGTGCCTTTCATTCTGGCAACTCTGGTCTACTCAGAGGGATACAGAAAGCAGTGTTACACCTTTTATTGTGAAAGGCCGTTTTTGTTTTAAAAGCAAAACATCGGTAATGAAATTCTAATATTATTTCAGGCAAATAATGGAATCTGATCATTTCAACACTCTGCCCTTTTATGAACTTTGCTATGTGGAAATCTGCTACAGATTGAAATAAGACTGGAAACAGAATTTCCCATTGAAATGGCATATATAACATCATCCTATTTTTAACTAAGTCCACAAGGCAGAGTTTCCATAGCTGTCAGCTTTTCTCGTGCATATCAGAATTAAACAGGAAGTTACAATGAGTGTTCATGGTCTTCACATCCAGAAGAGAATGTTCTACCGATTAGTCCTTTTAAATAAATGGAATGGAAATGGGAACTCCCACTGTGACTTTTTAAGTATGTGAATCAAAGAACAAAGTATAGATGTCTGAGAAATAAAAATGAAAGGAGAGTAGTGAGATCCTACAAAAGAAATGCAAAATCTTTACACATTTAAAGAACACAACGCAACCCATTCTTTTGAAAAACTGCACAGCCTGCTAAAAAATCTATTTCAGTACAAGTGGTGCCTTTAATTTTGAAAGTTACATTACAAAATAAAAAAAATTGGTCAATGGCATAAGAGCAATTAACAGATTTATTTTTATACACAACTTTCCTACTAAACTGCATTCTTCCAGGAAGTTTTCAAACCCAAATGGATTGAATTCCAACTTGAGAGCCTTAGAGGTTCTATACACAATAGTTGAGTCCCTCAAGACAATGAAATGCATTTTTTAAAAAAAAGCAGACAAAAGGTTAAAAATAAAAAAAAATAAACAAGACTTCATAAACAAAGATATCACAGAGTTTTTTTTGCAGTGTCAACTGCTAGTGAATGTTCTTAGCTTTTCATCCAACTATCAGCCTGTTCCAATCTGCTGGCTTAATCTGACATTTGAGAGGTAAGAAAAATATCTGAAGAGTGAAATTGGCAGTTTGCTAACAAGTTTAACTTTGTTTTTAGAATAGGTTCAACCAAAACACCTGAAGCAATTACAAGAAATATCAGGATTCTATGACGTCAAAACTGGGATGTTAAGACTTAACATAATTTCAGCCATCCTTGCAGGTTAACAGCACTCACTGATCTGCCAGGAAACTTTGATGAAATATCAAAACATTCTCATATAGTGGTCACAAGACACAAAATAAATACTGACCTCTTACCTCAAAAACAAAAACAAAAAGACAAGACTCAGTGTCTTATTTCATTCTTCTTACAGCATACAGGATCTGTATATATATATATATATATATATATATTTGGACAAAACTTGTGTTCTACACAGCACAGAGCACTTGAGGTATGATGTCCAATAGAGGGGATTAAATTCCAAAGTGAGCATTAAGCATAACTTGGAAATCTAAGAGAAATGGGCCAGCACTGAACACTCCCAGAAGACAACACCTTGTTTTCAGTTATTCCAGCCACAGGGTTCAAATAAAAGGAGACGGGAAAGAAAGAATGAACCACCTCAGCCTTTTGGTATAACTCTCAAATCTCACAGCTTACAGTCAGCAGCGGCCGGAGCGGTCTCCGGGCAGTACAGTCCTCCCAAAGTAGAGCCACGCCAAAGATTCAAAGCAGGTGTCTGGAGCTGAGAATTGGTTTTTGTACATTGGCCATTTTGCAAAAGGGATCAGTTCATTGCCTTCTGGTTTGCTTCTGTAATTTGCATGGGAAGGAAAATGTAAAATGCACACATTCTACAGCCGTGCTATCAAAACAGGCACATCCAATTTGTAAGTAAAAACTTCTGACGGTCGCTGTGTTCACAAAGCCACTGAATGTTTTCCAAATCTGAGAAATTTAATTCCAGGTCCAGGAACAGAATTTACTATTACAACATCTGCCACAGCGTTGACATTGTATAATTTACATCTCACTGATACCGTGTTTCTCTGTGTTTCTCCAGGCACTGCAGATTACCTACATAATATTGACATGTGAAACAACTTCTGCTGAAGGCTCATCATACATGTGAACTTTTCTGGCAGTTCAAGGACATTTCTAACAGGCAGTAGAAAAAAAGTTACTAAGCATTAAAAAAAGGTTAGTAGTTATGGATGTCTTATTCATTCCCAGTTTAATTCAGTCACTTGAAACCTACTTAATAGATGATGAGGAAAGATAAATTTTAAAATAGTCGAGAATAAAAGCATGTTACCGATGAACATAACAGCAATATTTATTGACCGATGAGTGGAGTCTTCTTTAGAGTTAGATGAATTTGAGAAATCTCCCCAGTTTTTGTGCCATGGGGCTCCAGTTTTTTTTAAAAAAAATAAAAATAAAACAAAACCAAAAACCACTTATTGGCATATGCTCGGCTTAAAATGTCTTACCACTAACAACAACTACATCAATTGTACAGTGGTATCTCAGGAGGAGGAGTGGCAGGTGACAACTTCATAGCTAATTTCCATTGAGCTGCTGCTGAGGAATTGCACTATGATCAGCTACCGACTTTGCGCGGCTTTTACTTTCTCGCTCCTCATCCTCTTCATCTCGTTCGTCATTTCCACTATGGTTTTTACAATAAAGCCTGGAGAACATGTGAGAAAGGGATCTGTTATGGCAGTTTAACCAAGAGGCTGACCTGGCAACCTGTAATCTTAGCCAAGGCACTCCCTGGCCTGGACTTCATGCACCAGGCTGCTAGGTAACTTGGGTTGGCACATCAAGTAATGGCAGTTTATTCAACTTCTGCTTAGATGAGGCATCTGCTATACATAAGCCCCAGTTCTCAACATCAGCTAGCTGGGAAAGATTCAGTTAACAGCTTGAAAGGAGGAAACACTGATTTTATTGCATTAAAAGCCACAAATTGAACTCAGAAACAGTCACAAAAATGCAGCACAGTCTCCAAGAAACATGTTGTTTCATGTCCTATGTCAATCCTAGAGCAGCCCATGTTTCTTAACTAATCTAAACAAATGTAAGACAATCTCCAGCAAGTATGCTTTCTAGGCCTTGACCTGAATATACTTCCTGATTTATAACTCCTTCAGCCGATTCAGCGCACCATTAGTTTTTACCAATGTCCTAGGTTTACAGATTTTTTTAAAAGAAAGAATAATGTAGCTACCCAGAATCAAACGAACAGAGAGAAGTAGAACTCACTTACTTGTAAATGCCCCGTGACATGTTTTCAATGTATTTTGCTTTGTCCTGTACTCCACAATGGTAATGGTAAGTCTTGATACAAGCTTTAATTTCACATCCAATCGTAGCGCCAGACTGACTACAGAGGGTACACTTCTGTCATGAAGAGAGAAATAACAAGAGGATGAGGAGGTTGGCAAGCCAGCAGCACATTCAATTAACTTTTTGGCAAGTTTACGATTCAAATATAATTTTATGATAAGAGTCAAGCAGTTATTTTTCCCGAGGGCTGAAATGCAAACAGCACGAGATGTGGGGTGCCCAGTCTAGAGATCTTGTGGGAAAGGACAAAACAAGCATGCTTGCATGAAGTAACAATGCTCAGAGTTCCTCTGGTAAGAGAGACTACTGAGTCAAAAGGTTTTAAAAGCAGAGTTGGGCAGACCCAGCAAGAGAGCTCCAGTGGTCTTTCCTCCAGGCTGAAGGTTATAGCACAGGAATAACAGCAAGACTAAAATCTCTGCCTAACCGCCACTGTTACTGGGCCAAATTGGTCATGTGCGTGCCGTGAGAAAAAAGGGAAAAGGGACTCCTACAGGCATCCCTCAGATCTATGCATGAGACAAAACAGGTGGAACATCGTGTTTCAAACTGGAAGGGCATACCATTCTTTTTCCGCGTTTGATTTCTTGAAGTACAGTTTTAATATCAAAATCACCAAACTCTGCCCGGGAAGTTGTTGTCAGTTGCACAGTACCAGAAGAGAACAGCTGGGAAGAAAAAGAGGCATAAGGCTTCAGAAGCACAGCTGGAGCTTGGCTGAGACAAAAACTAGGGACAGCTCTCGGACCAGAAGGCTTGACTAGGGAAAGGGATCCAGAGGGGAAGCCTGCCAGGACCCAGATGCTATGCAAGACTGGAGGACCCATTTCTTGAGTGCCTCCCAATCTTCTTGGCAACAGTCCTTTGGTTTGATAGTCAGACTCTGAATGCCATGTGCCCCAAAAGCCTAATTGCTTACCTATTCCCTGCTTACTACCGAATCAGACAAACACGTAACACTAAGCCATATTTTAACATTACAATTTTTTGAAGAGTTAGAATCATAACATTCTAATTCAAGGTTAGTGTAATAATGACGGAGCCTAACAAGGATAGATGAAATATTTTGGAAACTGCTGGCTGAGGAACTCTGGGAGTTGAACTCCACAGTTCTTAAAGTGCCCAGGTTTGATTTAGGACTACCCAATGAACCAGAAAAAGGGAAGACAACATTCTACTTCTCACCATGCACTTGTAATGTGCTGCTGCCTTTTTGGCATTGAATATATGAAGCTTCCCTCTAGCTTCATTTTCTTCTTCACCTGCATGACAGAATCCACATTTAGGTTTTGTATCATTGGGACTGCTTCTGTGGGGTGATCTGTCTCTCTGAAAGAAAAAGACTTTTCTAAAATAATATGCCAGAAAAACAAATACAGTTTCTAGAGAAGGCAACTGAGAGAGAAAGCCTGGTACTTCTTTGAAGGGATTTTAACACACAAACTCCTTACATAAGAACTGCTTTCTACGTCATCTGTGCCGTGAGAAGAGGTTGACCGAGCATCTTCCGACTGCCCTTTAAGGCTTGTCTTTCTGGGCCTTCCTTTGCGCCCCCTTTTTTTGGGAGGAGACGGATCCAGCTCATGTTCATTGAGACCTTCTTCTAAATCTGCTGGGGGGGGGGGAGGCACAAACACAGAGACAAGCAACTTGAACGCTTTGACTCGTGATTCAATTTTGTAGACACACTAGAAATTCTGGGAGAAAAGCAGCCCCATCTCAAAACAGCAGCTCCATTTCACCATTAAAAAGACCAAAGGCTGCTAGGAAGAATATTACAACTATCAAAGAAAATATTTTATTATATCCATCCTAATTTAGAGGGAGGGCTATTAATGCCCATATCCCTCTCTCTGCTCACTTCCTGTATTGCATTTGAGCCAAAAATTAGAAATTGCCAAAGCAACCCAATTCATCTTTCATCTCTCAACATTCCTTGCAAGCACTCCTCCACAACCCATTGGTCTTAAAATGGGTTGACTACAATTCCCATCCCTCCCAATCCGTTCAGTTGCTGGGGATTATAGGAACCCTAGTGGAGTGTATCTGAAGGGCATAAGGTTTGGGGAAGAACTCTCTAGAAAGGAATTTTAAACTGATACAAAGACAATGCTTGTTTTCATGACCATTCTTGACACTTTTCATGGAGGGAAAAAAACCTGAGCGTTTGATCCAGAGAACTAAGAACCATCACAAACTATGCATAGCTTTACCTTCAGAATTGTGTGGTACTTTCTTGTGTTTTCGACATAATATCCTAGGAACAGAACACAAGAGAAAAACCAAGTTACTTAACTATTCTGGGGCTTTAGCCAAAATGGCAACCATTTTAAAAAAAAGTGCTGGATCCTTTCAATTTCATAAGACATACTCACATATATATGCCTTGCGAAGGTTTCTCTCGGATTTGTGCTTGATCATGCAATGCACAATAATAGTGATACGTCTTGTGGCAGGTTTTTACATCACAGCCAATGGTTGCCCCTGGACAATGGCATAGGGAGCACTTCTGAAAGAAAAAGGAAGACCGCCCCATTACGGCTTCTGCTCTTCCTGTGGATAGCAACAGACGGGGTGAGATAACCCGGCTTGCCCTTTAACTGCTATTTTAAAAGGCGAGCAGGGCAAGGCTCCAGTTACAGCCCCCAAATGAAAAGCGGAAGAGCATCTTCAGAAGCCGGCAAAAACATTCCACAGCTGACCTTCTACCTAGTAGCTGGGAGATAACCACACGGAACGTCTGGCACAATTTAACCTTCTGGCAACTATCTGGCCAAGGACCACAAGCTGGAATTTCTAAGCTTCTTCCATCTCTGGATCAATCTTGAATGGGCTGGTAACCCAAATCACTGTCTCAAGGTCTCTTCCACTGAGATGAAGATAGTAGTTCCCACTTCACTAGTTAACAGCGATGATTTTGATAGAGCCAAAATTGTACTGTATCTACCAGAAGAGACTGACTGTGTGTTCCAAAACAAAGCAAATATTCTCTTTCTAAGTGTTTGAACTCTTTGGACAAGACAAAGGACAACGTTTGTGTGCACGAGGTCCCACATTTGGCATCTCTGCTCAGAGGAATCTCAACTTTTAGCCCATAGTCTTAAAAAGCCAGTTAACTCAGGGTTCTTAGCTAGCAAGACCACATAGTTTCGTGTGTTCATCATTAGGCATTTCACCTGCACTGTCTCTCCACACGTGAGTATATATTAAACGTTCTGCAGATTACTGCGAGATTATTCCACTGCTTAACTGATTTGAAAAGCCATATTATATTAGTGGCAATGAGGGATTTAACTAGAGTCTGCTGATAAATTGTGTAAAATCTCACATGGCCTGGATCCCGTCACTTTCATGATTGCCTTTGTCTACGGTCTGCTCCACATTCATAGATGAAGATATGAAGGGGGTTGTAATTTGCAGCTCCATCACAGACATATTTAACATCAAGCTTTAATCATGCCTTTTTGGTGGAGCAACTTAGGAGACGAGCTAAAGCTAGCACCTCCCTGGGCACAGCTTGAAACATCTCTCATATAAAATGCTCTAAACCACCTAGAGCTGCAGGTACAAATTGGCAGCAAATAAAAGTTTAAAACAGTCTATCCTTTTCAGAATTATCGGATGACTCAAGGAAACTTTTGCTCAGGAATTTTCTGTTTTATTGACCATATGATAATACAATACTCCCAATTCTTTGAAAAGCAACTACAGAACTTCTTCTAAGCAGAAAAACAGCCTAAATATCCATTTCTTCCACATGACTGGATCTCTACACGCATAGAGTTCTTACAGTTTTATTGTTCGGATTGGGGAAGGTTTGTGCAAGGACTACCAAGGCGAGATTTTAACAATGAACATCCTTAGAACACTCCATGTCTAAGTTCTATTACTACCAACAATGCTAACTTACCAGTTTTGTGCCTCTCTTTATTTCTTTCTGTACATCTTCAATGGAAAAACCTCCAAGACTCTCGTTATCAGTGTGTGAAGACACCAGAGCAGATGAGAAAAGCTAGACATACAGAAAGACATTACTCAGAACCTTGTTATGATCTTGCAGATTGGAATACATTCAATCCAACATAGGTGACCCTAGCACAGGAAAATCTTTGCCACCGTTGCAAAAGCATATGAGATTAGCAAGGCCATCTTTTTGAAATTATGTCTGTCTCTCATGCTTCAATGTAATGGACACAGTGGGCAGTCTGGTCCTCCTAGGGCTAGGCTAGGAATCAGAGATAACAGCTCGACAGAGGTTAAAGTCACATGAACACCAGCTAGGCTAAAGCATAACGAAGAAAGGCTCATGCTAAGAGCAACCACAGAGGCCTCTGGGAGAAGAAAGAGGCAAGGAAGAATTATACACCTCTTTCCTCCCCTGCAACCACCTGTACTGGACCCCTCTCGCTCGTGGGACTCACCATACATTTATGATGGGCTGCCACCTTCTGGTTTTCAGAGAGCAACAGCTGCCCACATTCATCTTCTTTGTTGGATCGGCAGAAGCCACACTTGCGCTGCCTTCTGGGGCCCTTCTTCTGTCCAACGGTACCCGACATGGTTTTTAAAAAATGGCTTGAAGGACACCACTTCAATTCTGGCTAAAAACTAGAAGAAACAACCAATAGAAATGTTACTTTTATTTACTGAAGTGCAGGGAAGCTCCTCAGTATCCCTCATCAAAGCCAGCTTTATCATTAAGCAGCACCCAAAGGGAAATAGAAAAAGGTGTGACTCCTCTAATAAACCTGCATGCTTCCAAAAGTGTCATTCTACAAGGGAGAAAAAACTGTGACTCAGTGAAAAACACCAATTCTCCAAAGGCGGCAGCCTGCAAAGACGACTACTGCAGCGCAGGAGAGGAGATGTCATGATCTTTGGGCTCTGGGAACAAAGCTATCCAGCCTTATTCTAAAGTTCTCTTCTTTTCGGATTTTCTGGAAGCGCCCATTGTATCCACATTCTAGAAAGCGGGAAACTGAAAACGAATGTACTGAATATGGGCATTCTTTGCATTCAAAAATAGAGCCTTAAATAGCCCATTTACACATCAGGAAGTTGGCTTGCTGCCATGTTACAAACATTTTTAAAGGAATAAAAATTAGTGGAAAATTTCTCCCCCAAACAGGAAAAAAATCAAAGCAAAATCATTCCATATCGCGATGTCCCAACTGTGAGTATCTGATTTTGGATCCAGACACATCCAGTAGGGCTGCAAACTGCTGATGGCTTCCTTCAATTTTCTGGGCGACCCTCCCCATAATAATGCTCTTGGATGGCACATAATTCCATGCCCTCAAAGTGCATTAGGTTGAGGAAGCCAGAGCATGGCTCTGGTCTTGGTATCCAGCCTAAGACTGTTACAAGGTCACAGCTTGTTGAGAATTGTAAACAGCTTCCATTAGCCATATAATCACTTCTGGAAATTGCTTAGAAAAATGACTTACCAATGCTTGTAATCCATATTGTCTACCTTCCTCCTTGAGAATGTGCAGAATATTCTATTTTTTTCCACCAGGAAAAAAATATATATCAGCATATAGCATTACCATTGCTTTTCATACAGAAAAAAAATTATAGCTTCAGTTGCCATTCTGGAATAAGGGTACTTGTTTTGTTTTGAACAGCAATTAATGTTTTTAAAATAACTCTACATAGCCTTAGTTTACTGGCACCAGGTTCTCCGTGTTCTTTCCCAAACCTACTTTGTGAATGATTTGGGTCGTAGCCCAATATATCGGAAGGGTTCCAGATAGGAGAACTTGAATACATTCGGATAAAAATAATTAATCCAGATGTGGTTTTGGTACTGAAAGCTCATTTGACAAGTTCTGAGCTAACAATGGTTTAATGCTTCTTTTTAAAAAAAGCTCAGCAATGTTTCCCTCGCTGTGGCAACACAGCCTCACCATCACTGTGCGATGCATATTAATGTGACATGAATTCCAGAAATGTTTCGCATACAAACCCAAGCCTTACCTTCTCACTCGCAGCACCACTCAGAACCCCAACTAAAGACATACTAGACTGGGTCCTTCCATAGGGCCACTGAATTCTAAGCTGAGGGCCTCCTTCTGACTTTAGCTTTGGAAAAACGGGGCTGCCTAGGGAAACAAGACTATCTTTGGTGTAAGAGGCTTTCTCCATAAGAAGGCAAGCTTGGTTCCCCTTCCCCCCAAGTATCAGCCGCATGGTACGGCCTTCGGATAGCCTCCACTGCTTTCTGAAATGGATGGTTCCAAAAGCAAGGGAGGGGGGGAGAGAATGGTCCTAAAAAGACAGCTCCACAGCAGCCGGCTTTATTCAGCCCCAAAGGAGGGAGGGAGGGCAGCAGTGATGTCACCTAAGCTGAGGGTAAGGAGGGAAATTCAAGAGCTGGTCCACATGCTGGCTACGTCTGAGCTGCCAGGCAAACCCCAGCACGTCCCTTTTCCAAGAGATTCACGCTTCCTAGATGTCAAGAAGACCAAATACCTGGAGGAAATCCAAGGTACTGAGTTATAAGGCAGGCTTTGAAACATGGGTTTCTTGGATTTGCAACCACAGTTGTGCCTGTGGAACTTTTGCCACAATAAATGCACTCTACCAACCTCATTTCAGAAATGTAGAGCAAATAGCTAAAAATAATATTGTTCAGTCTATAAATAAACACTGTAAAATCTGTTCTTCTACATGGCTAGTTTTGCCATCCCACCCTTAACATCTCTTTCAGGTCTCTCGATTGCTCAGATTCTCGACCACGGACTGCAGTTTGAAGGTATAAGAGACAGGTGCCCACGGCATCACCTTAGCCCTAAAGACTTGCAGAATACAGGTAATGACAAAGCCAATTCCCCCCCCCTACCCAAACAGGATGTTGGACACATAGGGTAACTGTGTGAAAAAAACCATTAAATACCGGTACATACTTTCACACCTATGCAGCTATACAGGTGCCAGTGCAAAAGACCACCAATGATTAGCAGGGTCATTTCTTGAATTAACCAGCAATTTGGGGACAAGCATCAGAAGTCGAATGCCCACCTGGCACGTTATTCAAAGGGCCTCTCGGCCAGCCCACAGAGCCTGCACACAGCACTCCCTCACCCCTTGCCCCAATTTCCTACGGCCACCCAGACCTAAGTCAAAGGTCTCTTGTGGGTTTGGGCACAATCTTTGGAGAGCCCAACGCCTTCCTTCCGCGCTTCTTCCTTTGCAGTCGGAAGGGGATACCCTCAACTAAGAACGCAAAGGTGAGCTCCCGTGGGCCTCTATGAGAAGAGAACAAGGCCACTCGGACCCTCACCTGCAAAGGCGGGAACCAGGATAGCACAGGTGCCTTCCTTTAAGCGCTTCAATTACAGAGTTTAGGAGAGACCCAAGATGTGGGAGGGGGCCGTAGTAGTAAAACAATAGATTTGGAAAGGCTTCCCTCCCTCCCTCCTTCCTTCCTTCCCCGGAGACTCCAGTTCAGGAGGGAGATGCCCTGGACCAGCAAACCAACCTTGGCCTCCTTTCCCATTAGATCCGCCATTGGCTCATCGTGCCAAGCGGCAGCTGCTGCAAGGTTGCCCCAAGGGCCCAGCTCTGCCAATGGGCCCTAGGTGGGGGCCTTAGGGTGCCACCCCGCATCCTGGGTCCCCACCCACTCAACTCGGCCCTTCCTCTCCTCCAGGCTGCCTCCCACCCCTGCAAAGGAGCCCCCAGGGAGGCGGGGGGGGAGGAGAGACTCGGTGCCAGCCAGGACGCAGCAGAGCCCACCTCCCCGCAGGTAGGTCCCTCACCCCCCCCCCCCGCTTAGCTTGGAAGCCCCCTCCCCAGGACCCATCAGCCCCCTCCTCCTGGAGGCAGGGGAAAACGGCGGGGCGGGGGGAGGCAGGGCCCCCTTTTCTTCCGAGGACCAACCAGCCAGCAGGAGCCTCCTTGGCAGGATCGGCTTCCCCCCCCCCCCCGGCCCCTCTCCCCGGGGCCTGCGGGGACCCCTTTCCCCCCTAGCAGCAGGAGGGGCTGGGCCGGCCACCCCGCGGGGCCGGGCAGGGTCGAAGCGCCCCGGAAGCGGCGGCCCTTCCCTCTCGGACCCCTGCCCCCCAGGGAAAGGGGGGAGGGGGACGGTTTCCATAGCAACCTGCCGGGGTGGCGTCCGGGCGTGGGACTCACCGGGCGGCGCAGGCCGAGGACGCCGGCGCGACCGGGGGACTCGCGGGAAGCGCCGCTCACAAGCCGACCGGGACCGCCGCCGCTCGCCCGCTCCCTTTCATTCGGAGGGGCAGCAGGAGAGGCGACGCTGCGCCGCGGAGCCTGACGCCGGCACGCAAGGGACGTACGGCGCGCCGCCAGCAAGCGAGCGAGCGTCGGCCGCGCTACCGGCGTCCTGCGTCACCCCTCGACGTCGCCTCCTCCCTCTTCCCCTCCCCTGGCGGACGCCGTCGTTGCGCACGCGCCGAGGGAAAAAGGGGAAAAGAAAGGGAAACGCCCCCTAAAGGGAGGGGGAGGGACGGTCGGAGAGGCGCGTGCGCAGAAGGCCGCGCGACGGTTGGGATGAGGCCAACATCCTATCTCGCGTGTGGAAGGAGAGTCGCGCGTGCGCATTTGGGTTGAAGGGTTGAAGCGGCGCTTCCACGCAGCCGCATCGAAAAGGAAGTAGGCGCATGATGAGGCTGCGAAGCAACTGAGCATGCGCTAAGATTCCTCTTGTTAATTTTTTTTTTTTATTCATTCGGTGTCGGACTGCTAATTCAAACGCTTTCCAATCAGCCGGGAATTTAAATGATTTATTTAAAATATAGTTGTTTCATTGCTTTGAAAAACAAAACACGAAAACCACGCGCCCCTTTACATAGGTATGAAAAGTGATGAAGTCCCGCGGTGTCTGATGCCACATATGCCGGGCGTGCAAACACGTGTCAAGGGAAAACCGGCGGATTTAAAACTTTTGCGGGCTTTTTGCGCTGCAAAGCAACGGCGTCTCTCGAGCTGCGGAAGGGCTCCCCCTCCTGGCCGAAGGCGGCCATGACAAGCAGGCTCCAAACACAAGAAATGGAAGAAAGAAAAAAAAAGAAATTTAAACCTCCAGGAGGTCATCTGTGGAGATTCTCCGTCATCCAGGTCATAGTTGTCCCAAAGGTGCTTTTTCAAGAGGCAACTGGACTTTCTTTGTTTTCCCTTGAACACCTTTCGCTTCTCATCCAAGAAGCTTCTTCCCATCATCTAGTCAGAGCTGAAGAAGCTTCTTGGATGAGAAGCGAAACGTCTTCAAAGAAAAAAAACAGAAATTCCAGTTGCCTCTTGAAAAAAAACATCTTTGGGACTCTGGGAGGACTTTCTTCCAGGCTTTTTGCTGGCTTGGGAATTCTGGGAGTTGAAGTTCACTCTTCAAGTGGCCAAGTTTGAAAAACACCTCTTTTATTCTACAGGATTGACATGCAAGGTAGCCACATAACATGCATTGGATGCAAACCCGTCTAACTTTCCACCTGACAGCATCTTTAAAAGCAAATCTGGTTTCCTAGCCCTTTGCAAATGCTCACATGACACACCGAGGCTAGCTTCCACCTGCCACGCTTGGGCTTCATGAGAAATGGAAAGGAGGATTTCACCACTGGCTCAACCTTGTTTTCCCTATTATAAGCTACCTTCAAAGAAGTTGTGGGGGGGGGGGGGGAAGGATTGCTTCAAGCCAACAATATGGATGCTGGAAACAGGTATAAAAAGCCGGTGATGGTTTTGTCCATTTCCAGCAGCTGAAAACCCCAGAAGGTTCCAACTCACAGAGCTGGTGTACATTGGTGTGGGACCACAATCCCCCAAATCTTCTGCCTGCAGATATCTGGACTTCAGCAGAGGGAGAAAAGCGTTTCCTTTGGGTCCGCTCAAATGCTGAGCTGATTTATTAATGGGGATTTTAGCAACAGATTGGTAGAGATTGGTTTTTCCTTGCGGTTTTTAGAAACTTCCCATCTACTCTTGCAGACTTTACTGGGATCAGAATTTCCATCGCTAAGCAAGGGGGTCGTGAAATGAGTCACACCCAACTTGCTCTTTCAGCCATGGTTGTTAATTGAGTCATTGCAGTTGTTAAATGAATCACGCGGTGGGGAACTCTGGGATTCCCTAAACCATAGTTGGCACTCAGACCAGAATATCGTTCGCCATCCCTTGCTGTTAATCACGCACCAAAACTGCAAAATTGGCCATAATGTTTTCGCCATGGGTCTTCCCAAATAGCAGGAATTCTACATGATCTTGTGGGTGTGGAAATATTCTACTCAGTCCTTCATCAGGATCATGTTATTCTTACACTATGATTGGAAGAGACAGAAAACCAGGAAAGCAAAAGACTGCTGAAACCTTGCAAATGTTTGCCAAACCCAATCCTCTCTCTGGCTTTCCCACCTTTGGGAAGCTTTTAAAAGCCAGCCCTTTGCTCTAAAATCTTTCAGGAGCCGGAGACAAAAGGCTGCCCTCCTGCTGACCTTGGAACTGGGTGACCATTCTGCGCCAGAGGGACCAGGAGGGGATGAAGGCAGCCTATTGACCGGCCCATGGCTGGTGCCCCAAAGAGCCAGAAGCACACAATGAAACCCCAGCTGCCTTTGTGTCCCAATGACGGTCAAGAATGGACATCCGACATCTCCTTCCACACCCTTTGCTGTCTCTGTACGGCAAAATAAGGAGAGGGTCACAAAAATCTCTTTTTCCACTCTTTTTGTAATATTGATTTAGGGCAAGAACGTTTGCAGCAATACCTCGAGAAATGGTCAGAGCGAGTTTTAGGTTGGGAAAAAATACGGGGTGGCCTTTTCTGGGGCATAAAACCTCTGAGAAATAGATTTGTGGCGACACTCTGGTGCTTTGAAGAGTTTCATTTTGAGAAGGGGGTCTTGGAAGGCGTGTGCTTGGGAGGTTGGCATTCTCTGGGTATGTAAGATTGAGAAGGAAGCCTTTATTTTTATTTTTTTTCTTTGTGTCAAAGAAACAGAAAGAAAACATTTACTTGTGGAATAGGCCACAATGGATTGTGTTTTGGTGACATAAAAGCCATCCACTGTGGTTTTAAACTGCAATTACTGGGAACATTCTGTCAGCCGCACTAAGTAGAGCAAATCATGAAATTATCTTTGTTGAAAGACTAAACTACCTTGGTTAAGATGGCCTCCAATATAGAATAGAATAGAATTCTTTATTGGCCAAGTGTGACTCGACACACAAGGAATTTGTCTTGATGCATACGCTCTCAGTATACATAAAAGAAAAGATACATTCGTCAAGAATCATAAGGTACAACACTTAATGAGAGTCATAGGGAAACAGTCAATATAAATCTTAAGGATAGAATCAATCAAGTTACAGTCATACAGTCATAAGTGGAAGGAGATGGGAATGATGAGAAGATTAATAGAAGTGCAGACTTAGTAAATAGTTTGACAGTGTTGTGGGAGTTAGTCGTTGAGCAGAGTGATGGCGTTCGGGAAAAAACTGTCCTTGTGTCTAGTTGTTCTGGTGTGCAGTACTCTATAGTGTCGTTTTGAGGGTAGGAGTTGAGACAGTTGATGTCCAGGATGCGAGGGGTCTGTAGATATTTTCCCAGCCCTCTTTTTGACTTGTGCAGCTTACAGGACCTCCATGGAAGGCAGGTTGGTAGCCATGGTTTTTTCTGCCGTCCTAATTCTCCTCTGAAGTCTCTGTCTGTCTTGTTGGGTTGCAGAGCCAAACCAGACAGTTATAGAGGTGCAATATGGGGAGTCTTCAACTTACAACTGTTCATTTAGCAACTGTTCAAACAGCTCTGAAAAAAAAGTGACTTATGACCAGTCTTCACACTTACGGCCATTACAGCCTCCTCAGGATCATGTGATCAAAATGAAGGTGCTTGGCAACCAACCTGTATTGACAATGGGGGCACCCTGGGGTTATGTGATTGCCAGTTGCTCCCTTCCCTTGTGGTGACATAGTTCAAAAGCACACCAAAGGTAAAATAAATACTTCAATTTTAATTCTAAAACAGAACTGACTTTACTTTCGCCCAGAGTGAAAACAAAAAGTAATATCTAACAATAGTCACAATAATAACAAAGTTGAAAGGGACCTTGGAGGTCTTTTAGTCCAACCCCCTGCTCAGGCAGGAAACCCTACACCACTTCAGACAAATGGTTATCCAACATCTTAAAAACTTCCAGTGTTGGAGCATTTACAACTTCTGGAGGCAAGTTGTTCCACTGATTCATTGTTCTGTCAGCAGATTTCTCCTTAATTCCAGTTTGGATCTCTCTTCCATTGCTTCTTGACCTATCTTCAGGTGCTTTGGAGAATAGATTGACACCCCCCCCACCTTCTATGACTGCCCCTCAAATATTGGAAGACTGCTATCATGTCACCCCTTAGTCCTTCCCTTCCTTAAACTGGACATACCCAGTTCCTGCATCTGTTCATCTAAAGTCTTGGAGGCCATAAATGTTCCCCTTCTTTGTTCTACAACTTGCTGCTTACTTGGATAGCAGCATAAGTACATGATACATTACAAATGGCTGGGATTTTTTTTTTTGGGGGGGGGTGCTTTCTACCCTGCCTGAGCCTCTGTGCGGTTTATAGACTGTTAGAACTGGTGTGTGTTTGAACCATCCTTGCAAATTACCAAATGCACCGCTTTTGTGTTCTGCCGGGTCGGCTCCCCTTCCCTTCCCCCAACCCCCCTTCCCCACACACTTCCCCCAACCCCCAGCCCCACATTCTTCATTGCTTACAACAGAAGGATGCACTTTGCTTGACCTTTGAAGCCTCTGACCACTGGGAATTCAAAAGAGTGGAGACACCAAGAGGTACCATTGTCCGGCCAAATGAGCTTCTCCGAGGGGCAAAGCAGCTAGATTCCACAATCAAATCCCTGTTTGCTGGACCATTTCCATGAAAAAAGCAGGCCAGATAAATGGAAGATTCTCCAAGGTTCTTAAAGATGCAAAATGTCTCTCTCTAAATCCAGGGTAAACAAAAGAAGGAAGGGAAGGCTGACTAACTGAGTTGTGACCCTCCACCACACTCAGTTACAAGACACAGGGGGAAAAAAGTCCCGCTTGGTTTGGGGAGGGGTACTTTCTCAGATCTACAAGCAGGAAAGGCCAAAAATTCCTTGCTGAAATAATCTTCTGCTCCTGGAGACAACCCTCAACTTCTTCGCAACCCTCATCCACCCAAGCTCAGGAGAACTTGCTTAGAATGGTCTTCAGCAGGGCTTGTAAAGTTGGTAGATGCCTTCAAATTGAAGGGATCCCATTGAATTCAAAATACTTGGTCTACTTTTAACATAGTTTAATGAGCTCATCTACCCACTACTGTTTGTAAACATAGTTTGCTAGCTTAGCACGTTGTCCCAAGTGGCCAAGTTTGAATCATGGAACACAAGAACAGTCCTTATCTGGTGCACTGGTTCCTGGTAGCCTTCTTAAATCCCATCCAGGGCAAACTTATGTTTTACTATTTATAAGGATTTCTGAAGAAAATATTGCCTATTAATTTGTGGAGAACCAGTTAACTTAAGTCCAAGGAAGAGCAGCACGTAGCATGTTTGCAGGGCGAATCAAAGCACAATTTCCCCATGTTGGGAAAAAAATTGTGAAAACAGAAGTATGCTTAATGGTGTAAAAGTGTAAAAGTGACATCTTGGCTACAACATGGAACTCTGTTGCAAAGATAGGGAGAACAAAATATACAATAATAACAATTCAACCACGGCAAACATCTGAGTTATAATAAACACACACAGCCACAGAAAAAGTGACTCCAACTTTTGAACGTACCCACTTTACACAAAATACAGAATATTGATTTTTTTTGAAAGTGAAAAGATTGTTAAATTGATTAGAAATGGGCTTATTTTCCAACAAAATTGCAGACAGCAAGTTTCATAAATTAACATGCAACATAAACGTATTAGTTACATCACATCTCTAAATATCACATCCACATGAATTGCAAGAGAACTCTCCCAAAATTGCACTGATATTCTAAAAAAGTTAAAGTAGCCTTTGATGGTATCAAAATATTTAATAACTTAATTTTTGTCTGCTCATGGCAATGTCTGCATACTCATTTGAGGGTGAATCAGAAAAATAACAAGAGCAGGAAAAGGACACTAAAAATCTGTGTGGGAGTTGGATTTTTTTAGAATGGTCCCATTTTAGACTGCTCAGAAATTAAAAATAAAAGCTGAGCAGAAACATATTAGGGTGATCTTTGTTTTAGGTAAGACTATCCACTCTTCAGTTTCACCACCCTTCAAAGTCACTTCTCCCCCCCTCCAACTTGGTCTTTCAAGGAAGAAGTGAGATTCAAATAAAGTTGCAAAAATTATCATTGTTCTCCATTTTTTCCAGATAAAGGGTCTGCCTTTATAACTTTTACAGAAATAAAATCTTTGTGCTTTTCTGGTGTAGAACAGAGGATTTTAATATAAAGCATTTAATTTTCCTGGTGAACTTTCTAAGTTATTTGACGAGAGATGAGAGGCTAGGTTTTACATTCTTTATAAGGATTAGTAAAGAATAGAGAGAGAGGGATCTGTAGCTGTATATTCTAAATGACTAAATTGTTCCATCAATTAAGCTACTGAGATTATCGATCCTTTATTTTCAAAGGTTTTCTTTTCTGGCCAAGTAGTTCTTAAGACACTTTACACACTAACTATAGGAAATATATATTCCCAATGATCTTTATCTGATCCTTGTAAATGGAAAAGGATTAGGGCACTTCAATTTTGGGATGTTAAAAGTTCTCAAAATTCTGGCATCTGGGATTGCATTAATTTTTTTTCTTCTAATTGATGAGTGAACTCAGATTTGGGTAAATGTGTCTCCAAGAGTTCTTTAAGGACTGGAGGAATCTAACTTGGAAAAGAGAAACACAAAAGAGCATTTTTGTTCCTGCAGATGTATGGATGAAGGAACAAAATGACATTTCTACCTTGTTCTTTCTCTCTTTAACCCAGAGCCTTTGTTGAAGGAATCTTGAATTTGGGGCTTAAATTGGCCCCTTCTTTTGTCAAATATTCCCAGTGAAAACCCAATCAGGATGCAGTTGCCCCTTTGTTCTCACCTAAACTGACTTTAGAGGGTAAAAAGAGAAATTAAACAGTGGAGAGTAACAGCTAAACAAAAAGTATTTACATAAATGACATAATTATTTACTGATTTCCTTGGGAATTTTTCCCTCTTCGCTTAAAAAAAAATATCAATAGCTAGAATGAAGAAATGTATTATTTTAGGAAGATCTCCCTTCTTTTTAATTTCATTTCCTCGTTTTAAGCAAGTTTTCCTTGTCACTTTATTTCAAAATCAGATGGAAGCTGCTGCTCCCTCAGGAATATCGTATTGAGCAACCGTAGACTTTAAAAATAGACTGATTTCAGATTATTAGGATTATTTGAAAGGAGTCCAGCTGCAACTTTCCAAACAGAAAATATGCAGTTTTCAGAACTCCCGAGTCGGGGTTACCTACCTCACAATTCTTGTTAACAAAGAGATTGTGAGATACTTTTCACTTTTACTTTCTAATACTTACCGGCACCATGTATACATAGATATATAAACCATTCTTTAAGCTGCTATCTACGGGCTATGCTGCTTTCGTCCCGCGTCTCTCAGACAATGACTACTAAAAGAAAGCAGAAACCTCTCTGTGCCCACGTTGTAGGTCTTCTATGCGCCACTCACAGGAACATTTCCTTAGCAGCGGAACTCACAGGTTTATTTATTTTTTTATTTTTGTCCTTTTAATTTTAAAGGTCGCTGGTGCCAATTCCCCCGCTTTCCTTGCAGGATTTCCCTGTTGCAAAGCTCTCTTCCCAAGGCAGAAAAGCAGCTTTTCCCTCGGTGGGAAGCTCGGAGGGGTGGTCTGGGCAGGGGGAGGGGAGGTGACGGGGTTAGCAGCGCTTAGCTTTTAGCCCCAGCCTGACCACAAGGCTGATTTTAAAGAGGGGGGGGGGTTGCAGGAAGAGGTCACATGCCTTTTGCAGGACCGCGGCTCTGCGGAGGAGAGGCCGAGGGTCTCTTTTGTTCTGCCTTTTGGGGAGAGGCCATGGGGGGGGGTCGGAGAGAATAACATGGGCTTTCCAAGGGGGGGGGGTGTTTCGAATCAATGCTTCGACCGGGAGGGTTGCAAAATAAAGGAGGGGAAGTGGAGTGGGCCGTTTCTTCTTGCAAACGGTGGGTTTTTACGCAAAGCGAGTTTGCGCGCTTTGCGAAGGATTCCTGGAGAGCTCATCCCCTTACGGGACCCCGCACAATTGCTCCATGGGGGAGAGGCAGGATCGCTTCGCTTTCCTCCCAGGAACTTTGGATAGGAAGCGCTTTTCGCTCAGATGGAGAGGAAGAGATGGCCAGCAGCGCAAGTCAGGGGCGGGATCCCGGGGAGCCGTGGGCGCCTTTCCTGAGCTTGCTTGCTTAGGATCGGGGCCCGACCTGCGGGAAATTCGGAGTGACTTCGGCTTCCCCCCCCCAGGGGGGCTCGAGTCCTCCCCTTCATCCCGAGGCCACCCCGGTCCCCTCTAGGCATTTAAAGCGCTGCCCGCCCGACCCAGAAGGCGCAGCCGGAGGGGGCTGATCCCGTCCTGCCATTGGCTGAGCCGGGCGGGGCCGCGGCGGCAGGACACAATTAATTATGCTAATGAGCGGGGAGCGGATGTGCGCCCTCCCCCTCCTTTTCTGGGGGCTGGTTGGCGAAAGGGGGACGCCCCGCGCGGTCACATGACCGGCTCTTCGCGCCACTTTCGTAAATCTGCCTTTTCTCCCCCCAATTCCAGCCTTTCGCTCCGGAGCTCCAAGGTAACGTCCTGCCTTCGCGCGCTTCTGCCCCGCCGCTGCTCCCTCCGGCCCTCGGCCGACGGGGCGGCGCTGCACCCGGGAGGGCCCGCCGGGGAGCACAAAGCACCTGTAGGAGTGCGGCCACGCGGGGCGGCCCCGCCTGCGCCTCGCCCCGTTGCAGCCTCTCCGCGTGGCTGCCCCCCCCCCGAGGGTCCGCGGCCACGCGGGGCGATTCAGGCGCGGTCGGTCGGACGGCGGAGCCCCCCGAGACCCCTTTTGGGCTGGGGGCTCCCGGGCACCCGCCGCCCGTCCTTAACAAAAGTTTTTGCAGCGCGCTTAGTGCACGCCGGGCGCGGGGGGGGGGGCGCCGCTTGCGCCTCTTTTGCGCGGAGGGGCGGGGGGCTTTGCTGGCGGGGAGGGAGGGAGGGAGGGGAAGGGGGCGCGTGCACGAGGCGGGGGCGGCGCGGGGCCCGGGCCACGTCTCCATTGTTGCGCCCTGCACATGGCGGGGCGGGGCGGGGGCGGCGTGCCTCGGCCCGTCTTCGCTTGCCCGGCTAAGGGGGAGGGTGGGCGCGGGAGGGGCAGTGCGCATGAGCGCGCCCGCGAGGCACGCCGGGGCTGGTAGTTCCCACGCGGGCACCACGCGCAGGAGGAAGAGGCACCGCCGCCCCGGGACCCCTCGGCCGCCGCTGACCCAGCCGAGCCTTGCGCCCCGAAGCCCCGGGACGCCTCGACGCCGCCGCTGCGCCCGGGAGCTCCCTCCAAAGCGCCTTGGCAAACTTTTGCGGGGCGCCGCCGGGCTGGGGTCCCTCGTGGTGGCGGGACAAAGGGCCCCTCGGAGGTGGGCGGGGGGGGGGGGCTCCGCGGACCAAGCCGCCTCCGCAACGCCACGCGCACTCCCCCTCGGGGGGGGGGCAAGGGTGAGTGGGCGGGGGGGGGTCTTCCCGAGTGAGTGGTCAGAAAGTCCGAAGTAGGAGGGGGGCTGCCGGGGGGGGGGAGCGGCGGGCGCCCGGTTGGGCCAGGCAGCCCATTGGGGCGGGGAGGGGAGGCTGCCCGGGCTTGGCGCGTTTTCGGCTCTTTGAATGGAGGACTCGCTTTCCCAGAATGCTCCCGCCCTCCCCTTTCTCTTTAATCGCGGGCGGGAGCGCGCCTCCACGCGCGCCGCCGGGTCCTCCCCTGCACGTGGTGTGCCGTGCAAGAAGCGGGGAGGGGGGGGGTTGGGAGCGCTCCCCCTCGGCGGGGGCGAAAGTTGCAGCTTCCTCGCGGCGCCCGCGGTCGCCCTCTTGCAAAGCTTGGGACGTGCGGGGCGGCTTTTGCATGGGGCCGCGTCCCTTCCCGGCTGCCTCTTCCTTTTGCAGCCCCGCTTTGAACTTTTTCAGACCTTGGCAAAAGTTGCTGGTTCCCCCCCCCGCCCCCCTCCAGACGGGAGAGCGGGCAAAGTCGCCTTTTTCACTTTCAGCCTTTGCAGTTAGGATCCTTTTTGCCCGAAGGTGTTGATTTGGGGGGTGGGTGGGTGCAGATTCCTTCTGGGGAGGGCCAGGAAGCTGGTCTGGTGAATTTGGACCCCTTCTGAAAAAGGAACATTTCCACACGTGCCTTGGGGAAGAGCAGGTTGAAGGTGCGTGTTGAAAAACAAGAGTTGGGGGGGACTCGGTGCTTTGGGTTTAGAGAAGGTATTTTGGATCCCAGTTCTAACTTAAATCTTTCATAGTATCTTCGTTTCCACCCACAGAGATGTCCATGTTCTTGAGTAGTTAGATGAATATCCAGTCTTTTCTCCAGAAGACCCAAGAGAAGTACGTAGCTTGGCCTCCTCCACTTCTCCTCCACCACAAGAACCTGATGAGGTAGGTTGGCTGAGGTAGGAGACGCACCCCTAAGTTTCAGTGGGTGAAGGTAGACCGCGAAGATGGGTCCCACCTCCTGGTCTTATCCTGATCAGTTAGGTTGGCCCATGTTTATACAGAAGAAGTGAAGGATCTCATGAGGTTCTCCTTCCAAGAGGACCTCTTTGAACTTCTCTTCCTCTCGGCACAATTGGTCCTTTCCCCCTGGTAGAACCTCAAACCCAGCACCAGCATAATCTTTTAAAAAGGCAATTTTGCCGCCTCCAGATTGAATTCATAGGGCACAGGAGTATCAGAGGATGAGCTGGTGGTGGCCCTCTTCCATGATTAATGTTGCATTTGTCATGCTTTTCCAAGAATGGGAGTCTTATCAACATATTTCTTATATCAGTCTTATATCATGCATCATATACTCCTTGTTGATATCTGGGTCCTCTCACATTTCTCCCCAAATAAAATAGACCAACCTACTTGTGCAACTTAATGGTTAATTGATGACCATCCTAGTTGAAGTCTACCTTCTTAAAGGTTCTTGATTCCCTTGATCTTCTTGAAGGGGTCAGTTTTGAAATGCTGCCTATAATGGGAATTGGTGCATATCAGTTTATAGAGGACTTTGTGAATTGCAGCAATTAGCAACTAGAAACTCCAGGATCCCGTGGTTTCTCTTGCGGAGAAACATTTTCAACCTCTTTGTAGTCTGTAACACCATTGACATTGCAACTGGATTGAGCCCTCTGGAAGCTGAGTTAGGAATGAGTGAGGAACCTCAATAAAAACCGGTTGAGTTCAATGAGCTATCAGTCATAACAATAATTGAGATGATCAGGATGAGTTCTGCCATGTTTTGTCATCATTGTGTTCATTAATGTATTGCATTTCTCTTTGTTCCTGTCCCTTTTTTTGTCCAACAGCTACTTTTGACAGGACACAGCAGCTCTCCTCAGAGGAAACCCTCCCGAGCAGTGGCCCTTCGTTGGCCAAAGGAAGATGGCCAAGAGCTTCTGGACTTTGAGGCAAGCCATTGGTGGCACAAAAGTGCTTATAGTGCAGGTAGTCAATGATCTCTACTGCAGTGTTAGCACTTCAGTGACACAATGGTGCGGTGCGCAGGATGGGTTTTCCTGGTAGAGCTCCAGCAGGCCATGGTTGGGCTCAGTCATGTTCTCCATCCCAACCGGGAGGCCCAAAAGTTTCTTGTGCTAAGGTGCATCTAGTGCAGTTAGTGGACTAGCTTACAATCTACTGCCCTGAGTGCTCCTTCTGGCACACGGAACTGGCACCTGGTCAGGCTTCATAGGGCATTGCCCTCAGCAGGTAAAGAGAACATCTGACCCCTAAGCTTCCATGGGTGAAGGTAGACATGAAGATGGGTTCCACCTCTGGTCTTAACCCTGATCAGTTAGGTTGGTCCATGTTGTACAGAAGAAGTGAAGGATCCCATGATGATCTCCCGGCTCCATGTTCTTTTGAAAAAGCATTGTGCCTTTCAGGAAATGGGCAGTAGGGGTGGCTGGAAGGAAGTTACGGTGTCCCTTACTTCAGATTGGATTCCTGGTCCAGTTAAATCAGACCATGTCCAACTCTGCAACCTTTTCTCCCAAAGTCTTGGGTTGGATCCTCCCAACTCCTACAAAGCTCCTTCAGTTTAAGCAGGGGTGTCCAACCTGAGCCCCTTATGGACTTCAATTCCCAGAATTCCCCAGGCAGTGTGGCTGGTTGGGGAATTCTGGGGGTTGAAATCAACAAGTCTTAACGCGGGCCAGATTGGGCACCCCTGCTTTTAAAAAAAGACGCCTCCATTCAGATGGGTTTGCACCAGAGCAACCAACTTGTTGCATTGGGTGCTTTGGAGGTAGGGGATATTGCATGATGCTCTCCCTTCATGGCAGCTGTTTGTACCTGTGCTGTTGAGAACATGGGGATGTTCTAGATTAACCAAAGGGTTCAACATGGAAGAAGGGTGGTTTCACACCAGCTCTCCGTTTTATTGATAGACGTTGATCTGCTGCCAATCAAGCTATAATTGATTAGCCATATTCATATGCCCTGCGTAAACACGTTGGCTGGGGAGTTGAAGTCCATATGTCTTAAAACATGCTACCTGGAGAGTTTTAGGAGTTGAAGTCCATGCAGGTGACATGTTTGAAAAAAAAAACCACTACTTTATACCACGGGAGTAGTTCAGCACACGATTCCTTGGATTTGCTTTAACTTAAATAATCTATTTTCATTCAGTGGTGGAAATACGGCAAAAAGGAGTCGGAATGAACTGTTTGGCAGAATTCACTCTCTGCAGGTAATAGCTGCAAAGCCCATCCATGGGAAAATGTTGATGGAGTCCTTTAAACATTCTGGGAAAAAAATGTCTAAAATTTCAGGGAATTGGCCGAGACGGAGAGGGAGAGAAGGGAGGCTGCTAGTTCAGCGGGCATTTAAAACTGGGTTTGGTCAAACTGTTCTCTCTGGAGGTTTTGGACTGAAATTCCCATGCTCTCTTTCGAGGATTGGACTGGATTTTGATCAGAAATTGCTTGGAACCTCCTCATTTGGAGAGTTGGGAACATGGTCTCGATGCTGTTTCCCAGACAAAAGCCCATTTTTTACATCCAAGCTTCCAGATGTGGCTCAGTTAGACACCTCCTCATTCACTGAAGTATAAGAAGGAGGAAGGGGGTAGTGTAGAATCAAACTTGCAAAATTCTGTTCATTAGAGCCCCTGTCAATCAAAGTAGTTTCTGCCTTCCTAGGAAGTTGACTTGCTGCTCTGGCCTACCTGGTGAGGCTGGCATCTTGGACCAACCTTGCTAGACTCAAACTTCTGGCCAAGTCCTGCTTCCTCAAAACAAATTGGTGCCCACTCATCCTTAGCTCATCCCGGCTTCTGGATTGTTAGTATTCAAAGCTAGCGAACTGTTCTTGGAGAACCTCTACTCAAAGGGGTTCGGAGATGCTTTCCTGGCCCAACCGTCTTGTCCGCAAGGGTGGTTTTTTTTTTAATTTGATTTATATGCCACCCTTCTCCGGAGACTCAGGGCGGCTTACAATGCGTTAAACAATAGCCTTCATCCTTTTGTATATTTATACAAAGTCAGCTTATTGCCCCCACAAACTGGGTCCTCAATTTACCTCCCTTAGAAAGGATGGAAGGCTGAGTCAACCTTGAGCCTGGTGAGATTCGAACTTACAGTAATTGCATACCCAGTCCATCCTGGCAGGGCCAAAGTGCTCATAGTGCAGGTAGTTGTGGAGCCAAATTCTACTGTAATGTGGGCACTTCCAGTCCTGCCGGATCCTGAGCTCCCTGGCATCCTCTGCTTCCGGAGGGGCGGTGGCCGAGAAGAGACTCCCGTGCTGGCCTACGGTGGGTTTTGCTGGTTTGCATCTCAGCTTGACCTCTGTTGCTGTGCAAATCCATGCAAAACTGACGGTGGGGCAGGTTGTGAGGAGGAGGTCCTGGAGAGAGAGAGAGAGAATGAATGCGTCCTTGCGGAGGCCGAAGGAAAAGCTCTTCCTCCCTGGGTTGGGATCAGTTGTATTACTCGGACGTCTCTGAATAGTATTGCACTTGTCCCGGCCTGTGGAGGGCGAGGGGAGGATCGACCCTGCAGGAGGAGGCAGCTGGCACCAGCCGAGGGAGGGCGAGCGAGCTGGTTGCCCTGGCAGGAAGCTGTGTGTTGCTGTTGTCGGGTGGATCACGATGCAATTTTGATTAGATTAGCAGGAAGGAAATTGCACGGTATCCATCTGTAAACCGCAGGACCTTCCTGGCTCTGGCGAGTCCTGGGGGGTTGGGGGGGGGCAGGATTGGGTGAGGGAAGCAGAAGAGGCTGGCATAAGGGAAAATCTGGGCCCTTGAGGGGTGGGGTTCTCTTTGCAAAATAAAATAAACGGATTTGGATACCTGAAAAGCTGTTTCCTTGCAAACTTCTTGAGCTGGAATGGTGTGAATGAATAAAGGTGGTTTTGTTCCCTGCTCGGATTGTTTTTCTCCTTCCATTCAGAGAGTTTGGCCGAGGAATCTCCCAAAGGAAAACGGAAAGCTTATACAGGTAATACCGTTGCTCGCTTACTGACCATTCAGATTCAAAATTCTGGCTACCACCTGTGGCCACGTGGCAACGTTTTGGGTGCTTGGCAGCTGGCCTGCCTTTACAGCCGTTGGGGTCCTGCAGCCATAAATGCAGTGTATGACTTCTTCCCCAGAAACTGGCGCTTGCTTCTGATTTCCAGCAAAAATTGTCCCATAACAAATGATGGATTTGCTTTAATGACTGCTGCAAATCTGCCCCCCTCCCCAATGCAAAATTGTGTGCAGTCACGTGTTGACTCGCTCAATGACCATCTATCATAATTAGAGGTTCAATTGCTGTCGTAAGTTGGGGACTACCTGCAGTCAACCAAATACATCAGCAAATAATCAACCTGGTAAACAGTTGGGGAAATTGCTCATCCCCTCACAGGACATTAGAAACGAGGAGGAGGCTCCATTTTGTGATTCAGAGGTGCCAGTTGGCTAAAGGCTGCTTCACACTAGGTGTGGGGCAGGGAGCTTCTGTCACTAGAGATAATTTGCAACTAGAAAAGAAACGAACACAACTTTTAAGGGGAACCATCAAATTAAATCTAGGACTGAAAGCCAGAAGATCCCTCCAGTCTACATGCTAATTGGGCTCTGATGTCTTCATTGAAGCCTGGATGGAAAGATGGGGTGGCTTTTTTGAGTTCAAGAGCTGGAGGCTGCGGTGTCCCCAGACCTGTGAAGCAGCTGCAGAGTTTCGTAGCTCAGAAGAGCTGTGCTTGCTTCTGAATTGTACAAACCAGCTCTCATCCTTTCAGCTTTCAATAAACCAGCTTGGCTTGCATCTTGAAAGACCAGGCCGGGCCCTGCTGATAGAATTATGGAAGGTGAAGTTCAATCGATGAATTAGAGCTCATTGAAATGGGTGGCATTTTGGCACGCCTAGGAGTCGCCAGAGCTGTTTTTGCTACTCTTCGTCCCACATTCTGGAATGCAAAAAGTTTTTGATCTGATTCAGGTTTGGGTTTCATAAACGAAGTAGCTGCCATTTTTTTGTTGCCCCTTAATTGTGTTGGTATGAGCTGGAAGTGAGACCCACTGAAAAATAGGGTATTTTGAGTATGAATGATGTTTAAGGGAGCATCTGAGTGCTTAGCGCAAACATTAACTAACTAATGCAATTTGGACAGCTCCATAAAGTGATAGACTTAGAACAGCTTTATTCTCAGTGAGTGTATGCTAATCGGCATACATTAAAATGAAATTTCATTGCGTACAGCTCAATGGGTCTCCACCTCCAATATACATGGCATAAACATGACATGGAGTGACTAGTAACTAGTTCATCTTACATTCTGTACTTTATTAATGCAATTACAATGGTACTTTGGTACTCATTGTTAAATTGGTTCCATGAGGCACGATGAGTACCAAACATTTTTCGTATAAGGAACAATGCAGTGAGTCACGAGGCAATCGGCACAAATTCTAACTTGTGTGTTGACTACCAGACAATATTGGGACAACATTTTTGCATCAAAAGTGTTGAGTAGCAACTTTGATGAGTTTCGAAGCACTTGAGAATCAAGATCCCACTTTAGTTTGGATGTAAGCAAACAGATTAACCAGATCATTTTACGGGATATATTTTATAGGATAACTATAACCTGCAGTCCACCCCTCCAGTCAGGCTATCCTGGGCTAAAATGGGTGTCGGCATGTTGTGCGAATTCGGCCACGGAGTCCCCAGCCAGCCTCTCTTCCAGCCTAGCAGGTGTGAACCAGCCAATTAATCAACCAGTGACATTTTGGAGGCCTTTCTGGGAGTCAGCTGAGTTAACATAAAAATCTGTTCTCCTGACCATAATAATGAATCTCTGTTCCTGTAACAGATGTTTTGACGTTTCACTTGGGGATCCAGAAAGAAATGTCACATTATTTCGATTTCGGTTGCAACATTTACATTTCCAAATATATTTCATCTGCAAATGCAGTTTTTTTTTTCCTCCTCTTTTTAGCCTGCCCCACTGGCCAGAGAAAGGAGAAGGATTCAGTCCGGTCTTTGTCTTCAGCTAATTATAATTCAGTGTGGCTAAACTAGCTAGCCTTATTTTAGCTCCTGTGTTGTGCAAACCCGTTTGTGTGCTGCTTAGGCTGTGAAAATGGGGTTAAACTGAACAAAGCAGTGCTCTGTTAACTATGGCTAACCGTGTGGGAACCCAGTACTGAGGGTCCATTCAAGAATTGACAGAAGTAACCGAACTATTCATTTCACATAGTTCACTTCCATGATAGAACTGTGATGCGCGAACTCAACTCGTGCCTTCTTTGCAGAGATACCTTCTGCAGATCAGTCATGTGCCAAAGCAGCAAGGAGGCAGACAAGGGTTTAGCAACTTGTGAACAAACAAACCATGGTTTGTGATTTTCAAGACACTGAGCGGACTCAACATTGCATTCTCTCTATCATCGGCCGACCCCCAAACCTCGACTGAAGGACAAAATGCTCTTCCTGCAGGTGGAGAGAGTTTGGATGCCGCTTCACATCTTCGGCCGGTGCCTCTGTGCTTCTGCTGTGCCACTCCTGGGACCCAGTTGGCCGCCTCCCCTCCAGCCGGGTTGGGCACAGGTGAGGGGGCTGACTTTTTTTTATCTGTGATTACCAGAAGTACAAGCTAGGATCATCCTGGTGGAAAAGAGATCTCTTGAGTGTTTTTTTTTTTTCTAGTGAGATCGGTCTATCAGGGCAAGTAGCCCGGGTTCAAAAGGATCGTGTGATTCCCAGTGTTTTTTAACAACTGGTTCTCTACCCTAATGACTGGCTGGGTAGGCGTGGCTAGGGGGAGTCATGTGATTGGTGGAAGTGAGTGACATCAAGTTGGCCACGCCCACCCAGGTTTTGTGGCTCCCGGTGTTTTGTTTTCTGTGGGAAACGGGTCCAAATGGCTCTTTTGAGTATTTAAGGTTGCAGACCCCTGATCTAGATAGATAAATAGGTGGATAGGAAGGAAGGAAGAAGGAAGGAAGGAAGGAAGGAAGGAAGGAAGGAAGGAAGGAAGGAAAAAGATGGGATGGAGGGTGGGAGGAAGGAAGGAAGGAATATAGATTGATGGATAAATAAACAGGTGGATGGAAAGGAAGGGAGGGAGGGAGGGAGGAAGGAAAGGGAAATGGGTGGAAGGGAAAATAGAGAGATGGAAATAAGGAAGGAGAGAGGGACAAAGACAGGAAGGAAGGAACATCAAATCAAGATCAAAAGGAACCCTAGATAGCTTAGCACCTGGCCTTTGGCAATGGGCGTTCAGTAATAGTTTTACCTCCAGAGCAAACTTCTGTTAAAAAACTGTGCAACAGCTTCTCAGATCCCAGAAGTCCACACGCCTCTTAAAAGGTTGCCATGTTTGAAAAAAAAAACACTGCCCAAGAGGAAGGCCGGGTGGGTGGGCTCCTGCCCTCCCACCGGCTGCTAGCTCAGCTGCCTTATCTTTGTTTCTGCCAGGAGTCCATTCCGAAGGGTCATTCCTGCTTTAAAAAGCTTCAGATAAACTTCTAACCTTTTGACCATTTCGCCTCCATTTCCCAGGCGTGTGCTTTTTTGGGGGAAGGGGCTGGCGGGGTCTTTCTCTTGAATGCAAAACTTGTGCCGTAGCTTCTAAAGGAGCAGCTCTTTTGGCCCTTCTTTTTTTCTTGAACTATCCCAGGGAGTTGCTTCAAAAGAATCCTCTCCTGGGCTCTCTCTGCTCCAGGGGGTGGAGAAGGCCTGTCTGTCGTAGAGGATGTTATAGTGTACAGGTAACATTGAATACCTGGTCGTCCAACCTTTTGACTTGCCTGGGCTGCGGTCAACGAAGAGCAATTTCTCATAGTTAAACGTATGTAAATGATAACACACTTCCTTTCTTTTTTAACATTTTTATTATCTTCTGCGCAGAAGGTTTCAGCAGGTTCTGACCAGTTCTGGAGAACCGGTAGCGGAAATTTTGAGTAGTTCGGAGAACCGGTAGTAAAAATTCTGACTGGCCCCACCCCCATCTATTCTCTGCCTCCCGAGTCCCAGCTGATCGGGAGGAAATGGGGATTTTGCAGTAACCTTCCCCTGGAGTGGGGAGGGAATGGGAATTTTACAATATCCTTCCCTTGCCACACCCACTAAACCACGCCCCCAAGCCACACCCACAAAACTGGTAGTAAAAAAAAATTGAAACCCACCACTGCTTCTGCGGCTGCATTACTAGCTGGCCAGGCCTGATTTAAAGATTGAGTGAAGCCTCAACGCACCCTCGAGCAGAATTAAAATACAACCCGAACGGGACACTTTTCAACTTCAATCTTGTTGTGATGTGGATAGAACATATATTGTCAGGGCAAAGAGATCCTCTGACTCGTCTCCCCGTCTCTGGCCACTGGAAGAAGCATTTTTAAGTCATTTTAATGTCTCTTTTTCTCAACCTCAGCCACTTGAATGCCACTCAACCTATGGGATTTCAATTCCCAGAATCCTCCAGCCAGTGTGGACTTCAATTCCCAGAATTCTGGGAGTTGGAAGTCCACACATCTTCAAGCCTGCCTCCAACTTCTGCTCTGAAGTTGTTTCCTCGCTCAATCTTTGCACACCTGTTGAAAAGAATGAAGAGGCCTGTGAAGTTAACACTGAATTTGTAGGTGAAAGGAGGAAGAAAAAAAAAAAAAAAGGAAATCCAGGGGAATTTGGTGTCACGTCCTAGCTATGGTTTACCAGCTAACCAAAATGGGCTTGGCACAACGCACTAAGCTACAAAACCTGGTTTCCGCCAGAGGCAAAACAACCACTAGGTGGCGGTATTGGCATGAGCCTTCTATTCACCTACTGTATCATGTAGTATAATCAACTGACATTGCAATTCAATAGCCTGTGTAAACCCCAATAATCAGCTTTACTTCAGTTAACCACGATTCAGTTAGCCTTGTGAAAGTTGGTGTCAACCAGTGGATGCAGGATTTTTTTTGCACACGGATGCAACTGCGTCTTTTGTGGAGTTGCAAAGGGACTCGGGACCTCAAATATCCCGCTTAGGCCAGCAGTCAACCCAAAGTGGACACCTTGTCATTTTGCCTGTGGACACCTGTCAGCTGCCATTCCTGCAGTTCGCGTTCCTGCAAATTCCTTTTAATTGAGCAGCCCTTATTATCATGAAGACGGGCACTTTCCTGGCTTTAAAATGTGAACAACAACAACAAAAAACCCCAAAATCCAGCTTGTTTCATCTTCATTTCATGCCTGGCTTGAATGCAAACTACCATCGGCTTCCCAGACAGACGGGAAAGCTGAAGAGAGATAGGCGACATTGGGGAAATAGCGGGGAATATGCTAAACTTCGGGGATTTGCAGCTAGAGAGAAAGGGCAGGTTGTTGAGCGGAATGAAGAATAGCGTGGCAACTGCTATCACTCATGGATGAACCGACAGTTCTCTTTTTAGCTGGATTCCCCAGAAGCACAAGACTGCGAGATGCTTCTGAAAAAGCATCGTCTTGCCATCCACGGCGCTGTTTTACAAAGAGATTTAACTCCAGGGCTCCGAGCCATGAGCTATGGCGGGGTGTTAATGCTGTCTGCGGGTGTGAAATCAGTTTATAAGTGAGGCTGCACGGATCATTTTAAAAAGGCACTTGGAGCCAGGCTTGGAGAAGGCGCAAAGGCCCCCAGGCGCTCGGTGGGAGCCTTGAGAGAGAATCCATCCGTCATCTTAAGCACTTTTGAAGTCTCTCAATTTCTCCCTAGTCCTCCAAATCAGCCTTTTCTCAACTTCTGTCTTAACCAAAGATTTGGATTTCTAATATTTGAGTTTTATCCCAATATCGAATCTTAGCCTGGCTCATTGGTGCCCACAGACTTCGACTCCCAGAATTCCCCAGCCAGCTCTATAAGTCCACAGGTCTTAAAATCGCCAAAGGTTGGGAAACGCTGCTCTGAATTTAGAAAAAGCCTTCAGAATTGGCGAGGGAATTCTGGGAATTGAAGTCCACAGGTTTTAATGTTAGCAAGGTTGGACACCTAGAAACTTAAGGCTTCCCTTAGTTGACGGGGGGATTCTGGGAATTGAAGTACAGAAGCACCAACTGCCTGCAATTACTGCAAGTTCAAATCTCACCAGGCTCAAGGTTGACTCAGCCTTCCATCCTTCCGAGGTAGGTAAAATGAGGCCCCGGATTGTGGGGGCAATAAGCTGACTTTGTATAAAAAAAGAACACCGCTTAGGGGGGAGGCCAAAAGCCCTACTAAGCAGGTATATACAAAAGTATGAAGGCTATTGCTTAACACATTGTAAGCCGCCCTGAGTCTCCGGAGAAGGGCGGCATATAAATCGAACCAATAAATAAATAAATAAATTAACCAGTGGAACAGCTTGCCACCAGAAGTTGTGGGTGCTTCACCACTGGAGGTTTTTAAAGAAGAGACTGGACAGTCACTTGTCTGCTTGAGAAGGGGGCTGGACTAGAAGGCCTCCAAGGTCCCACCCCCAGCTCTAAATTCTAAATCTATTAGGGAGCACCTGGAGACCGCAGGTGAGATGCGGGGGGGGGGATGCTTTGGGGGGGTGGAGGGGCAGATGGCCGGGACTCTCCTCTTCCTCCTCCTCCGATGCTCATTCCTGATTGGGGAGTGACGATTCTCCGCCCAGGCCCCCACCGGATCCCCGAAACTCGGCGGGCCTCCCTTGCCGACACTGCTGGCAGAGCCCCCCTTCCCAGGGGCAGTCTACCGCAGAGGGAGCGGCGCGGTTAGAGACCCCCCCTCCTCGCTCCGCGGAGCCAATGAAGAGCGAGGAAAGTTTGCGGGGAGCCAGTCAGGGCTGGGAGGGGGGCGGCCCGGGCCAATCTCGGCTCGGCTCGGCTGCTGTGGCGGCGGGGCCAGTCTTGCTGGCTGCTCCGGCAGCGGCTGCAGCGGCGTCTCCGCTCCGGCTTCCCGCTTGCGCCGCTGGGCTCGGGATGCGCCCGGCCGCCGCCTCCAGCCCGCGATGAGCGACGGCGGAGCCGCTGCAGCCGCTGCCTCCGCCTGGCGTCTCTGCGCCCTCCTGGCCGCCGCCTTGCTGGGCGCCCGGGCCGAGCCCACCTGCCAGCGCGTCCGCTCAGCCTTCCAGGCGCTGCAACCCGGCGCCCGCGGGGTGCTCGACAGCCCCGGGCCAGGTGAGCTCCGGGTGGGGGCGGTGGGGGGGAGGAGGCTGCAGCCCGAGAGCCCCGCTCGCCTGGCCGGAGAAAACGGGGATGCTCTTTTCCTTCCTCTTGCCTGCCTGCCTGCCTGCCTGCCTGCCTTCCTTGGGACTAGCGCCTTTATTTTGCACCGTCTCCCCTCCTCCTCCTCCATCATGGGAAAGGGCTAGGCAGCCTCACTGGCTAGAAGGAGACGCGGGTTAGTCCGGCGTCCCGTGTCGTGTGAACGCAGCCCAGAAGCTGCCTTCCTTCCTTCCTTCCTTCGGACTAGCGCCTTAATTTTTGCAGCGCGGTAAAAGCGGGAGCTCAGGGATGGAGATGCGCCCGGGCTGCCTGTAATAGGGCTGGCCGGTTCTCCCTCCGCTCGCTCGCTCGCTCGCTGGGCGCCTCCGGGGGATGTTGGGCTTGCTGATGGTTCCGTCTTCTCGTGCCTTCCTCGCGCGCTCGAGCTGGGCAGAAGGGATGGAGGGCGATGGAAGAGGGACCCCACTCCCCATCCTCCTCCTCCTCCTCCTCCTCCTCCATGGGAAAGGGCTGGGCAGCCTCTCTGGATAAGAAGGAAACGCGGGTTAGTCGGGCGTCCCGGGTCGTCTGAACGCAGCCCAGAAGCTGCAGGAGTCCCTCTGCGGGCACGGCTCGACGGGGTCGGTCCGGCGGTGCGGGGTCTTTGCAGGATCTAGCAGGGTGGACGTTGGTTTGGTTCTTCCCTACAGCATCTGGGTTTGCAGGTAGATTGCCCTGGAATAGGGAGGCACTCCTTAAGTACATTGGCATAGACATAGAGAGACTGGGATGGAGTGTTCTTTTATCTCCAGTTTAGGTTTTTGCTCCAATCCTGCAGTGGCCGTTGAGGGCTGGCTAACCAGGGTTAAGGCTGTGCTGGTAGACTCTGCCTAAAACTGGGGTCTCCAACCTCGGTAACTTTTAAGACTTCAATTCCCAGAATTCCCCAGCCAGCCAGCCAGCCGAAAATCTCAGTTTTGCCAAGGCTGAACCAGATGCAGGAACTGCGTGGCATCTGCACCAATGTGAATAATTTTTGGGCTGCCGAAGTCTTATTTCTCTTAGGCTCTGCTTATGTACTTGGGAGTTTTCCTTGGGATTTAAAGGTGAAGTGCTAAATTAGATGTACATTTTTATTTAAAAGTTAAACAAAGAGTAAAGCTTGCATAAATCCTCCAGTGTGTGTGTGTGTGGGGGGTGAGATCGTCTTCCTGAAAGGGGAAAAAAAGGAGATAAGTCATGAGTTATTCTTACAAAAAAAAAAATTATTACACTATTTAATTTTTTTTTTTTTATGGAAAAGTCTGCATGCTACAGATAATCCAGTTGGGACATATGGATCAGTTTGTCAGACTTGAATGCTCTTTTGAAGTAGGCTTAAGCAGACTCATTTTGAGAATTACAAAGTGTTCAAAGATAACAAAAAACGGCAAAAGATGAAGGAAAATTTAAGATGCCGGGCTGTTGCTGTTACGTAGGGCCTTTGCATCTGCCTACAACTTAACCGTAGCTAAATGCTAACATCTGAATCCCTCCGGCAGCTGTCAGGATAAGTTGGGGTTACAGTTTCCAAGATTGCCAGCCAAGGAGGAGAATGATAGCCTATCATATCCTGGGTGGGGGTACCAATTTGGAGAGCCTCGGTTTGGAGAAAGAGGTTGAAACCTGTCTCGCTGTTTGAGAAAGTTGCATAACATTCTCAGAGACTCTTCCCATCCTGCTTACAATCTTTTTGGACTGTTGCCTTCTGGCAGAAGATACAGAACAATTAAAACTCGGACCACACATTTTCTGAATCGTTTTTATCCCAGAGCTATAATTGCACTCAACAATGAACTAAAGGGCCACCGTCAGTGAGCTGTTGGGCAGCATTACTTGGTCTGTTGTGTGGATGTATGGGTGGTTTAGGGGCGGGGAATTTGTGGTGGGTGGGGGTGTGTTTGGGGATTGTTATGTGTGTTGGACCTGGTCTTTGGCTGTTAAGTGAATTTCGTTGTATGGGTATACTGTGTATACACGTACAATGACAATAAAATTATTATTATTATTATTATTATTATTATTATTATTATTATTATTATTATTATTATTATTATTGAGTGTTTGCAAAGCAAGGATGTGATTTTGCATCTTATCTGGACAATATGTACCAAGAAAGAAATTCAGCCTGAAAGTCAGAAGGATAGGTAATTTTATTTTTCTGTTTACGGGGTGGGGTTGATGGCAGATTTCTAATGGGAAGGTGGGTATCTCTATCGAAACACAACTCTCTGGTCTTTCCATGAAAGCTGATCTGGAGAGGTAAGAATTCAAGAAGAGGACAATCCCTAGAAGATAAAGCCAGCATCTCAAATCGGCCTCTCTCTCAACCTCTTGGCAACTTGAAGAGTTGAGTGAACTTCAACTCCCAGAATTTCCCCAGCCAGCTGTGCTGCCAAGGTTGAGAAAGACTGATTTAAATGCTCAAAAACTCCCAGATCAGCTTGCCAGGAGTGATGGTGGAATTGTTGCAACCTCTGGAGAGCCACAGTTCCCTGATGGAGGTTAGAGCCAAAATCTTCCCTCCATCCCCGAAGCAAATGTCAACATTAACAAAGAGATTTCTGAACCAATGAGGTTCCATTAACCATCTGGCTGTGAATTTTTGAACTGGGACATTTCCCATTGCCTCCTAGGGGCGCCCTACAAACACATGCATTGCAGTAGTCAAGGTTTGGATAACGGGGATGGGATTTTGCGGGGGTTGTTAATCCCAAGCAGTGCAACAGCCACTTCCACGCTTGCTATTTGGCAAATCCACCTTGGTCCTGCAATGAGAAATTTTATAAATATATATATATCGCCCTAATGAGAAGAATGGCTGGCTGGTTATTTCTCTCCTCCAACTGCTCGTTTCTGGAGATCTCAGTAGAGTAATTACACTTTGATGATTCTCTCCTTTCCAGAACGGGCTTCATAAATCCTCCGTAATCAGGGAGGCGTCATGGTGACAGGGTGGCCCAGCTTCCTGTTTATTGCTCACTCGGTCTCCGTCACTGCCACCCTGGCTCTGCCTGCCACCTCCGATCTTTTTCTCCGTCGTCCTCTTCCTTTTAAATTCTTTTTCTTTGGTATTCTACACCTTTTTGAAACTTTGAAATAAAGTTTTGAAAAAAAAAAAAAAGAATATGGGAAGGAATTCTGCCCCTCCCACCCCCACACCCCCGGGGTGAAATCCAACAGGTTCTGGAGAATCGGTAGTGGAAATTTTGAGTAGTTTGGAGAACCGGCAAATGCCACCTCTGGCTGGTCCCAGGAGTGGGAAGGGAATGGAGACTTTGCAATGTCCTTCCCCCAGGAGTGGGGAGGGAATGGGGCTTTTGCAGTATCCTTTCCCTGGAGTGGGGTGGGAATGGAGATTTTGCAGTATCCTTCCCCTGGAGTGGGGTGGGAATGGAGATTTTGCAGTATCCTTCCCCTGGAGTGGGGTGGGAATGGAGAATTTATGGTATCTTTCCCCTGCCATGCCCACCAAGCCACACCATGCCCACCAAACCCATCGGTGGGACCCAGCGCACAAATCTGCTGAAAGGATCGGGAGCATGGTAGAAAACCATCATAGCAATATTCTTCTGGCCTTGTTGAATTTCGGTTTGTGTCATGACTGAGACACAAAACAAAGGCACAACGCTTAAAGCAGATGTTTGCGGGTGACTTTAATCTTTTAAGGGAGGAACCAGGAAAAAGCCAAGCCGGTAGGTGCTTGCAAGTGGTTCTTAAAAACCTCTTTTCTTACAGAGAGAGCCCATCAAAAGCCCTTCGCCCCGAGACATGGACCGTATTTCGTGGCCATCACTTCTCCAAGCCGCCCCGCCAAAGCTTTATAATCTGTTCATATTAGGGGATTATGCAGGAGGACGGTCTTATCAATTTTGTGCAAGGGTAGCCTAATGATTGCTCGGTACCGGTTTTCCAGCTTCCCAGATAATTTAATTAAAGGAGGCAAGATGGATGCCGCTGTAGTATTTTCTTCGTTGTATTGATAAGACGATTAAATAAATGTCTTACAAGATTACCGTAAAGCGGTTTCATTTCCATGGCCCGTCTTGCTTCTCTGCATAGCTGTAGTTAATTTGCTGGCAGAGTTTGTTCCAGGTGGACTGGTTATCCTTACAGTGCGCCGCTTCTTAAAGAATATTTATTTCTGGGGATTTGAGCTAACGTTCCCCGCTCTGTAAATTCCAGAAATCTGTTTGGAACTGGTAGGATTCAGGCTGGGTTGAAAGCTGACGGTCATCGGATTTTAACTCCGGGTGTCTCAGCCTTGGCCGCTTGAAGAGGGGTGGACTTCAGCCCCCCCCAAAATTCCCCAGCCATATTTAATTTAATTTAATTAAAGGTCAGTAAACGGAAAGACCTTGCCCAATGTTTGACTCTCAGCTCTTGGAAGGAAGCGATCAGGGCAAACCCATCTGAAACATCTCACCACGCAAAATGCAGCGTCTCATCCAGACGGTTGTCGGGAGTCAACCCTGACTTCAAGGCATATTAAATTTTAATCCTGCTTGTATCTACAGGTAGTTCTTGACCTACAACACTTTGTTTAGCGACCGTTTGAAGTCACAGTGGCACAGAATAGAATAGAATAGAACAGAATTATAGAATAGAATAGAACAGAATTATAGAATAGAATAGAATAGAATAGAATAGAATAGAATTTGAGTAGAGTAGAGTAGAGTAGAGCAGAGTAGAATACAATACAATAAAATAGAAGTAGAGTAGAGTAGAGTAGAGTAGAGTAGAGTAGAATACAATACAATACAATACAATACAATAGAAGTAGAGTAGAGTAGAGTAGAGTAGAGTAGAGTAGAGTAGAGTAGAGTAGAGTAGAGTAGAACAGAACAGAACAGAACAGGAGTAGAGTAGAGTAGAGTAGAGTAGAATAGAGTAGAGTAGAGTAGAGTAGAGTAGAATAGAATAGAATAGAATAGAATAGAATAGAATAGAATAGAAGTAGAGTAGAGTAGAGTAGAGTAGAGTAGAGTAGAGTAGAGTAGAGTAGAGTAGAGTAGAGTAGACTAGACTAGACTAGACTAGACTAGACTAGGCTAGACTAGACTAGACTAGAATTAGAGTAGAGTAGAGTAGAATAGAGTAGGGTAGGGTAGGGTAGGGTAGGGTAGAGTAGAGTAGAGTAGAGTAGAGTAGAGTAGAGTAGAGTAGGAGCTGGAAGGGACCTTGGAGGTCTTCTAGTCCAACCCCCTGTTCAAGCAGGAAACCCTATATACCATTTCGGTGCCACGAAGTAAGGATTCTTGGATTGTTTTGGTGCAGGTGGGAGGAACCCGAAGCCCCCGGGGAGCACTCGGAGGGCCTCTCTGTGCTCAACGCTCCTTCCGAAGTTAGCGCAAGCAATGCACTTCCAGCCTCCTCCTCCTTTTGCTCAGCAGTTTTTGGGTCTTCTGGTTTACTGGGTAATTGAGTTTTCGGCTTCCAATTATTTCAGGACCATAAGTTGCTCTCTTGATAGCAAAAAAGAAAAGAAAAGAAAAGAAAAGAAAATGCCACCCTGGAAGTCTCCAAACGGTAGGAACCTGCTCCAGGCGATTGCTTTCCTCTCGGCGACCGTTTGCGGCTCCTTTTCTTGGCCGAGGGATTAATTTTAACAACGTTCCAAAGTGCAATTTTTGCAAGCCCTTCTCCCCCCCCCACTCCTTCCCTCCTTTGCTTTTTTCCTCGCGGCTTCGGGAAGTCTGTTTATGTATTTATGTACGTAATTAAAATAGAATGGGAGCTGTAGACCCTGGCAAATTAGAAACCGCTCTGTTTTTATGGATGGATATTGGTAGACTGGTGCCTTGGCCTCTTTCTTGGTCTCATTGGCATATCTAGAAACCTCCTCGTCCTTTGGATCCTTGGGGGATCCAAATCTTTGGCAGAAGATTCTGGGGTGTCTGTGTGTGTGTGTGTTTGTGATCTGTCTGAAGGCAGTTTGCGATCTCCTTGAACAGGTTCTCAACTATTCGTTGGGAAGCAGAAATGGCGACTCTGTCAGCTTTCTTTCTCTCTGCCTCAGTTTTCAATTCATTAAGCTTAGCAACTGTGGTGATTCACTTTAATAATCACCATAAAAAGCTTCTTTCCTTCCATTGATCCATCCATCCATTCATTTTTTTCTCTATTCTCCTTCCTATTTCCTTCCTTCCATCCATCCATCCATCTTTTTCTCTATTTTCCCTCCTGTCCATCCTTTTCTCTATTCTCCTTCCTGTTTCCTTCCTTCCTTCCTTCAATCCATCCATCCATCATCCTTTTCTCTATTCTCCTTCCTATTTCCTTCCATCTATCCATTTTTTCTTTATTTTCCCTCCTTCTGTCCATCCTTTTCTCTATTCTCCTTCCTATTAACTTCCTTCCCTCTTTCTTTTTCCTTCTTTCCCTTTTTCCTTCCTATTTCCTTCCTTCCTTCTATCCTTTTCTCTATTCTCCTTCCTATTTCTTCCTTCCTTCCCTCTTTCTTTTTCCTTCTTTCCCTTTCTCCTTCCTATTTCCTTCCTTCCTTCCTTCCTTCCTTCCTTCCTTCCTTCCTTCCTTCCTTCCTTCTTCCTTCCTTCCTTCCACTGTTTCATGTCTCCAAGGTATCTGAGAAGGCCCTTGATGAATGAGTTCTGGGCTTCACTGTCATGTGCCGCAGCCACCCTCCCCTCTCCCAAATGGGAGCGGAAGGCAGAACAATTTTAAGAAGGACCATTAAACAAAGGAATTACCTTGGCGGTTGACAAGGAAAATAGTTCTCTCTGGAGAGTTTTCTGAATTGGATAAAACGCTGAAGAGGGAAAAGTGTGTGTGTTTTGGCTGGCTTCCTAATGCTGCCTCCAGCCTTTTCCTTCTCTTGGCCCAGCGCTGGCAATAGACTACCCTGCGTGTAGCAAGGTTTGCAAGCAGGGCCAACATCCCCGCTCAGCCTGGGAATTCAGAAGAAGCCTTGTCTGAAGCTGCCAGGCAGGGTGGAGCAGGGCAACCTCTGGAAGTTCAAGGTGACCTGGACCAAGAACTTCACTCTTGCTAGAAGTTTCAGTTCTCTCGCTGTTGTGGTCCACCAGCAGCCTGCAGAGCTGGCAGTGGAGTTGGAGAGTGAGGAGGCTGGGGAGGACCATGGGCCAGTCCTGGAGTCAGGGGAAGGCCCGGATGAGGGCTCTGCGTCGGAGGCAGAGATGGGGCCAGGGCCATCTAGGAGTGATGCACGGACTCCGGAGCCTCCAGAGGCGGACATCAGAGAGGCAGAGGAACAGGAGGAGCCTGTTCCTAGTGCACGCATGCAAAGAGCTACCAAAAGGCAAGAGCAGCTAAAGCAACAAGGACATCTCGGGAGTAAGGCCAGGAGATGATTGGCCCCTCCCAGAAGGCTTAAAAGAGCAGCAACGGCTCTTGGGATCTTTGTAGGAAAGCAACGTTGCTACATTTGTTCTTGTCAGCGTCTCTTGCTTCTGAACCTTTGCCAAGAAAAGCCTTTGGCAGGGTGCCAAAGTAGACAAAGGTTGGTGATAAGGCCGAAGGACTTTTTCTGAAGGACTTGTTTTGGAATTAATTTGGACTAAGCTGGGAAGGAAGTAATTCTCAACTGTTATAATAAAATAGTTTTGTTTGAGACTAATTGTGTCCTGTAATGATTAAGTGAGCCTACAAACCTTGCCAGATAGAACGAGAACACCCCTATCCAAAACATATATCCTAACCCTTCCCCGGTCTCTGTCTCTACAGGGTCAGATTTGCAAATATGCATCCCCAAAGCTCTCACCTGCTGCTCCCGCAAGATGGAGGAGAGATACCAAGGCTTGGCTCGTACCAACATGGAGCAGATTCTCCAGACGGCCAGCATGGATTTGAAATTCCTCATCATGCAGAATGCGGCCCTTTTCCAAGGTAGGTGTGGTGCACAGAGGATTTGTGCTCTGGGATTCATGTCCAGCGGGTGGGGTGTCCATTGCTTATGGATTGTGGGTTCAGAATTGATCTGACCACTTCCAAAATAACAGCATGTTTTTGTATATAAATATAGGGTGGGGGGAGGAGTCCTTGGTGGCAGATGGAGAACCAAACCCAGCTTCTCCCCAGCTCCTATTTTGCGGTATTTTCCTGCTGCAATCATGGAAATGCCACAGGGCCTGAAAAAATCTAATAATCTAATAAAGTTTGCTAAGTGAACACAGTAATGGACGCGCCTGGATGGCATCTCGCTAAATGCCAAGCGACTCTCCCCGATCTTCATCAGCAAAAAGTCTGATGCAGCTTCAGCAGGAAGGAAATTCAATTTGGCGCAGGAGAACATCGGTCGGACTTGGCCCTGTCACTCAAGCGGCCCCTGCGTGGGGCTGATGGAAACATCCTGAAATGAGTTGTGAAGGGCCGGCGCAGCATGTGTGCGCATCATACGAATGGGTTCGGTGACATTTCCATATGTGGCATCAAGCACAAGAAGTGGGGAGGGAGGAAATGGCCAGGCTGACAAGAGCTGTTTCTCAGCAGGCGAGCGGAGACCTTTCCGATTTCCTGGTGCAGCAAAAATAGCTGCCAGTTGAGATGACACAGAGGTGGTGTTGAATGGGCCAAGGTTCCCCCCACAAAGGGTTCATGGAGTATCTTGATCTTCCATCTGTTTTGTCTCTTGAGATGACCGGTTGGGAGCTTCTTCTGTTAAGCCGGGTTCTCAACCTTAACAGCTTGAAAATGGGTGGGCTTCAGCTTCCAGAATTCCCTCCCATCTTCAAGTTGGGTTGTGTCAACTCTGAAGCTATCCTGACTGAGGCCATCATGGAAGCTTCAGTGTTGCCACAATGGTGCTGACGGATAGGGAAGTGGGCGGGGAATAGAGATAGCTGGGGTTTTGTAGCCAAAACAGAATAGTTTTCCCTGAGAACCAAGGACATTCCCACAGGTGGCTGAAGAGGGGAGGAGTGAAGTTTCCAAGCAACCGGACAGCACCCTGATTGGACCATGTGACTGATTGTTTGGGAAAGGGGGAAAAAAACTTTTACTTTTAATTAGCTGTAAACCGCGGAAACCTTTAGAGTCGGTTTTCACCAGTCTGTGCCAATATTATATATCGAATAAACTTGTTCTTTGAGGAAACTGCTTGCCTCGGAGTTCTGTTTGCTATGGATGTATTACTTGGAACCCTGACAAGTAATACATGCTTGAAATGCTTCCAGAAAGGTGGTGGATCTCCATATCATGTGTCATCATCACCATCTTCCTAGGAGCATTTCGTTCCTTAACAGGAGCATTTCTCAACCTTGGGCTCCTTGAAGATGGGTGGATTTCAACCATCTGTCAGTTAAATGTGGCCAATTCTGACCCTGCACACATTCAAGTTATCTTGATCGAAACCTTGGTAGCGCAGCACCGCGGTGGCACAGTGGTTAGAGTGCAGTACTACAGGCTACTTCTGCTGATCACCGGCTGCCAGCGGTTTGGCAGTTCGAATCTCACCAGGCTCAAGGTTGACTCAGCCTTCCATCCTTCCAAGGTGGGTAAAATGAGAAGCCAGATTGTTGGGGGCTGACTCTGTAAGCCACTTAGAGAGGACTGTAAAGTGGTATATAAGTCTTAAGTGCTATTGCTATTGCTATCTTGAATCTCTTTGGTGGCATTTGAGCAAGGCACCTATCTCTGCATCTGGTAAAAGTTGGGCTGAATTATTTATTTTATTATGACAAAAAAGAACATATGAATTGTATTGGCTTTTTTCTTGGAGGGGGGCTTGAAATTTGCAGGATAAAGAAAGGGTCAGCCTTCCTATCTCAGACGTTTCCTTTTAGAGGAGAGGGGAGTGTTTCTATTTTTAAACGCAGGGAGCTATCAAAAGAATGTTCACAGCAAGGGGGAAATGCCTAAATTCTAAAAAAAAAAAAGGAAATAAAAGGGGAATCGCAAGATCTTCTCTGTTGATATACTGCTTTGTGCCTTAATCTGCTTAAACTCTTTTCATCTATAAATTGGAATTGGTTATGTTTGTACGATATGCTATGTCAGGATGTATAAACCCATAGTAATTTCTGAGCTGGTTAATTCCTCGTCCTCCACTTCCTCTTCTTTCCTCCTCCTCCTCCCTTCCTCCCTCCCTCTCCCCGCTCCTCCTCCTCCTCTTCCTCCCCCCTGCTAGCTGATTCTTTTTTTCATAGGGTCTTTTCAGCGGAATGGTGGCTTAGCTGCTCTCCCTCACTCTGTTTTCTGTGCACAGTGAGACAAACACAGTGTCAACAAACAAACAGAATCGGGGAGCAGAGAGGCAAAAACTATATCTTCCTTTTCCTTGTTCTGTGTAACATGAGGGTGGAAGGATTTGTTACTCCGAGAGTAACGATATTCTGAGGCCAGTTGCAAACGGAAAGTCGGTTTTTTTGCTCAGCTGGAAGGGACATCGACTGGCTGCGTTGTATTTTCAGTGAAAAAGAGAATGGAAGCAGAGATGACTTCAGGTGGGCTGCAGACTGGTTTGGAAAGATTAGGGTGAAGAAACGGTGCGGCTGAAGTGCCATCTGTTTGTTTGAGGATAGCTTAAAGAGAGTCGGGCAATTCCCATCCAGTCAAATGGCATCTTCCCGCAGTCTATTTCCTACTGCAGCAGCAAACTCCCGTTTTCTGTAATTACTTCTCTAGGCAAGAATTATCTTCTGCAGTTTTAAGTCTGAATACATTCCGAGTGCTCAGGAAACACTATAAAAAAAATTTAAAAAAACCACGGCCAAGTGATTTCACTAGGCAGCTGCAAACTTCGTGCGTTACCTTCCAAAGCCGAATCGATGTTGCCACCCTCTTTTCTCGGCTGCTCCTCCGCTTTGTCTGCTCCCCTTCCCTGCCACATACCCCCCCCACCCCACCCCCCCACCCAACATTTCCCCTGCAAACGTGTTTGCTTTCTGGGCTGAAAGGGATTAAAGGAGGAAATAAATTCTCTTTTGTCTGTGCCGGAGTATTTACAAATGCAGAGAAGAAAACAGTTGGTAAACATGAGGAAAGCATAGCAAGCAGACCAAGTCAAGGACAAGACGGGTTGATATAAAACAAACATTCCCTCATACCCCCCCTCCCACTCCTGCGATGGGCTTGGCTTTCAAAGCCCCTGTGAGATGAAACGATAAAGCAGGCAAGGTTGTTTCTGAGGCTGCTAGAGAGAGAGAGAGAGATGAGCTTTTCCTGAGCCCATTAAGCTGTCAATACCCGCTGATTCTACGTCCTTGCTGACAAAACCGGGGCGGCTGTTATTCACCCTATTGACACTTGCCAATGATGGAAGCTCCATCCAGCCATCCATAATGGTGCCAGGTGCCTCTGGAGGAGTCGTATTAATCTGTCTCTCAGAAGAAAAGGCTGAGGGAGCCAAGGGCCCTGCGTCCTGGCACGTGCAAGTCGAAAATTGGCTTCGGCAACGAAGGCCGAATTCACGCCGAGCTTGTAAGCCGGGCTTTGCGAGCCTTGGCGATGGTTGAAGACGGAGCTTTGAAGTCTTCCCTGGTGTGTCAGTTCCTATTTATGCCTGTAAAATTTATGTCTGATGCTCAAAAGTCTCCCTCAGTGGGAATACGGGGGACTTCTCGTTCTTCCGGCTTCTCTTTCCCGAACGATGCTGCGAATTAAGGAGAAACTTCCTAACAGCGAGGACAATTAACCAGTGGAACAGCTGGCCACCAGAAGTTGCGGACGATTCATCCTTGGAGGTTTTTAAAGAAACGGTTGGATAGCCACTTGCCTGAAATGGTATATAGGGAATCCTGCTCGAGCAGAGGGCTGGACTAGAAGACCTCCAAGGTCCCTTCCGGCTCTGTTCTGAATTCTAAAGGTCCCAGTTCAGTGGTGAAATCCAAATTTTTTTACTACCGGTTCTGTGGGTGTGGCTTGGTGGGCGTGGCAGGGGAAGGATACTGCAAAATCTCCCTTTCCTCCCCACTCCAAGGGAAGGATACTGCAAACTCTCCATTTCCACCCCACTCTGGGGCCAGCCAAAGGTGGTATTTGCCAGTTCTCCAAACTACTCAAAATTTCCGCTACCGGTTCTTCGAACTGCTCAAAGTTTCTGCTACCGGTTCGCCAGAACCTGTCAGAACCTGCTGGATTTTACCCCTGTCCCAGTTCCCTTTCTTCTGATTTCTTCTGGGCCGTGGTGCCTGCCGATCTTCATTTTTCCTGGCAACCCTCCTGTAGCAACAGATGGGCCTTTTCAACCCTTGCCCCTCTGAAGCTCCCCAAGGAGATACTGCATGTCCAGCCAAGCCCCCACTAGCCCAACCCCAGGGACGAGCCAGCCCGAGTTCCCCCCATTTCTGCAAATGGAGCCTTGGACCAGCCCCTGCTTCCCACAGCCCCCTGTGTGAAAACACACAGGCCCTCAGGCTGGGCAGGGTGTGATTGTGTGTGTGTGTGTGTGTGTGTGTGTGTGTGTGTGTGTGTGTTTATCTAAGGTGGAGCCTGGAAGAGACGTGAGACCACTTGGAGGTCGGCTGGCAGCAGCGCCAAGGGACGGGCAGCTGATCTTCCGTCTGGCTCTCTAATCAAAGCTCTTGAGGGATTCCTGAAATGCCGGAAGGGAAGGGGAGCAGGGATCGTCCAGAGGGGCCTGGGTAGTCTCTGCCTGCCGGAGAGGAGGGGGCACGGATGGGAATGAGGGGTGGGGAAGCCACGGCCGCCTTCCTCTGAGTTCAGCCCCTTATTTCTGCAGTTTTATTGTGGGTTTTTTTCCCCCCTTGACATGCCAGAAACCATTTTGCTCTTTGCACTTTTAGTGTGTGCGGCTCATCCTGGCGGATTTTCCCCAGGGGGTCTTTGGTTAGGGGGCTTTTCATACCCGTCTCCCTGTCTCCATTAAGCAGCCCCCTGGATAAGCAGCTCCTGGAGGGAAGGGGAGGGAGATCAAGGTTCTGGTGCTCCTGGAGAACATTTTCCACAGTCTGGTTCTTTCAAGAAGGAAGAAGATGCTACAAACCGCTTTTATTAAATCAGGGGTTCCCAACCTAAAGTTTCTTTTATACAAGAACTTCTTTTATACAGTCATTGTCACCAAGGGTATGCGTGTTACCGCTCTGTTTTTGGAAATCACGAGACCTGATCATCCAGAGTTTGTTGAAGAAACCACAATGGATTGGGTTTACACAAGAAGCCAGATCCTAAGAACTTCAAAGACAGACATGGGGTGACTCGCTAGAAATAGGGGTAACAGACAGTGGCACTGTGGGTGTTTCCCAGATCGATGCTACCACTAGATGGCGATCAAGAACCAATCTTATTTTTGTTATTATTTTTATTTTCCAGTTTAAAAATATTAACCATCCAAAACCATTTATTTGCTCAACTGGCACTTAGAGTTAAACATGGGGTGCTAAATTCTACCCGTTCCCTTTGGGAAAATACAGTCAAGTGGGCCAGAATTTTCTGTGAAAACGCACCTCGCTTGGGCATCCAGCGTGGCCCTTCTTAAAGATGCTTCCAGATAAATTTGCAAAAGGGTTGGAGGGAAGAGACCAGAAATTCAACAAGACACGTTTTAGTCCTTGATCTGGTTTTCTACTGTATTAGCATGAAATATTTTAGGAAATATTAAAAAGGCAGAATATTATATTTCCCCTAAAAGAGAAATGGAAATCCTAAGGGAGACAGAAACTCAGCTTCAGCTCCCTGCCCCCAGCAGATATTTTGGTGCCCATTGAGAAGGACTGGGCCAGCCTATCTACAAAACAAAAGACCTTCAGCTGCAGGGTGATGGGATTGAGACATGACCCTCCAAGACATAATAGGATTATCTAGCAGCATTGTGGAGTCACCTGGGGACATTGTATCACCCTCCAAGCTTCAACCAAACCTAGCTCAGACAAACATGACCCCACACGGCCCCATGGGAGTCTTGACTACAGCCAATAGAATACATTTCTTGCACAGGAACAGGAAGCTCAAGGGCAGGGCCCAAGAAAGGGTATAAATAACCCTCACTCTCCACTCCATGTGGTCAGCTGCACCAGGACCTCAAACCCATGAGGTCCTGTCCATCAATAAACCATCTTTCCAATCAGCTTCCATGTTTCCTCTGTTATTCTCCCCACTTGGATCTGAACCAGATGGAAGTTTCTTTCAACACTACACTGATGTGTCGAATGTGCTACATCTGCAATTTCGTAGTTTAGCAGCTCCGCGATGGGGTGCATTATTTGGGGGGCACGTTGACTACGGCCCATCCTATCTGGACGTAGCCTTCGCCTGTGATGGTTTTTTAAATCAAATTCTAAGTTCTTTGCCTGCTGCGCTATTTCTAAATGAAGGGTGGGGTCTTTAAATTGCTGTCTTCAGATTAGCCTCTCTTTCTTTCTGTGTTGGAAGGCATTCATTAAGTTTTATTCAGAACCAAGTTGAGGACCCAGTTTGTGGGGGCAATAAGCTGACTTTGTATAAATATACAAAAGTATGAAGGCTATTGCTTAACGCATTGTAAGCCACCCTGAGTCTCCGGAGAAGGGCGGCATATAAATCAAATTAAAAAAAAAAAAAAAACCGAGAAGGCGGGAGAAACAGGTTGTAAGATTAGAGTTCCCGACTGCAAATCCCCACTTTTAAGTATATTTTCTAAAGCCTGGATTATGATAAATAGTTTTCCTCTGATGGAGGGCTGTAGCGACTCAATTTATTGCAGCAATTTTGTTACCCATATGCAGTAGGATTTGCAAGAGAGGAGTGGGGGAAAATACGAGCTTTCCTCCCAGCCTTTCTCCACTTCCTTTCTCTGGAGCCGCATATGGCTCTTTCACCCCTCTGCTGCCGCTCCCTGTCACTCAAAATATATGTCACAACTGCCAATGTGCGACACCTGTCGGCATGTGATTTATTGAGCTTTTCAACCCACGGTAGGCCAACCGTGGATAAATCCAAGAAAAGAAAAGTTCCAGAACATTTAATTCAACTACATATACTAGTTTTGTGGCCACTCAAGAAATAGTCAGGCACGGGAAGGGTTTTGTGGCTCCCGGTGTTTTCTTTTCTGTGGGAAACGGGTCCAAATGGCTCTTTGAGTGTTTAAGGTTGCAGACCCCTGCTCTAACCAGTGACTGTAACCCAGGATGTTTTCTTCAGTTAACCGTGGCTAGTCTGTGGCTAACTCTGATGGTGAATTCAGGATTGGTGAATGGCTTTGGGGAAGAAAATGTTCAGCCTCATTTTGAATACTAAGACTCCGTTTCCGCAGTCCTGTTTCTTTTGAAACACTTGAGGTTTGTGGAGAGGATGCCCCTGGAATCTGCGTTATGGGTATTGAGGGCACCAGCGATTTTTGCCTTGTTTTTTTTCTTCTTCTCTTTGCAACCGAGATTCCGCTCTCCGAAAAACCCCATTTCTTCGTTTCTTTTTCTTTCTTCTCCAAAGGAGAAGCAATCCAAAAGGGTCACGCGGCATTAATAGGGAGCTGGCTCTCTGATTTTCCTCCACTTCTGCCTTCTGACATTTCCTGAAAGTGAATGATATTTACAAAGAAAAACAGGAACTTGGCTTTTGCTGAGGAGGGAAAAAAAAATCAATTATGTTGGCACCTTCATTTTCCCCAATCGTGATTTTTTTTCCCCTCCCTCCCTTTGGTTTCCAGGACAAGCTCCTTATGGGGGAAAAAAAAATAAGGAGAAAAAAGAAAGAAAAAGATGAATAGGTGACAGGAGCTTTAACGAGGTTTGCATTGGGGTAACAGGAACTAATTAGGGATTGATTATCTGCCTGGCAGTCCAGAGAGAAACGAATTCATTTCTGCTTGCTAGAAAAGAATGCATCTTTTTCAATTATTCTTGCAAGCCTCTTTTTTTAAAAAAAAAAAAGAAAAAAAATTCAGAGTTTCATTTGCATCCCAGATTACTCTTTTCTTTAATCACAATGAATAGGGTTCCCCCCCCAACTTGAAAGTATTTGCGCTAAGTAGAGCACCCATGTTGAAAGGCAGTGTATCTGACACCCAGGACCCGTCGGAGAAGGCAACGAGCTGCATCCTTGTTTATTTTCCTACCCCATTGATGCGGATTTCTAAAAATGTGTGTCGGGGAAAAGGACGGGCCTTGCAAGAAAGTCTTGCGACCCCAGGCTAATGAGAGGCTGTGAGAGAATGAGACGGGGTATATAATACGATTCTCAGGGCTCAATAATTTGAAAAAGCAATTTACTTTGATCCGGTGCCCGGAAAGCAAGCGATAGTCTTCTTTTTCATCAGTTAATGACAATTTAACAAGTAGCCAGGTATAATAGATTTAAAGCGGGAGCTGAGGAAACATGAAATTGATGGCTTTCTCAATCGGATTAAAAGAGGAGCTGAGTAATAAGAAACCTGAGGAATTGGAAGGAGGCGGCAATGGCTGAGGGAAGGGTTACTGGAGGCGGACTCCATTATTAGCCATAAAGATTAAAAATACACAGGAATCGGTCCGTTTCCATCTCCCGCACGATGGGAGAAAAACCGTATTTGTTGAGAGGGACGATGTCCGTAGGGAAGGAGGTCAAAAAAGTCAAAATGGCGCCCACAGCTATGCAACCAAAGCCTCGCCCTTTTTTGTCTGCACTGAAAAAAAGAGGGAGGGGCTTTGATTGCGGCTGCAATCTTGGCTTTTTTGGGGGGCTATGTTTCTATAGAACCGGTAGTAAAACCGGCGGGAGGTTCAACCCACCAACTCCGACGTCATCAAAATGCTTCTGCGCACGCGCAGCCCCATTGCAAACCGGTAGTAAAGGTAAATAGAACCCATTTATAGGATACTATAAAATCTCCATTCCCACCCCACTCCAGGGGAAGGTTACTGCAAAATCCCCATTCTCTCCTGATCAGCTGGGACTCGGGAGGCAGAGAATAGATGGCGGGGCCAGTCAGAGGTGGTATTTACTGATTCTCCGAACTACTCAAAATTTCCGCTACCGGTTCTCCGACTACTCAAAATTTCCACTACCGGTTTTCCAGAACTACTCAAAATTTCCACTACCGATTCTCCGAACTACTCAAAACTTCCGCTATCAGTTCTCCAGAACTACTCAAAATTTTCACTACCGGTTCTCCAGAACTGGTTAGAACCTGCTGAAATTCACCTCTGACCAGAAGACCTCCAAGATCCCTTCCAATTCTGCAGTTCTGTTATTCTGTTCATCTGAACTGGGTGGATGGTGTATCCTTCTGAAGCCCATTCAGATTTCACCACACCACGATTAAAACAAAACACGGTTTAAGGTCCTGTAGTTTTAACACTGCTGGCTCAGCTCTCTTTAGTGGGGTTTGTGTTAGGAATCTCAATGGATTTTGCTTGCATAAATGTTTTGCATGTCAATAACATTCTTTTGAAATGGGGCCCCCCATCTCAAATCCCTGGGGTGCATTTTCAAGGTGTGTGTGTGTAGGGGGGTAGGGGTTGCAGCTACTTTCATCTGTAGCTGGATTCATTGAGGGGGGATCATTTTGTTCCCCCTTCCCGCCTTTGCTTGATTTCTCCCCTGCCCAGTCTGTCCCCTGGCACAGGGGAGGGGTGGTCTCCGTGAGCCCAGGAGGGTGACAGAAACGAAACCATTAGCCTGGTGTTTAAATGCCAAAGGGTCTCGGTTTCCTTAATGACCCCTTTGGTGCTGGGGGGGGGCAGGCGAGGGTGGGGGAGGAATGCTGAGTGCTTTGCAGATTTCTAAAGGGGATCCCAGCTCTGATAACATCGTCCTTTGCCTATTCAGTCTGCAGGCAGATAAAATCTCCTGCGGAATTAAAATGTTAAAAGCCAGGCTGAGATTTCTATCTTGCTGGGAGAAGGGAAGGAGGGAGGGAGGGAGGGAGAGGGGCTGTCTGGGGTCTTTAACTCTTGGAGCCTTGCAAAGTATTTAATAGGCATTCGCTGAGTGCTCAGCCAGAGGTCTCCCTCCTCATGCTGATATGCCTTCAGGGGTTGGGGTCTTTGCAGTGTGAGCCTGGGTTGTGTCTCTCCACCTCTGCTCTCCTTACACATCTGTAGGATGAAATAGAGCAGGGTCTCCAACCTTGGCAACTTTAAACCTGGTGGACTTCAACTCCCAGAATTCCCCAGCCAGCTTTGCAAAGCTCAACTGGCAAAAGAAGGGGAATGTCACTGCGTTATTTTATTTACCAGCTGAGCTCATTATTTCTGGACTATCTGACCCTCCGTAGCTTGCCAAGAATTGTTTGCAAAGCTGGCTGGGGAATTCTGGGAGTTGAAGTCCACCAGGCTTAAAGTTGCCAAGGTTGGAGACCCCTGAAATAGAGAACCAGGGAGGGGGGGATTGTGTAGCATTGGGCCCAAAATGGAAAAAGAAAAAGAAAAAAAGTCATCCAAACACAAATTGGCATGCTTCTCTTCTGCATGTCAACCGGAAACATGTCACACATCTTTCTCGATTGTCATTTGCAATTTGCACGGAACCAAACGGGTGAGTAGATTTACTTCCAGGAAAGGGACGTCAAAGTCACCTCGTGGACCATTTGGGGTTTTAGACTGGAGAAGCAGGCTTTCTGGAGAGCAGAAGAGAATATTGATAGCTGTTGTGACCTAGGCTTACTGAGGAAAAGTGTTGTGTGAACTTACCCAATTACTGTTTATTCGGTAAACCACGACTGAGTTAAACACAGGTTGATCATGATGTACAGTACGTACAGTATTAGGCAGGGGTGAAATGCTCCCGGTTCGGCCCGATCCGGTAGTGATGACAGCGGGTGGTTCGGAGAACCGGTAGCAAAAATCCCGCCCCCTCCCCCCATCCATGCCCAGAGGCTTTTTTTTCTTTTACTTTTAAAAGCATTTTTTCTTCAGCCGAAAAAATGCTTTTAAAAGTTTTTTTAAAAAAGCTTCTGATGATCGTGCGGCTCGGCTGGGATCGTCAGAGGCTTTTAAAAGCATTTTTTAAAAGCCTTTTAAAAGCCAAAGAGTTTGTAGAAAAAAATGCTTTTAAAAGTTAAAAAAAAAAAAAGTTGGCCACGCCCACCCAGTGACATTATCCCCTCCACACCCCAAGCCACGCCCACAGAACCGCTAGTAACAAATTGTACATTTCACCACTGGTATTAGGCAATATATATCATTGATATATATCCCTCCTTCTCCCTCTTTCTCTCTGTAAATAAAGTCCTGAGCAGGAACATGGTGAATTTTAGTGCTGTAATTTGCTAGAAGCAACTTTTTTTCTTCTAAAAAAAAAAGAAAGAAAGAAAGAAAGACATATATTATGGGATGTTCTGAGACCTGCCTCGTAAACTCTCTCCAGAGTTTTTTGTGTCTGTGTTAAATGGACCGGATTTTAAGTGCTTTTTCCCTCCCGGCCTCGTTGCAATTGGAACGTGATGGGAGGTCCATTCCTAAATAATGAAAAGCCGGGGTTTCCTTCCGGGCTGCATTCAATTAAATTGGGCAGAGAGGATGAGCCGCTGTGAAGTCCCTGACGGAGTTTCCATCTGGGCCCAGTGCTGAAACGACATTTTCGAACAAAAGCCTTCGTTTTTTTCAAAAGGTTCTTTCGGTCTCCCTCGGAGAGGAGCAAAATAAACATTGGCAGGAGAAAGAAGCGAAGTTGCAAACCTGTCGTGGTGCCATCCTGGCTCCTTCTTTCTCACAAGGCCCAAAGTCAGGAGTCTCCCAATGTGACTTGTGGACTTCAACTCCCAGAATTCCCCATCTGGGGAAGGTCCATAAGTCTTAAAATTGCCAAGGTTAGAGACTGAATTGCTGTCAACCTTCTACCATTGAGCTAAGCTGGGTTTTATAGGAACGGTGATTTGTTGAATATGCCACAATGGCTGGGCTCCTTACGGCACATTTCCGCGGCTTCCGTAGCTTCCATTTTCAAGCTGTCCACAGAAGGCTTTCCGTGAGCAGCCATGTACGACTGCAAGACCTCCTGTTTGTAAGTCAGGTTGATGTCTTAATGTGCTGTAATGCAGGTACTCCTCGACTTACGACCGTAACGGAGCCTGCAAATTATAGTCATAAGTTGAGAACTTCTTGTACTCTGCATGAGCATTCCATAACCAGATGACCTTAACCCTTTTAATATTTTGGCAGATTTCCTGCTGGGACACATCTGTTTTACTTTTGGTGTGGCCATCACAGTCTCTTAAATTGGGGGTTTCTCAACCTTTGCCAATTGAAAACGTGTGGACTTTCAGCTCCCAGAATTCCCCAGCTGGCAAGCGTGGACTTGTGTTGTGGCCCGCCAGTGGCCATCAGAGCTGGCAGCAGATTTGAACAGTGAGGAGGTTGGGGAGGAACATGGGCCAGTCCTGGAGTCTGGGGAAGGCTTGGACAAGGGCTCTGAGTCGGAGGCAGAGAGGGGGTAAAGGCCATCTGGTAGTTCTTTGCTGCCTCCGGAGTCTCCGGAGTCTGACATCAGTGAGGCAGAAGAACAGCGGGAGCCTGTTCACAGCGTGCGCAGAGCTGCCAGAAGACAGGAACAATTAAGAAAATAGGGTCGACTTGGGAGTAAGGTTTGGAGATGATTGGCCCCTCCCATAAGACATAAAAGAGAAGCGAACAGGACGTCAGCTTTTGCAAGAAACAATTAGTTCATCTGGTCGGTAAAAGCTCTGGAAAAGCTCTGTTTGACTCTGTGCTAAGTTTCGCCTTGCCCTGAGTGTGGCAATTAGTCCTCTGGCAGCATTCCAAGGGAGATAAGGTGGGTGCTTGTAAACACTCCCCTACAAGACTGTTTGAGAAGCCTTTCAGACTGCGAATAACAATAATTTACAGCTGTATGAATAAAAGAGGTTTGCCGGGACTAAGATTGTGCTGTATACTTTCTAAGGAAGCCTAGGTCAGAACAACTTCAGCTCCCAGAATTCCCCAGGCTGCTTAGCCCACTGAGGAATTCTGGGAGCTGAAGTCCAGACTTTTTCAAATGACCAAGACTGAGAAACACGGCGGTGTAAAATTGTGCAAAAAAGCCTCCCCTCTCATCCCCTTGGAAATTCAGCATTTCCTGAGAGAAGCTGGATTCTAATGGCCCCTGGATTTTTGAGGCAATTACCGCTTGGAGCCATTAGCGATGACAGCTCTTCCCAGAGAACCATTTCTTGGAAATGCAGGTTCCGGCAAAGCAATTTATTAAGCCCACCCCTTCCATTAACCAGGGAACCTGCCCAAAGGGCCAGTGGAGGTCTGCTCCCCGGACTGCTTTTCCATAAAATATTTGTCCTTGAAGGAACTTGGAAGGCAAAGAAGACTCACAACAGTTGAGCCACACTTGATATTTCGCTTAAGAATTGATCGAAAGCCACACTGGTGCAATTTGCAGGGAGTCCCCCTTTGTGCACTAGTCCAGGGGTCTGTGGACTTCAACTTCAATTCTGGGAGTTGAAGTCCACAGGTCTTAAAGTTGCCAAGGTTGGAGAGCCCTGGACAAGTCTAGTGAAGAGAAGGACCAGGTGGGACATGATAGCATCCTTCCAATATCTGAGGGGCTGCCACAGAGAGGAGGAGGTCAAGCTATTTTCCAAAGCACCTTTCTGACCGACAAGCTCAGTGTCAGCGTCTCAGCACTGACATAGAAAAGGAAGATAAGCTCTGAACTTTTGCCTGCTAAATCCCTTTGAAGCTCAGTCTCCGTGGAAATGAAGAGGGGGGAACATTCCTGTGAAATGACGAGACAAGAAGTCAGGAGAGTGACTTGGAAGATAGCCAATGAGAAGCAGAGAATTGGGGATCGGAAAGGGAGGGATTGGGGGGCAAAAGGTCAATCTTGTCCGCATCAAGTCATGATCCGGTTGCTGTACTCGAATAAAGAGAAGATTTCCTTAAAGATTGGCGGTTTGGAAATTCATTTATTTTGAGATAGCATCGAAGTCTGACACTCAGTGTCTTAGCCACTAAGCCACCTTAGTCATCACCTAAAGTCACTCAGGTGAGACGGTGGTATAGAAATTTAATAAATAAAAATACATAGGCATATGCAAATGCGAATAGATTGATTGGGTGCCGAGCTGTAGGCTTCAGCCACATACAATGTGTGAATCCCGCCAATTCGTTCAGTCCAGAGGCTTAGAATGGGGATGCTTGGATTCAAGAATTTAAGTGTTTAGGACCGCTGTTCCCATCATCCCCTGCCTATCCCATTTGGAGCATTGCATTCCAGCGTACATCTGCAGAAGAGCTGCCGTAATTGCTCCCCTTGCTGCCTAATGCCCTCAGGCAGCTTCCCAATTTTTTGTGGCGTTGATGAAATTTGCAATTACTTTAACTTCATCAATTGCTTTTGCGACGCCCCTGGATGTTTGATGCAGCCGCGTTTCCCCCCCACACCAGAGAGGAATATAAAACCAATGAGCCTCACTGTGCTAAGCCTCCCACCGGCGGTCCTGGGAGAGGCGGCAAGCGATGCAGGACGCGGCACAGAAAACGTTCTTCTTAATTGTGCGAGAATGAGTGTTGCTGAGATAGCCGGAGCTTCTTCCCTTGTGGTCTTCCTCAGCAGCGGGCATGCGAGCTTGCTTTTTTTTTGCACTTCCCTTGCAAAGTGTGAGTGTGTGTGAGAATGGTTTGTCAGGATCTTACTGAGGGTGTTGGAAGGTTGTCCTGGTGACTGGGGCAGTGCAGGGCCTCTGGATGTGACTGCTGGGCGTCAGGACTTCCTGTTCCTTCAACTAACAGTAACAGAGTTGGAAGGGACCTTGGAGGTCATCTAGTCCCAACTAATCCATCTAGTCATCTAATCCAACTAGGGATTCGAACCGCCGAACTGCCGACCTTTCTGATCGACAAGCTCAGTGTCTTAGCCACTGAGCCACCTTACTCATCACCTCACTCAGGTGAGGCGGTGGTGTAGAAATTTAATAAATAAAAATACATAGGCATATGCAAATGGAAATAGAATGACTAGGACAGAAGAAAGCAGAAATGGTACCAATATAATAGGCGCCTTGGGTGCAATCACATCTGGAGCATCACTTGAACACCAGCGGCCTTGACAAAATCCCCATCGGTCAATTGCACAAGGCAGCTTTACTTGGGACAGCTTACATCCTGCGGGGATACCTTTCACCCCATCAAACATCCACATCTACCTGTCCCAGTTTCTGGGGAAGGACTCAGTGGGTGGACAAACATGCCAAATCCAGTCTGAACCTCCGGCTGATGATGAACAAACCACAATAAAATTAAACAATGTTGTCTCTCAGAACCCTGGAAGGGTGACATGTCCATAGCAGAGGCTGCCCTCTGGAATCGGTCCCCCCCCATGATTTGGACAGCTCTCTCCTTGCTGTTGTCCAGAAGAGCTGTGAAGGCCTGGCTGCTCCCCAAGCCTTTGGCCAAGGAGAAGAAGACCCATTTCTTTGCTGGATTGCTGGGAGCTGCCCAGAATTTTTGGAAGTGATCATCCCAAACGTCAAAAGTCCAACATCTTTCAGCAAAAGTCCTGCTGGCTGAGACTGCTGGGAATTGGAGTTCAGCGACTCCTTCCCCCTGGTCCCCAACTTAAAACAACCTTCCCCAGTTGAGTTCCCTCCAGATGTGATGAACTTCACCAGTCAGAAGACCATCCTGGGATTCTGGTGGGTTGAAGCCAAACTTCTAAATTTGCAGGAGGAACACGGACCGACTTGATGGACACTTTGCTTCCCATTTCTGTGGAATCCATTTTCTTTCACCCCGCTGGATCTGAGATGGGGACATGGTGGCAATGTGAGAAGCCCAGTCCTAAGGATTCTGAAGAGAAGGACATCCAACTTCATCTACTCATTGAAAGGCAAATCTCTTCATCAATCAAGAATTATTTGTAGCCAAGAAAAGGAACGGTGATTTTGTTCCAGGAGATCCAACAGTCCTGGGGGTTTTTTTGCCCGATGGGCTGTTTTCTTTGCATCCCGATGGCGAGATTGTGCATTTTGTTAATTTCCTGTTGAAATGAAGTCTCTCTTAAAGGTGAGCCAAATGCCGAAGATAAAATGCACCCCTTTGTTTTGACTGGTACTGCGCAGCTCGGAAAAAATTCTTGGCTTGTCATAATGGTTTTCCCAAGCAATATTTCTAAATGTCAAGTTAATGTAGTTAGGGAGCTGTGAAAATCGCAACCACACAGTGTGCGATGCGGCTACATCTGCTTTCCCAAAGATGCTCAGGGTGGGGCTGGGCTTCGTGGAGAAATTTGGCTTTAAACACCTCCCCCCCCTTTTTTTTTAATAAAAGGAAGGAAATTAGATTTATCATCCATTTGTCTTTCTATTTGTTATAGCCGCTTTTCACAAAGGGTGTCAGTTTGGCTTAGAAAAGAACACATCTTCATTTGTGTCCATGCATCTGTACTCTGGAGGAGAGAGAAGAGGAGAGAGAGGAAGGGGAGGGAACAGGCATTGTGTAGAGCAGGGGTGTTAAACTCAATTTCATTGAGGGCCACATTTAGGGTTATGTTTGACCTCGGGGGTCCCAGGTGGGCATGGCTACGGTGGGCATGACAGTTCTGACCCAGCCTTAGCAGAAACAAGAAACAGACCCCTGGTCATGAAAAATCCCTCTTTATCTCCTGTGAATTAATGGCATTCACACACCGAGAAGTCCAGGCAAGAGTCCTTCAAGGAGTTAACCGCAGTAACAGACCTTATCAGTTCCTTGCGATAGTTGCCAGGCCATGAGCTCCCAGCTGCAAAGCTGCAAATTAAGTTCTGGCAAGCAGTCTCTGTGGCACGAAACACTATGGGCAAAATCTCCAGAAATACGAACGGTTGTCTCCTATGACCACCACTCCCCTTTCCTTCTATTTATTCCCCAGCCAGGGAGGGGCCATTCAGTGTCCACATGTGCCTTGCTTCCCGAGTCAACTCCTTGTCCTCCGTTGCTCACCTCTCCTAACTGCTCTGCGCATCTGGAACAGGCCCCAGCTGTTCTTCCTCCCCACTTATCTCAGCCTCCAGAGGCAGCTGCCTCTCCAGTGGCTGGGAAATGTCAGACAGCCCTGCCTCTATCTCTGTGTCTGACGCAGAGCATCTTTCAGAGCCTTCCGCAGACTCCAGAGCTGGCCCAAGTTCCTCCCCAACCTCCTCATCGGCTGAGTCTGGCCACCTTGACGTCACTCGTGTCCAAGGCACCTGTGGTGGCCTGAGTACTCTGCCAGTGAAAATGGAGCTTGGGAGGGCCATGTGCGGCTCTCCCAAGCTCGATTTTCACTGGCAGAAGGTTGCAGGAGGCTGTCGCAGCTAAAAACGGAGCTCGGGAGGGCTGCGCGCTGCCCTTCCGAGCTCCATTTTTTGCTGGCAGACACACCACGGGCCAGTCCTTTGCTGTTTCCAAGGTGGCCCCGCAGGCCAGATCTAAGCACCTTGAGTTTGACACCCCTGGTATAGAGTAAGGACGTCCAACCTTGGCAACTTTAAGATCTCTGGACTTCAATTCCCAGAATTCCCCAGCCAGCCAAGGCAGCAGAAACAGGATGTTGCACTCAATGGGCCCCGGTCTGAACCATCTCTCTCTCTGTCCCATATGAGATACCAGCACTTCTTAGCTCTCCTCTGAAATGGATCCATGCCCAGAACTGCAAAGCCACTTTTTAAACTTCTCCATAGTGTCAATTTTGGGCATTTTGGGAAAAGAATTAATCGGCTTGGTCTGTCACTTTTGCAATTCAAGGACCTTTTCATTATGTCCTTTTCTTTCAACGTTGCATTCATCTCATCCCCCAATCACAGGATGGGTGATTGGGAAATTTTTTAATCTGTCCGGATTGGACCTAAGATGCCGTCCTTATCTCAGCTTTCATGTCATTAAGTGGGGGCGGGGGAAAAATGGACATTGATCTTGGCCGATCCCACCGCCAGGATCGGGTTGCAATTTTTCTTCTTGGGTCGGCATATAAATCGATAGAAAAACAGCTGCTTCTAAATTTGAGCCCTGCCTCGTCCTGTCATTTCTCTATTTGCAAATCCAGAGATGATGGATCAGATCAGCACTCCTGCTGTGGCAAGCTGACATGATTGAATTGTCGATAAAAAGAAATATGCTGTAATGGGAAGAGAGCTGCCAGCACAATTCCAAAAATCCAACCGATAAGTTAAAATAATCAGGATACCTGTGGATTTTTTTACCCCCTTCCAGATCCGAGAGAGAAAAATAAACAAACTAGAAAATCTGCAAGCTACAAAGCCTTATAAATATACAGGTGGTTTATTTGAAAGGTGAATGTTTAGTAGCTGACGGCTGCTTTCAGTGACAAATGGCTAGATAAATATTGATGAGACATAGCAGGGCAAGGAAATGTAATAAAAGCAGATTTTTTCTTTCTTTTTCTTTTTTTCATTTTTCCTCCCTGGTTTGGAGCCAGAAAGGTTCCTAATGGCTTGTTCGGCAATTGGTAGCTTAGATCCGTGTTTTGCAATCTTGGCAACTTTAAGATGGGTAGATTTCAACTCCCATAATTCCCCAGCCAGCTTTGAAGTCCCACCCATCTTGAAGTTGCTGAGATTGGAAAATATTAGTTACATGGTGGGGTTTAACTTAGATTCGATCGTGCATTCTTCAAAATGCTGGAGATCAGCTAAAAGTTTCCGAGGTTGACAAACTCTGGTTTAGCTTAAATCAGGGACAAATTCTGATGTCCGGTGTGAGTCGGATGTGATAGAAAAGTATCTAGAAAGAAGGAATAACTCAGTTCTGCTTTTCCTTACTATTAGATACCTAGCACTCAAAATATGCGTCACAACCACCAATGTGTGACACCTGCCAGCACACGATTTATTGAGCTTTTCAACCCCCGGTAGGCCAACCATGGATAAATCCAAGAAAAGAAAAGTTGAGAAGAAAACAGAATGTTTAATTCAACTACATGTGCTAGTTTTGTGGCCGCTCAGGAAATAGAGTCAGGCACGGGAAGGTTTTTGTGGCTCCCAGTGTTTTCTTTTCTGTGGGAAAACGGGTCCAAATGGCTCTTTGAATGTTTAAGGTTGCAGACCCCTGTCTTAGCTAGATTCTTTAGGCCAAATCAGGATTAGGTTGGGATCAGTGAGTAAGGGAAGGGGGGGCTATTCATTTTGACTCCTGCCGGACTGCTCCATAGGGAAATTTTGCGCCCAGCTCACTGTTTATTTAACGCAGAAAACACTTCATTTCACATGGCGCTCTTAAGATCTCAATTCTTGCTATTTTTCCCTCTTCTGACCTCGTCTCATCAGAAAATACTGCTAAGGCCTTACACACCCCAGGAATTGTGTTGCCGTCATTTGCAAGTTCTGTCTCTCTCCCCCCCACACACTTTCCTCCCTCCTCCCCCCACACCTTTCCTGCCTGCTTGGTGCAGCTTTAATGGCACTTAGAGGCACTGAAAGTGGGTGGGTTTTTTTTTTTTTTGCAGCTCAGAGTGGATGAAGAGGATAATGGAGGTTGTAGAAATTATTATTATTTTCCCCCCCAAATCTATCTCGGTGCAGACATGCAGAGAGGCTTTAATTGCAAAATGGGAAAAGGCGTCTGTTTGAGAGCAAGCGACTTTCACCGCCTCCAGCTATGCAAAACTTGCAGTTTTAGCTGTAGTTTTAATTTTCTTTAATTGGTGGGAGGGCAGACCTTTTGACCCCAAAAAGAAAGACTTCCCAAGTTTATAGCAAATTATTGCCATTCCTAGGAACATCCCCCTTGGTTTTTCTTCGCTTTAAGAAAAGTGGCGTGGTCACATGACCCCAGGACCCTGGAACAGGAAGTCCTCGACTTACAATGGTTCATTTAGTCTCAATTCAAAGTTACAACGGGACTGAAAACAAAGACTTATGGCCGTTTTTCACAGTTACGACCTTTCCAGCATCCCCATAACCATATGATCAGGATTCAGACGCTTGGCAACTGATTCACATTTATGACAGTCGCTGTGTCCCAGGGGGGTCGTGCAATCCAATTTTTGCAACCTTCTGTTCTGCCCCAGCTACGGACCCCAAAGAACGCAGCACACATAAAGTCCGTTCAAACCTTAGTTTACTTAAGAAACCAGTATTTGACAACAACGTCTGTTAATCAGCCGCCAAGAATTCAAAGAATAATACTGAAAGCTTACTGTGGTTGGCAGAATGCCCAGAAGCTATTTGCAGGAAGCTTATAAGATAAGATAAGATAAGATAAGCAAGACAAGAATACGAAGGTATGTGAACAAAGTTGTTCCCTGCAAATTGTTTCAGTCGGCATTCTTCCTTAAATAGGCTAAGGGAGTGGGTGGAGCCACAATCGCTGCTGGATCGCCCGATCCGTTCCGAACTAGGAGCATTTCACCCCTGCTCTTCCCCCTCAGAGCTCTCAGGTTGCCTTGATGCTGACCCTGACTCCCACACCCCCTCTTCATCCAAATTGACTGCTGGAGGGGCCGGGGGCCGACAGGCCACAACACTTGGCAAATTTACAACTTGTGGATTTCAACTCCCATGCTGCCTTTTTGTCTTAAAGCCCCCTTCCTTCCTTCCTTCCTTCCTTCCTTCCTTCCTTCCTTCCTTCCTTCCTTCCTTCCTTCCTTCCTTCCTCCCTCCCTCCCTCCCTCCCTCCCTCCCTTCCTTCCTTCCTCCCTCCCTCCCTCCCTCCCTCCCTCCCTTCCTCCCTTCCTTCCTTTGCCATTTTCGGCTGCATCGTTCTGCGCAGAACTGGTCTTCCTTCTGCCATCGAGATCACAAATTTAAAAGCTTCGTGAAATCAACCTTTGGAGTTCTATAAGGAGAATTTTTGAAGAGTTGGGGAATAACTCTCGCTGCCTCTTTTAGTGCAAACGTTAGATCCTAGCATTGACCTTGTTTCTCCCGGGGTTTTACCGGTTGAATAGAATTTCTGCCTGGTTGATGGATAAAGTGTTCGTTTTAGCCTCTTCCTCAATTTCGGTCTCCAGAGGGAATCACAGTTCACTCCGATCCATATCATGAGAAGCTAATAGCTCCCTCGGGTTTTCCTGCTTTTTAAAAATCATGCTCCCCCCCAACCCCCATCCCCGGCTTTGCATCTTAAAGGAAAGAGGTTTTCATTCTGTTTCCCAGAATTCCCAGCACAGAATTCATGTTCAAAATCTAATGGTTGGAGAGTTTTAGACAATGCAGGAGAACACACGAATAGAAACATTAAAATATATGAGCGATGTTAAAATTGATAGAAGATCATTGGATAATTGGATACTCTCTGTCTAAGCCAATTCTCTTTAAATTGCCAGATTGCTACCTAATTCCCGTATTTTTCGTTCTGAACATTAATTATTTTCTTTGGATGCTCAGCTGTTTTGATCATATTAAGAGGAGTTTAATCAGGGGTGCTATTCAGCAGGTTCTGACAGGTTCCGGAGAACCAGTAGTGGAAATTTTGAGAAGTTCGGAGAACCAAATACCACCTCTGGCTGGCCCCAGAGTGGGGAGGGAATGGAGATTTTGCAATATCCTTCCCTCAGGAGTGGGGAGGGAATGGGGATTTTGCAATAGCCTTCCCCCAGGAATGGGAAGGGAATGGGAATTTTGCAGTATCCTTCCCCTGCCACGCCCACCAAGCCACGCCCACAGAACTGGTAGTAAAAAAAATAATAATTCCACCACTGAGTTTAATTTGAGAGCAATTGAATAAGGCATTAATGGGATATGAGCAAAATCAGAGATTGACCGAAGGATCATCATTTTTTCCCCTAATTCCTGCCTTCCCTGTTTAAAAAAAGGAGATGAATTCAGATTTTGTACTCCTGATGGCTGAACCAGTAAAATCCTATTCCCCTGTTTATTAAAAATATATATATGTGTATATTGTTGCTATTTGTTGTGAGTGTTGAAGAATAGCAAAACAGTCTATGCTTGGGATGAACAGCTCAACAGAAAAATAAAAAAGATAACATTTTGACCAAAGTTGCAAAATTAAATAATAGCTTTGGAAGTTCAGAGAAGTGCTTGGAATTAATCCCCTAGAATTTACAAGTTGAGCTTAAAGAGAGACTTTGAAAGGGAACCTTTGCTCAGAACGAAACAAGTTTTGGTTATTTTCTTTAATTAAAAAAATAAAAATCATTTTCTGCCATCCGTAGCTGTGAATGGCTTAGCCTTCAACTGAAAATGGAAATGTTTCTTGGAGACCAAATTCCAACTGCAACTAAATGTTTTCTCCTCCGCTCCCTTTCTCCCCTTTGAAGAAAATTGGGGGGTGGGTCTGCATAACCTTGAATGGAATTTGACAGCCAGAGAAATCATCAAGGCCAGAGGCAAAAATAAGGAGGGAGCTTTGCACAGTGCTGAGCTGGCTTTAAACTATGGTTTAAATGTGGTTGCAGGCTCCTTGCGACGAGGCAGCGCAATGCTGATCTGGGCATCTCATTTTGCAAATGCAAAATTTGCGAGTCTGAACGTTTCCAGTCCTGGGGATGAATATTTAACCGTGTTGAAAAAAATGTATTCTCTGTTGGTTCTTGCATGCAACGGTTATAAAATATGCATTCTCGGTGTGGGGAGAATTAAGTCTCAAGACAAGTCTTCTGTTTGCTTTTCCTGCTCCAAACCATCTTCTGATTATTTATTGATTGATCAACCACGTGTCTCTCGGTCTTACCAAAACCTGTCATTTGCAAACTTTTACAAGTTTGTTAAAAAGTAGCTAATATTAAACCATCCTGATGCAGAATTCTGGAAAAATCAAAGGATGTTGTTCGTACCTAGATTAGCATAGGATCTCTGTCTACCTTTTTAATCCAATGTGTCCTGTCACTTGCTATGTGTTAGTAGCAATTTTTAAAGGGGTTTGGGGTGCAGTTGAACATTTGCAGGAATCCTGTGCTGTCCATTTCTGATGCAGCTACAGTAGACCTGCTTTAGAAAAAGTTAATGGGCTGTTATTAAATCTTGTGGCTTTCTGGAGGGAGAGAGAGAGAATGCAAGAGAGAGAGAGAGAGAGAGAAATAGATAGATAGATAGATAGATAGATAGATAGATAGATAGATAGATAGATAGATAGATAGACAGACAGAGAGGCAGGCAGGCAGGCAGACAAATAGATAAATAGGTAAATAGATAAATAGATAGGTACCCTGTTTTCCCCAAAATAAGACATCCCCTGATAATAAGCCCAATCGGGCTTTTGAGTGCATAGCAATAAGGCCAAGCGCTTATTTCAGGGTTCAAAAAAAATATAAGACAGGGTCTTATTTTCGGGGAAACATGGTAGGTAGATAGATAGGTAGATCGATAGACAGATAGAGGTAGGTAGGTAGATAAATAGATACTGGTAGCTACCATGTTTTCCCGAAAATAAGACCCTTATATTTTTTTGAACCCTGAAATAAGCGCTTGGCCTTATTGCCATGCACTCAAAAGCCCAATTGGGCTTATTAACAGGGGATGTCTTATTTTGGGGGAAACAGGGTAGATGATAGTTAGATGATAGATAGACAGGCACACAAGGTAGGTAGGTAGGTAAGTAGGAAGATAGATAGACAGACAAGAAGATAGACACATCTGATCCCCCCCTCCCTTTTCCAAAAGTAAGTTCTGTAAAGTCAGTAGATTCAGAACTCATTAAGGTTCCTGCATCATCCTGTGTTGGACAACATCCCTTCCACTTACTTACATTCGTGTTTTGTCAGCTTGTTTACTCAAAGGGGCCTTCCTGATCTGCCCTCCATCCTCGGGGAGGAGGCCTGGGGAACTCACCTTGGGTGGTCTGGAGCACCTTTGGGATTTATGATGGCAACCCAAGCAATTGGGCAGACTTCCTTCTGCAGGGAAGAGTTCATCAATTCTGAGTCTGAAATAAATCAAGAGATGGATGCTAATTTTAAAATACAGTTGGGCTGCCTTGGACTTAAATCATCCCTTTCTGTAAACGTGGTAGTAGATGCAATGGATCTGCTAGCTGTGGGTTGATGAAAAATGCATGACTTGGAGGAAAGCAGGCAGATGCATTTAATTTTAAAGGCCTCTTTAGGCAGAAGAAGACTTGCACGCTGGCCCCAAACGAAGCTATCGTGGTTACGTTTATTAAATCTGTTAGTAGGCAATTAATAGTCTGTTGGCTCTCAGTCCGGTTCCAAAGTCAAGAAAGAAATTAACTTCTCAACTCCAAATATCTGCATGGTGACATCACTGCTCTTTGTGAACTACGAAAGAAACTCAGACATGGGTCTTTCAGTCGCTTTGTTGCCTGGTTTATAAGAAGAAAAGGCTGCTCTACAGTTTCATGGTGTGTGTGTCAATCTTTTCAGAATGGGGGTTGGACTAGAAGACCTCCAAGGTTCCTTTCATCTCTGTAAGTTTCCTGCAGTTCGACCCGCTTTCTTTTGCTACGGTGTACGGGAATCTCTTAATTACTTCATGCTTAATTCCCAACTTTTCTGCTGAAGATTTAAGCATTTGCTAAGGAAATAACAAATTTAGGGAGCATTGGATAATTCTTGAAGCTGACTTTATCAGGATTGATCAGTAAATTCAGCCCAGCATCTCATTTTCCAAGGGTTGCGTCTTGGTATTATATTCGTTAGCATAGGTGCAGTGTTGACAATATTAAATTGTTAATATTCCAAGTGCCTGTCATTATATTTCTCAAGAATCTTTCTCACTTTCTTCTAGCTGCAAAGAGGAACAAATCTCTTCGAAATGCCATCTCTGTGAAAATGCAAGAATGGCTTTTTTTTCATTAAAAACAAAAATCTATTACACCAGTCAAAGGTTGCAGGCTTTTCTTATAATATGTAATAAAAAAAAGAGAAATCCAATAAAAACAGTGGAATGCATTTTAAAAAAAATTTTTTTTACCGGAAACTAGAAAAACCCTGAGTTAAAACAAAAGGAAGAAATATTTGATCATTCTTTCATATAAGATGAATCGTGCCTTGAAATGTTTTTTTTCTGCAGGAATGGTTAGTTCGTTCCAGCCAGCCAAGATGCTGGGTTGCCCACAGACCTTAATTTTGTCCTTCAGTCTGGTAGTTCAATCCTGCAGGAACAAGAAAATAGCCATTGCACCCATTTCATTGATTTAAATATTGGTAGACCGAGGCACAACAAAATTGGTATCACGGTGGTCTTGATTTTTATCAGAATTGATTCCAGGAATTGGAATTGATTCCTTTTGGAGGTGGTTTTTTCTTTTTTTTCTTTTTTTTTGCAGATTTTTCAGATTTTAACTCCAGATCCACTGTTGTGTATTTCCTCTGTTCTCCCGTCCTAGAAATTGTAAAAATTAATCATGCATCTTCCGCCTACCCTTCCCCGTCCTCCCTGCCCTTAGTTGCAAAGTATGATAATTAGACATCAGAAAAGCTACATAAAGTTTAATGCGGCAGTGGAATATGATGTTAAATTATCTCAGACTGCATCCATTAATTAAAGAAAAGTTCTACCAGAAATAGTTTTTTTCCCCCCTCCTAATCTTTAAAAAGTGTATTGTTCTCTTCCAAACTGACTCTCCAGGAGTAGAAAAAGTAAAGCTGATGAGTAAAATCCTATCGTGATTATTAGAGGGTAGAACGGCCTTTAACCTTGATGACGATCTGAGCTTTGAAGTTGGGGTGGCTGACCCACCCAGATAGAAGTGTCCACCTTGAAGTCGGGGAGAGCCACTATTGAGAAGAGAAGGTGGCCTGAGGACAGTGGGTAGTAGTTGGATACCTCGTTCATGATTCAAGGGCTCCGTCACTGGTGTGGGTGCAGATCAGAGGCGAGGGGGTCTTCTATAGTTCATCTGGATAAGATAAAGATGTTGACTGACTGTCATTTGATGAGAAAATGGTGGTGACCAGACCAGAAAGCAAAGGCTGATGAAGTTTCCAGCACCATGGACAACTCCAAAGAAGCTCTAGTTGGGTTGGGTAAGGGAGAAGAAGAGAAGGCTTCCCAGACCATGGCTTGTTGGATTTGTGCGACACTGTAGATCCCTTTCCTTCCTTTTTGGATCAGCCCCTTTATGTGTTTTCTTCACTATTGTGTAAGTGCTACAGATAACGCGTGTCCCTAGAAGGATATGGAACACTAAGTTACGGCATCCTAGGTTTTGGGGAAGAACTCAGTGAAAAATTAAGCCAATAACAGCTAAAGAACTGGCTATGAGTATAATAATAAACCATCATCATTGATGGAAGGAACAGCATAAAGTTTAAAGTCCCAATAGAAGAGAATGTTATAGCTCAGGGTTGAACTGTGTGGTCCTTGAAGCTCTCTGAGCTTAGTTGCTTTGCAGACATTTCAATATCCAACTACATAACGTCATCAGTGTGAGGGAGTGTGGGGTTTTCTCCCTGTTTATATACAGTCACTTGCCCTGCTGGTGTGGGTAGAAGCATGTTTTTTTTGGGGGGGGTAGTTTCTTCATTTGGTTTTCTACTTGATTGTTTGTCTGGGGTTAATCCCTGCTTATCTGGGTACCGGTTGCCGGCTATTTGTTTTTACAGGAGTTTAGCCATCTTGATCATTTGGAGTAGAACAGAAATATGAATTTTCAGAAGTGCTCACTGATGACGATGTTGTTACCTGGTCAGGTAATGAAACCTTTGCAGGGAACAACCAAGCTCGGAGAGCACCAAGGACTCCACAACCTTTAAAGTGCCCGATGCATAATCAACTTTATTTTAATGTGCGATGTGCTTTACTTTAATGACAACCTTCACTAAAAGGTGCTGTGAACACCAGGCACCGCGCTTTTAATCTTGCTAAGTGGCTTAATTTTCAGCCCTGTCTTCCTGCGGGGACACACACACACACACACACACACACACACACACACACACACACACACACACCACGATAGAAATAATCTGTAATTCGATCTCAGTTTGGCTCTAACGTGAGCTGGGAAAAGCGACAGGGAGAATCCAAACAAGCTTCAATTTTTCATGGGAATCATAAATTTTTAGGGGCTCGGATCCCCTTCCCTCCCCCTCCCCCTCTTTCTGTCTACCATTCTGTTGAAAGCTGCCCTGCCAGGAAAGGTGAGCGACCTGCCACCTGCCAAAGTGCTTGTTAAGTTTCCATTCTTTTTATTAATGGTGCCCTGGAGGTTTGGAAGGCCGAAGATGGTGTGGGACTATTTAGCATTCAAAGAAAATGTAATGCCTCCTGCCTGTCACAATCCTCCACTCCGTCTCTTTTTTCTCCCCTTTTGCTGTGCTAATTCACAGGCTGGTGGGATTGGGGGTGTGGGGGGGAGACAGGCATTCTTTGATCACCTGAGCAGCAAAGAGGTTTGGATGCTGGGGACCAATTAGTGGGAAATGCTCAAGGCATGCAGGCAGCTTCAGAGAGAAGAAGGGGATCCATGCGCTTTGGCACGTGACAGAATTAGAGAATAGCAGAGTTAGGGACCTTGGAGGTCATCTAGTCCAACCCCCTGCCCATGGCAGGAGACCTTATACCATTCCAGACAAGTGGTTGTCCAATCTCTTCTTAAAAGCCTCCAGTGATGGAGCATCCACAAGGCAAGTCAATACAATACAATACAATACAATACAATACAATACAATACAATACAATACAATACAATACAAAATACAAAATACAAAATACAAAATACAATAAAAATACAATAAAAAATACAATACAGTGCAATGCAATACAATGCAATGCAATACAATACAAAATACAAAATACAATAAAAAATGCAATACAATACAATAACAATAACAATACAATACAATACAATACAATACAATACAATACAATACAATACAATACAATACAATACAATACAAAATACAAAATACAATAAAAATACAATACAATACAATACAATACAATACAATACAATACAATACAAAATAAAAAATAAAAAATACAATAAAAATACAATAAAAAATACAATACAGTGCAATGCAATGCAATGCAATGCAATACAATACAATACAATACAATACAATATACAATACAATACAATACAAAATAAAAAATAAAAAATACAAAATACAAAATACAAAATACAATAAAAATACAATAAAAATACAATAAAAAATACAATACAGTGCAATGCAATACAATGCAATGCAATACAATACAAAATACAAAATACAAAATACAATAAAAATACAATAAAAATACAATAAAAAATACAATACAGTGCAATGCAATACAATGCAATGCAATACAATACAAAATACAAAATACAATAAAAAATACAATACAATACAACGCAATACAGTGCAATGCAATGCAATGCAATGCAATGCAATACAATACAATACAATACAATACAATACAATACAAAATACAAAATACAAAATACAATAAAAATACAATAAAAATACAATAAAAAATACAATACAGTGCAATGCAATACAATGCAATGCAATACAATACAAAATACAAAATACAATAAAAAATGCAATACAATACAGTGCAATACAATACAATAACAATACAATACAATACAAAATACAATAAAAATACAATATAATACAATACAATACAATACAATACAAAATACAAAATACAATAAAAATACAATACAATACAGTGCAATGCAATACAATACAATACAATAACAATACAATACAAACAATACAATACAATACAATACAATACAATACAAAATACAATAAAAAATACAATACAGTCCAATGCAATGCAATGCAATACAATACAATACAATACAATATACAATACAATACAATACAATACAAAATAAAAAATAAAAAATACAATAAAAATACAATAAAAAATACAATACAGTGCAATGCAATGCAATGCAATGCAATGCAATGCAATACAATACAAAATACAAAATACAATAAAAAATGCAATACAATACAGTGCAATACAATACAATAACAATACAATACAATACAATACAATACAATACAAAATACAATAAAAATACAATACAATACAGTGCAATGCAATACAATACAATACAATACAATAAAAAATACAATAAAAAACACAATACAGTCCAATGCAATGCAATGCAATACAATACAATACAATACAATACAATACAATACAATACAATATACAATACAATACAATACAATACAAAATAAAAAATAAAAAATACAATAAAAATACAATAAAAAATACAATACAGTCCAATGCAATGCAATGCAATGCAATACAATACAATACAATACAATACAATACAAAATAAAAAATAAAAAATACAATAAAAATACAATAAAAAATACAATACAGTGCACTACAGTGCAATACAATACAATACAACATACAACATACAAAATACAAAATACAATAAAAAATACAATAGAATACAGTGCAATACAATGCAATGCAATACCATACAATAACAATACAATACAATACAATACAAAACAATACAAAACAAAATACAAAATACAATAAAAATACAATGAAAAATACAATACAGTGCAATGCAATGCAATGCAATGCAATGCAATACAATACAAAATACAAAATACAATACAATACAGTGCAATACAATGAAATACAATACAATAACAATACAATACAATACAAAACAATACAAAATACAATAAAAATACAATAAAAAATACAATACAGTGCAATGCAATGCAATGCAATGCAATACAATACAATACAAAATACAAAATACAATAAAAATACAATAAAAATACAATAAAAAATACAATACAGTGCAATGCAATGCAATACAATACAATACAATACAATACAATACAAAATACAATAAAAATACAATACAGTGCAATGCAATGCAATGCAATGCAATACAATACAAAATACAAAATACAAAATACAAAATACAAAATACAAAATACAAAATACAAAATACAAAATACAATACAATACAGTGCAATACAGTGCAATACATTACAATACAAAATACAAAATACAAAATACAATAAAAAATACAATACAATACAGTGCAATGCAATACAATACAATAACAATAACAATACAATACAATACAATACAAACAATACAATACAATAAAAATACAATAAAAAATACAATACAGTGCAATGCAATGCAATACAATACAATACAATACAATACAATACAATACAAAATACAATAAAAATACAATACAGTGCAATGCAATGCAATGCAATACAAGACAAAATACAAAATACAAAATACAAAATACAAAATACAATAAAAAATACAATACAATACAGTGCAATACAGTGCAATACATTACAATACAAAATACAAAATACAAAATACAATAAAAAATACAATACAATACAGTGCAATGCAATACAATACAATAACAATACAATACAATACAATACAAACAATACAATACAATACAATACAATACAATACAAAATACAATAAAAATACAATAAAAATACAATACAGTGCAATGCAATGCAATACAATGCAATACAATACAAAATACAAAATACAATAAAAAATACAATACAATACAGTTCAATACAATGCAATACAATAACAATACAATACAATACAATACAATACAATACAATACAAAATACAATAAAAATACAATAAAAATACAATAAAAAATACAATATAGTGCAATGCAATGCAATGCAATGCAATACAATACAAAATACAATAAAAATACAATAAAAATACAATACAGTGCAATGCAATGCAATACAATACAATACAATACAATATACAATACAATACAATACAATACAATACAAAATACAATAAAAATACAATACAGTGCAATGCAATACAATGCAATACAATACAAAATACAAAATACAATAAAAAATACAATACAATACAGTGCAATGCAATGCAATACAATGCAATACAATACAAAATACAAAATACAATAAAAAATACAATACAATACAGTGCAATACAGTGCAATGCAATAACAATACAATACAATTACAATACAATACAAAACAATACAAAATACAAAATACAATAAAAATACAATAAAAATACAATAAAAAATACAATACAGTGCAATGCAATGCAATACAATGCAATACAATACAAAATACAAAAAAAATAAAAAATACAATACAATACAGTGCAATACAATAACAATACAATACAATTACAATACAATACAAAACAATACAAAATACAAAATACAATAAAAATACAATAAAAATACAATAAAAAATACAATAAAGTGCAATGCAATGCAATGCAATGCAATGCAATACAATACAAAATACAATAAAAATACAATAAAAATACAATAAAAAATACAATAAAGTGCAATGCAATGCAATGCAATGCAATGCAATACAAAATACAATACAATACAATACAATACAATACAATACAAAATACAATAAAAATACAATACAGTGCAATACAATGAAATACAATACAATAACAATACAATACAATACAAAACAATACAAAATACAATAAAAATACAATAAAAAATACAATACAGTGCAATGCAATGCAATGCAATGCAATACAATACAATACAAAATACAAAATACAATAAAAATACAATAAAAATACAATAAAAAATACAATACAGTGCAATGCAATGCAATACAATACAATACAATACAATACAATACAAAATACAATAAAAATACAATACAGTGCAATGCAATGCAATGCAATGCAATACAATACAAAATACAAAATACAAAATACAAAATACAAAATACAAAATACAATAAAAAATACAATACAATACAGTGCAATACAGTGCAATACATTACAATACAAAATACAAAATACAAAATACAATAAAAAATACAATACAATACAGTGCAATGCAATACAATACAATAACAATAACAATACAATACAATACAATACAAACAATACAATACAATAAAAATACAATAAAAAATACAATACAGTGCAATGCAATGCAATACAATACAATACAATACAATACAATACAATACAAAATACAATAAAAATACAATACAGTGCAATGCAATGCAATGCAATACAAGACAAAATACAAAATACAAAATACAAAATACAAAATACAATAAAAAATACAATACAATACAGTGCAATACAGTGCAATACATTACAATACAAAATACAAAATACAAAATACAATAAAAAATACAATACAATACAGTGCAATGCAATACAATACAATAACAATACAATACAATACAATACAAACAATACAATACAATACAATACAATACAATACAAAATACAATAAAAATACAATAAAAATACAATACAGTGCAATGCAATGCAATACAATGCAATACAATACAAAATACAAAATACAATAAAAAATACAATACAATACAGTTCAATACAATGCAATACAATAACAATACAATACAATACAATACAATACAATACAATACAATACAAAATACAATAAAAATACAATAAAAATACAATAAAAAATACAATATAGTGCAATGCAATGCAATGCAATGCAATACAATACAAAATACAATAAAAATACAATAAAAATACAATACAGTGCAATGCAATGCAATACAATACAATACAATACAATATACAATACAATACAATACAATACAATACAAAATACAATAAAAATACAATACAGTGCAATGCAATACAATGCAATACAATACAAAATACAAAATACAATAAAAAATACAATACAATACAGTGCAATGCAATGCAATACAATGCAATACAATACAAAATACAAAATACAATAAAAAATACAATACAATACAGTGCAATACAGTGCAATGCAATAACAATACAATACAATTACAATACAATACAAAACAATACAAAATACAAAATACAATAAAAATACAATAAAAATACAATAAAAAATACAATACAGTGCAATGCAATGCAATACAATGCAATACAATACAAAATACAAAAAAAATAAAAAATACAATACAATACAGTGCAATACAATAACAATACAATACAATTACAATACAATACAAAACAATACAAAATACAAAATACAATAAAAATACAATAAAAATACAATAAAAAATACAATAAAGTGCAATGCAATGCAATGCAATGCAATGCAATACAATACAAAATACAATAAAAATACAATAAAAATACAATAAAAAATACAATAAAGTGCAATGCAATGCAATGCAATGCAATGCAATACAAAATACAATACAATACAATACAATACAATACAAAATACAATAAAAATACAATACAGTGCAATACAGTGCAATGCAATACAATACAAAATACAATAAAAAATACAATACAATACAGTGCAATGCAATACAATACAATACAATACAATACAATACAAAATACAAAATACAAAATACAAAATACAATAAAAATACAATAAAAATACAATAAAAAATACAATACAGTGCAATGCAATGCAATGCAATGCAATACAATACAAAATACAATAAAAATACAATAAAAATACAATAAAAATACAATAAAAAATACAATACAGTGCAATGCAATGCAATGCAATACAATACAAAATACAATAAAAATACAATACAGTGCAATGCAATGCAATACAATGCAATACAATACAAAATACAAAATACAATAAAAAATACAATACAATACAGTGCAATACAATAACAATACAATACAATTACAATACAATACAATACAATACAATACAAAACAATACAAAATACAAAATACAATAAAAATACAATAAAAATACAATAAAAAATACAATAAAGTGCAATGCAATGCAATGCAATGCAATACAATACAAAATACAATAAAAAATACAATACAGTCCAATGCAATGCAATGCAATGCAATACAATACAATACAATACAATACAATACAATACAATACAATACAATACAATACAATACAATACAATACAATACAATACAAAATACAAAATACAAAATACAAAATACAATAAAAATACAATAAAAATACAATAAAAAATACAATACAATACAGTGCAATACAGTGCAATGCAATGCAATAACAATACAATACAATACAATACAATACAATACAATACAATACAATACAATACAATACAATACAATACAATACAAAATACAAAATACAATAAAAATACAATAAAAATACAATAAAAAATACAATACAGTGCAATGCAATGCAATGCAATGCAATACAATACAAAATACAATAAAAATACAATAAAAATACAATAAAAATACAATAAAAAATACAATACAGTGCAATGCAATGCAATGCAATACAATACAAAATACAATAAAAATACAATACAGTGCAATGCAATGCAATACAATGCAATACAATACAAAATACAATAAAAAATACAATACAATACAGTGCAATAAAATAACAATACAATACAATTACAATACAATACAATACAAAACAATACAAAATACAAAATACAATAAAAATACAATAAAAATACAATAAAAAATACAATAAAGTGCAATGCAATGCAATGCAATGCAATACAATACAAAATACAAAATACAATAAAAATACAATAAAAATACAATAAAAAATACAATAAAGTGCAATGCAATGCAATGCAATGCAATGCAATACAAAATACAAAATACAATAAAAAATACAATACAATACAGTGCAATACAATAACAATACAATACAATAACAATACAATACAATTACAATACAATACAAAACAATACAAAATACAAAATACAATAAAAATACAATAAAAATACAATAAAAAATACAATAAAGTGCAATGCAATGCAATGCAATGCAATGCAATACAAAATACAAAATACAATAAAAAATACAATACAATACAATACAATACAAAACAATACAAAATACAATACAATGCAATACAATACAAAATACAAAATACAAAATACAAAATACAATAAAAATACAATAAAAATACAATAAAAAATACAATACAGTGCAATGCAATACAATGCAATGCAATACAATACAAAATACAAAATACAAAATACAATAAAAATACAATAAAAATACAATACAGTGCAATGCAATGCAATGCAATGCAATGCAATGCAATACAAAATACAAAATACAAAATACAAAATACAATACAATACAGTGCAATACAATGAAATACAATACAATAACAATACAATACAATACAAAACAATACAAAATACAATAAAAATACAATAAAAAATACAATACAGTGCAATGCAATGCAATACAATACAATACAATACAATACAATACAAAATACAATAAAAATACAATACAGTGCAATGCAATGCAATGCAATGCAATACAATACAAAATACAAAATACAAAATACAAAATACAATAAAAAATACAATACAATACAGTGCAATACAGTGCAATACATTACAATACAAAATACAAAATACAAAATACAATAACAATACAATACAATACAATACAAACAATACAATACAATACAATACAATACAAAATACAATAAAAATACAATAAAAATACAATACAGTGCAATGCAATGCAATACAATGCAATACAATACAAAATACAAAATACAATAAAAATACAATAAAAATACAATAAAAAATACAATATAGTGCAATGCAATGCAATGCAATGCAATACAATACAAAATACAATAAAAATACAATAAAAATACAATAAAAAATACAATACAGTGCAATGCAATGCAATGCAATACAATACAATACAATATACAATACAATACAATACAATACAATACAATACAAAATACAATAAAAATACAATACAGTGCAATGCAATACAATGCAATACAATACAAAATACAAAATACAATAAAAAATACAATACAATACAGTGCAATGCAATGCAATACAATGCAATACAATACAAAATACAAAATACAATAAAAAATACAATACAATACAGTGCAATACAGTGCAATGCAATAACAATACAATACAATTACAATACAATACAAAACAATACAAAATACAAAATACAATAAAAATACAATAAAAATACAATAAAAAATACAATACAGTGCAATGCAATGCAATACAATGCAATACAATACAAAATACAAAAAAAATAAAAAATACAATACAATACAGTGCAATACAATAACAATACAATACAATTACAATACAATACCAAACAATACAAAATACAAAATACAATAAAAATACAATAAAAATACAATAAAAAATACAATAAAGTGCAATGCAATGCAATGCAATGCAATACAATACAAAATACAATAAAAATACAATAAAAAATACAATAAAGTGCAATGCAATGCAATGCAATGCAATGCAATACAAAATACAATACAATACAATACAATACAATACAAAATACAATAAAAATACAATACAGTGCAATACAGTGCAATACAATACAATACAATACAATACAAAATACAATAAAAAATACAATACAGTCCAATGCAATGCAATGCAATACAATACAAAATACAAAATACAATAAAAAATACAATACAATACAGTGCAATACAATACAATACAATACAACAATACAATACAATACAATACAATACAATACAATACAATACAATACAATACAATACAAAATACAAAATACAAAATACAAAATACAATAAAAATACAATACAATACAGTGCAATGCAATACAATACAATAACAATACAATACAAACAATACAATACAATACAATACAATACAAAATACAATAAAAAATACAATACAGTCCAATGCAATGCAATGCAATACAATACAAAATACAAAATACAATAAAAAATACAATACAATACAGTGCAATACAATACAATACAATACAACAATACAATACAATACAATACAATACAATACAATACAATACAATACAAAATACAAAATACAAAATACAAAATACAATAAAAATACAATACAATACAGTGCAATGCAATGCAATGCAATACAATACAAAATACAAAATACAATAAAAAATACAATACAATACAGTGCAATACAGTGCAATGCAAAACAATAACAATACAATACAATACAATACAATACAATACAATACAATACAAAATACAAAATACAATAAAAATACAATACAATACAATACAATACAATACAATACAATACAATACAAAATAAAAAATAAAAAATACAATAAAAATACAATAAAAAATACAATACAGTGCAATGCAATGCAATGCAATGCAATACAATACAATACAATACAATACAATATACAATACAATACAATACAAAATAAAAAATAAAAAATACAAAATACAAAATACAAAATACAATAAAAATACAATAAAAATACAATAAAAAATACAATACAGTGCAATGCAATACAATGCAATGCAATACAATACAAAATACAAAATACAAAATACAATAAAAATACAATAAAAATACAATAAAAAATACAATACAGTGCAATGCAATACAATGCAATGCAATACAATACAAAATACAAAATACAATAAAAAATACAATACAATACAACGCAATACAGTGCAATGCAATGCAATGCAATGCAATGCAATACAATACAATACAATACAATACAATACAATACAAAATACAAAATACAAAATACAATAAAAATACAATAAAAATACAATAAAAAATACAATACAGTGCAATGCAATACAATGCAATGCAATACAATACAAAATACAAAATACAATAAAAAATGCAATACAATACAGTGCAATACAATACAATAACAATACAATACAATACAAAATACAATAAAAATACAATATAATACAATACAATACAATACAATACAAAATACAAAATACAATAAAAATACAATACAATACAGTGCAATGCAATACAATACAATACAATAACAATACAATACAAACAATACAATACAATACAATACAATACAATACAAAATACAATAAAAAATACAATACAGTCCAATGCAATGCAATGCAATACAATACAATACAATACAATATACAATACAATACAATACAATACAAAATAAAAAATAAAAAATACAATAAAAATACAATAAAAAATACAATACAGTGCAATGCAATGCAATGCAATGCAATGCAATACAATACAAAATACAAAATACAATAAAAAATGCAATACAATACAGTGCAATACAATACAATAACAATACAATACAATACAATACAATACAATACAAAATACAATAAAAATACAATACAATACAGTGCAATGCAATACAATACAATACAATACAATAAAAAATACAATAAAAAACACAATACAGTCCAATGCAATGCAATGCAATACAATACAATACAATACAATACAATACAATACAATACAATATACAATACAATACAATACAATACAAAATAAAAAATAAAAAATACAATAAAAATACAATAAAAAATACAATACAGTCCAATGCAATGCAATGCAATGCAATGCAATACAATACAATACAATACAATACAAAATAAAAAATAAAAAATACAATAAAAATACAATAAAAAATACAATACAGTGCACTACAGTGCAATACAATACAATACAACATACAACATACAAAATACAAAATACAATAAAAAATACAATAGAATACAGTGCAATACAATGCAATGCAATACCATACAATAACAATACAATACAATACAATACAAAACAATACAAAACAAAATACAAAATACAATAAAAATACAATGAAAAATACAATACAGTGCAATGCAATGCAATGCAATGCAATGCAATACAATACAAAATACAAAATACAATACAATACAGTGCAATACAATGAAATACAATACAATAACAATACAATACAATACAAAACAATACAAAATACAATAAAAATACAATAAAAAATACAATACAGTGCAATGCAATGCAATGCAATGCAATACAATACAATACAAAATACAAAATACAATAAAAATACAATAAAAATACAATAAAAAATACAATACAGTGCAATGCAATGCAATACAATACAATACAATACAATACAATACAAAATACAATAAAAATACAATACAGTGCAATGCAATGCAATGCAATGCAATACAATACAAAATACAAAATACAAAATACAAAATACAAAATACAAAATACAAAATACAAAATACAAAATACAAAATACAATACAATACAGTGCAATACAGTGCAATACATTACAATACAAAATACAAAATACAAAATACAATAAAAAATACAATACAATACAGTGCAATGCAATACAATACAATAACAATAACAATACAATACAATACAATACAAACAATACAATACAATAAAAATACAATAAAAAATACAATACAGTGCAATGCAATGCAATACAATACAATACAATACAATACAATACAATACAAAATACAATAAAAATACAATACAGTGCAATGCAATGCAATGCAATACAAGACAAAATACAAAATACAAAATACAAAATACAAAATACAATAAAAAATACAATACAATACAGTGCAATACAGTGCAATACATTACAATACAAAATACAAAATACAAAATACAATAAAAAATACAATACAATACAGTGCAATGCAATACAATACAATAACAATACAATACAATACAATACAAACAATACAATACAATACAATACAATACAATACAAAATACAATAAAAATACAATAAAAATACAATACAGTGCAATGCAATGCAATACAATGCAATACAATACAAAATACAAAATACAATAAAAAATACAATACAATACAGTTCAATACAATGCAATACAATAACAATACAATACAATACAATACAATACAATACAATACAAAATACAATAAAAATACAATAAAAATACAATAAAAAATACAATATAGTGCAATGCAATGCAATGCAATGCAATACAATACAAAATACAATAAAAATACAATAAAAATACAATACAGTGCAATGCAATGCAATACAATACAATACAATACAATATACAATACAATACAATACAATACAATACAAAATACAATAAAAATACAATACAGTGCAATGCAATACAATGCAATACAATACAAAATACAAAATACAATAAAAAATACAATACAATACAGTGCAATGCAATGCAATACAATGCAATACAATACAAAATACAAAATACAATAAAAAATACAATACAATACAGTGCAATACAGTGCAATGCAATAACAATACAATACAATTACAATACAATACAAAACAATACAAAATACAAAATACAATAAAAATACAATAAAAATACAATAAAAAATACAATACAGTGCAATGCAATGCAATACAATGCAATACAATACAAAATACAAAAAAAATAAAAAATACAATACAATACAGTGCAATACAATAACAATACAATACAATTACAATACAATACAAAACAATACAAAATACAAAATACAATAAAAATACAATAAAAATACAATAAAAAATACAATAAAGTGCAATGCAATGCAATGCAATGCAATGCAATACAATACAAAATACAATAAAAATACAATAAAAATACAATAAAAAATACAATAAAGTGCAATGCAATGCAATGCAATGCAATGCAATACAAAATACAATACAATACAATACAATACAATACAATACAAAATACAATAAAAATACAATACAGTGCAATACAATGAAATACAATACAATAACAATACAATACAATACAAAACAATACAAAATACAATAAAAATACAATAAAAAATACAATACAGTGCAATGCAATGCAATGCAATGCAATACAATACAATACAAAATACAAAATACAATAAAAATACAATAAAAATACAATAAAAAATACAATACAGTGCAATGCAATGCAATACAATACAATACAATACAATACAATACAAAATACAATAAAAATACAATACAGTGCAATGCAATGCAATGCAATGCAATACAATACAAAATACAAAATACAAAATACAAAATACAAAATACAAAATACAAAATACAATAAAAAATACAATACAATACAGTGCAATACAGTGCAATACATTACAATACAAAATACAAAATACAAAATACAATAAAAAATACAATACAATACAGTGCAATGCAATACAATACAATAACAATAACAATACAATACAATACAATACAAACAATACAATACAATAAAAATACAATAAAAAATACAATACAGTGCAATGCAATGCAATACAATACAATACAATACAATACAATACAATACAAAATACAATAAAAATACAATACAGTGCAATGCAATGCAATGCAATACAAGACAAAATACAAAATACAAAATACAAAATACAAAATACAAAATACAATAAAAAATACAATACAATACAGTGCAATGCAATGCAATACAATGCAATACAATACAAAATACAAAATACAATAAAAAATACAATACAATACAGTTCAATACAATGCAATACAATAACAATACAATACAATACAATACAATACAATACAATACAATACAAAATACAATAAAAATACAATAAAAATACAATAAAAAATACAATATAGTGCAATGCAATGCAATGCAATGCAATACAATACAAAATACAATAAAAATACAATAAAAATACAATACAGTGCAATGCAATGCAATACAATACAATACAATACAATATACAATACAATACAATACAATACAATACAAAATACAATAAAAATACAATACAGTGCAATGCAATACAATGCAATACAATACAAAATACAAAATACAATAAAAAATACAATACAATACAGTGCAATGCAATGCAATACAATGCAATACAATACAAAATAAAAAATACAATAAAAAATACAATACAATACAGTGCAATACAGTGCAATGCAATAACAATACAATACAATTACAATACAATACAAAACAATACAAAATACAAAATACAATAAAAATACAATAAAAATACAATAAAAAATACAATACAGTGCAATGCAATGCAATACAATGCAATACAATACAAAATACAAAAAAAATAAAAAATACAATACAATACAGTGCAATACAATAACAATACAATACAATTACAATACAATACAAAACAATACAAAATACAAAATACAATAAAAATACAATAAAAATACAATAAAAAATACAATAAAGTGCAATGCAATGCAATGCAATGCAATGCAATACAATACAAAATACAATAAAAATACAATAAAAATACAATAAAAAATACAATAAAGTGCAATGCAATGCAATGCAATGCAATGCAATACAAAATACAATACAATACAATACAATACAATACAAAATACAATAAAAATACAATACAGTGCAATACAGTGCAATGCAATACAATACAAAATACAATAAAAAATACAATACAATACAGTGCAATGCAATACAATACAATACAATACAATACAATACAAAATACAAAATACAAAATACAAAATACAATAAAAATACAATAAAAATACAATAAAAAATACAATACAGTGCAATGCAATGCAATGCAATGCAATACAATACAAAATACAATAAAAATACAATAAAAATACAATAAAAATACAATAAAAAATACAATACAGTGCAATGCAATGCAATGCAATACAATACAAAATACAATAAAAATACAATACAGTGCAATGCAATGCAATACAATGCAATACAATACAAAATACAAAATACAATAAAAAATACAATACAATACAGTGCAATACAATAACAATACAATACAATTACAATACAATACAATACAATACAATACAAAACAATACAAAATACAAAATACAATAAAAATACAATAAAAATACAATAAAAAATACAATAAAGTGCAATGCAATGCAATGCAATGCAATACAATACAAAATACAATAAAAAATACAATACAGTCCAATGCAATGCAATGCAATGCAATACAATACAATACAATACAATACAATACAATACAATACAATACAATACAATACAATACAATACAATACAAAATACAAAATACAAAATACAAAATACAATAAAAATACAATAAAAATACAATAAAAAATACAATACAATACAGTGCAATACAGTGCAATGCAATGCAATAACAATACAATACAATACAATACAATACAATACAATACAATACAATACAATACAATACAATACAATACAATACAATACAATACAATACAATACAATACAATACAATACAATACAATACAATACAATACAATACAATACAATACAATACAATACAAAATACAAAATACAATAAAAATACAATAAAAATACAATAAAAAATACAATACAGTGCAATGCAATGCAATGCAATGCAATACAATACAAAATACAATAAAAATACAATAAAAATACAATAAAAATACAATAAAAAATACAATACAGTGCAATGCAATGCAATACAATACAAAATACAATAAAAATACAATACAGTGCAATGCAATGCAATACAATGCAATACAATACAAAATACAATAAAAAATACAATACAATACAGTGCAATAAAATAACAATACAATACAATTACAATACAATACAATACAAAACAATACAAAATACAAAATACAATAAAAATACAATAAAAATACAATAAAAAATACAATAAAGTGCAATGCAATGCAATGCAATGCAATACAATACAAAATACAAAATACAATAAAAATACAATAAAAATACAATAAAAAATACAATAAAGTGCAATGCAATGCAATGCAATGCAATGCAATACAAAATACAAAATACAATAAAAAATACAATACAATACAGTGCAATACAATAACAATACAATACAATAACAATACAATACAATTACAATACAATACAAAACAATACAAAATACAAAATACAATAAAAATACAATAAAAATACAATAAAAAATACAATAAAGTGCAATGCAATGCAATGCAATGCAATGCAATACAAAATACAAAATACAATAAAAAATACAATACAATACAATACAATACAAAACAATACAAAATACAATACAATGCAATACAATACAAAATACAAAATACAAAATACAAAATACAATAAAAATACAATAAAAATACAATAAAAAATACAATACAGTGCAATGCAATACAATGCAATGCAATACAATACAAAATACAAAATACAAAATACAATAAAAATACAATAAAAATACAATACAGTGCAATGCAATGCAATGCAATGCAATGCAATGCAATACAAAATACAAAATACAAAATACAAAATACAATACAATACAGTGCAATACAATGAAATACAATACAATAACAATACAATACAATACAAAACAATACAAAATACAATAAAAATACAATAAAAAATACAATACAGTGCAATGCAATGCAATACAATACAATACAATACAATACAATACAAAATACAATAAAAATACAATACAGTGCAATGCAATGCAATGCAATGCAATACAATACAAAATACAAAATACAAAATACAAAATACAATAAAAAATACAATACAATACAGTGCAATACAGTGCAATACATTACAATACAAAATACAAAATACAAAATACAATAACAATACAATACAATACAATACAAACAATACAATACAATACAATACAATACAAAATACAATAAAAATACAATAAAAATACAATACAGTGCAATGCAATGCAATACAATGCAATACAATACAAAATACAAAATACAATAAAAATACAATAAAAATACAATAAAAAATACAATATAGTGCAATGCAATGCAATGCAATGCAATACAATACAAAATACAATAAAAATACAATAAAAATACAATAAAAAATACAATACAGTGCAATGCAATGCAATGCAATACAATACAATACAATATACAATACAATACAATACAATACAATACAATACAAAATACAATAAAAATACAATACAGTGCAATGCAATACAATGCAATACAATACAAAATACAAAATACAATAAAAAATACAATACAATACAGTGCAATGCAATGCAATACAATGCAATACAATACAAAATACAAAATACAATAAAAAATACAATACAATACAGTGCAATACAGTGCAATGCAATAACAATACAATACAATTACAATACAATACAAAACAATACAAAATACAAAATACAATAAAAATACAATAAAAATACAATAAAAAATACAATACAGTGCAATGCAATGCAATACAATGCAATACAATACAAAATACAAAAAAAATAAAAAATACAATACAATACAGTGCAATACAATAACAATACAATACAATTACAATACAATACCAAACAATACAAAATACAAAATACAATAAAAATACAATAAAAATACAATAAAAAATACAATAAAGTGCAATGCAATGCAATGCAATGCAATACAATACAAAATACAATAAAAATACAATAAAAAATACAATAAAGTGCAATGCAATGCAATGCAATGCAATGCAATACAAAATACAATACAATACAATACAATACAATACAAAATACAATAAAAATACAATACAGTGCAATACAGTGCAATACAATACAATACAATACAATACAAAATACAATAAAAAATACAATACAGTCCAATGCAATGCAATGCAATACAATACAAAATACAAAATACAATAAAAAATACAATACAATACAGTGCAATACAATACAATACAATACAACAATACAATACAATACAATACAATACAATACAATACAATACAATACAATACAATACAAAATACAAAATACAAAATACAAAATACAATAAAAATACAATACAATACAGTGCAATGCAATACAATACAATAACAATACAATACAAACAATACAATACAATACAATACAATACAAAATACAATAAAAAATACAATACAGTCCAATGCAATGCAATGCAATACAATACAAAATACAAAATACAATAAAAAATACAATACAATACAGTGCAATACAATACAATACAATACAACAATACAAAATACAAAATACAAAATACAAAATACAATAAAAATACAATACAATACAGTGCAATGCAATGCAATGCAATACAATACAAAATACAAAATACAATAAAAAATACAATACAATACAGTGCAATACAGTGCAATGCAAAACAATAACAATACAATACAATACAATACAATACAATACAATACAATACAATACAATACAAAATACAAAATACAAAATACAAAATACAATAAAAATACAATAAAAATACAATAAAAAATACAATACAGTGCAATGCAATGCAATGCAATGCAATACAATACAAAATACAATAAAAATACAATAAAAATACAATAAAAAATACAATACAGTGCAATGCAATGCAATGCAATACAATACAAAATACAATAAAAATACAATATAGTGTAATGCAATGCAATACAATGCAATACAATACAAAATACAAAATACAATAAAAAATACAATACAATACAGTGTAATACAATAACAATACAATACAATTACAATACAATACAATACAATACAAAACAATACAAAATACAAAATACAATAAAAATACAATAAAAATACAATAAAAATACAATAAAAAATACAATAAAGTGCAATGCAATGCAATGCAATGCAATACAATACAAAATACAATAAAAAATACAATACAGTCCAATGCAATGCAATGCAATACAATACAAAATACAAAATACAATAAAAAATACAATACAATACAGTGCAATACAGTGCAATGCAATACAATTACAATACAATACAATACAATACAATACAAAATACAAAATACAAAATACAAAATACAATAAAAATACAATAAAAAATACAATACAGTGCAATGCAATGCAATGCAATGCAATACAATACAAAATACAATAAAAATACAATAAAAATACAATAAAAAATACAATACAGTGCAATGCAATGCAATGCAATGCAATACAATACAAAATACAATAAAAATACAATACAGTGCAATGCAATGCAATACAATGCAATACAATACAAAATACAATAAAAAATACAATACAATACAGTGCAATACAATAACAATACAATACAATTACAATACAATACAAAACAATACAAAATACAAAATACAATAAAAATACAATAAAAATACAATAAAAAATACAATACAGTGCAATGCAATGCAATGCAATGCAATGCAATACAAAATACAAAATACAATAAAAAATACAATACAATACAGTGCAATACAATAACAATACAATACAATTACAATACAATACAAAACAATACAAAATACAAAATACAATAAAAATACAATAAAAATACAATAAAAAATACAATACAGTGCAATGCAATGCAATGCAATACAATACAAAATACAAAATACAATAAAAAATACAATACAATACAGTGCAATACAATAACAATAACAATACAATTACAATACAATACAAAACAATACAAAATACAAAATACAATAAAAATACAATAAAAAATACAATAAAGTGCAATGCAATGCAATGCAATGCAGTACAATACAAAATACAAAATACAATAAAAATACAATAAAAATACAATAAAAAATACAATAAAGTGCAATGCAATGCAATGCAATGCAATGCAATACAAAATACAAAATACAATAAAAAATACAATACAGTCCAATGCAATGCAATGCAATACAATACAAAATACAAAATACAATAAAAAATACAATACAATACAGTGCAATACAGTGCAATGCAATACAATTACAATACAATACAATACAATACAATACAATACAAAATACAAAATACAAAATACAAAATACAATAAAAATACAATAAAAAATACAATACAGTGCAATGCAATGCAATGCAATGCAATACAATACAAAATACAATAAAAATACAATAAAAATACAATAAAAAATACAATACAGTGCAATGCAATGCAATGCAATGCAATACAATACAAAATACAATAAAAATACAATACAGTGCAATGCAATGCAATACAATGCAATACAATACAAAATACAATAAAAAATACAATACAATACAGTGCAATACAATAACAATACAATACAATTACAATACAATACAAAACAATACAAAATACAAAATACAATAAAAATACAATAAAAATACAATAAAAAATACAATACAGTGCAATGCAATGCAATGCAATGCAATGCAATACAAAATACAAAATACAATAAAAAATACAATACAATACAGTGCAATACAATAACAATACAATACAATTACAATACAATACAAAACAATACAAAATACAAAATACAATAAAAATACAATAAAAATACAATAAAAAATACAATACAGTGCAATGCAATGCAATGCAATACAATACAAAATACAAAATACAATAAAAAATACAATACAATACAGTGCAATACAATAACAATAACAATACAATTACAATACAATACAAAACAATACAAAATACAAAATACAATAAAAATACAATAAAAAATACAATAAAGTGCAATGCAATGCAATGCAATGCAGTACAATACAAAATACAAAATACAATAAAAATACAATAAAAATACAATAAAAAATACAATAAAGTGCAATGCAATGCAATGCAATGCAATGCAATACAAAATACAAAATACAATAAAAAATACAATACAATACAGTGCAATACAATAACAATACAATACAATTACAATACAATACAAAACAATACAAAATACAAAATACAATAAAAATACAATAAAAATACAATAAAAAATACAATACAGTGCAATGCAATGCAATACAATGCAATACAATACAAAATACAAAATACAATAAAAAATACAATACAATACAGTGCAATACAATAACAATAACAATACAATACAATTACAATACAATACAATACAATACAAAACAATACAAAATACAATACAATACAAAATACAAAATACAAAATACAAAATACAAAATACAATAAAAATACAATAAAAATACAATAAAAAATACAATACAGTGCAATGCAATACAATGCAATGCAATACAATACAAAATACAAAATACAAAATACAATAAAAATACAATAAAAATACAATAAAAAATACAATACAGTGCAATGCAATACAATGCAATGCAATACAATACAAAATACAAAATACAAAATACAATAAAAAATACAATACAATACAACGCAATACAGTGCAATGCAATGCAATGCAATGCAATACAATACAATACAATACAATACAATACAATACAATACATACAATACAATACAATACAATACAATACCTACAATACAATACAATACAATACAATACAATACAATACAATACAATACAATACAATATACAATACAATACAATACAAAATAAAAAATAAAAAATACAATAAAAATACAATAAAAAATACAATACAGTGCAATGCAATACAATGCAATGCAATACAATACAAAATACAAAATACAATAAAAAATGCAATACAATACAGTGCAATACAATACAATAACAATACAATACAATACAATACAAAATACAATAAAAATACAATACAATACAATACAATACAATACAAAATACAAAATACAATAAAAATACAATACAATACAATAACAATACAATACAAACAATACAATACAATACAATACAATACAATACAAAATACAATAAAAAATACAATACAGTCCAATGCAATGCAATGCAATACAATACAATACAATACAATACAATATACAATACAATACAATACAAAATAAAAAATAAAAAATACAATAAAAATACAATAAAAAATACAATACAGTGCAATGCAATGCAATGCAATGCAATACAATACAAAATACAAAATACAATAAAAAATGCAATACAATACAGTGCAATACAATACAATAACAATACAATACAATACAATACAATACAATACAAAATACAATAAAAATACAATACAGTGCAATGCAATGCAATGCAATACAATACAATACAATACAATACAAAATAAAAAATAAAAAATACAATAAAAATACAATAAAAAATACAATACAGTGCAATGCAATGCAATGCAATACAAAATACAAAATACAATAAAAATACAATAAAAATACAATAAAAAATACAATACAGTGCAATGCAATGCAATACAATGCAATACAATACAAAATACAAAATACAATAAAAAATACAAAATACAATAAAAATACAATAAAAATACAATAAAAATACAATACAGTGCAATGCAATGCAATACAATGCAATACAATACAAAATACAAAATACAATAAAAAATACAATACAATACAGTGCAATACAATAACAATACAATACAATTACAATACAATACAATACAAAACAATACAAAATACAATAAAAATACAATAAAAATACAATAAAAAATACAATAAAGTGCAATGCAATGCAATGCAATGCAATGCAATGCAATACAATACAAAATACAAAATACAATAAAAATACAATAAAAAATACAATAAAAATACAATAAAGTGCAATGCAATGCAATGCAATGCAATACAAAATACAAAATACAATAAAAATACAATACAATACAATACAATACAATACAATACAAAATAAAAAATAAAAAATACAATAAAAATACAATAAAAAATACAATACAGTGCAATGCAATGCAAGAGCCTTGGTACTACAGTGGTTTAAAGCACCCTGTTATTAACACAGCTGCCTGCAATTTACTGCAGGCAGTAAATTGCAGTACTGCCAGCAATTTACTGCTGGTTCGAATCTCTCCAAGGCTCAAGGTTGACTCAGCCTTCCATCCTTTCTAAGGTAGGTTAAATGAGGACCCAGTTTGTGGGGGCAATAAGCTGACTTTGTATAATATATACAAAAGTATGTAGGCTATTGCTGAGCACATTGTAAGCCGCCCTGAGTCTCCGGAGAAGGGCGGCATATAAATCAAATTAAAAAAAAAAAAAAAATGCAATAGAAAATACAAAATACAATAAAAATACAATAAAAATACAATAAAAAATACAATACAGTGCAATACAATGCAATGCAATACCATACAATAACAATACAATACCATACAATAACAATACAATACAATACAATACAATACAATACAATACAAAATACAAAATACAAAATACAAAATACAAAATACAATAAAAATACAATAAAAAATACAATACAGTGCAATGCAATGCAATGCAATACAATACAAAATACAAAATACAATACAATACAGTGCAATACAATGAAATACAATACAATAACAATACAATACAATACAATACAAAACAATACAAAATACAATAAAAATACAATAAAAAATACAGTACAGTGCAATGCAATGCAATGCAATGCAATGCAATACAATACAAAATACAAAATACAATACAATACAGTGCAATACAATGAAATACAATACAATAACAATACAATACAATACAATACAAAACAATACAAAATACAATAAAAATACAATAAAAAATACAATACAGTGCAATGCAATGCAATGCAATGCAATCCAATACAAAATACAAAATACAATAAAAATACAAAAAAAATACAATAAAAAATACAATACAGTCCAATGCAATGCAATGCAATACAATACAATACAATACAATACAATATACAATACAATACAATACAAAATAAAAAATAAAAAATACAATAAAAATACAATAAAAAATACAATACAGTGCAATGCAATGCAATGCAATGCAATACAATACAAAATACAAAATACAATAAAAAATGCAATACAATACAGTGCAATACAATACAATAACAATACAATACAATACAATACAATACAATACAATACAAAATACAATAAAAATACAATACAGTGCAATGCAATGCAATGCAATACAATACAATACAATACAAAATACAAAATACAATAAAAATACAATAAAAATACAATGAAAAATACAATACAGTGCAATGCAATGCAATGCAGTACAATACAAAATACAAAATACAAAAAAAATAAAAAATACAATACAATACAGTGCAATACAATAACAATACAATACAATTACAATACAATACAATACAATACAATACAATACAATACAATACAATACAATACAGTACAATACAAAATACAAAATACAATAAAAATACAATGAAAAATACAATAAAAATACAATGAAAAATACAATACAGTGCAATGCAATGCAATGCAATGCAATACAAAATACAAAATAAAAAATACAATACAATACAGTGCAATACAATAACAATACAATTACAATTACAATACAATACAATACAATACAATACAATACAATACAATACAATACAATACAATACAATACAATACAATACAATACAATACAATACAATACAATACAATACAATACAATACAATACAATACAAAATACAAAATACAATAAAAATACAATAAAAATACAATACAGTGCAATGCAATGCAATGCAATGCAATGCAATGCAATACAAAATACAAAATACAAAATACAAAATACAATACAATACAGTGCAATACAATGAAATACAATACAATAACAATACAATACAATACAAAACAATACAAAATACAATAAAAATACAATAAAAAATACAATACAGTGCAATGCAATGCAATGCAATGCAATGCAATACAAAATACAAAATACAATAAAAATACAATAAAAATACAATAAAAATACAATAAAAAATACAATACAATACAGTGCAATACAATGCAATACCATACAATAACAATACAATACAATACAATACAATACAATACAATACAATACAATACAATACAATACAAAATACAATAAAAATACAATGAAAAATACAATACAGTGCAATGCAATGCAATGCAATGCAATACAATACAAAATACAAAATACAATACAATACAGTGCAATACAATGAAATACAATACAATAACAATACAATACAATACAATACAAAACAATACAAAATACAATAAAAATACAATAAAAAATACAATACAGTGCAATGCAATGCAATGCAATGCAATCCAATACAAAATACAAAATACAATAAAAATACAAAAAAATACAATAAAAAATACAATACAGTGCAATGCAATGCAATGCAATACAATACAATACAATACAATACAATACAATACAATATACAATACAATACAATACAATACAATACAATACAATACAATACAATACAATACAATACAAAATACAAAATACAATAAAAATACAATAAAAATACAATAAAAAATACAATACAGTGCAATGCAATGCAATGCAGTACAATACAAAATACAAAATACAAAATACAATAAAAAATACAATACAATACAGTGCAATACAGTGCAATACATTACAATACAAAATACAAAATACAAAACACAAAATACAAAATACAATAAAAAATACAATACAATACAGTGCAATACAATGCAATGCAATGCAATACAATAACAATACAATGCAATACAATACAAAACAATACAATACAAAATACAATAAAAATACAATAAAAAATACAATACAGTGCAATGCAATGCAATGCAATACAATACAAAATAAAAAATACAATAAAAAATACAATACAATACAGTGCAATACAGTGCAATACAATACAATACAACAACAATACAATACAATACAAAACAATACAATACAAAATACAAAATACAATAAAAATACAATAAAAATACAATACAGTGCAATGCAATGCAATACAATACAAAATACAATAAAAATACAATAAAAATACAATTCAGTGCAATGCAATGCAATGCAATACAATGCAATACAATACAAAATACAAAATACAATAAAAATACAATAAAAAATACAATACAGTGCAATGCAATGCAATGCAATGCAATACAATACAAAATACAAAATACAATAAAAATATAATAAAAATACAATTCAGTGCAATGCAATGCAATGCAATGCAATACAAAATACAAAATACAATAAAAATACAATAAAAAATACAATACAGTGCAATGCAATACAATACAATACAATACAATACAATATACAATACAATACAATACAATACAACAATACAATACAACACAAAATACAAAATACAATAAAAATACAATACAGTGCAATGCAATGCAATGCAGTACAATACAAAATACAAAATACAAAATACAATAAAAATACAATACAATACAGTGCAATACAGTGCAATGCAATACAATACAATACAAAACAATACAATACAAAATACAAAATACAATAAAAATACAATAAAAATACAATAAAAAATAGAATACAGTGCAATGCAATGCAATACAATACAAAATACAAAATACAATAAAAAATACAATACAATACAGTGCAATACAGTGCAATGCAATACAATACAATACAAAACAATACAATACAAAATACAAAATACAATAAAAATACAATAAAAATACAATAAAAAATACAATACAGTGCAATGCAATGCAATACAATACAAAATACAAAATACAATAAAAATACAATACAATACAGTTCAATACAATACAATAACAATACAATACAAAACAATACAATACAATACAAAATACAAAATAGAATCAAAAATACAATACAATACAGTGAAATACAGTGCAATGCAATGCAATGCAATGCAATGCAATGCAATGCAATACAATACAATACAATACAATACAATACAATACAATACAATACAATACAATACAATACAATACAATACAATACAATACAATACAATACAATACAATACAATAACAATACAATACTTTATTGGCCAGGTGTGATTGGACACACAAGGAATTTGTCTTTGGTGCATATGCTCTCAGTGTACATAAAAGAAAAGATACATTCATCAAGAATCATAAGGTACAACACTTAATGATAGTCATAGAGTACAAATAAGCAATCGAATCATACTAGGAAACAATCAATATAAATCGTAAGGATACAAGCAACAGGAGGTGCCCGTTCCTAGTGCACACATACGCAGAGCTGCCAGAAGGCAAGAGCAGCTAAAGCAAAAAGGGCGACTCGGGAGTAAGGTTAAGAGATGATTGGCCCCTCCCATAAGGCTTAAAAGAGCAGCAACAGCCCTTGGGCTCTTTGTCGGAAAACAACGTTGATAGATTTGTTTCTTGCCTTGCTGCATTTATTTCTTGTCGGCGTCTCCTGCTTCTGAACTTTTGCCAAGAAAAGCCTTTGGCAGGTTGCCTAATTAGACCAAGGTTGGTGATAAGGCTGAAGAATTGTGTTATGAAGAATTTGTTTTGAATTAGTTTGGACTACACTGAGAATGAGTTAATTCTCAGCTGTTCTAATAAAGTCTGTTTGTTTCGAACTGATTGCGTCTGATAATACCTACTTGGGCCTGGGTCACAACAGTATTAAGCATCTCCTCTCCCATTTTTTGCTTTTCAGAAGCCTTTGAAATGGTCGTGCGCCATGCCAGGAACCACACCAACTCCATGTTCAGGAACTACTTTCGCCACGTGGCTGCCAGGACTTCTAAACTAGTGGGGGAATTCTTCACTGACATCTCCCTCTACATCTTGGGCTCCGATATCAACGTCAACGACATGGTCAACGAGTTCTTTGACAGCCTGTTCCCCTTGATCTACCCCCACCTGATCCATCCAGGAGCCCCCGACCCTCCTGTGGAGACCCTGGAGTGTCTACGGCTAGCCCGGCGAGACTTGAAGGCATTTGGCCCCTTCCCCAAAATCATGATGACCCAGGTGTCCAAGTCCCTGCAGGTCACCCGGCTCTTCCTCCAGGCGCTCAACCTCGGCATCGAAGTGGTCAACACCACCGATCACTTGAGGTTCAGCAAGGAGTGTGGACGGGCGCTCCTGAAGATGTGGTATTGCCCCCAGTGCCAGGATCTGCTCCTGGCCAAGCCGTGTGCGGGATTCTGCGGCGGGGTGTTGCAAGGGTGCTTGGCCAGCGTGGTGGAAATCGACGGTCACTGGCGAGAATATCTCCGCTCTCTGGAAGGCATGGTGAAGGGCATGAAGGGCACTTACGACGTAGAACACGTGCTCCTCAACCTCTTCTCTTTGGTTCAGGACGCCATCGGTTACATGCAGAAGAACGCTGGGAAGTTGGTCACAACTGTAAGTTCTTCTTTTACTAGAGCTGTTTATTAGTCCGTGGGGTACCGATGTTACAGGATGTGTCTGTCTGTCTGTCTATCTACCTACCTACTTATCTGCCTATCTACTTTGTCTGTTTCTGTCTGTTTGTCTGTCTGTCTGTCTGTCTCTATCTATCTATCTATCTATCTATCTATCTATCTATCTATCATCTATCTATCTATCTCTCTTTCTCTCTCTCTTTCTCTCTATCTCTATCTCTATCTATCTATCTGTCTATCTATCATCTCTCTCTCTCTCTCTGTATCTCTCTCTCTCTATCTGTATCTCTATCTATCTATCTCTCTTTCTCTCTCTCTATCTGTATCTCTATCTCTATCTATCTATCTATCTGTCTATCTATCTATCATCTCTCTCTCTCTCTCTCTGTATCTCTCTCTATCTCTATCTATCATCTCTATCTATCTATCTATCTATCTATCTATCTATCTATCTATCTATCTACAGATCCCTCACATCCTGGACATAAACTGTTTCAACTCCTACCCTCAAAACGACACTATAGGGCACTGCACACTAGACACAAGGACAGTTTTTTTCCCGAATGCCATCACTCTACTAAACAAATAATTCCCTCAACACTGTCTAAACTATTTACTAAGTCTGCACTACTATTAATCTTCTCATCGTTCCCATCACCCATCTCCTCCCACTTATGACTGTATGACTGTAACCTTGTTGCTGGTATCTTTACGATTTATATTGGCTGTTTCCTAATATGATTTGATTGCTTATTTGTTCCCTATGATCATTAAGTGTTGTACCTAATGATTCTTGATGAATGTATCTTTTCTTTTATGTACACTGAGAGCGTATGCATCAAGACAAATTCCTTATGTGTCAAATCACACTTGGCCAATAAAGAATTCTATTCTATTCTATTCTATTCTATTCTATTCTATTCTATTCTATTCTATTCTATTCTATTCTATTCTATTCTATTCTATTCTATTCTATTCTATGCTTTGCCTGATGGGTTTCCATAAAGACGTGGCCCAGAAGAGGACATTAGCTCTTTAACCAGCATCTTTGTCCCTCTGAAGGAGACTTGGAGGCAGCTGAGATCATCTTGTAGGTCATGGTACGCCAGGATTATGGACCGTGAAAGGTTCCCAATTTTTCTTTCCCCTGCTCTTAATTTTAAGATGACGGCTTGATAAATGTGGTCGGCTGCAAGTCATCCTTTTTATCGGAAAGAAGGAAATGAGGCCGATCTTAATTTTCTCCCATCCCAGGAAACTCTCAAAGAGCCCGACCTGCCTTGGTCTCCTTTCTCCGCTGGCTGCTCTCCTCCGAAGGGAAACACACCTGTCTTGGGCTCTTTCCTTTTGGAGGATTCCAGCATGGCATTTCTGCAAGTAATAATGAAATTGAACCTCGGGGTTCGCTCTGAATGATGCCCGCTTTCTGCAGAAAGACTCTTAAAATGTGAACTCCATTTGGGAGGACCACATGGACAGACCCATGTCCAGTGGTGGGATTCAATTTTTTTTACTACCAGTTCTGTGGGCGTGGCTTGGTGGGCATGGCTGGGGAATGATACTGTAAAATCTCCATTCCCTCCCCACTCCAGGGGAAGGTTACTGCAAAATCCCCATTTCCTCCCGATCAGCTGGGACTCGGGAGGCAGAGAATAGATGGGGATGGAGCCAGTCAAAGGTGGCATTTACCAGTTCTCCGAACTACTCAAAATTTCTGCTACCAGTTCGCCAGAACTGGTCTGAACTGACTGAATACCACCTCTGCCCATGTTACTTCCCCGGCAATAGCACGAAAACGATTGGTCCTTCCAAGAGAAAGATGGGTAGGCAGGTCTTCCTAAATTCTTGGTGGCCTCCCTCGCTTGGAGGATAGGAATCCAGGCCCAACCATGCTTAGCTTCTCATCATCCAGGTTTAGCTAGATGAAGTCTCCAGCCATCTGAGCTTGACTCATTCTGGCTGTGGGGATGCATCCAAATAATTTACTTTTCAGCAATAGGCATGTTGGTTACTTTTGGATCCTTCTAAGACCGTGATGGCGAACCTATGGCACGCGTGCCACAGGTGGCACATGGAGCCATATCGGTGGGCACACAAGCATTGCCCTAGCTGAGCTCCAGTGTGCATGTGCGCGCTGGCTAGCTGGTTTTTGTGCCTTCTGGGCCCACTGTAAGTCAGGAAACAGGCTATTTCTGGCCTGCAGAGTGGTGGGGAAGGCTGTTTTTGCCCTCCCCAGGCTCCTAGAAAGCCTCTGGAGGCTGGGGAGGGTGAGAAACGGGCCTACTGTGCCATCGCATGTCAAAAGCAGGGGGAGTGCGGGCGGGTCACATGTGCGGGGGTGGGGCACATTGAATTATGGATGTGGGCATGCAAGCGCACGACCCCCCCCTCCCGTGTGACCCCCCACTTTTGGCACGCGATGGCAAAGAGGTTAGCCATCACTGTTCTAAGACAATGTTTCTCAACCTTGGTGGTTTTAAGATGTGTGGACTTCAATTCCCAGAATTCCCCAGCCAGCAACGCTCCAACTTCTCCCATTGGCTTTGCTTGTTGGAAGCCCCCTCCCTACCCACCCACCCCCGGAGAAGGTTGCAAATAGTGACCTCCATGCTGTCTGGGGAATGCTGGGAGTTGAAATCCACCTGCCTTAAAGTTTGGAAATGCTACTGTAACCTGAATGAAGCCATGAAGGGAGGTTGATGGATGATTTCTACAGCTCTCTAATTGCAAGACATTAGCTGCTTTTTGGGGGGGGGCGAGGGGGCGGAGGGAAGGCAGGTGATTTTAAGCAAATGGCTTTTCTGTGCTGGCGTTAATAACTCGTGAACAATTTACTGGTACATTAAAGGTAAACAAAGATTCAAATGAATAACCAGGGGAGAGTCTTGATTAAGACACTACCGGTAAAAGAACGCGTCAGGTGCTTCATTGTTCTGTTGCAGCACAACGTGTTGCAAAAACCCGCAAGGAAGAAATGCAACTTCCCGCCAGCCCGTAAAAGAAGAAGAGTTAGGAAGGCAGCTCACCAACCCCGTTTTCCCAAAGAGGCTCAGATCTATTTTGGTCTAAATGGCTCCCAGGCAATTGTTCGTAGGAGCAGCTTGGAGTGGGAAGCCTAATAAATAATAATGGCCTGCGATGAAATCACTTCAATTTGTACAGGAAGAGGAGAAAAGATGGGTTATTAGGAGATTTGTCTATTAACCTCTCGGGGAGACGAAGGCAGGGGTGCAGGAGGTGCCAGGGGCATTCTCACACCGTGTCAACTTTGCGGGAATAACCGCTAATTGTAGTGTGTGCAAAAATGCATTTTTGTGTGGATTCACTCAATGTGAGTGGGAACCTGGGCACGGACCCAAGACCAGTTGGGGGTAGTAAAACACTTTTTATACCAATGGATAAAAAGCTGTTTCCAGATATTAGCTGCCTTATTTTTGTCCTGTGCGTCGTGTCCGGGAGCATTCTCCCGTCGTTATGCCTCTGATCTGTAGTAATTTTTATACCTTGTTATCTCTCAGGTTCAGCTGTTTTTTTGTTTGTTTGTTTTTTGCAAAGACATGGCAAGGGAAGAAGGTTGGCATAGCTGGCTGCCTCGCCCTTTTAAATCTATGCTTCTCAGAGCACAGCGTGATGCCACCTCTGAGGTTCAAACGGTGTATGAGAAGGAGGGGCAGAGAGAAAGTGGAGTCAATTCAGTTTTGATCGCCACGATGTCAAAAAGATGTGGAGACTCTAGAAAGAGTGCAGAGAAGAGCAACAAAGAGGATTAGGGGATTGGAGGCTAAAACATATGAAGAACGGTTGCAGGAACTGGGTGTCTCTAGTCTTATGAAAAGAAGGACTAGGGGAGACATGATAGCAGTCTTCCAATATCTCAGGGGCTGCCCCAAAGAAGAGGGAGTCAAGCTATTCTCCAAAGCCCCTGAAGGCAGGACAAGAAGCAACGGATGGAAACTAATCAAGGAGAGAAGCAACTTAGAACTAAAGAGAAATTTCCTGACAGTGAGAACAATTTATCAGTGGAACAACTTGCCTCCAGAAATTGTGGATGCTCCAACACTGGAAGTTTTTAAGAAGATGTTGGATAACCATTTGTCTGAAGTGGTGTAGGGTGTCCTGCCTAGGCAGGGGGTTGGACTAGAAGACCTCCAAGGTCCCTTCCAACTCTGTTATTCTGTTCTGTTCTGTTCCGTTCCGTTCTGTTCTGTTCTGTTCTGTTCTATTCTAATTTGTGATCCTGGTCTTTTGCACCTGTTGCATGATGCCTCTCCAATTTTTTTTTTTTTTTGG